>NW_023458567.1:12958006-12988667 GCF_013731165.1 Rhagoletis pomonella | reverse complement strand
AAAAATAGATAAAATAAAATAAACAACAAAAGACTCAGTCCCATTGTTTAGGCCAATTCGTAGCTGAAATTCGACGGGCAAAATAAATTAAGAAAAATATGTATGTGTCCACTTAGTGCTCTCAGACGCTTTATTGATTGGTGTGAGAGTTTGCATAATGAAATAATTATAAACAAATTGGTATATTGACAGTTCTGAGCCTTTTAATCGTGCGCAAATGCCAAGTGTGTTGAACAGTACCTAATGGGGGATCCAAAAAAAAAAAAAAAAAATAAAAAAAATTCTAATAAAAAAATAAAAATTAAAAGATATATAAAAATACATACAACAAACATAAATAAAAATTTTAAGAAATCTTGACAAATATAAAATTGTGTAAAAAAAGCAGTAAAATAGAAGAATGCAATTAAAAATATATAAAATATCTGAATTACACTAAACAATAAAACATAAATATTATAATTACACTGAACAATAAAAAATAAAAAAAATATTAGAATTAAACTAAAAAAATATAAGGAAGTATAAAATTAAATAAAACTTAAAAAATGTAAAAGAATAATGTAGTAAAAAACTAAAATGCAAAAATAAATTAAATAATGAATTCAAAATTTAAAAAGAAGAAAAAATAAGATAAGAGAGTTAAATACAAAACAAGCAAAAATAATAAAGATATACAATAAAATTAAATTTATTTATATTTTCACCAATTAATTCAATAGAATTACACTAAACTCAAACCAAACTAAACTATGCAAAACTAAGCTAAAATAAACTAAACTAAACTTAAGTAAAGGTAGTTTAACAAATAAAGAAAACTAATATTAACAAAAGAACATAAAAAAATATTAAAATAAAATTCCGTAAGCAAAATTAAAAAGTTTAATTCCCTAAAGAAAAAATAAATAAATTAAATTAAATTAGATGAAATAAGATAAAATAAAACAACATGAAATAACAAAAAAAAAAACAACGAAGAAAAGAATGAAACCAAAAAATAAATAAAATAAAAGAAAGTAAAGATACCATTTAATTAAACATCAACATGAAATCAAAAAAAAAAAAAATTAAGTATATAAAAAAATAAATAACTTAAATAAAAAAAATAAAACAATAAGACGAAACAATAAAAAATGTAAAAAAATAAAAACTAACATATATAAAAGTATAACAAAAATTATAAAAATAAGATACAGAAATAAAATAAAATAATAAAATAAATAGTAAACTTAAAAATTAAATAAAAAAAGAAAAAAATTTAATAAAGCTATAAAAAGAAAATAAATAAAGTAAATGGAAAAAATAAAATGCGAAATACTTAAAATAAAATTTAAAACCCAAATATAAAAAATTTAAAAATAATAAAGTGAAAGAGCAAAAAAAAACTAAATGAATAAAAAATTAAAACGTCTAAAAAAATACAAAAAATAAAATTAAAATTAATGTCCGAAAGCTTTGTTGTTGAAAAACTTAGCTTTTCTATTTATTACCATCCGTATTTTTTCGGTAACGTTGCAACTCCTTCATCCAAATATGTACTGGTAAAGAAAGCGCCTATTTGAGCCACATGGCATGCATACCGGTGAAGGGTATGCCAGGGTGCCAAGGGTGCCCACTTCATTCCTGTATTCGATGAGTACTAAAAGCTTAGAAGTAGGCTGGTTCACGTTAGCTTTCGGCAGGTTCAAATGGAGACCCTGGCCTTTTTAATATCTTTATATGGGTGCGTACTCCATAAATTTTGGTAATCCAGTATAACGCTCAGGCATTTGACTTACTAAGAAATGCTTCTAAAAATTTTCCTATCTCTTTTTCTGGGGCCCTCTTAGAGTGTATCTGTATCCAATATTTTGCGCGATTGTGTTCA
Source organism: Rhagoletis pomonella (assembly GCF_013731165.1). Taxonomy (NCBI): domain Eukaryota; kingdom Metazoa; phylum Arthropoda; class Insecta; order Diptera; family Tephritidae; genus Rhagoletis; species Rhagoletis pomonella. The sequence continues at coordinate 12,986,800 of NW_023458567.1, read as the reverse complement.
ACCCATTCTGTAGAAGGTGAGATATCGTGCCTATAAGCCTAGTCATGAATATTGAAGTCATTTCGATAATCTATAATAGAGCAGAGATCACTCCATCCTGCGGGCAACCTTTTAGCTAAGATTCTCAACTCTTCCCTATACTGGAGTGGATGCAATGGCTCCTAATCTAAGGACTTGCTATCCAGAGGCATATGGTAATGTCAAGAAGCAACCTACTACCACTTCTTTGTTCTTCGTGAACTTTTCAATCGTTCTCTTAAGGGTTTTAAGAACGACGGCATCTAACAGAAATATAGGCATATTGATTTTTATATTAACGAATTTCAGTAAAAAAAACTATCTCTGATATGCCTGCCTACGAGTCTTTTTAGGCTGTTCTAATGAAAAAAGACGTTAAGTTTGTGGGTCGGTTTGACTTTGGTTGGTCGGCTGGTAATATTTTGAAAAGTAGTTACTGTTTGAACCACCCTTTATACGAATTTGTATATGTTCACAAAAGTTGGTTTCATTTGCCATATCTTGTCGCTCTCCAACCTTTACTGTAATTTGCCAGCGAGATTTCTAAACTACTCAAGTAGCCACTTTCGGTCATTTCGACATTAATTCGAAATTTTCTAATTGGCGTTTGTTTTTTTTTACTATCGGGCAAACCAACAATTATTTACTTGTTTGTTTATCTAAACAAAGATATCTCATAGTTAGCGTTTTAGCCGATTTCTCTAGTCAAGTCTTTGGGTAAGTGCACACTTGACTTCCACAGTTTGAAGTATGCATTATTGTTCAATGTACAATTGACAGGGTATTTATAGGTCACAACTTTATTTATCTTAAATATTTTTTTTTGGATTTAAGTATTTTTATTAAATACTTAAAATTTCATTAATTTTTACTGTGAGTTCCTTAATACAAAAAGATCGAATTGTCATTGATTTTAACAAAAACAAAAAAATCATCTAGCTGTGACAGGTGCCATGGGTTTACTAAAATATTTTTTGTATATTTACATTTTACTTCGCTTTTATTGTAAAAAATAATACACATATTTTAAACTCTAGTCATGGAATTGAAAAAAAAGTACTACGCCATTGAAAAATCTATACCAAAAAAAATTTTAATTGTTCCAAGCGATTAGGGGAGTGTGTGATTAAAGTGTTGACGAAGTCAAAGTGGTTAAACTACGACACCGCGGAAACCACGCTGTCTGACAGCTAAATAACTCTAAAGCACAAAAGTGAATTAATCCAACCGACAACGCTGAAATAAAAGAAATAAAAAGAAAAAACATGGAGCACCACATCTAGCTGCTGAGTCTAAGCAAACTCGCAGCTTCAGTCATGAAAGAGTATCGGCACATCGAAGCATACGCGTCTGCGCAGTGAGTATGTACTTATTTAACATTTGTATGGGTAATTTGATATTTTCGTAGTTTGATTTCTTAATTTTTTGCTTACCTTCTCATTTCACCTGAATTCTTTGCAAAGCATTCCAAGCATACGCACTCGATTGGTTTTGCTTTTTTTTGTTGTCGATTTTAGCAAAACAATTGAATTGGCGAGCATTATTTTGGTTATAAAATACTCATGCGCTTGCCTCTATTGGAATTTCGCTTTATTTTACTAGTTTTTTTTTGCATGCTTCGCACACCGCTGCTAGTGAGTCATCATACCTTACCTTAGCACAAGGGAATTCCTTGTAATCCTATTAATGTCTGATTTACTTGCTATTAGACTTTGCCTCTTTGTTAATTAACTTTGATGGGTTTTAGGTGGCATTTGTGTTTTTTCTATGTATGTGCTTCATATTCAATGAATTTCAATCGTTTACTGTCAAAATAAAAATATTAAATTTCTGCAATGCGCTAAACTAGTTTGTGAGGGAATTCGATATTTTTTATTATTTATGTACATATTTTCTTCGATTTGAGATGAAGAATTTTGATGATTGTGAACTCCCACAGTTGGATTTGGTGATTATAAAATATTTCGAAGAATTTTGTTTATGAAAATACATAAAAGACATAGTTAAACTCAGGTGCAAATATATGATGACTCTTTCGTCTTCATTATTAAATAACCTTGCCCCAGCTTTTCTGAATCCAGATTTACATAGTTAGTTGGGAAAGCTGTGCAGTATCTGACGTAAAAGAAAGTTTGAGCTTTGCTCTTCCGCCAGCCCACAAAATGTGCATTGTTCTTCGGTTAACCACTAGTCATTCTTAGGCTCTCCCTGCTAAAGTTACACACTCGTTCGAGGGCTCCTCAAGAGGGTGTTATGAACCTCTTGCGTTGTCTTCCCCTCTGACTTACCTGAAAGTCTTTTCACCTCGTTATAAGCTCTGCTGTGCATCATTTGGATAAACTTGAGGCTCCGCTACGTCCTTTTTTTTGCGAGAGTTACACCTCTTTTGTTGTCTTTAAACTTAAAAAGCCTGTATCACATAGTATTACTCGAAATATGTAAGCCTGGATCAGAATTTCATCATCCAGCTGTACACCAAACTTAGAAATCTTCACTGTTCGATGTAGGCTTATAGTTCTCGCTCTACGAGTTTCCATTTCAAGACTAACAACCTTGTAGGGCATGCTAAAAACAACTTCGGTAGCCTTGCGTTTGTGAATATCAACGTGACTATTAGGTAATAATATTAAATCCTCTAAAGAGCACTTTATGACTCCATTCTTCGCGCTATGCAAGCTTGCTTTCCATTAAAAATGGCTAGTAATGATTTGCCAGTGATGACACCCAGCGCCTTCCTTGGACTTGTGTGCATGACTCCACTGATAACACCCAGACAAGGCGGAGAAGTTTTCCTAGATTAGTGTGCCACGTACATGGTTACGGGTTTTATAAGATGTGCACCAGATTTCAGCATGAAGCCTTTCGAAGTTCGGCGACGGATTTTTGGCGGGCAACTTAAGCTAAACAAGCCATTTCGAGCATTGCAACGTCGTCGAAGCGAAGGTTAGCAGCTATTTAAGAAACGGTTGTACATCTACGAACACGTAGACCAGGTTAGGCCTCCGTGAGACTCACTACGATTTAGGGTCCTTTGTGACGCTGGCTGTTTTGCAAGAAAGTGCATAATCTCCTATTGCTTTGAGGTCAGCAAGTTCGTCAAAGATGTATTTAACTGCCAAAAGATTTTGCTCTCCATTTAGCTACAGCAGGGCAATGGCAGAGAAGGGCTTGGATAGTTTCCTTTTCATCCACGTAAAAGCAACTTCTGCAGTAGTCAAGCCTGGCTGCGTGTAATCCAATCAGACAATTAGGGCAAGAACTTCAGTTAGTATGATATCTTGCCTCATTGAGAAACCAGCCGTTGAATCGTTTCTATGTTTTTTAGCGTTTACCGTTTCCTTGAGACCAGGGTTGTTAGATATCTTCCCGTAGCCATAATGGCAATGTCATCGGCGTGGCTGTTACTAGAGGCTGACCTCGAAGTAGAGGTCATGACAAGACGAGACGCCTATTGGCTTGAAGACATTGGGTTTGGTGCGCGAAGATACAAACAAGTAGCAACTTCTTCATTCAAATGCTTCTAGGGACGCTCGATTCTGTCACATGTAACTCTAAAGAAGAACTATGTTGGACTACTTGCCGCAGAGCTTCTTAAATGCAAAGGTACCCTGGTACGGGTACTGGCGCGTAGTAACATACCAAGCAAAGAAATGGCAGGCGTGCTCGCTAGAGCACTAACATCGACAGGCTAATCTAGCAGCTGTAGCTGGGATGCTGAAGAAAAACTGATCCCACACAAGAACTCCAGAGAGGAAGAAGGGCCTGAAAGGAATCTATTGGGTGAATATTCCGCATTCTGGAGAAAACTAAAGGAGTCCATGGGTTCAGACCAAGTCTTTAATTGAACTTAACTTAAACCAATTAACCAATTCATACTGCTCGACAACATCACTTACAAACCTTAAGGCATTAAAATTTAATGTTAGTAGATTGAGAGTTAAAAGGTTAGAGCGAGATTGAAAGTTAAGAATAAGTTTATAAGAATAAGTAAAAATTAATTATCGGCTATAAGATTTACTGAGAAAATATTCTCAGTAATTTTGATCCTTTAAATTCTCTATTGACGGGTTATGATTGATCGGGCTTTCTTACTGACATGGATACTGCAAAACCGTTTAGCTTCTCTAAATAATGCGTAATTGGTGCCTCTGTAGATGTTATCCCTACCTTCCAAAGGAGAAGTTTACAAGAAATTCAAATTGACTAAGTGCAATACTATTACCATCGTTATTAGTACTACATATTCAGCCGGTCTTACGACCTTTTTGCAGCAAGGACTCAATACCAAGACTTTTCTGAATATTTGGGCGCAGCGTTCGACTTTATATGACACTTTCTAAGGCCCGCCTGTCGTATGACCTTTTTTCTATCGAAGTATCGCACAACTGTAAGCAGAAGATCACCAACCCGATAGCCTGCTGGATTTATATCAAATCTAAGAAGTCAAATTCAAATATTGCTTCCTCGGTTTTGTATAATGGTAAGCAAGCGTGGTCTTCTGAAGACGCTGCGAATTTCTTTGCCGGGTTTTACGCTCTAACTTTAATGCGGATTCGAATCTTTTTACTGAGAGTAGTTCTATCTCCGACTCGGGCTTTGCTTTTGTATAGCCGTGTTATATACTGAAAGCGTTAGAAGGGGCATCGAATTCCCATAAAAATATGTGTTGATGGAATTCTTTACATATTGAACTTTTAACAATACTTTCAATAAGACATCACCCGGTGAGTTGTTTGTTTATTGGAAAAGGGCTTCAATAACAGAAATTTTCAAAAGCGCTAATAAGAGTAGCGTTGCCAATTATAGGCCGGTTTCGAAATTATCCACGGTATCCAAACCTTTGGGAGCATCCTTAAAGATAAATTATAATTTGCGAGTAGCAGCATTATTTGCCCACAGCAACATGGTTTCGTTAGAGACAGATCAGCAGTTTTCAATCTTGCGGTCTTTACAGAGAATTTTTTGCCGCCTTTCATGAATGCCATCAGGTGGATACCATTTATACTGACTTTTCGAAGGAAAACTTCCACTACATATGTGCGGATAACTTTAAGATATACTAAACAATTAGGCACTTGCACAAAATCGTCTGCTTTTAAATATGAATAAGTGTTCTCATGCTAGTTTCACTAGAAAGTTTATTCCTTTACCCACAACTTATCATATTTTGGGATTTCCTAAAAATAGTGTTACTGTGGGTGACCTTATAACGCTTATCAATTGCATTGTCTCGATGTCTTATGCTACGGTAGCTTTAGTTTGGCGTAACAGTCTATCATTTTCTGACCAGCAAATTGTGAAGCTTTTTTACATCTCTTTTGTAAGAACTATACTCCTGCCTTAATTTGGAGATTATGCTACTTATGTTAGACGCATAGAAGGAATTCAAAAGAGGTTGATTAATTTTTAACTCTGCTGCTCGAATTTTAAAGAATCTTTATTGTAGTAAAACCTCTACTTAGTAGGTTTGCTTGCCTGCAATTTTGAGTTCATTCAGTTAACTGTCCTACCCTTTTGAAAAGATAAGCTTTTAATGTTCCTATTCGAAATCTACGTCTGGTCTCAATATTTTATGCTGGAATTCCAAAGTATGTACAACTATGCCAAATTTGCTCCTTTGAATAGAGCCCTACCTGTGCTAAATTATGTTCCTGATTTGGAGCTTTCCCCGCCTTGTGGAGCTGTACGCAGCCTATTATATCGAGCCCTAACCGCCAAAATAACATAAGCGACATTTTTTCCAAAATTTTCTTTTTGATGTAGAAATATTCCTAGAACATCTGGATGCATTTCTGCATCAAAATTAAATTTTGGAATTTTGGTTAGGGTTCGATATGATAATTTTAAAAGAGTAATAAGGGATATTTGTCCCATATGGCTAAGCAAATAAATAAATATTGACTATCTATTGCTAAAACTGCTTCTTTTATGATTTTTGAGTAGACAAGACCCTTGCTCCAGACACTGTTCTTCAATGATTGTCTCACAGCGATGCTAAACGTAAAATACAACAATGCCAATAAAACAGTGAGAGAACTCCACTGAGTGCCACTAACTAAGCAAATGGCAAGTATAGACTCCAGCAACCGTAGTAGATACACTGGCGTAAACAGAAATTACAAAAGAAATTCAAGAACTACGCAGCAACAACAAAAGTGTTGCCCAACATTCGCCATGAATGAGAGCACATAGTGTAAATGAAGAAAGCAAATGAATGCAATGAGCGGCCGCGTTTATAAATTGGCGTACTCCATTAATCGACGAAGTGGGCATAAAATAGCAATAACAACAACCACAGAGTGGTAGGCAAAACCAAGTAAGCACGCCAGCAACAAAAAAGCGTAGTAATAAGAGCAAAAACATTAACAACTATGCTACCTACTACACACAAAGCAATCGTTATTAAAAATAAAGAGAAAGGGGAATTTTGCAGCTGCATGAGTATAGCTGGCAAAATGAATGGCAACAAAAATCACACCAACACTTTTATACATAAAAACAAAGATGGAAGGAGACTAACGCACACACAGACAAAGCGCGCACTAACACCAGCGAAGCGCGCGTAATCCAACTGGAATATTTCCAATTGGAAGCCGCTATGCTGGAAGTGCCTTTACGACGCGGGTGAGTGAGTAGCGCAACTGTAGTGTGTCGCCATAGTGCATGTACAGTCGCGCTCTTTTAGCTGACGTTGCTGCGAAGGCGTGTTAAAGCGCATGCGCCATATTGCCGGGCATAAGTGAAGTAGGGGAAGTGCTGCATGAGCGAGGAGCACAGCTATAGCGCAGTTTGCGTAGCTGAAAGCCAGTCAAGCCGCTCTACGCCGCTGCGGTGTTTGAGGTTAACGCCCAATGTTTGCGCGAGCACCTTCGCGCATAGTGCAAGCGTGGCGGCGGCGGCGACTGTTTGTTTGTTGACTGCTTGCCGCCCGCCTGCATACCTGTCTTCTATGCTCTAAATAACTGCGCGCTCTATGCGCCGCACACACAGTGAGTTCTCGCAATTTACCGTTTGAAAATAAAAACAACTACCTTGTATGCAAATTTTGTAGTAAAACAACAACAGGCACGCGCAGGTTGCAGTTCTTGCTGCCTTGCGACTTGCGATGCTTTTGCTCCTTATATTACTCCTTATTTTTTGGACTAAACATTTCTTAGTATGTAGTTGTTCTTTTTTTCTCGACGTTTTATTCAATGCGCGCAGGCCAAATCTCACACGAAACGCATAGAAAAAAACATTAGTGGGCAATGAAAACAAAAACAATTTGCAAGCGGCGGCGCAAGCTAACGTCCGAGCCACACACTACGTCCGTCCGTCGGTACGTCTTAGCGTTGTTTCTGCCGCCACTATTGCGCCACCGCCGCACACAAGTCGTCTGTCTGCCGCAAAGCTTTTTGCATTTTCTGTTTGCAAAACAGCTCAGCTTCAGCTCACAATCAGCTCAGCAGCGCAATGCGCGCCAGTGCCTTCACAGCAGTCGTAGCAGAGTTCTCGCCGTCATCGTTGTAATTGTGAACACAAAACTCTCGGTGCGCCTACAATCGGGCAACAGTTGTACGTGGAAATTATGGCGAATTTGTTGTGTTGTGTTTTGTATTTTATGCGAATTTTTCAAGCGCGCGCTTAATCGTATTTTTGCGAAAATTTACGTATAAAACTAAGCGTGCGCCTAACTAGACTTCGCGTTAAACGCTCCACACTCAGCGCGCTATTTACTTTTTATATTTTTTTTGGTTGGTGCTTTCTGCTGTTTTGCTGATTGCCCTTCTCTCTATGCCTGTGTTGTCAAGCGTCGCTGGCGGGTTAATGCTACGACAACTGTGCGCCTCGTACGCACATACTTCTGCTGTGTTTTCTTGCGTCATCCGTAAAATCGCGCGCTCGTCGGCCTCCGTGTGTGTGTGTGTGTATCTACGCCTGTGCGTGTAGTTGTGCACAATAAACCGGTTTATTGCTAGTTAATGTTTTTCGCTTGCGTTTCGATGTAGCGCATCCGTCGCGGCATCAACATACTCACAGCATTCTGGCATAGTTCAGCTCAGCGCAAGTGTGTAAAAGGGGCAAGCAAGTGCGGCGTTGCCGCTGAGTAGGCAAACAAACCAAAAGCAACTAAGCGCGCCAGAGCAAAGCCAAAGCAAATTGTACTAATAATAGCACGTATCAACATTGAATGAAAATTAGTAATGATTTTAGCTTAACATCATTTGAGCGTCAACGCTCGTTAGGGAGTTTATTGAATAATAATTCTCTATTAATTATTATTTAGTTGTGTGTTTTTTTACATTTAACCGTTTCTTTACTTAGCTATATGATTTGTAATTGGTGTTTTTAAGGTTTTCAATAAATTGAATAGAAGTTCTAAGTGGGTGCCTATGAGTGTAGAGAAATAGTTATTTGAGCTCTGCCTGATATAGACAGAGCCATCAACAACACATCACATTTACGAATGTGCAGATATCTACATACATACATACCTACGTACTGAAATTTGGGTACAGCGTGGTTAGGTTACAAACCTCGCAAGGATTCCCTCAAGAAGGTGACCGTACTGTCACCCTTCCTGTGGAGCTTGATAATGAACGTACTTTTACAAACCCACTCGTATAATGACTTCCGCTGTTAGGCATATCACTATTCCTAGAATGAAGTTTAAGAGTACTTACCCTTTGCGATATAATGAAATTGGGGTTAACCCTTTTAGGGCCATAAGCCTGCAATCAAAAATATACACCACGAAATGAGAACCTTCTCCTATTTTGAAGTCAGTAAAAAACACGATTTTTCTAAAGGAAAGAAATAAGGAAATAATAATTTTGTAGGTACAAATTTTTTCCTCTAAATTTTCATTCCTACTTTTTTCCAAAAAAAAACAACAAATTTCTATTCACATAATTTTTTCTGCTTTCAGGAAAAATATATTTTTTTTAATTTCTTCAAAAAAAAAAGTATCTAAAACCTAACTTAAATTTCAGATTTTTCTAAATTATTTTCTCTCAGTGGATATTTCTTAGTGTTTTTTTTTTCTAAAAATAAGACATCTTCCTAAAAATATATATACATATTCTAAACTCACTCCCCTTTTTCTAAAAATAATTTTTTTCTAAAAAATTTTATATGAAGTCTATATTTTTTCTAAAAATCAAATTCTTCAAAAAATTTATTTTTTTTTCTCTAACTTTTTTTCTATAACTACATGTTTTTCTAAAACTAATTTTATTTAATTGGTGATACATTTTTCTAGTTTTGGTAAAAGTATTATTTCAAAAATTGTATGATATCAAAATAGCTAGTTACAAATCAGGCACATTACAAAAAGCAGAAATCCTTAAAATGATTCACAAAGTTATCTCATAACTGGTTAAGCTTTTTGGAAAGCAAGTTTCGCTTGGTGCGGAATGGGTTAAAGTAACGGAAGGCGCGCCAGAGTGGGGCTAAATTTTAACATCCTTTGATGCGATTACATCTAAAGCTACGATAGTACTAATGGTGTGCAGGTGTCTCACAGCAAAGTCTTGTTGGTGCAGCCCAAAGGTCTTGAGGTGGGTGTACACTAGATCATCGAACCTTACAACTAAAAAAAAAACAAGTTCGCGGTACACCCCTGAGTCTAAAGCATTTTTTCAAGGCAATTTTGATAAACAGTTCTTTTTACTTTTTTTTTCAATAGTTCTACTGAAATAATGGAAATACTTTATTAGCAAATGTTTAATGATCTTTAGTGAGTTTCAATTTAAGGTGATACGTTCTGGTGATAATAACTGAGATCGGGTGGGTAAGTTATAGAACGTAGTACTTGAGGTCCATGAGCTCTGGTACAAAATAATGTCTCCTCGCGACAAAAAATTTATTATATCACACTTTGAGTTACGTAAATGCCAAAAATATTACCAAAAATGTGAAAGGGTGAACCTTGTGCACGGCCGATTTTTTTTTTTGCGATTAACTTGCAAAATTACTTCAGATTCGAAGATGTATGGTGAACTTTTTTTCTGATTGGGGCTAATTTACCCTTTAATAGTACGGCCAGTTAATGCACATGAGTCAGTGACATAGGCTTCGAGAACTAGTGTAGTCACGCTGTGACAATCTCTTACGAAACTTCAACGTCTGGACTGTGTGTGCATTAACTGCGTACTCTCTTCAATTTCGCAATAGACGGCATTGGCAGAGGAAGAGTCTCATCGTCCAAGAACATGGAAAAGCCAGTTCCCTCTAGTCCTTTTCACCAGAGATGAAATGAGCAAAGCAGCTAGTTTCGAAAATAAATCCAACATAGAGCTCTGCCCTAAATAGCATAATTCATGATAATTACGCCTTTTGACCCTTTGATCGAAGAGAACTTTCTATTTCGTAGCTGCAACTATTTTTTTTCGCACTTTCGCTCAGTTTAACCTACTTACTGTGAAAACCGGAAGTCGGTAATACAACCAAAAAAATGTTCGTTTTCCAATAAAACCATTTTCGTCCATTTTAGTCCAGGACGAGTCGACTTTCGAAGGTCATTTAGAGGTTGAAAAAGTCCTAGGACACCCGGAATATTTTTATTCAGACAAATTTTCCAAAAGAAGTGCCACCAATTTTAGCATTATTTGGCAATTTCCTATTCATTTATTTAATATTTTTATAAAAAGTGTAGCTCGTTATCTAACAAAAAAAAAAAAAAACATTTCATCAAAATTTTGAACTTTTCAACTAGATTTCATAGAAATATACTGAGTATGCAGTTTTGTAGCCCATTTCAATTTTAGGATAACGACTTTTAAGTTGCGGTTTAACGTGGCAATGCAAGCGCTTTTTCTATGCATTTTGCTGTCAAAATACGAAATCGAATGTCTACTTTCCCGTGTCAACAGTCAGAAAGTCCGTTTTGCAGATTTGCAGAAATCACTTTCGGAAATAAAAATAGCAAGGTGTAACTGCTACTGAAATTACGCAAATTTGTTTTTGCTCGCAACTTGCTCGTGTTGCACTAGCAATTTTCATTTTTGCTGCAAGTGCTGTCAAACCAAACGAGTGTTGCCTTGTGACACGTTTTTTTTTTGCGAATTTGTATAAAATTATAAAAATGTTGAATAAAATATGAAAAATACGTGTAATTAATTTTTTCTCCTGATATGGAGTATTTAAGTAGTAATGTATTAGATATTTTATGACTGTTTTTGTTTCGCGCGAAAAGTGTTCATATGTACTTATGTATGTACTCACATAATTAGGAACGTACGAGTGCGCTTCATTTTGTTCATTATATACTAAACGAGAGTTCGCGCCACAGTAATAATATTCGGTTGCGCTCGCATTGCAAAATCAAAAATATAGTTTCAAATAGAAAACATATGTGCATACATACTTACGCAAATCGTCGTGAATGCGAAATAATCGAATGTCTGAAAAGTGTGTCTAATTAAATTTACGAAAATAAAAACTAATTTCTAAAATAATAATAATTATAAAAAAAAGTAAAAAAAAATGCCCCAACGCTCGCCCTTCGCCATTCAAGAGCTGCTTGGTTTAAGTAATTCCGCCGCTGCAGCAGCCGCAGCCGCCGTCGCTGTCGCTGCCGTCGCCAAAACGCAAGACGACAACCCAAACGGTGACTTAAACGAATGCAGTGGCGACTGTGATACAACAACTACAAAACCAAAAATGTATTCGCCCACAGCAGCGGCAGCAGCAGCAAGTCGAGCAACACCACCATCGCCGCCAACTCAGGCCTCCACAACAACAACAACAACTACGACGCGCACGCCGCCGCCCACCCATCAAAAGTGCGCTGCTGCCGGCACACCAAGTAGCAGCAGTTCAGCCACTTCATTGAGTTCGTCGATAACTCCAGGCACAAGTGCATCCACCACCGCGGCTGTGTCAGCATCAGTGGTCACTTCGGTTAGCGCCAGCGGCAGTGGTGTTTCATCGCCTTTTAATGTCGCTACAGCTGCCGCTGGCGATCAGCAACAGCTTGCTGCACATCAGCAACAGCAGCAGCAGCAACAACAACACCACCACCAGATGACTATGGCCGCTGCTGCCGCCTCACGCATGGCTTACTTCAATGCGCATGCTGCTGTCGCTGCGGCTTTCTTGCCACATAATTTGGGCGGTGGCAGCGCTGCTGCTGCTGCTGCTGCGGTGCAACATCAAAATAGCCTGCATGCATTACAACAACAACAACAACATCAGCATCATCATCCCCATCATCATTTGCCGCTGCAGCATCATACGCACGGGCATCCGCATCATTTGTTGCATGCGCAAGGTAAGTTAGTGGCAGAGAGGACGCGAAGAATTTTAGCTCTTTTTATTATTGGTATTTTTGATTTATTGGTTGTTTAGTAACAGCGCACAGTGGTTCAAAATTGGCATTTTGTGTTCACAATTCACCGGTGCCTTAATTTTTCACTCAATTTGATGAATTTTTTAGTGAAAGCTAATAAAATTTGCAAGATACCAGTTGAGCCCGATTTTTGAATTTTTATTTGTTTGTATTAAATTTGTTTTTAGTGCAAAGTGCAGAAAAAGTAGCAATTTTGAAGAAAATCGATTCTCTTCGATGTTACATAATAAAAACTAGTTGTGAACAATTGTAGGGCCCTCCCAAAACGAAAAATGTTAAAAAATAAATGTTTAAAAAAAATTTCACGAAAATTAAATATATTTTTTTTATTTTTATGAAAAATTTTGTGTATGCAGTTTTATAGATCAATAAATTTTAGTATAATAAGTTGCAGGTTGCTAAGAGCTAGCGTTGATTTTTAATAATATAACAAACGCTTTTGTTTACCATATAGCATGCAGATGTTCTCGAAATGTTAGCGAAAAAAATTATTAAAAATCAACGCGACCTCTCAGCCACTTGCAAAATTTAATTAGCTATAAAACTGCATACCCAACATTTCTCTAGAAACTCAAAATTATTGTTTTAATTTTGGTGAAATTTTTTTATAACATTTAAAATTTTTCTAGTGATTTTTTTTTCATTTTGGGCGAAACCTACAATTGTTTTCAACTAATTTTAATTATGTAACATTTATTAACTGGAACAGGAGAATTGATTTTTTTCAAAATTGCTCCTTTTTCCGCATTTTGCACTAAAAAAATTTAATACAAACCAAAGAAAATTCAAAAATCGGGCTCAACTGGTCTCTTGCTAATTTTATAAGCGTCGATATATTCGCTAAACTAGAGGCCAAATTTAATAAAACTGCGTTTTCAGTTTTTATCTCTACGTATATACAAGAACTCATTTAGTTCTTTTTAGCATGAAATTTTAGATAAAAATATTTAAATCAGAATTAAAAAAAAATCAAAATAAGTTGAAAATCGGAAATTTTTGGAAAGAATAGTTCTTGAGCAAAAATTATATTTAGGAAAAAAAATTGTTTGTTGGAACAAAAATAGTTTATCAGAAAATTAGTGAAGAAACAACAAAAATTATTTCTTTCGGGAAAAATTATTTTTAAAAATAAAAATTAAAGAAAAAACTGGTACATAGTAAACAGAATATAAACTCAAAAGAGAAAACGTATTTTTTAGAACAAAACGCTAAAAATATTTTTTGATGACTTTTTACAAAAAAAAAAAAACAAATATCCCCCACAATCAAAAAAAAATTACCATTCATAAAAAAATAATATTTTTTTAGAAAAGCTATTTTGCGCGTAAAAATTATTTCTGGGATTAATAAAATATATATTTAAGATACAATTTTTGAGGAAAAAAGTAGCTTTTTTGACAAAAATTATTTTAGCTAAGAAAAATATTTTTTTAACTTTTCATGCAAAAAATAATGCAGGAAAAATATTTTTTAAGGAAAATTCATAATATTTGCCAAAGTTATAAAAAAATGTACCGTAAATAAGAATATTTTTTATCAGAAAAACTATTTTTTGTGCAAAAATACAATTTTTTTGGGGGAACAATTGTTTGTAACAAAAAAATTTCAGAGAAACACTTACATAAAACACTTAGATATAAATTTAGAAAAAGTAGGTTTGAAAAATTTTATTTATTTAGAAAAAAACTTATAAGGTTGATTAAATATTTTTCAAATTAGTTTGTAGTTAAAATAAATAAAAATTTTCGGAGAAATTTGTTTTTTACATAACATTCTCATCATAATTTGATTATTTAGCCCTCGATTGAACACAATTTTCAATTCATATCATGCGTTTTTTATGGTAGTTATAGGATTATGATCCTAGTTTTACAAAAATGTACTTGAATCGTGTTTTTATTTTTATAGTTTGTAAAGTTTTAAAACCTAGACACCTTGGATGTGTATTTTTTCTATTTACATATGCTTTATAATTGCTTTACTTAAATACATACAATATATGATATTTTTTTACTGTTGACTGTTGTTGTATGTATTTACGATTGAGGTCTGTTTTCTCAAGTATTCCATAAAATTTATTTGCCCTTGAAACATAAATTTTATTTTTGAGAAATATGTTTAAAGAGCAGATAAGTTTTAAAAACTAAATACTTTAATAAACGGCCCTAAGTGTTTTTTAGTTTTTATATAATATTTTTTTCAATCTTCTAACTTTTTTGATAATTTTAAGGTAGTTCAAATAGTCCTTCATGCTTAATAGTATTATAAAGACACATTTTAAGATACGTTTTTTATTTTTATACCTGAGCGCACTTGTGCACAAGGGTATTATGATATTGTTCACATAACGGTTGTTTGTAACAGGCAAAACGAATCGAGATAGATATAGACAAATGTATACATAAATGATCAGAATGAAAAAAGAAATTGATTAAGCCATGTCTGTCTGTCCGTCCGTCCGTCTGTCCGTCCATCTGTGCACACGATAACTCGAGTAAAAATTGACATATCTTAACGAAACTTGGTACGTGCACTTCTTTCGGGCGTAGGACGGATGGTATTGAAAATGGGCAAAATCGGTCAATAACCACGCCTACCTCCCATATAACGGTAATTTTCAGAAATACGAAAACTGCGATATTTTAGCAACTGCTGAAGATTATTAACTCATAATTGATATTTGCAATAATATTTAGACGAGAAATAAGAATATTATAAATTTTTGGAAAATGGGCGTAGCCACGCCCACTTATGGTTACATGTGTATATCTTGGTAGCAGCTGCACCAATTTCTTTCAAACTTGGCACAATTGTTAGCCTTGCTACAGCATACCAAATGGCCGAAAATTTTTAAAATCGGACAATAACCACGCCCACCTCCCATATAACGGTAATTTAAAGAAATATGAAATCTTCGATAAATCATTAAATATTAAAGCTAATTTATTCAAGATTGATGCTTGCAACAACTATTTACCAAGAAATTCGCTTATGATAAAATTTTGGAAAATGAGCGTGACGCCGCCCACTTATGATCACATATATGTATCTCAGTAACCGTGCTACCAATTTGTACCAAACTCGGTATGGTTATTGTGCTTGCCACGTAAAAGCAAAACGTTGAAAATTATTGAAATCGGACTAAAATTATGTTTTCTTGTTTCTAAACACCAAGTTTCCTACGACTTTTAACAGAGGGTAGTTTGAATTAGAGAAATAGACGTTGGATTTACCTGGAGCCGTCGCGATCGAAGCCTAGATTTTATAATTCCCGCAGACTTACACAAAACACTGAATATCATTGTACTCAGAATGAAACTAATCTTTAGAACGTCTATTCACCGGTACTCATTCGAGATCAAATTCCAAGGTAAAAAATAGCTAAACAAGGAGTCTCGTAGGGTGGCACCAGTGGAAGCTGCGCTGTCAAAATGGCGCGAAGTTCTAGGTCTGTATGGACAGCAACGGCATTATTTCTGATGTCGCCTGAATATCAACCACTTTACTTAGCGAGACTATTCTGCTACCCGTCAGAGAACAGAATTTCATATCCAGCAGAAATTATTGCTCGGATGCCACCGCAGGGAACACCAGAACCAAAACTTGGAGGAAGTAGACCCCTCCCTAGGTCAGGGGCGCACCCAGGAATATATTTTAGGGGGGGTTTTATATTTTTGAAGATATATCACCGGAAAATACTGAAAATTTTCTTCAGATAATACGCTCTTTAAAATATATTTATGCAAGTTTTATGTACAGTATGTAATAAATAAATAAGCGTTTTAAAATTCATAAACTGCACTTTATTTACATAACATTAACAGAACTCAAACACTTTTAACCGACTTTAAAAAAAGGGGAGGTTATCAATTCGCCGGAATACGTATCTAACGTTGGACCACGTGAACCGGTTTATATAATAATTTTTTTGTAGAAAGATGGTACCTCAAGGTTCGGCCCGTAATTTGGTTTAGAGCTCCGATGATTGGATCATGAAGAAATTAACGGTACCCCTAAATTTGAATATAAGAATTGAAGTCGGTTGTGTTCTTTCCTTAAAAACAACTTTTTTTAATAAAAAGTTCTATAAACTCAAGATGCGCTCAACTTTCAAAAGTACCTAATAAAAAATATTAAAAAAGACTCAGTAAAAATAAATTTATTGATTCCATGAATTTTTGCTCTTTTATGTTCCTTTTTTCGATTTCTAGTTTTTGGCTTTCGATAAAAATGGTGAGTTTTCACGATTTCTAAATTTTTTTAATATTTCGAATACCGAAAAAATTAACTGAACTCTCAAGAAAAACGAAAAATTCATATAAAACGACGGACGAGAAATGGAAAAGAAATTTTCTACCAAAATTTCTTAAATCAGTTTGCAGCTTTCAAGAAAAAATGCTCGTATATTCATTTCCTCATGAAAATTGACAGCAAAAGCAAAGCGCTTTTTCAAGCAACAGAAATTATAATAAATATTTCTTATAATTTCCTTGAGAGCTGGATTCTTAGCTTTAAGATACAGTTTGTATTTGAGGTTATTAGCTTTAGGGGGGCGGGGGGGGGGAGGGGTTTGAACCCCAAAACCCACCCCTTGTGTGCGCTAATGCCCTAGGTACTTCGAAATGCATATCTACGCATTTACGGATGAGATCCCTAGGTGCACAACCACTGGACCCGACGTTGTGCAGAAGCCCTTGAAGAACATTCACCGAGAGACAATCAAAAACTTTACCAACTTTCCTACCGTAAATGTCGTCATCGTAGGAGAAGTTTTAGCTGCCTCGAGTGAACGGCGTAACTCTGGCGCAACAAAGATCTGGATACTAAACCCCTACTTCTCCAGACTCGACCACGGTATGCCTTATAAATTTGTATATGTTCGGCTTGTGAAGGCACCCCGCAGGACAGCTTCTTCGCTTTCCCACCTTAAACCCACTCAGCTAACACCCTTTTCTTTTGTCTGACCCCAACAATTGGCCGGTTTTAGTTTATCCAGTTTTTGAAGTACCAAAGATTATATTCAGTTTTAAAATCACCAAAAACGTATGCCCAGATTTTAAATCACAGAAAATTCATGTCCAATAAATTATGTCCAATTTTTAAATTACCAAAAATTATGTTCAGTTTTTGAATGTCAAAAAGTAACATGCAAATTTTTATTGACTCAAAAATTTTATTCAGTTTTCAAAAGCCCAACACTAGTGATCAGTTTTTAAAGTTATGTCAAGTATTTGAGTGTCCAGTTTATAAATGGTCAAAAATTATGTCAAGTATTTATATTTAGACTTTCTGTCAAATTTTTATATGACCAAAATTATGTCCAGTTTTCTGTCAAATTTTTATTTGACCAAAATTATGTCCAGTTTTGACCAGAACATATGGTCAGTTTTTAGACGAAAGTAGATTCATGTCCTAAGAATTATGTCTAATTTTTAAATGATCAAAACTTA
This sequence comes from Rhagoletis pomonella, assembly GCF_013731165.1. Lineage (NCBI taxonomy): Eukaryota > Metazoa > Arthropoda > Insecta > Diptera > Tephritidae > Rhagoletis > Rhagoletis pomonella. The sequence goes on along the minus strand of NW_023458567.1, from coordinate 12,969,001 downwards.
TGTCCAGATTTTAAATCACAACAATTAATATGCAGTTTTTTGTTCACTTAAAAATTATGTGCAGTTTGTAAATAACCAAAAATTATGTAAAGTTCTTTAATAAAAGAAAATTGTAGTCAAAAAAATTATGTAAATTTTTATAGGACCAAAAAGTATCAATGTCCAGTTATCAAATGACCAAATCTTATGGCCAGTTTTTAAAATTCATGTCCAAAAAATATGTACAATTTTTAAATGACCGAAAACGATGTCTGCTTTTTAACGGACATAAATTAATACGTATGAAGTTTTTTTTTCACATAAAAATTATATCCAGTATTTAAGTGACTTAAAAATTATGTTCGAGGTTGTAATAACCCAAATTATATACGAAAGAGTTTAGAAGTACCCTAATATTTATACACACACACACACAGAGTGGCCAAAATTACTCATCAAAGGAATTATATTTTTAATTTGGTTCGACAATATTTTTAATTTGAATTCGCCAATTGCAAACTTTAATAGCTCAAAAAGAACTCTAAAATTTTACAAGAAAAAAGTGGAAAAAAACATTTTTTGACAATCACCAAAAATGATTGCAAGCAATAATAATTTTCACAAACCGAGCGCAGGAAATCAATGTTGACTCAGAGAAGCAACAGCGCGGAAAGGCATTCGACGCATTTGATTCACACACAGATTAAACAAATTAATAACGAAAAATAAACAATGAAAACGAATATGAGTAAATAAATTGAAAATTACTTAAATTATAAAAGCAGAGCTTGGAAAAGAGGTGTGCAAGAAAAACACTGAAAAAGCTACATAATTTAACGGAAGTCATAAGCCAACAAAAACATGACAATAAGCATGGAGGAGAAGATGAGATGAATCAATAAACGACAAAAAAAAATAAAATAAAAGTAGAAAGAAAAAGAATAAGCGAGAAAATCACCAAACAGCTGACTTCACTGCTATTGTTATCAAAAGCCAGCCGTGGAGCTAGTTGATGGGGCAACACTTCAGCGCAGCTTTGCGGCGCGTAGAATAAGGTGACAAAGAATTATTCAAAACACTTGGCGCATTTAAAAAGTAAGCAGCAAAAAACAAATACAAAAGCGGCAAATTAACGAATGTTGAGAAGAAGCACTCGAATGACAACAAAGCGGAGCAAATCAACAACGCTCGGAAACATTCATGAATTCATGAAAGAAGATACGAACGAGTGTACACCGTGTGCAGGCGCAAAAAAACTGGGAGCTGACTGAAATTGAAATCAGTTTAATCCATTCGTACGCTAATTACTTGCAACAACAATCATTGAAGCTGGCTGGCAGACTGACATTTTGGGCTGCTAGCAGGCTGGGCGGGGGCAGTTAAACGATTGTGGAACGGAAGCAACAACAATAAAGCAGCTTTTACAAAAACAATAATCTTGTTCTTGTTGTTGCTGACAATGACCGTTTATGTTGATTATTTTGATGATGACGCTGTTGTCGCTGTACGAGCTGAGCGGAGAATGGGGCTGCATGAGTGGCTGGTTGGCTGTAGCGAATACTGTTATTGCCTCACAGTGCTGGCGACACTGTGAATGGCTACTTGCTGGATATTTTGTTGCTTTTCTGAAGAGCAACATGAGTAAACACTTTTCTGTGAGAAGCTTCGGCACCTACCTACACCTAGCTCCACACGAAACCTTACTTGACTGTCACAACTGACCGGCTCATTGTCATTGTCACTGTCGCTTGCTTCTTAATGAATGTGTTGCTGTGTGTGCTTAATGCAAATTGCGATTGTAATGGGCTGCTCGAACAAACACTCCTTCGAGTTTTATACGACTTGTCGCAGCTCACTACTCCTTCACCTGTACCCAATCACTCACGTAGCGGTACACTCGCCAGCTCATTATCGCGCTAGTTCACTACTTAGCGCTTGATTTACTACCAGCTTATTTATTCGTACCTGTTTTTTTTTTTGGACGTGTCTGTCTTCTCTGTTCCTCACTTCTGCGGCTCTCTCTATCCCCAAGTCTTTAGCTGCTTAACAGCTCAGCTATGCAAAATAAGTCACTTGCCAGTGTTTATTCTGCTGACTTTGTGGTTTTTGAGCTACCTATGTATGTATAATTTTTCTTTGATATTCGGTTTTTTTTTCTGCGCTCCGAAAAAGTTCACTACCTGGCTTACTTCTTTCCTTTTGTTGTTGAATAAAATTTGTGAAAAAAGACAAACTTAATTTTCAATTAAGCTGGCAAAACACTTGCTGACATATTTCTCCATCATTTTCTGTTTATTTTTCTTGTCACAGCTGCATAATTAAGCCAAATAAGCAGTTAAGAAAATATGATAAGCAGTTATGAAATTATGCATACTAATTCACATTGTATTGAGGTTCGTGAAGATAGTAAGAATAGTAATTATGGCGAGATCAAACGAAAGAAGTAGTGAATAGTACTAAGTTTAAAAATTTCAAAAAATAGAACGGCTACTAAATTAAATTTAAATAACTTTAACTTCTTTAGTTAAAAACAATAAAAATGCTCGAATCTAACTCCAATAAACATAAAATAAATGTAAAAATATTTTTTTTTTGTTAAGGCATTCATGAATTATTCTGTTATTTATTTTGCTACTCAATAAATAATTTGAAAAAAAAAATTAGGAATCCATTAAAACACCGTTTAGAATATCCAGATAACCAAATAAATGGATAGTAAACGGGTATCTGAATAACAAAACCGAATGGTTAGTCCCAGCCCTAGTGTACACATATTTGAGAAAACAACCAAAAAGAAAGATAATTAAGTAAAAAGGGGTGCCCGGGCGACGCTTTCTCGACAATTTTCAAAATTTGTTAAAGCGACTAAAAATACCTCTCATTTGATACCCATATAGATATTAAATATTTCAAGTTAGGTGGCAACCTAGTTCGAAAGACTTAAGTTTTGTTTTTAATTTTCAATATGCTTTCAGTTAATGTAGCTGAATCAATTTAGTTTATAATAACAATGAAATATAAAATAGGTGGCAACCCTACGAACGAAAAATTCGGTGAGATATGCAAAAATTAACCTCTCATTTTCTAAGCTTACGCTCATATTTTTTGTTGGACCATAGAACAATTAAGATAGGTGGAAACCTTATACGAATTAATTCAAAAAACTCAGTAAAAACTCAACTAGAACGCAAAATTTCGATTTAAAAATAATTAATCATAGAGACGTATATATAAATAATAAAAATAATAGATTAGAGTTTACGCATATAGTTTGACCGAGTTTCTCCTCCGATTTGTGGTGTGCGCCTTTGTATTTTGATGGTGATCAGAAACTGGGCGCGAACCCAGGCCCTGCGGGATGGTAGCGCTCATTGCTAACCACGACTCCACAGCGGCGGCCATATGCATAAATACGCATCGAAAATTAAAACCACATGTAGCGATAATGGTATCTATAACTTCAATTAAAATCGATAATTTTATACTTATATCTGTTATTGATTCGCTATCGATGATAAAGATATCTAAGGTATCGTTTATTGTTATCCCAATATCGAATATAACAATTATATCATAACGATCTATTAATTAAATAACGATAGTTATCGATAGCTTTATTTCAAAGTCATTAACCCAGACTTCAAAGTTTCCAAAAACGAGTTATTAGCTGATAAAAGGGCGATAATCACCTCCACTGCTCAAAAAAAGGAGGGGTTGGAAAATGTTTAACCTTTTCAATCCTTTCTAAACGATAAGAAAATAAATCAATATTGATATCCATAACAGCATCAACAATCGATAATGTTATCGATTAATTATATGATATCGCTGATAACTATATCGATGGCATCTATTATTGATATGACAACGCTATTTAAAGATCACTAAATTACATCTCCAAACAGTTATTCCCCGATAACATCACGCGGTTAATTTCGATTATTCAGAAACAGATTAGGCAAAGCAAAAATTTGACATTTTGCAACCTTTTCTGGACGACAAGCAACATCGATAAAAATCGATAAAGATGTCGATGATATACGCTGTGGATACTATATCGCTGACGATATCGGCGACATCGATTATTGATATGACATCGACTGCAGAAATTAATAGAAATATCTATAGAAAAATACTTAGAGCTCAACACGTTCAAAGCGGAGTTATTGACCGCCAGGCTGGGTGCTTATCCTTTCGTTTCCTCAGAAAAAGAAAATCTTGAAACATTTTGCAACCCTCTTTGTACGACAAGTAAATAAATCAATATTAATATCGATAATCACATAAATGAAAATCGATAACTATGTCGATGATGCGACTGATGTCGACTCTATCGGCTATCAGTAAAATATCGATAACGCTATTTAAAAATAAATTAGAAATCAAAGCAATTAAAAACAGAGTTATTGGCCGATAACACCCAGCGTTCCCTTCCGTTTCCTCAGAAAAAAGGAAAAACGTTTAGCTTTTTTCAACCCTTCCCAAGTCCTGGTAGAGTTATTGTACAGTTCGTATTTGTTTCTTTTTACTTATATATTAATTTTTACTTTTTTTTTATTAAAACAAAACATTTAAATGCTTCAAAACAAAGGCCTACAATCTGGGTAGATCAGCCAAGCCCGCTGTGGCATTGCATTGCTCTCATCGAACCACCACAGATTGACGTCCATAGCGACAGCGACTCGTAGCGAGTGAAGTTCATGCACATTGCACTTCTACACACACACACACACACACACACAAACATTTCTGCATGCCAACCGCAAAATTAGCGCGCTTGTCTGTCAAATTTAATTTCGCTTTGATATGTCACTGACTGATGGGCTTCACAACTCTTTACTTCCATGAACTTCGTCGCTTTAGATGGTAATTGTTAATGCCCGAATGTGTGTGCCGGTGTCTGTGTGCTTGCATTATTGGTTGGTGTTGCATGCAACATATTTATAAGTAGCTTTAAGTACCGCATTAAAAAAAAAACAACAAATGTCATACCGCGTCCATTGTGTCATACAATGCATACGAGTACAAGGTGACGTTTTTTGTACACGAGTCACACCACAGCTATTGTCGTTTCGATACGAGTGCGGGTACTTCATCGTCGCAAGTCCATTGAGTGATTCAGTGGCATTAACGGCACAGATGCATCGATTGAAGGAAGTGCAAACGGACGGTGGTGTACCCCCTTTTGTTTGTGCTGGCAAGCTAATAAATGAAGACTTTATGCTTAAGTCACATGAGTTTGAAAGCGAAAGTTGACAGTGGATATCGAATACCAAAAAAATACATGAAATTATAAACTGCAGCTAACACAAAACCGTTTACGTTGTGATCACAAAGCCGCATGGTATTCGAATCTTTCAAATTGGCCAAAGTAGCTGACAAGGAATTCAATTCGAAAGAGACCAAAGACTTACTAAAGACATACAACACGGAACTGCCGAAGGCTAAGAAACAGTCTTGGAGAGATCTCTGTTGTAACTGAGAAAGGATGAATGGAGTAAGCAGACTTAGAGCTTAAACAGACGGTAGCGTTGATCTGGATCAACTCGGGAATTAACTGCAGTTGATCCGGATTAAGTCCAAGTTAATCCCGATCAAGGCTGCCGTCTGTTTAAGCTTTTAGGATACTCCTAGCTAAGCATCTAAGCGTGCCGAATTTGATGCGTAGCAGTAAAAGTAACTGAACCAGCTGTACTTAGGAGTCGATCACTTTCCAGGCTGCATGAACACAATAGTTCTCGAAATTGAAAGATTTAAACATAGGTCCAAACGTTGCAACCTCTAGTTAAATTGAATGGACATTCAACAGGTTTGAGTCGATCAAATAAATACATTCATACATATGTAGGTCGTGGACAGAATATTGCCAGCCATGTTCTCGATGGCTAGCCACCTAACGGCGGACGGTATTCGTAGGATGTTTGAGGCTAAAACACGCGCCTGTATTCTGGAGAGAAGCGATAGTTTTGTTTATACCGAAAGCACTTAAAAGAACTCTTCGAAGAAGTAGGAAACCCATTAGTTTTATTTAGTCTATTACTCCTAAAAACATTTGCGAAAATCTCGGCATTCACATCAGGGATACTGATGCCAGGCAGCTGGGTCCAGACGCAACATATTTACGTGCAAGTCAACAGCAATCGCTCTTTCCTCGTTGGTACTATAAAAGGAAGGAGTATTTCTCAACATTTAGAACGCATCTTTCCATCTGTATGTGAACAAAATGCTGTGTAGGCTACAGAGAGATGAGAGCAGGATGACATGAAGCAAGGATTACCGAACAGGGTGCGTGTGATAGTATTTGATATCGAACAGAACTTTAATCGAAATTTGGTTTTAAGATTACGGCATTCGATAACGTGTGCGCTATGTCAACTTTATTGCATTGGAAAGAAAAAAGCTGTAATTTCCTTCTATTCGATTTGATACGAGTAATCATCCGATCACGAGCTTCCTGAATTGAGTACAGGCACTCCACAACAAAGTAATAGATGGGTTCGAAGGAAAAGCACCTAAACTGGGGGGTAGAAATTCTAGCGTTCACACTGTTTTTGCGGTTAGGCTTTGAACGTTTCCTCCTCTTAAGAAAAAAGAAATAGGCGCACTAAAAACTACGCCAAAGGCTGTTCGCGAAATACTTCACTGACTGCAAACCTACTATTTATTTATTTATTTGCCAAATCTGGGGGCAGATTGAATTCAAATTGCAGACTTACAGCCGTAGCTTAATTGGGAAATGGAGGTTTGGCCAATCACTTAGGAAGATGGAGTGAAATTTAGTCGCAGATTATTCAATATATTTAAAGACGATTCAAAGAACTGAACGTCAGGCGGCCAGTAAGAATTCCTTATCGGTGCAGTATTTTTCAAGTCTAATCTTTTGAAAAAATTGCTTTTGTATTATAGTGGACAAAATTCCGATGGAAACATCTTATTCTGAGGCTTCTGAAGAATTCGTACGTTTCCAAGGGATCTTTCATACATGCACCCAGAGTTGTAAAGGCATAGATTTAATCGCTAAATGTAGAAACGTTCACATAGTCGCCATACTCTCCGTAAACAAACTTTATTTGAAATCTACCGAGATGTATGAACCTTTGAATAAATACGTATGACACACTGCTTCAATTCAAAAATGATCTAACCTGAAGATTCTAGCGACTTGGGCTGAAATGCGGTTCAGATATCTGAAGGGTTTGTATAAATAGATCCTTTTCGAAACGAATTTAACGGTATCATTAATTTAATTCTAAAAAAGGCGACTGCTCTCTGCCTAAAATATTTTAAACAATGCCACCTTTTTGAATCTTACAGCCTAAACCAAACCTTCATACGCTCTTCTTTTAAATTACGTAATCCACAGACAAAAAAACAAAAGAAACTGACCTCCGCTTCTCGAAATTCCCGTACGTCATATTTAGGCAACTAAACAGTGATCAAAACTACATACGTATAAGGTATAGCAGTTATCACGATCAGCCTTAAATTTTGTAAATAAAGGAAGATGTCAAGGACTGTCTCAGGAAAAAAAGAAATCTATGGTTATTCGAGTTTTCTATATATACAATTTGTTTTTTTTTTTAATATTTTTCTACAAAATCACTTAAGACGAAAAAAGGGCGAAAAAGACTTAAGAAGGTTATAATACTAGATTGGCAGATTGCAGTCTGAAAATGTTTTGAAGAGGGTTGCCACCTCTTTAAAAAATCGAGATTAATTAAACCGAACTAAAGGTTTATAAAATATGGGTGCCAAAAGAAAGAGTGTTAAGAAATCTTTACCTTGAGCATTTAGCACACGTTTGAGGTGTTTGAAGAGAGTTGCCGCCCGCGGATTCAACTTGAATGAAAGGAATTAGGTAATTAAAATAAGTATCTTTCACAATATTGGTATAAGACGAGAAAGGTTTAAGTTTGAAAATGTTTCGAAGAGGTGTTAAAACAGAAAAATTTAAAAACATTCTAAGTTTTTGGCTTAGTTTAGGTACGCTTAGTTTTATTGGGATAAATTACACCTAATATAACACTCAAAAATTTCATAGACTCATTGAAGCGGGTTTGGTAAACTAGTTTTATATACATATGTATACGTACCTATACAGGGTAAAAACTTTCTTATTGGTCTTGTTGCGTCATCTGGGCTCCCGAAGACAGTTAGAAATTTAGATACGATGTCACTGGTTAAATTGACTACTTGGACCATATGGGTCGAAATAGAACACATGGTCAGTGTTGCCATTTTAGCCGTATTCCGGCTAGATTTAGCTGGTTACGATAGCAATTCAAATATACAAGTTTTTATTTTTACAAATTTAGTGATCCAAAATCTATTAGAAATGGCTAGTCTTATCCCTGAGAAAATTTTCATGTCGGGCTGTGTTATATAAAATTGAAAAACAATTTTTCTAACCCGAAAAGTCTTCAGATAGTGAGCAGATTTCAATGTTTTTTTTTTTTGTTTTAAGCGACTGACCCAATTACATATAAACTGGGACGCGCCATTTTAGCTGATTAGAAAGTTACAAATTTTGCAGAATTTTCATAATTTTTACACAAAGTCTAAAATCTGGATTTAGTATATGGTTTTTGTTAAGTAATGAGCTACATATTCGTAAAAAATAATAAACATTAAATAAACTAAAGAAAAATAGGCGAAACTTGCTTAAATTTTTGTTAAGAATGTCTTAATTTAAGTGTGAAGTTTTACGCGCAACACTTAGAAAATAAGAGCACAAATTTCGATGTGGAGCAAAACTCTCTGGGGAGACAATACCTGTGAAGAAAAGCATCATGGTGCAAATATACTTTATTTTTGTTATCATTGTTATTTCCGAGTTGGTGGCCTTCTGCCGCACTAGAAGAAATAACCCCATCAGTCCAACTCCGGTTACGGCATCCACAGTATTTTTGCGCAAAATCCACCGCAATCATTTTAACTCGACCTCCTTCCTGTTCCCGTTCGTCGTCGAACTGCACGTATTACGTACCCTATCCTCGGAAAAGCAAAGAACTTTATTTTCGAATCTTTTCTCGGGTGCACCGAATTGTGGCAGTTTGGAAACGCGCAACACTTAGGGCCGGTTGTTCAATGTCTGGTTATCACTACTTGCCGATTAAACATCATTATCGACGTTTTCGACATCATGCATATAACATGTGATCGATAAAGCAGTCGTTGTATATAACCAGAGCTTCTACCTCCGATTAGTGCTAATCATACATTGAACAACCGGCCCTTAATATTTTCATCCAACTTCACTAACTTAATTTTTTTTTTTACTTTTACATGAATCAAAATTTTGTCTACTAGTGAATCTGTTGGCATGATTTTAGTTAAATGTCATAAACTTGTTAAAAGTTCGGCAACAACAACGAATGTTAATATATTAAACTACCTTCTGTGTTTGTATCATGGCGTTTTCTTTTCTCGAAATAATGTTGCTCTGTTTTCCTCAGCACTTTCACAACTTTACGTGTTCATTTCTCAATATACTGCCCTCCGCCTAAGCAAAAGTGCCATACTTTTTGCTAATATAGTCATTTTGCGGGACAAAAAGCAACCTACTGCAAATGTTACAATATTTATAAGGAGGCAAAATTGTTTAATAGAAAAGAAAATGCCATAAGTTTGTAATTTATATCTGTTTTTATATTTAAGTAATACAAACATGACTTCTGATGTAAAGCTTAGCTACGTATAATGACAGTTTCCTTTGCTAAACAAAATTAAAATGGTGTACAGCTTAGCTAGGAATAATCTTTGTTAACCAAAAAAAATTTAATGGATTTACTAGTCTTTCTAATTGTAATTTACGTATTAAAAAAAAGTTAATTCTAGTTGAAACATTTTAGCCGTTTTTAGCCGTTTTTTGTCCAATCTAGCCGGTCACCCCAAAAAGTTCTGGCAACACTGCACATGGTTACACGTTCTACTAAAGAGATAGAGAGTCAAAGATCGGAATAGGTAATACGTTTTCATTCACCGGGCCTGCAGAGAAATGCGGATAGTTCCTAGAGTTTTTTGTTACTGATCTTATTGAAATTGAACGCGCTGTGAATCCGCGTTTAAACTAACATAAAATGTTATTTCAAATTTGTCTTGACCAGGCATCATTTCCTTGAGTTATACGATTTTAGCATTCAATATTCTTGAATTTATCGCATGCTGCCGCTCTCTATTCAACGGGTTCCTCCACAGTAATCGTTTCATAGTAATTGCTCATGGCCCATATGCAAAGCGTTATTTAGGTCGTTGCCGTTTGCTTCAATCGCTTGAAACTTGATACTCCATTATTATTATTTTTCTTTTGGTTCTTTCACTTTTATTTTTACCACATTCCAACTTGTCAAGAATAACGCGTTATTCGCTAATTGCTGACTACATACTTGCGCAATATTTATAAAGTGGGGTATAAGTGACGAGTTAATTAAAAACTGATTAATGCTAAACAATGCCTGATGAGGGTTCATGGAAGAAGGAAGAAAAACAAACAAAAAAATAAAACAAAAACAGCAAAGCAGCAACGTATGCAAAAATGAATGACAAGCAGAAGAAAAGAACGTTAATCGAACAAAACAAAACGGTGTGAGGTGACCGAAAAGGATCGGGAACAAGGATGTAAATGGTTAAAAAAATATGGAAGCGAGAAACTAACAAGCAAGCAAGTGAGCTTTGGTTTGCCAAGCTCTAAGTTGAAGCAACTTGAAAGCTTCTCGCAATCGACAAGGACTAACTTACTATCAACAGCGCCATCTTGCGAGAGAATGTCACAAGGCAAGGATCAGCTGTGTGTAAAGGATCGACAAATTCGCGGACAAAGCAATTGAGGATTGTATGTACATATGCGTGCGTATTTCATTATAATTCACTGTACGATTAAAAAGTTAGCGAAAGTTTCATATTTGTAACTCAAGTGCCAAAAAAAGTGTTTTTAAAAGTTGCCAAACACTGAAAAATTGTTCCATCGCCGACAGACCACCCAGTGGCAATTGCCGCCAAATGGAACTCCAAAGTCGC
>NW_023458567.1:12950693-12957906 GCF_013731165.1 Rhagoletis pomonella | reverse complement strand
ACAGACCACCCAGTGGCAATTGCCGCCAAATGGAACTCCAAAGTCGCGCCAGTGTTATGCACTTGTTGTTAATGTTGTTGACGCTTGAAGCTGCCAATTGACGTCAACCTTTTGGGTCGTCACATCACACCACACCGCACATGTAGTCGATTGAATGTGTTCGTGTGTGAAAGCGTGAGTGAATAAGTGAATGAACATTGAAAATGATTGATGGACTGCCAGCCGATTTAGCTGCATATACGTACATATGTAGGCATATTAGTGTGGCTGTTTGTCAGTCGGTTGTTAAACAAAGTGCAATGCATGACAGGTGAAATATACATATTTGTAAAATAAGTATAAGCGTGAGTTTGCTAGAAAAAGCTTCGAAAAGTGTGAAGGGGAGGCGCTTTTAACGTCCTAATGCAGGAATATAGAGATACCCAGAGCAATTTTGTTACAAAATACTTATTAAGAACCGATTAATCGACGAATGTTGGCTAGAGTTGGAACCAAAGTTTTCGGAGACTGCAGCTTAAGTAAAGTCAAACAAGAAACTGCTTAATTAAGTCTAAGCCAAACCTATTCTGGCAGCCTGATCTACCGCCTGCCCCCTAGAGGAAACACCAGTTCTTGGTGTTTAAAAATACGAATAAGATACCCCAATTTAGACTTCCATCATTCAATGCTAAATATCTGGCAGTCTTCCTGGAAACTAAATTAAACTGGAAGCTTAACCTTGGTAAACGTAAAGTGAAAGCTTACTTCACTTACTGTGTTTGCAAAAAGATCTTCAACGGAAGCTAGCATCAGATCCATCTTCAGTGTTGCCAGATCAGTGATTTCTTCCCCTAGATTTAGGGACTTTTGACTGCCCCAGGTGTAAATTTATGGGGAGTAAAATATTTAGGGGAAAGATTTTTTAGGGAAGAGAGTGTTTAAAAAAAATATGGTTTTTCTTTTTAGAACAATAACATCCAAAAATTAAATTTAAAAATAAAAAAAAAATTAAAGTTATTTTTAAAACAAAATCTAAAAATTTAAATAAAAAGGCAAATTAAATTAAAAAAAGGAGGAACAAATAAAATAATTGTAAAAAACTATATACAAATAAACTTTTTTTCTTTTTTAAACAATAAAATTTAAAAAAGAAAAGAATCAAATAAGTTCATGAAAATTAAATGAAATTAAAAAAAAATATTCTTTTTAAAAGAATAACATCTTAAAATAAAAAAAAAAAAATGAAATCAAGAAAAAAAAAATAAATTAAAAGAGAAAGAAATGAAATTAAAATAAATATACATATTTTTTTTAAGTAATAAAATCTAAACTTTTAAAGAAAATAAAATAAAATAAAATTGGGAGAAAAACAATCCGCTGCCTCGGATCTCTGAAATGGTACGCCCGTGCTTTGCGCACTCGCCCATTTCGACTGTTCGAGCGACTCGAGCTAATTGATATACAAGTGATTTCTCTCAAATTAGATTTTCACCACGAAAGACTTATGGGTTAGAATAACGAAAGTCTTTCGAACTATCTTGTTCGGTCTTTCATTTGTTTTTTTACTATCTTAGCCAGAATTGCCTGTTAATGTTCCGTTAGCTGTTTATATTTCGTGAAATTTATTACTAATAATTTCATTCTTTTAAATTGCTTGTTCTAGTTATGTTTTATTAAAATTTGATTTTTTTATTATATCTTCTGTTTTATTATTTTTTTTTTGCTTTTATTTTTTCTTCCCTGTTCGGTTTATTTTATCTTTAATTTATAGTTTGATTTTTTATTTGTTTCGCCTAATTCAGAGATCTAACCACTTCGAGACGCGTTTGCCACAAGTGGCCACTCTGGTTTTGCCGATTTTCGTGCTTGAAATTTCAATCAACTGTTTCTTCTTTTCCTTCATCTTCTTATTTTCTCAAGAGCGCTGATTCATTTATTATGCATAAAATACTATATTCAATATAAAGCTAATCAAAATAAGGCTACATCAAAGAAACGATACAAAAATATCGTACAGAGTTAAAAATGTATGAACTCAAAAAAGATTTCAAGTGTTCAAGCGTGTTAGAAATGGTTTTTGCTTCAACCTGTTTTCGATAATTGCCTCCAATAATGGAAAGCTGTTGAAACTGTTTTCTAAAATTAGCGTTGTAGCCAATCGGCACAAATAAATTTTAGCGGTCGAGTATGTTAATTTGTACAACAGTGGACACGTATACAGTGGCTGATGAAAAAATCTTATAAAAACATAAACTTCTGTAGGAACTTATGTCGTCCCTTAAAGCTATTGGGTGAAACTAACCTTCCAACACGTTGAAACGTCTGGATTTTTGCTAGTTCCCGAAATCTTACTACAACCTGTTTTCCCTTTTCCCTATCAGTCTCATGAAAACATATTCTATATTGGACGAAAACTCGCACGGTAGTGAATTCTCGCTTGAGACCATTTTTAAAGTGGTTTTCATGGGTCTCAGTACAGATAAAGTAGTTTTGGAGAGACTAATTGACTTGCACATAACAAACGGTATTCCTTGTGACTGCCTTTCGGGACGCGAACTTTCTTAATGCAAAGGAAGGTCGGTCGATAACGCTCTACAAGCATTAGTAAAGTGGATAGAAGAAGCCTATGTTGATAAAGATTTTGAAGTAGGCGCCTTCCTCGACATCGAGCGAACCTCTTACAATGTCGGCATTAGTGAAGGCTTTTAAAACACTGGCTGAAACCAACCTAATACGGTTCATTTACAGCTTACTCCGCGACAGAACTGTCACGGCAGAATGGGGTGCACCCGCCTCAGCGAAGAGTCATTAGGGGCACCGCGTAAGGAGGTGTCCTCTCCTCTGCTCTGAATCGTGGTGGTAAACGACTTTCTAGAGGAACTAGAGATGGTGGATTGTTGGGTGATCATCTTTGCAGAAGATTAAAAAGTCACGGTCAAGGGAGGATCTTTGAATACCCTTTTTTTACGCAAGGTTATCTGACTACGGTGCACCGCGGCGCCTACGAGATGGTTCCCAGAAACTTTTTCTCTGCCTATATTCCCTCAGCGGATGACTGGGAGGGGTGAATGTACTGTAGGAAGAGAGTGGATAATTATTTCAAGAATGGATCAAAACTTGGAGGCAGATTTGGTGGCAGAGCCTTTTTTCGGGACCTCTCCATCAAAATTGTGCTCAGGCTTCCGGAATGCTACAGTGTCTTTCAGGCGGAAATAGCTGCTAGACTCTCTACTGTAGAGTGTGACGTCAGTGTGGGAGGTAAGCATATGTATACCTATATCAGTACCGATATCCGCTAAACGCCACGGAGGTGCACTCAGGATTGTTCAGGGAATGTCTGACCTCGCACTTAAATGTGTTGGAGTATTTTCTTATCATTTCGGTTTCGAATCACCGCAGCACTGCGCGGGAAACTGCATGTTTGATGGCTTGCCAAGGAAAGGTACTCTTGAAACTTTATCACCGGATAGACAGCAGTTGGGGATACCGCTGTCTTTCTCGGATGCTTGGGCCTCGAGTAGGCTTAGCGAGTACTGGATAAAACCTAGAGGGATAGGAATCATACCTGTTCCCTCCTGTAGGAGCTACCTAGATGACGATCAGCTTCATACTCCTGCACTTTCTTTCAGACTACCCTGCCTTCGCGATGCTAAAGTGGAAACATTTGGGCTCGCACTTCTTTTCATACGCTGAAGTTTTTCGTGCTATCACAAGGAACAATGTCTTAAATGTCCACATGCGTCCCTTGTCTTTGCATAAATGCTCCGAATACTTTTTACACCGACTGTATATGAACTCATTACTCTGCAATAAGGTTTATTTGCACTATGACCAGAATGCAAAATTCGTTGAGGAAATGAAGCATCGAACCCTGAGATATTGTGTCTCCGTATTTCAAAAGGAATGCTAATTACCCGAGTTTTAACATAAATATGCACATATTTAAATATGTAAAGTTGTACAACTCCACCTTACAAAAAAAACTACCCCCTTCTTTAGCTTCGAATTGCAAATTAATTAATACTGAAGTAGACCACTTCAGCTAAAGCCAAGTGCGTCGACAATAAAGAAACACGATTTTTTTTCAGCTTAAAAGTATGCTTCAATTTTTGCGCGCGCTATAAAACAAATAAAAGTTTTGTACTCATTTTGACTTTCACACCTAATACTTACAATGGACGAACGTACGTTTGCCGTTTGTGTGCTTTTATTAACCCCTGTATACTTTTTGTATTCAAATTTTAGCTATATCCAAAAAAAAAAAACAAACACAAACGAATCAAGGACGGATTAAGTGCGCTGATGAAAACTAATTTGAGTTTGTTTTGTGATATTAAAGCGAAAATAGTAGGTGGTTTGGCTTAAAAGACCTATGCATCCTGGTGCACTTCGGTGACTGAGCGAGTATTTATTTGTCGCCATTTGCCTCCATACCGCGCCATTGGAGGCAACGTTGCCGAAAAAAACCGGGAGACCAGTGAAACTTCTATTATGGCATGCGGGAAATAGGATTTTGAGCAGTTGTTGTTGTTGTAGGGGCTTACTTAGCCCTGCCCAGATCGTAAAGTCCTTTAATAGTTGTCTTTAGTAGCCTAAGGAAGTGTGCCACTCCGACGAAGCCCAGAGGATGAGGGGTGTGAATTGAGTTGGGTTATTTGGTGGGCATATGAAGAGCTGTTTTGTGTCACGCATTAAGCAAGTCACGGGATCTAGTCTGCTCAGATTCATAGTAGAGTTTGCTGTAGTAGCAAGACCGAAATTGTGCCAGTGTTGAGCGGGTCTCCCATGACAGTTGAAGTTCTATCTCGTCAACGATCAAACAAGTGTCTTTTCGAGTGCTCAGGCCTTTAAAACCCTCTCTTATTGTAGCTTCATCCACTGCATACTGCTAGTCCATGTATGTTGCCGACACGTTTCTTGGTCATTGGCCCAAGTGCTGCCAGCTACAGAATTGAGGACTTTGTTGCGGCTCTGTACTTGATTGACAATTGCGGTTAAGTGCGGTGGTGATGCTGAGCACTTTACATGGATTTACATGCCAGCGAATCTGAAACCTTTACGAAATGGCTGACGGGCTATTGCTACAAACGTTTCCGTACGTTAAAGCCTTGTCAGGTGCAGTAAAGTTTTTCAGTCTTCACAAGCCCGCAAGTACAAGCCCAACAGCGGATTACTTTCAAGGTGGTAAGCACAACAATATCAACCGCAAAGAGCTAGAATACACCAAAAGAAAGTGTGGAAGTCGCAACACCCTACGCAGCAAGCCACGCAGGAACAAAAGAGCGTAAAGACCAGGGTACGAAAATAAACTGTACAAAACAATTCCCATTCGCTCATCGATCATCATATCATGTGTGGTTTTGTACAGTTTTGTACATAGTCAGAAACAAATTGTAAGATTCACTGTAATTTTCCCCAACGAGAAACGTTTGCTTTTCGTTTGTGACAATTGTACCATAGGGTACGTTTTATATGTTGCAAACGTTTCAATTACTTGAAAAATATTTTTCTCTGTCAATTTTCATATCCAATTCAATTAAAAAACATGTACTACATATATACATATATTTTTCTCTGCACGATTCATTTCGTTTGTTGTTTCGTCTGTAACTACTAAACTACTGTAGTGCAAGGCATATTCAACAAGGTAGAAGTGACAATTCAATCGAGCTCTCTCATACCTGACTGTAATGTAAAAAAATGTAAACAAAGAAATTAACCCTTTGTTATGCATTTACCATATTTGATAGAACTCAACATCTTTGAAATGAAAGTTTTTGTAATTATGAAAATATTTAAAATCTCATTAGAATCAGCTTCATTTTATTTATTGAATTTTCGGTTTAATGTAAATATGGGAATGCATACTTACACAAAATTACACATTAAATGAAACACACTCATTTATAAAACGGTTTTGACAATTTTCTTGCTTTTACTATCCCAATGTTTTTGAGCATTAATTTCTTTATTGAAATACTTACTTCTAAAATATATTAGTCATTAAAAAAGTTTGATTCTTCTAAATTTACATCAGAACTTAACTTCAATAATTTAGCTATTCGAAATTTCCTTTCCATTAAATTTATTAAAAATTACTTTCAGTTTCTTTATGTCAACAAGGAATACTGGTTTAGGTTTTATCAGACCACCATTTGAAATTTGGCCTATCCATGTATGCATATGAAAGGGAGATTTTCTTTTCATATTCAGTATGATGAATCCTGCACCTGGGACCAAACGCGTCCACTTAGCAATACTCGGCTGCGATGGGCAACAAATAAAGTCACGACCACACGTGAAGAGTCTCCTAATGAAACATCGCAGCAATTTGCCCACCGTTACCGCTTAACTTGACAATTCGAATGCTTAAAATAACGCACAAGTTTGTTGTCCAGGCTTTTGACTAACACAACGCACCGCTCGCAATTCCTTTTCATTTTATTATGTATTTAAAATCAGTCGCACAGCTCACAATTGAAAATATATACTAAAAAAAAAAAATTTGAATACTATAGGGTTAAGAGTTGACATTTCAGTCGTAGTTCAAAAGAGAGAAATGTCGAAATCACTTCTACCTTGTTATGCCTTGCTGTAGTGTACTATCGCAAAGTGAACTCAGCCGTTTTGTTTTCGTATTGTACCGAACTGTTGAAGTAATAAACGATACGAAATAGTAACGTACAATATAGTTTATTTTCGTACCCTGGTAAAGACATTAAAAACGGGGTATCAGAATTGGAAGAACTATTCGGCAAGTATCAAGTTCAAAAGTATTTCGGGAGCGAAAATCGAAAGTGAGGGTGTTTTGTAAAGTTTTGAAAAATGTATTAATCAAGCTAAATTTTAATATTTATTTATTATTTATGTTTATGCATCAACCCTAAAAATTTGAAACAAATCAAACACATGAAGTGTGAACCCCGTCCGTTTTGGTATGGAACGTCCCACATACATTTACGAAACAGTTGTTTCCGTCCCAACCATTTCTGTGTGCAAAATGATAGCTCTGCGTATCGTTCCCGCATGCCCGACGTACTAGTAATAAGTGGCACAATGCCTCAGGGCATTCTCGCACAATACAGACAAATACTGTAGAATTGTAGAACCTTGGGCCAAGAGATGCTTCGGAGAAACTAACTTTTATTTATTTATTTATTTTTTCACGGCTACTTTAAGATACCCATCTATTTTTTTTTATTTTACTTGCCAATTAATTATAATTCTAAAAAAA
>NW_023458567.1:12944469-12950593 GCF_013731165.1 Rhagoletis pomonella | reverse complement strand
AATTTTTTTTAGAATTATAATTAATTGGCAAGTAAAATAAAAAAAAAATAGATGGGTATCTTAGGTTCCATGGTGGGTATAAGCCCTCTTTATAAAATTCTACAGTATTTGTCTGTATTGTGCGAGAATGCCCAGAGGCATTGTGTCACTAGTACGTCGGGCATGCGGGAGCGATACGCAGAGCTATCATTTTGCACACAGAAATGGTCCATACCAAAACGGACGGGGTTCATAATTCATGTGTTTGATTTGTTTCCAATTTTTAGGGTTGATGCATAAACATAAATAATAAATAAATATTAAATTTTAGCTTGATTATTACATTTTTAAAAACTTTACAACACCCTCACTTTCGATTTTCGCTCCCAAAATACTTTTGCCCGAATTATTTTTGCCCATATCCTTTGTCACCGCGCGGTTTTTGCTCCGGGTTGTTTGTCATGTAACTCCTATGACTTGCTATCTAGTCGTTTCGGGCGACCTGAAAATGACCCATTCTTTTGACCCATTTACCTCTATTCTCGGTATTTTTGAAATCGCCGAATAGTTATTCCAATTCTGATACCCCGTTTTTAATGTCTTTATGCTTTTTTGCTCCTGCGTGGCTTGCTTCATATGATTTCCTAGCGCACGGTGTTGCAACTTCCGTACTTTTTTCGGAAAGGTTTCAGATTCGCTGGCATGTAAATCCATGTAAAGTGCACAGCATCACCACCGCACTTAACCGCAATTGTCAATCAAGTACAGAGCCGCAACAAAGTACTCAATTTTGTAGCTGGCAGCACTTGGGGCAAGCATGCTACAATAAGGGAGGGTGTTAAAGGCCTGAGCACTCGAAAAAACACCTGCTTGGTCGTTGACGAGACAGAACTTCAACTCTCGTGCGGGGACCCGCACAGCACTGGCACAACTTCGGTCTTGCTACTATAGCAAACTCTACTATGAATCTGAGCAGACTAGATCCCGACGTACTTAATGCATGACACAAAACAGCTCAATTCACACCCCTCATCCTCTGGTTTGCGTCGGAGTGACACGCTTTCTGGAGCTACTGACGACAACTATTAAAGGACTTTACGATCATGGCAGGGCTAAGTAAGCCGCTACAACAACAAAAACTGCCCCAAATCGTATTTCCGTTATGTCATAATCGAAGTTTCACTGGGCTCTCGGTTTTTTGCTTAGATTTTGAGTCGGCAACGTTGCCTCCTGCTCTGGGTAGGCTTTCCAATGGGGCGGTATGGAGGCAAATGGCGACAAATAAATACTCGCTCAGTCACCGAAGTTTCCCAAGATGCATAGGTCTTTTAAGCCAAACCATCTACTATTTTCGCTTTGATATCACAAAATAAACTCAAATTAGTTTTCATCAGCGCACTTAATCCGTCCTTGATTCGTTTGTATGAGATTTTTTTTATTTTTTTTTTTATATTTATGCCTAAAATTTGAATACAAAAAGTATATAGGGGTTAATAAAAGCACACAAACGGCAAACGTACGTTCGTCCATTGTAAGTATTAGGTGTGAAAGTCAAAATGAGTGCAAAACTTTTATTTGTTTTATAGCGCGCGCAAAAATTGAAGCATACTTTTAAGCTGAAAAAAAAATGTGTTTCTTTATTGTCGGCGCACTTGACTTTAGCTGAAGTGGTCTACTTCAGTATTAATTAATTTGCCATTCGAAGCTAAAGAAGGGGGTAGTTTTTTTAGGAGGTAGAGCTGTACAACTTTACATATTTAAATATGTGCATATTTATGTTAAAACTCGGGTAATTAGCATTCCTTTTCAAATACGGAACAATGTCATCTAGGTTCGATGCTTCACTTCCTGAACGAATTTCGCATTCTGGTCATGCTGCAAATAAACCTTATCGCAGAGTAATGAGTTCATCTACAGTCGGTGTAAAAAGTATTCGGAGCATTTATGCAAAGACAAGGGACGCATCTGGACATTTAAGAGATTGTCCGTTGTAATAGCACGAAAAACTTCAGCGTATGAAAGGAAGTGCGAGCCCAAATGTTTCAACTTTAGCATCACGAAGTCAGGGTAGTCTAAAAGAAAGCGCAGCAGTATGAAACTGATCGTCCGCTTGACAGCTCCTACAGGGGGGATCAGGTATGATTCCTATCCCTCTAGTTTTTATCCCGTAATCTCTAAGCTTACACGAGGCCCAACAACAGCGGTATCCCCAACTGCTCCCCATAAGGTGATAATGTTTCAAGAGTACCTTTCCTTGCAAGCTATAAGTCATGCAATTTCCCACGCAATGTAGCGGTGGTTCGAAACCCAAATGAACCTGATAAGAAAAGACTCCAACACATTTAAGTGCGAGGTCAGACACTCCCTGAACAGTCTCGTGTGCACCACCATAGTGTTTAGGCATTGATATCCGCACTGTCTGAGTATATACTTACCTCCCTAACTTACGTCACACTCTACAGTAGAGAGTCTAGCAGCTATTTTCGCCTGAAAGACACTGCAGCAGTCCGGAAGCCTGAACACAATTTTGATGAAGAGGTCCCGAAAAAAGGCTCTTCCACCAACTCTGCCTACAAGTTTTGATCCATTCTTGAAATAATTCTCCACTCTCTTCCTCCAGTACATTCGCCTCTCCCAGTCATTCGCTGAGGGAATATAGGTAGAGAAAAAGTTTCTGGGAACCATCTCGTAGGCGCCGCGGTGCACCGTAATCAGATAACCTTGGGTAAAAAAAGGGTATTCAAATATCCTCCCTTGACCGTGACTTTTTAATCTTCTGCAAAGATGATCACCCAACAACCCATCACCTCTAGTTCCTCTAGCAAGTCGTTAACAACCACGATCCAGAGCAGAGGAGAGGACACCACCTTACGTGGTGCCCCTAATGACTCTTTGCTGAGGCGGGTGCGGGTGCAGTTCTGTCACGGAGTAAGCTGTAAATGAACCGTATTAGGTTGGTTTCAATGCCGACATTGTAAGAGGTCCGCTCGATGTCGAGGAAGGCGCCTACTTCAAAATCTTTATTAATTTAGGCTTCTTCTATCCACTTTACTAATGTTTGCAGAGCGTTATCGACCGACCTTCCTTTGCAATAAGAAAGTTGGCCTCCCGAAAGCCAGTCACAAGGAATACCGTTTGATATGTGCAAGTCAATTAGTCTCTCCAAAACTACTTTATCTGTACTGAGACCCATGAAAACCACTTTAAGAATGGTCTGAAGCGAGAATTCACTATCGTGCAAGTTTTCGTCCAATATTGAATATGTTTTCATAAGACTGATGGGGAAAAGGGAAAACAGGTTGTATTAAGATTTCAGGAATTAGCAAAAATCCAGACGTTTCAACGCGTTGGAGGGTTAATTTCACCCAAAAGGTTTAAGAGGCGACATAAGTTCCTACAGAAGTTTATGTTTTTATAAGATTTTTTCATCACCCATTGTATACTCGTCCACTATTGTACAAATTAACATACTCGACCACTAAAATTTTTTTGTGCCGATTGGCTACAACGCTAATTTTAGAAAACAGTTTCAACAGCTTTCCATTATTGTAGGCAATTATCGAAAACAGGTTGAAGCAAAAACCATTTCTAACACGCATTAACACTTGAAATCTTTTTTCGAGTTCATACATTTTTAACTCTGTACGATATTTTTTTATCGTTTCTTTGATGTAGCCTTATTTTGATTAGCTTTATATTGAATATAGTATTTTATGCATAATAAATGAATCAGCGCTCTTGATAAAATAAGAAGATGAAGGAAAAGAAGAAACAGTTGATAGAAATTTCAAGCACGAAAATCGGTAAAACCGGAGTGGCCACTTGTGGCAAACGCGTCTTAGAAGTGGTTAGATCTCTGAATTAGGCGAAACAAATAAAAAATCAAACTATAATTTAAAGAAAAAATAAACCGAAGAGGGAAGAAACAATAAAAGCAAAAAATTGTAACAGAAAATATAATAAAAAATATAAAATTTTAATAAAACGGGGATAGAACAAGCAATTTAAAAGAATGAAAATATTAGTAATAAATTTCACGAAACATAAACAGCTAACGGAACACTACTAGGCAATTCTGGCTATGATAGTAAAAAGCACGGGCGTACCATTCCAGGGATTCGAGTTTGAGTCTCGGGCAGCGGATTTTTTTTCTTCCATTTTTATTTTCTTTAAAACTTTAGATTTTATTATTTAAAAAAAAATATATATATATAAATTTCATTTCAGTTCTTTCTTTTTTAATTTAACTTTTTTTCTTAATTTAATAATTCTTTTTTTAGTTTCATTTGCTTTTTTATTTTAATTCTTTCTTTTAATTTTTAGATTTTGTTTTAAAAATAAATGTTTAATTTAATTTTTAGATATTATTGTGCTAAAGAGAAAAAACATATTTTTTCAAACACCCTCTTCCCTCTAAAGCTTTCCCCTAAAAATTTTGCTCCCCTAAATTTACCCCTAGAGCAGTCAAAAGTCCCTAAATCTATGAGGGGAAAACCTGTGATCTGGCAACACTGAGGATGAATCTGATGCTAGCTTCAGTTGAAGATCTTTTTGCAAGCGTAGTAAGCGAAGTAAGCATCCACTTTAGGTTTATCAAGGTTAAGATTCCAGTTTAATTTAGTTTCCAGGAAGACTACCAGATATTTAGCATTGAATGATGGAAGTCTAACCCTGCAGGGAAACCGCGGACTAGTGAATCAAATTTCTAGTTCCGTACTAGGTCTTTATCGCCAAAAAGGAACTAGTCCGATAGGAACTAGATCCCCACCAGTCCAAAATCGGCGAAAAGTGGTACTTTTAAGAAACAAATTTTTTCAGTTTTTTTCACTACAAATCTATATCTAAAGTGACGAATTTAGAAATGGTTCGGAACTATAGAAAAAGGGATGCAGAACGAACTAGATCCTATTTGTCGAATTTAGAACTATTTCGGAACTATCGAATAAGGGATGCGCGGGGGCTTGTTTACTTTACATAGATATGTTTTCGGCGGCTTTTTCGTTCAAATACGGTTCTATTCTGTGCTTCGCAGATGCCTTTTCATAGCTTGGTAATACAAAACTAAAATTTGTGTTAACATTTCAACATCTTGGGACCGTCTGGAATCTAAGAAATAACAGCGAGCACCTCTACAAACTCAGCTACAGCTAAAGGTATGTAAACGTACATTTCTTACAATCATTCAAACAAATTTAATTTCAAATTGAAAACACATTTCTTCCAAAATAACTTAAAATCGCACACACGGATAAACCAAAAAGATTGAAAAATCATAATACTTTTTTCTTTCGTCTGTCGGTTTTGGAACTGGTTCGGAACTATAGAATTTAGGACTAGTTCGGAACTATCGAAAAAGGGATGCAGCGGGGGGGCAATTGACACTTCCTAGGACATCGCCATGTTAAATTCGCCAGTTGCTTGCATGCAAAAGAGATTTATCGCGAACCAGTACTGGGTCTAAATGTACTAAAAGCGCACCAGTTCAGAACTAGAGATTTTCCCCACAGGGAAATTGGGGTATCTTATTCGTATTTTTAAACACCAAGAACTGGTGTTTCCTCTAGGAGGCAGGCGGTAGATCAGACAGCCAGAATAGGTTTGGCTTAGACTTTATTAAGCAGTTTCTTGTTTGACTTTACTTAAGCTGCAGTCTCCGAAAACATTGTTTCCAACTCTAGCCAACATTCGTCGATTAATCGGTTCTTAATAAATATTTTGTAACAAAATTGCTCTGGGTATCTCTATATTCCTGCGATAGGACGTTAAAAGCGCTTTCCGAAGCTCTTTCTAGCGAACTCGCACTTATACTTATTTTACAAATATGTATATTTCACCTGTCATGCATTGCACTTTGTTTAACAACCGACTGACAAACAGCCACACTAATATGCCTACATATGTACGTATATGCAGCTAAATCGGCTGGCAGTCCATCAATCATTTTCAATGTTCATTTACTTATTCACTCACGCTTTCACACACGAACACATTCAATCGATTACATGTGCGGTGTGGTGTGATGTGACGACCCAAAAGGTTGACGTCAATTGGCAGCTTCAAGCGTCAACAACATTAACAACAAGTGCATAACACTGGCGGCGACTTTGGAGTTCCATTTGGCGGCAATTGCCACTGGGTGGTCTGT
>NW_023458567.1:12942928-12944369 GCF_013731165.1 Rhagoletis pomonella | reverse complement strand
CAGCCTAGGGAATACCTCTCAAATACGGTTTGGCCAAAAACGCATTCAAGTCAGAAAAGTGCATTCTTTCAGCCAGGAATTGATAAGAAGGCATTTTGTGCCAGAAGTCATAGAGCATTGAAAGAGGTAAGAAGATTATATTGAATTTCTGAAAAACCTGTAGACATTTCATACAAATCTAACTATTTAGGATTTAAATTTTAAATCTTTTTTTTTTAATTTTACCTGTCAGACAGCCACCTGGTATGCCAAAATTCTTTATTTGCGAAAAACCTGTAAAGATAGGAAAACATAAAGGTTATGCATACATATGTACGAAGTATTCACAAAGAAGCTTATGTCTATACATAACTATTAAAGTGAGGTTAGAATTAAAAAACAAAAATAAATATTAATAATTAATATATAAAAAATGAATCGGCCTGCTACTTCGTTAAGAGTTCAAACAAGAATCTTCTCGTTTAAGCTTTTTTTGTAAAGAACACATTCTTCTACACTTTTAGCAGCCTTGGCAGGCCTTTGATCATTTATATTGTTAATATGTATGTATTTACTCGTATAGTGCATTCAAAATGAGAGGAGGAGGAAATGTTTAATGGATTTATTGACAATTTGTCTGTCAAAGGTAAATATGTTTATACATATTCGAAGAAAACAAAGAAAAGAAACATTATACTTAGACCATTACTTTCTGAGGGCACCTGCCTCGATGTTATTAGTGTTTTTAAATCTACCCTGCGGGAAATTCCGGGTGAAAAAAACTAGGGGAACTAAAGTCAATTGAGAACTAAAGACAACCTTATAGCGCTGTTGTTTTCTTTTTTGGTAATTTTTGTTTCCGACATGGTGGATGTGTGGTCTACCTTGTCAAATTTGATTGTAGACAAACCGCTTTCGGCGTGGTACCATCTTCAGCGTCATTTTTCGTTCGTTGTGTGCCTAAAATGAAGCTGACCGCATTCGATACTTCTACTATCGAACTCGATTGCCGGAAATTGAGAATTAGTTAATCGCCGCTTGCCTAAATATGTACGCATTTTCGACTTATTCAACTTTTTCCTATTGGGTGTATTTATATACTATATAAAGTTATTTTAAGTTATGTTTATATGTATGAGCATGCATTTTTTAACAAATTAACAGTATATCAAATTAACTTGCAAAGTCTTTTGTAATGACTCAATGTTTTTGGAAAACATTCAACCAAATAAATATTTAATTTTGTGATGTTTACTTTTGCAAGCGCTTGCCTTTGATATTTGAGTAGCTAGCCTAATAGCTAGGTTTACATACATAGTTATTTCTGTTTTCTTTTTGTGTTTCTTGTCTTTGGTTAATTGGAAATTTGGCAACGAACTAAAATAGGGGTTTCAAGCAGCATGCGGATGCTTCAATTTTTTTAGAATTATAATTAATTGGCAAGTAAAATAAAAAAAAATAG
>NW_023458567.1:12941400-12942828 GCF_013731165.1 Rhagoletis pomonella | reverse complement strand
TTTTTTTTTATTTTACTTGCCAATTAATTATAATTCTAAAAAAAATTGAAGCATCCGCATGCTGCTTGAAACCCCTATTTTAGTTCGTTGCCAAATTTTCAATTAACCAAAGACAAGAAACACAAAAAAAAACAGAAATAACTATGTATGTAAACCTAGCTATTAGGCTAGCTACTCAAATATCAAAGGCAATCGCTTGCAAAAGTAAACATCACAAAATTAAATATTTAGTTGAATATTTTCCAAACACATTGAGTCATTACAAAAGACTGTGCAAGTTAATTTGATATACTGTTAATTTGTTAAAAAATGCATGTACATACATATAAACATAAATTAAAATAACTTTATATAGTATATAAATACACCCAATAGGAAAAAGTTGAATAAGTCGAAAATGCGTACATATTTAGGCAAGCGGCGATTAACTAATTCTCAATTTCCGGTAATCGAGTTCGATAGTAGATGTATCGAATGCGTACAGCTTCATTTTAGGCACACAACGAACGAAAAATGACGCTGAAGATGGTACCACGCCGAAACCGGTTTGTCTAAAATCAAATTTGACAAGGTAGATCCCACATCCACCCTGTCGGAAACGAAAACAACCAAAAAATAAAACAACTGCGCTATAAGATTGTCTTTAGTCCTCAATTGACTTTAGTTCCCCTAGTTTTTTTCACCCGGAATTTCCCGCAGGGCAAACTTAAAAACACTAATAACATCGAGGCAGGTGCCCTCAGAAAGTAATGGTCTAAGTATAATGTTTCTTTTCTTTGTTTTCTTCGAATATGTATAAACATATTTACCTTTGACAGACAAATTGTCAATAAATCCATTAAACATTTCCTCCTCCTCTCATTTTGAATGCACTATACGAGTAAATACATACATATTAACAATATAAATGATCAAAGGCCTGCCAAGGCTGCTCAAAGCGTAATAGAAAGTGTTCTTTACAAAAAAGCTTAAAAAAGGAGATTCTTGTTTGAATTTTTAACGAAGTAGCAGGCCGATTGATTTTTTTATTTATTATTTACTAATATTCTTTTGGAATTTCTAACCTCACTTTAATAGTTAGGTATAGACATAAGCTTCTTTGTGAATACTTCGTACATATGTATGCATAACCTTTATGTTTTCCTATCTTTACAGGTTTTTCGCAAATAAAGAACTTTGGCATACCAGGTGGCTGTCTGACAGGTAAAATTAAAAAAAAAAGATTTAAAATTTAAATCCTAAATAGTTAGATTTGTATGAAATGTCTACAGGTTTTTCAGAAATTCAATATAATCTTCTTACCTCTTTCAATGCTCTATGACTTCTGGCACAAAATGCCTTCTTATCAATTCCTGGCTGAAAGAATGCACTTTTCTGACTCGAATGCGTTTTTGGCCAAACCGTATTTGAGAGGTATTCCCTAGGCTG
>NW_023458567.1:12911181-12941300 GCF_013731165.1 Rhagoletis pomonella | reverse complement strand
GAATGCGTTTTTGGCCAAACCGTATTTGAGAGGTATTCCCTAGGCTGTAAAGACTCGAAAGCCTTTTGGTTTATACAATACGTGAAAGCTCGTTGCGCTCATATGACTGCAAAGCGTTTATATTTAAACAATATTTGTATACATACTCGCTTCCTGTGTTCTTCTAACCGAAATGCATATTTTACCAAGCAATCTTTGAAATTTCGCCTTGGCTGTACTGGATCCAAAGCGTTTTTGTTTTGGAGCTCTGGGCTTTTTCTACTGAAATTTATTTTTGTTTGTACATTGTATAAATCACCTTACCGCTTTTCGTTGGTAAACTCCTTGTTCTATGTTACTCTTCGGCTCTCCTGACTGGAAAGCTGTTTTTTGTCTTCGGCTGTTCTGACTCGCCTGCAATTTTTTATTGCAATTGTTTTGAAATCATAGGTTTTGCTTCCAGTACCAATGTATATTTATCAATACATACATACATACTTAATTATAAGAGTTTCTTGTGATGTTCTCAATCAAATGCGTTTTTATATATGCAGGTTTTGAAGACTTCCTTGAAGTGCTCTGACTCAAATATTGTGTCGTCTACGCAGGTTTTGAAGACTTTCTTGAAGTGCTCTGGCTCAAATATTGTGTCGTCTACGAAGGTTTTGAAGACTTTCTTGGGCTGCTCCGGCTCGAAGATTGTGTTTTCTATGCAAGTTTTGAAGACTCTTGACGTGCTCTGGCTCAAATATTGCGTCATCTACGCAGGTTTTGAAGACTTTCTTGCTTTTAGCGTTCGTTCTCTTCAGCTTTATTCAAGACATCGCAACTAGGAGGATTCCTGCCCCTTCCTTTAGTAGTTTAGTAGTTTAAACATTTGAAGTGGCATCTATCGTCTCTGGAAAATTTATGCGCTGGTCTATCCCTTCCCAACTCCAACTCATTCGCTATAGCTCTCATTCTGTTTGACATATTGCACCTTAATTTCCGCACTTTTAATTATCATTCCGTTGGCTGGCTGTGTAGTTATTAAGTTGATTCTCAGAATAGCTACCGCTTTGTTTCTCTTTATATAGAGCACGAGAGCGTACGTTCATGGTGTGGCTGCAAAAGGCGCTCAAAGCTTAGGGAAGCCGACAACTTCGAACATTGGGAAATGAAGAGATGAAACCAAAGTTGAGCACTATTGTCATTCCACCGGTTTTGGACTACAATATAAGGATTCCTTGGGTACTCTACAACCAGAGAAGAATGATACGAAATTCCACCAGTGGCAGATGCTGATCAGTCAGTCTTTTCGTCCGCCAAACGACTGCAACATTTTCCAAGCTGAGAATTATGCTTTCCATAAGACAGCAAATTTCCTACGAGATAGATTCCAGCCGGAAAAGTGACTATTTTTGTCGATAGCCAAGCCGTTTTGAAAGGATACTATGCATTTACTTTTCCGGCTGGAAGCATCCTTTTTAGCTTAAGACTAATGAAATCGGCGCTTGGATGGAAATGTTGCGCCGCGTAACCATCATTGGTCCATATCAACGCCTTTCTTTGCCGGCATCCGGACTTGGCAATGTAGAAAGAAACGAGACCACCGTTGAGATAGCCAGGTATGGCTCTGAGATGGTAAACGAGGCAGACAACTCTATACAAACACCGTTTAGTACAAGGCTCTGTATTAAACTCAATAGATTTGGAGTCAAGAGTACTCAAATACCTCAAACACCATACAAGGAAGTGTAGGGTTTTACGTTCGCTGAATTTAGCTCAAGAGCTAAAAATTTAAATTATCGTCTGGCGTAAAGGAAATGATCTCGATATACGATAACTAATGAATCGTTTGATAGTCTTCAAAATTTGTTCAGGCTTTTATGTCTTCTGGGACCCACTTCCAGGCCTATAGTCTTCAAGAGATTTCATCCCTACGCACTGTCACCTCGTCACCGCTGGTCCACAGGTCTATCAACAACGAGAAGGCTTACTTGTCTTGCAAAGCTGCGCTTAACTCTCACCGATCAGGATACTAACTTGATGTGGCATAGTGGCGGATCCCTGGTTTTTAAACACGATCTACTCGTACGCACGACAGAGGAACACTATGATAGGATGGATCTTCAGTCTTACGCTGTGAAGTTGCCATTAAAAGTTCACCTATCGTCTGCTGTCCGCCCGCGGCATATTTCCCTTTTTCATCATCAAATGACCGGAAAAACTATGAATATTCCGAAATCGGGATGGAGGAGCGTTTTTAATCGCTTAGCTTACTTTACCGAATGTTGCCTCCAATATAAGATTCTAGTCGTTTTTCATCCACATCTATGCAGTACACAAAAAAAGTATCCTGGGACTGTAGATGACATGGCTTTTCCTGTTTCTTGACCAGAAAACGCACCGCATCATTTTCCGTGATAGTCAACAGAATCTCTCAGTCTTATAAGCCATAATGTCCTGGACCGTTTTGGAGCCACCGGTGTACCAGATATGCAGGTCTCCTCTGAGTTTAGGTCATAATAAAAATTATAGTAATTACATATAAGGCTTTTAGGAAGTGTGATTTGGGCTATTAGCAGTCGCCTAGTGAGCTTGCGGGCTATCAGGCTGAAGTGTGGACATGATTCATTTCTCATGAGTGGCATTTAAAAGCTGTACTGAGCTCATGAAAGGATAGACCATAGTTAACTATCGATTCTCATAAAAGAGTTTCCGCTTCCTCCCCCAGAAGCTAAAGTAGCCATAGATCTTTGAGCTTTCAAGGGCTTAGAAGAACCTGCACGTTCACTGGGCCTTAGAGCAAGATCCTGTTTTTGAATGAAAACCTAGCCTAAAAGGATGACTCTGGAATTAAAGGTTGTAATGGCGTGGATGTCTAGGCTTAAACAACTCGCTCCGTCTGCTACTGACTTCAAATCAGCTGAGCGGTATTACTCCGGAGGCCAAATGTAAAATTCCGAATGAATGGGCGCTTAAAACAAAATTACTTCATAAGGCAGACAAGAACTTCACGCGAAAAAATAATGAACCAAAACTACAACAGACTCAAAAAAAAACAGCAGTCATACTATTCTAGGTGTTACTTTTTATTAACTAAATATTCAGTGCGGGACTACGAAAAAATCTCAGAATTTTTTTTTGATATTTTCAAATCTACATGCATAAATAATGCTTACATGTGCTTTAAGGCCCTTCTCATTTCTCTAAAGTACTCTTCAACATCTACTGACTTACTCACAATCAAAGACGCCGGCTTTTCAAACTCGCTTTCTCTTTCCTATAACTCCCTCTAACTAATAACTCTGCATGGACAATTACTGACTCCACTCTCCTTTTCTTTTCCCTTTCCGAAAGTTATTTTAATGAAAGTAGCAGATATCCTCGCAGCAAGCGACCATTTTGCATGCCGGCTACATCCTTCATTTGTTGCGAAGTGCATTAAAGCCAACAGTAGCTAACTGACAAGTGGGGTAATTAAATTTTTGCCAAGAAAGAGATGAAAAAAATAGAAGTGACTTCACACAGCACAAATTCGTACGTATGTACTTACATAGTAGTTACAAAAAAGCCTAAGAAAGTGAAGTAGCAAATGAAGTGAAAGAAAGTCTATAGTAGCGAGCAAACTCAAAGGCTATTGCAGCCTTTTTAATTGGCTTTTTTTTACAAAAGGAAAAGCTTGAAAAGCTGGGATAAAAACACACTAAAGTACGAAGCGCTCTCAACTTTCACACTTTTCCATTTTAGTCGTCGTATCTGTTTAGTGAAAGAAAAGCACTTGCGCACAAGTGGGCTTGCAACAATTTTAACACGTTTGCACACCTGAAACAACTACACTTGTCTCCTTTGTTGCTAGTTGTAAGTTTCTGTATCCTATCCTACTCCTTTTGCTTAGCCTTATTTATTCGCTTAGCGTAACTGATGACATTATTAAGTTTGTCAAATGTTTAAGCGATGAAATAATTGAATTTCACACATAATCGCAATTAACACATGGACACAAAGTAATGTTTGTGTGGTGGAACTGGTATGTCGTTGCAACCTCGCGGCGCTTCGGCACGCCCACTAGAATGCTTAAACATACACATATGTGACATGGCATGTTATAATTATTTGTTCTTTTTTAATTTTATTGCTAAATACTTTACGCTTTTGTAAGGTTATCAATACATCTAACAGTACATATGTATATATACATACATATGTACATTCATAGCAACTGGGGATGTCCACAAAGGCAGAAAGAATTGTATAACATTTACACCAAAAGGGTTGCTTTTATTATTTTAAAGGTTATGGTTGAGGTCAGTGAAGGGTAGTTGTTATCGACCGATTCTAATAAAAATAAAAGAAATTTTTTTTTGATGGCTCCATCACGGCATATCCGCTCAGCTTTAGCTTTCATCATACATAACTTAATCCTGAAGTTTTTCTTTTGTCGAAAGTTATCCATGTTTATTGAGTTATCGCAACATATCGAGTTATTCAAATTGATCAGCGTTATTGAGTTGTCGAAATTTATAGACACAAAAAAATGTATGGGATAATCGAAATTTGTCAAGCTATCGCTATTTATTGAATTACCATTATATGTATATGAAGTCATGAATTTTATCGAGTTATCGTAATGCATCGAGTTCTTTCAACTTATCGATTTATACCGATTTACTGAAAGTTTTTGAATTATCAAACCGAAGTTTTTGGAATTTTCAAAATTTTTCAAGTTATCGAAATTTCAAGTTTATATAATTTTATCGAGTTATTACTGCTTATCGAATTGTACCGTGTTACCAGAGTGGAACGAGTTATCAAAATTTGTCGATAGCTTTCGAAAATTATGGAGCTATCAAAATTAAGTATCCAAAATTAAGTATCCAAGTAATAAGTATATCCAAAGCCTATCGAGCTATCGATTTATATCCAGATATATACATTTCTGAGCTATCGAAACGCAGTTAACAGAGTTTATCGAAAATAATCGAAATTAGTCGATGTAGGGTTCATAGTTTTATTGCACTTTGTTCATTTATAACTTTGTTAATTCGTAAATTTTAGATTTAAGTGATTTTTGGTGTTTGCTCATAGAAATGAAAAGTTTAAACGATCTACAATGGAGTTATCGGAGTTTGTTGAGTTATCGGATTTTAGTGATTTTGAAATTCATTGAATCATCGTTATTTATCAAATTATCAATTTATCGAAAAACTGGAATGTATCGGGTCAATTCCAAGTCCTGCCAAAGTCGCCCAAAGACCTTCAAAGATATCACAAATTTTAGTCACGTTTTAGTTCCAAAGCAGGACATTTCCCAGTAAGTAATTCTATGTCTTATAATTTAAACGACGTGCTAAGTTAGAAAACCTTTCCAAGGGTCTTAAAAAACTAGAAAAATGGTAAAATTTCGACAGGAACTGGCACTCCTAGTATTAGTTATTTTTCCTGCCTTTATCCTTGTCCTTACTTTCAACTCTATCTATATATTTATCCTTATACTCATCCTATCCCTTATCCCTATCGTAATTGTTATTCCTATGCTTACGCTTATCATAATCCTTATCCGTTTCTATACTCCTACTTTCCTATTCCTATCGATGCCCTAATATTCATATATATCAATTTTCTTATCCTTATTGGTGGGATAAGTCTTGTCCTTATCTTTATGCTTAACATTATCCTTATTTTTATCCATATTCTTTTTCTTATCAGTATCTCCATACTTATTCTTATTTTTTTTTTATCCTTATCCATATCCTTATCTTTAACCATATAGATTTTCTTATCCCTATAGTTGTCCTCATCATTTAGCTTTTTTTCTTATTAGACTTGTCCTTGTCGACTCCGTTTATCGATTCGCGCCCATAGCCTAAAAATATCGACTGTTAATGGATTTACCATCTCTTAGCCTTCAATTGCCTAAAACAAACACATACATATCTAAATATACACATATGCCCCTGTTAAAATGTCTATATATGTACATATGTGTATGCGTACCACATCCTAGCGGGTGGGTGGTAGTTGTTCCGGTGTAACGAAAGGGTTAAATTGCCTGCGCGCACACATATCTACTCCTTCCACTAAAAAGTCACTTATCCTTAAATGCGTTTGTTTGTATGTCACATATGTTGGTCTGTATATATATGTATATTAGAGGCCTTCAACCAACTTGTTGTTGTTTGATTTTTTCACCTTTTTTAGTGCTTTTGTTTGTTTGGTATGCGGCTGATATATGCGCGTGTTAATTGCATCGCAGGCATTCTACTCCTTTTGCCATTTCAACATACTCGTACGCTTACATGTGTGTTTATCGTTGAGCATGTGTCGAAAATATTTATTACCGTTACAAATTGTAACTAAATGAAAATTTTCATTACGTATTTGGTTTTAGTTTATTTGTTGTGCATGCGTGCGCTGGTATGGTTTTTTCTTTATTTCGTGTTGGATTTTTTCGGGGTGAGCGCCTAAAACTAGGCTAAACGAATATGAAATATTTTGGACTCGAATCATGAGTTCAGTGTATTTTACGGCACAATTCCGGCTTTCAAAGGCAAGTGAAACACAGTAGGGAAAACATTTTGAAAGATTGTGTTTATTCTGACTCGAATGTTTTACAAAAAGCAAAAAGCTCCCTTGCCAACTTTCATGGTGAAAAGTTCTTTAGAAAGAAAGCGCTTGTAAATATATAATTTTTCTCGCTCTGCTCCAACAGTCACAATGGCCTAGTGATCAAAGCGCTGGCGTGCCATTCGACAGAGTTTCTTCTTTCGTTTTTAGACTTTATTGCTGTAAAAAGGAAAGTATATGCATACATGTTTTTAATTTAGCTTTTAGAATTTTATTATTTCTTTTAATTGAATTTTAGATTTTATTGCCTTAAAAAGAAAACTTATTATTTTTTTTTAATTTCTCTTAATTTTTGGAAATATAAATTTTGTCTTCTTCCGTAATTCAATTTCTTTTTCATCTTTTAGTTTAATTTTTTTAGATTTAATTAATAAATTTTTTTTTTGTTTTTAACCAACTTCAAGAAAGGGAGGAGGTTATCAATTCGTCGGAATATTTTTTTTATATATGTTACAGCATAACTTTGGACCACGTTAACCAATTTATATAATTCTTTTTTTAAAGGAATGATGGTACCTCCGAGTTACCATACTAATTTGATTTAGATCAATAAATTAACGGTACTTTTCAATTTCTATATGAGAATTGAAGTCGAGTTTGTTTTTTGCTTAAAAATTACTTGTTTAGTTTCATTTAACTTTTAGGAACCTATTTGTTTTTAATTTTTTACTTTCTCCTTTTAATTTAATTTTTTTTTTAATTTTTTAATTATGTAGGTAATTATTTTTAAAGAGAAAATTATTATTTTTAAATTTCATAAAATTTTTAGGCAATTTGATTTCTTTTTCTTTCAATTTAATTTTATTTAGATTTATTGTTAAAAAAAAAAATTTTTATTACTTTCATTTAACTTTTAGGACTTTTTTTCTTTTTTCATTTTTGCTTCTTTAATTTAATTTTCTTTAAATTTTTAACTTATATTATTTTAAAGGGAAAAATATATTTTTTTTTTAATTTCATAAAGTTTTTATGCACTTTTTTTGTTGTAATTTAAGTTTCTTTTAACGTTTTAGTAAGAATAATTGTTTTTTATCGCTTAGTGTACACAGTTATTTTATTTTTTTGTTAGATTTTAGTTTTTATTGTTTTAAAGAGAACAATATATAAAATTTTTAATCTCGTTTAATTTTTACAAAGCTTATTGCTACACTGAGAAAAAGGATTAGTTTCGACAACTAAAGATATTTAGTTCCCGAATTTCGACAATATTTGGGAACTGTTACCAAGGATTGGGAACTATTACCATCGATTGGTTATTATAACTAAATATATTAAAGCTTCTAATATTCATCTAGGTTGTAACAAATCGTTAATTTAGTTGAAGGGTTTGGTTAATACTAATAAATATTTCTTTGAAGCATATTTCTACAAATTCCATTCAACTTAACGTATGGTTCATAAAAGGATGTTATTAAGCTCTGCTAATGCAGATAAGCTTTCTTTCAACACGTGGTTTAGTCATAGTTACCAAATCTTAGTTGAGACAACCACGATTTGGTTTGAGAGTGGAACATATTCATGCTTGTGAGCCACCCCTAAAGAATGCTGAGCGCTCTCTGAGCACATACGAAGAGCGCCAGCTGAGCAATGCACACAGTCCCACTTATTGAATCGTTTGAATGCGCTAGTATGCCGACCATTGCATTGTGCGTGGAAATCATTGCTCCGCTACCGCTGTTCGTATATGGGTGAAACACGCATGTGGTCCCAGAGCGCTCAGTGTGCTATGACATGCCCATACTTGTTTGTCACAGTTTCAGTTTTGCTATCATCGCGGGTTGTTTCGGTGCGCGCATAGTTTAAAGTTTAATTAAAAATATAAAGTTAGATGCCAACCGGGGTTTTTCAGTGGATATATAATTCATGTGAATTATAATTTGAAAGTGTCTATTTAGCTAAGGAAAAAGCAAAGCAGTATACTTCCAGCAGATATTGACCTGGGTTTTCGCACGACTGTTCCTGTTTCATCGTTGTTTTTTAGGAAATTCTTACCACCATATACATATGTATTATTTACTTTAGTAACTAACTTATGTAAATATGTACGTATTTTTATGCTTAATATATGCAAATAAAAGAAGAAAGTAAACATAACAAACATCGAGTAAATTTTTATTTGTGTCAAACTGAAACTTTTTTCCCAATAATAAACGGTTAGCTGATTCAAGTCTACGGCAAGTTCACAAGATTAATTGAAAACTTGTATCAACCAAAGCATTGTTTATATTTGCTCAACAATGATTTTATTCAACTAACAATATTGTCCAATCAAGGTAGTCGTTTTGTAATTATTAAAAAATATACATTTGTCCCAACTAGAAGTCTTAAGTAAATTGCAGACTTTCGTGAACTATATATTTATTTCGCCATATCCAACTATGCCACTTGATCACTATAACCAAATCTTGGTTATTATAACTAAACCTTTTTCTGGGTGTAAAAGACAAACAGTCTTTCGATAGATAGAAAGCGCTTTCAAGATAGTTGCCAGAGTTTTCTCTTTCGAAAGACTCTGGTGAGTTGAAAGACAGCTGCCAGAACTGCCTTGTTAGTTGTACGCGGTGGTGGGTTGGTCACCGTCAAAATTTTGATGGATGGTGACTGAGCTGTTGCGCCTTCTGAACATGCCCATAGTTACAAATTATATCTGAGATTTTTTTTTTTGCTTAGCCTCCCATTGGCTTGGAAACACATCTTCTCGTCTGTGCTTGAATAGCAGCGCTACTGGAAGATCTGCTAATAAAGCTTCCAAAGAATGGGTGTTTATTGAGAGGTCCACATTTTGCACACTGGGATAGTTTATAAAAACACACGAACCTATACATACATGTATACATATACATATGTATGTATTTATGTATGTACGAATGCTTTGTTAATATTTATTTCCCTCTAATTAAAATTACCAAAGAAATGTAGAGTTGCATTGGCGCTGTCATAAAAAATGCTGTGCGCATGGTTGCATGTGTAAAAAAGCGTAAATAGCATACATACATACATGTATGTATATAAGCACAAGCAAGAACAAAAATATTTTTTTTTATATACATGTACATATGTAATGGTGAAAAGCAACATATATGAGTGTATGAATTAAAATGAATATTCCTCTAATTAACAATTTTAAATAAAACGAGTTAATTTGCGTGACAAACAGAAACACGAAATGTGCAAATACATACAGTGACTGATATTCACATTTTTTTTTTTTATTCAATTCTTTGTTTGTTATATTTTTGTAAAAAAGATTGTCAAAGCTTTAACATTAAAGTTTCAAACTTTTTAAAAAATATAGAAAACTCAAAAAAATTTTAGGCAAACTTTTTAACCAGATTTTATAGCCTATGCAATTTTGATATAATTTACTTTCTGTCGGATTTTCACACGTTTTTCGACATAACCATGATTTTTTTATGAAATGAAATGCGGACGACCGTTCGCAAAAAAATTTCAAAAAATCAACGCCAGTCTTTATAAATTGCACTTCATTTTACAAACATTGTATGGGCTATAAAACTGCAAAGCGAAAATTGTTCTAGAAATTCGGATTAAAAAGTTTGAAATTTTGATGAAAATTTGTTGAGTTTTTGAGCTAGACTTTTATTATTATTTTTCTATGAAAATACCATCCAAGCTTTGACCAAAAACATATAATTCACAGTTTCAAACTTTATACAAAAATTCAACAAATTTTCATCAAAATTTCAACACTTTAATCTGAATCTTTAGAACATTTTGGCTTTGCAGTTTTATAGTCTGATGAAGTGCGAGTTTTTAGCGGCTGAAAAATCCCGTTGACGTTAGAGAATTTTGAGTTTAGGGTGTTTTGTTATTGTTATTGGAAATCTCCTACAGAGAAACAAAGTTATCCGAACGAAAAATATTGATATTCAAGAATTCTATGTCATTTCTATGAAAAAGTGTTTATTCCCCATATAAAATACTTGAAAAACTTCATGGGCTTTGAGGCTGTTCTAAATATCTTCTTTTTTTTAACAAAAAATACGGGTATCCTTTTTTCCTTTCCCTTCCTTTCCTGAGAACAAATAAAACAAGTACCTTTATCCTTTTCGAAACAGTGATTTTTAAATTTCGCTAGCCTCCTGTATTAAAATTGAGTGTTCATAAAAAGTGGACTTAGCAACTTTGCACTCTAAGCTAGCGGTATACATATGTATAAGTATAAACTTAAAATATATGCGCGTAGTTACACCAGCTGTAAATTATAACGTTGCTGAGGTCACACAACTCAACGCAGAGCAAAGCCGCAAGCAAGCTAACGAGCTGATGAACGAAAGCACTCCACTCACATTCACGCGCGTACCCACACATGAACAAGCTACCTATATACATACATATGTATGTAACGCCACATATTAGCAATTAAAATTTTCCTAGTTAATTACTTTAAGCAGCTCAGGCAAGTGAAAATGTATGAGTGCATAAATGGATGGCTATGTTGTTTGGCAGCTTTGCAGACCAAGCGGCACTAAAATGCAACCACACCCACATACGAGTAGGCGAAAGCCACAAGAATACACACATACATACAAATAAACGGATGTGTGCGTGCTAGTTGAGGCGAGCTTATATTAACGGCCACTCAGCCAGCCAGCCAACCAAGAGGCAAGCAAATAAACGCTACTACTACTGTTAGCTGACTAAAATATGCAAATATGCATTTGTATGTATATTACACATATACATATGTATCTATGTGTGCATGTTTGTATGTACATCCATACATATGTATGTACATATATAGCACAATAAGTTTGTATGCAGCTAACAGCCTCAACGTCAAAGCTGTCAAAATGGCAATGCAGCAGCTTAACGTTGCCACTCAGCGGCGACAAGGAGGAGGCAGTCACACCCATGCATATAGTACGCGCCATCAAAATATATCCTCAAACACCCACACACACACGCACGCACCGTTCTTACGCTTATAAAGCAAGAATGACGCTCAGAAATGCACTGTAGTGCAAGAATATTAAAATCATACACACACACACAACAGCATGGGTTGTCGCAAAGTGCCAGCGAATTTGCCTTTTATGTATTGTTTCTTTTGTTGTTGTTGTTGTAGTTGTATAATTCCGCTTTCATCCTACACACATTTTTTTTTTAATTTTTTTATGCTTCTCCTTGCACTTTTCTCGTCATGCATAGACGTTTTTGTTGCTTTTTTGTTTGAAATTTAATTAGGAAATCTAATTTGCTCAAAAGTGCATGAAAAATGTTCGTACATACGCCATTTTGACACATGCCAAGCGACGAATGCTATGTTGCGTTGCCTTATGCGTTACTTTTAAGCTAACATCCACGGGCGCAAAATTACCTCTTGCAAAAGCTATATATTTAAAAGGTATACATACATACCCTGCAGGGAAAGCTTCTAATTTTGAACTAGACTGCTACCGGTTTGCGTTTCAGCCCAACTAGTTCACGTTGTATCCTTTTTCAATGTTAGCGACTTTTACTTTTAACATAACGGTGTCATATAAGATGTAAATTGTCTGCATCAGCACACTACCAGTTAAATTACTAGTAGCATTATATCAGTTGAGGGGAAAGACTGCCAATTCATTTCCGGTGAAAGGCATCAGTATGCCATTTTGCTCGCAGCGCTGCAACAGTGACAATGGCCGACAGAGCAAATATCTGGCGCGCTTTTCGAGAGATCTGAGTTCAAATCTCGGAGAGAGAATTATATTTTTTTAGCGTTTGTTTTTAATTTTGATATTTTTGTATTTAAGTCTTTAGTTGTAATTTTTAAACTGTATTGTTAAAAAAAAAAATTATTTCATTCAATTTTTTATGGTACTTGAGTATGTCTTTAGGTTTTTTCCAACTGAAATTCAATTTATACTTTACTTTACTTTAATCACCTCCAAGCGAACGCGAACCTAAGATCTTAGAACCAGAATCGGTAGTTAAGGGCTATTTTCGAAAATGGACTGTACATAGTTTTGAGCAGTGCCGGAAAGTCTTCTTAGTAAGTTTTCCGGGCCATGCAGTTTTTCAAAGCTCATACTCAGACTAATTTGATGTATACTGCATTTTATAATAATAGCATTTTTAGGGTTCGGCAAGGTGTTCTAAAAATGCCCTAAACCCCAACTGTTTTGTATGGAGATTTTTAATTTTGCTCCATATTACGTACAGTGTTTGTTACCTTTAATTGAGCCACACGACTTTTAAAGCCCAGTTTTAATATGATTTCAAAAGGGAAAACCTTATGCAGAATCGGCTGCGACCTTCTTGCGACCTTAAGTTTCTTTCTAAATTAATTTTTAATGGTCTCATTTCCGACGACTTTTACAGCAACATTACAATGCGAAAAAAATTAAGTTGGAATATACTTACGGTGACGATTCGTACCGATTTTGGCGGGACAGTAACGATTTAAAAAAAATTTTCTCTCTGCATATTTTTTAAAAGTCGGGACGTATCAGAGTCCCGGTTTTTTATATTTGTACCGATTAAATCCCGAGTTTAAGTGTTTTCTTTATTAATTTAATAAGTGTCTCCCTTTATTCTGGCGCAAAAAGAACTTTTCGTACAAGCGTGGCAGCACTTTCGCTATCACAAAGGACATAGAATATAAAGAAGCCATAAACATAGCCAGCATCCTTATTTTCTATGATCTTTGGTTATGTTTTATGCTGTAAAACTGGTACTTTTGCTATATTGCAGTGTATCATTTTTGTCTAGATTTTGTTAATTTTTTCCTTGAATAAAAGATTCTAACTTTAATTAAGTGTAATTATAAAAACTAACTGATACTATTTCCCTCAAAAAAATGATGGATATGAAAAATATAAGTTGTAGATGCAGTGGCGGCAATATAAATTGGGAAGAGACATTTGAGCAATCTTTGTCTATTTTTTATGAAATTGTAGCTCGTTATTTAACAAAAACCATGTTAGTAAATTTCAAACTTTGTACAAAAATTTGCAAAATTCGACAAAGTTTTATCGAAACTTTAAACTTTTTATTTTGATTTTTTAAAAAAGACATGAGTACCGTTGATTTTTCGTAAATTTTTTGTTTTGAGGAAGATGTTGCTTATTTTCTGCATACATAAAAATTGTTGAACATTAGGGGTATTCACGATCCGGTGCATACTGTCTAGCATGGTGCATAGATAGCATAAATAGCATGATTGTTGTTGTTTCATGTGTTCAAACAACAACAAAATTAGCCAATCATGCTATGTATACTATCTATACACCATGCTAGACAGTATGCACCGGATCGTGAATACCCCTATTATTTGTATGGAAGAAAATGGGTGAATAAAAAATTGCCAAAAATAAACGGTAAGTCCAAGCTACTTCAAACTTGCACTTTATTACACAAAAATTTAATGTGCTACAAAACTGCATACTGCAAAGAGTTCTAGAAAATCTGATTAAAATTTTGATCAACATTTGTTAAAATTCGTCGAATTTTTATAAATAGGGACGGTAATCATTATAAGTAAAATAATTTAAATCAGCATTTAATCATTATTTTATGATTTTTATATTTTTCGCGTAAAAATAATAATTATTATTTGATTTTTATTTTCTCGATTACAAACAATGGTTATTTTATGATTTTTATTTTTTCATTCAGATATAATCATTATTTTTAAG
This sequence comes from Rhagoletis pomonella, assembly GCF_013731165.1. Classification (NCBI taxonomy): domain Eukaryota; kingdom Metazoa; phylum Arthropoda; class Insecta; order Diptera; family Tephritidae; genus Rhagoletis; species Rhagoletis pomonella. The sequence goes on along the minus strand of NW_023458567.1, from coordinate 12,927,069 downwards.
TTTTTCATTATTTTATGATTTTTATATTTTTCGCTTAAAAATAATAATTATTATTATTTGATTTTTATTTGTTCGACTACAAGTAATGATTATTTTATGATTTTTATTTTTTCGCTCAGAGATAATCATTATTTTTGAGTTTTATTTCTCAATTTAAAAATAATGCTTATTTATAAAATTGAAAAGACCATACAGACGCAAAATACTGCAATTTTGACCTGAAAAGTTTAGTACTTATTCCTTTTATTAGGGTGTCGCTGCCTCGGAAAAAGATACGTCGGAAATCACGTTGGTATAGTTTTTGAGTTTTTTGAATGATCTTTACTCTTAAGTGAAAAAATAAAACTCAATAATAATTGTTATCTTTGAGCGAAAAAATAAAATTCGTAAAATAATCATTATTTGTGATCGAAAAAATAAAAATCAAGTAAAAATAATTTCTTTTGAGCGAAGAAAAATTCAAATATTAATTATTATTTTTAATCTTTATTGATGAAACTCGAAAAATAAAAATAATTTTAAATTCCAGAAGGACGTACGAAAACAAATGCGTGAGTATAATTAAAATTGTTTTACGACGATTACAACTTGTTGATTTCTTTTTGGCTAAAATTTAAAGAATATTGATTATTTTCCGTCCCTGTTTATAAATGTTCTACAAAGTTTGAAATTTTGATTTACATGTTTTTTTAGATAGTAAGTTATTTTTGTTTGTTTCATATAAAACTGTATTAAAAGACTTTATATCTTTTTATTATAAAACCAAAATTGTTTGTTCGGACTCGATGCTTTAAAAATGTTCCGATTTTTGGCCGCAGAAATCTGTTCACCCTAAATATACTAAGACATATCTCTGCGCTTTTGTAAAAAAAAAATAACGCAATTAGTGTATTGACTCATTTTGTAAAGTGAGTTTTTTTTTATCGTATGTAGGTTTCAACTTAACTCTCAGTTTTGTTTTACTGAAAATCGTGAGTTAACTGCCGAAAAAACGGCTCTAATAGAACCAGAACGGGAGTAAAAAATTGAGCTGATTTTAAGACAAGCGGAGTAGAGGAGTAAAGTCTGCACGCTGCTCTCCACGCATGGGAACGTAATTCGATATGCAAAAGAATGTTGCAAGTGCAACAGTTGCAACACATGCAACATACTTAAAAGTACTTGAGTGGTTTACCGATCGGTGTGAAAAGACCCCAACACGCACATACACACAAGTACGCAGCTACATTTTCCAGAGAAGTGAATATTTTTGCCTTAATTTTTTTTCTTTTGCATATCCAATTACAAATAAAACAGAATCAAGTGTTGTCGAAAAAATCACACTGAAGATGCGTTTGCGCATTCAAAGTTGCGTTGTGATTTGCATCTTCCGGGTGTTTGAATGATTGCATGAGTATTTTTCTATGGGCTTACAGTATGCGTGTAAATATGTTTATTTTACTCTTAAATGGCGCTTCAGCTTTCCAAATGCGCTAAATAGCATTTGCTGCAAATGTTTTGCGTGTTGTCATTGCAAAAGTTGCAACAAATTTGCTAGACAGCAGTGCACTTAGGACAAGTGTTATTGGTAAATGGTAAACATTCAGTTTTTCGTTTTTGACAGCGCTGATCATTTGCAGCTTGTAAAGTGGGTATTAGTTGTCAATGCACAATGGCTACATTTTGTCTTGACAACTTCGCGGCGCTTTACGCGGGCTGCCTTGCGACGATATCTTCTCTGCGCTGACTGTTTTCCAACTTCCCTCTTTTCTTTTTTCTTTGCCGCTTTAGAATTTATATGCTTTATAGCAGCTATTTCACATTTTCCTGAGAATTCTTCTGTGTGCTGCTCTGCATTTTATTTCAATCGTAATTTTTTTATGAACTACTTGGAATCCGTTTTGGCTAATTTTGCTTGGTCAAAACAAAAAAAAAACAACATTCAACAGGCATCAAAGACGATGTCCAAAAAATTTTAAACTAATTTCGAGGAAACTATTAGTGAGCCTCTAACCTTCAATTTCCGCTCGGTTACATATGTATTTGCCCACTTTGAGAGTCCTTTGTAAGTGTCTTTTTAACTATATGCTGTCCAAGATAAATTCGAAGAGGTCCACTAGTTCTACTTGCGTTATTTCTGTGAGACCCGTGAAAAACTTTGCGCAGCCTTTACTGTATAGCTGGTTTGCCACAGAATTCTTTCACTTCAAAAATTCGTCAATATTTTCCTTGCAAAACTTCGGCCTTCTAATTATCGATGGCCGCCGAGCCAGAAAATGGTGACTTTGACATGAACCAGCGACGCTAGCGACAAGCGACACTTCCAATCAATTCTGGAGTTTGTTATTTTGGATCCTTACGCTTTCAGTGTTGCTTGGCTGCCAAAAAAGACAATGAATCGTCTTTCCGTAATAGAGTCTTATGGCTCTATATTAGAAAAGCTGTCTTTTCGCCATGAATAAAGATCTGCGCCTACTCCTTTTTCATCTCTGCACCATCGGTGTAAATGGTAGTAAAAATCAGTAGCCTAAATTCCAAATCTTCTCTAGTTGGAAATCGTATAGGGACCTTGAAAATAAAGGCACAAAAGATCTAAGGAGTTCATTTTCTGCTGCAAAATCAGATTCAGCGCTTCTACTGAGTGCTTCTGTTTTTACGCTGTTGAAACCGCTGTCAAGTTATTTTCAAAAGATACTGATCATTCATTGGTCTACGCCGAAGCTTTCTGTAGAACTAATATGAACGTTTGTAAAAGCTCTCTCTCTGCTTTTCCCTGGTATAAATCCACATAACATGCTTTGATTTTAGACATCAATTTCTGCTAAAGTAATTTTGTGAGACGGTTATAGGAGCTGGCTTGCCCGCAGTCAAAGCGCTTTTAAGCTTTCTATAAATTTTGTATAGGCGCGTGCAGAGTAAAAGCTCTCTCTGCCCATCGCTGTTTTAAGAATTTGAAATCAGGTATGCTTTCTTACTCACTTCAGCGTTAATCATCCAGTAAAAAGTGGCATTATATACGATCCTTAGGTATTTTACATCCAAAAGGAGAGATAGGAAGAAGTGTATATGCAAAAACTTTTAATTTTCGAGGTACCTAAAGGCAACTTTGACTTCGGTGTTCGTAGAGGAAAAGGCTCCCAATATAGCCACCAGCATATTAACTGCATATGCAACCACCTTTAGTACTATTTTTTTGAGTTCCAATGCAGGACTTGCCCTGACAAGTACTTAACTTTACTTATCCGCATATCGTGCTGTGATGAGTATCAATTAATCGGAGAAGAGCTGCCTAGTAATTATTAAAAACTTTGCATTCTTACATTGAAATCCTAGAATAAATGATCTGGGCTATCAGATGATTCTCAAACCATTACAAATTGAAACAATCTGGAATTTCCTGAACTTTTTCTAATTACTAAATATTTATTTAACTCCAATATTTTTAGTTACATTCTAATTAAAATATATATATTTTCCCTTTATTTTTCAGGCCCACTATCGAGTAAAGATTTCACCATCGATGGCCTAAATGGTTTTGGTGGTAAGAAAAAGAAGAAGAAACGTCGTCATAGTCGCACAATTTTCACATCATATCAATTGGAAAAACTCGAAGAGGCCTTCAAAGAAGCACACTATCCAGATGTGTATGCACGCGAAATGCTCTCGTTAAAAACCGAGTTACCTGAGGATCGGATACAGGTGAGTGAAATAGAAATTTTCTAACGCGAATTATTTTTGTGTACAAGCAGTTACGATGCAATTTTTTCAAGAACCTATTTAATTGCATGTTTTTGAATCTGATTCGGTAGTTACTTGCTTTGAAGATAAGCCTTTCAATTACAGGGCAATTCTGGCAACTGTCTTTCAACTCACCACAAGACAATTGTCTATTCTGGCAACTATCTTGAAAGCCCTTTACCGTCTTTCGAAAGACTAATTGAAATAGCTGCCAACGTAGAGGTATTAGCGTTATGCTATTGAACTTTTAGCAATAAGTTTTTAAAAATTAAAATAATTTAAAATATATATTTATTTGCTTTCTTTTCAAAAAACAATAAAAACTAATAAATAAAAGAAAGTTAAAAAAATAAGATGAAAATAAAACAAAAAAATAAATAAAAATATTTGTATGTATGTATTTATATTTTTTTTTTTTTTAAACAATAAAATCCAAAATTGAATTGAAAAATAAAATAAATCAAAAAAGTGGAAAATGATACTTAAAAGTAAAAAAAAAAATATTAAATATTTAAATATTTCTATAACAAAATCTAAAAATGGAAAGAAAATTAAATTATAAAAAAACAAAAAATAAAATAAGATCTTAAAAATTAATTGAAAGAAAAACATATTTTTCTTTAAAAAAAATTTAAAAATTAAAAGAATGTGAAATTAACAACAGAAAAACAAATTAAATTAAAAAAGGAAAAGTTAAATAAAATTAAAAGAAAAATTATTTTTTGAACAACAAAATCTGAAAATTAAAAGCAAATAAAGCTAAAAAAATAAAAAAGATAAAATAAGTTACTTAAAATTAAATGAAATTAAAACACATATTCTTTTTTTTAAATAACATCTAAAAATCTAAACAAAATAAAATTAAGAAAAATAAATAAATTAAAGGAAAGTTTTTTTCTAAAACTTATGTGCTAGATTAACAAAAGTCTTTCGAACCAAGTATCTCTTTCATTTGTCTTGCGAAAGACTTTTTAAATTCACGTGTACTAATTTTACAATTCAGGCCTTTCTTTCTTCGATTCGCTGGGTATTTAACAATGCATTGAGGCCACTACCAGTTGCAACTAAGCATAATTTTTGAACGTTTTTCGTCAGGCTGTTCTATTCTATATTCTAGGCAAGAGTATCTCAAAGTGAAGCATTCATTTTTTTTATTTCTTCAAACAAAAAGACAAAACAATCAAGTAATTTGATACTTTTCTTTGAATACAGGCTTTAACTAATTTACTTTGCAGACAATAAACTTCCACGCGCAACGCCAAATTACATACAAACAAACATTGCTTATTTGAATATAGGTTTTTATAGTGAATTCTTATATGAATGTACACTCATAAGCACAAAAATTACGAGCATAGGCTTTTAAATCAGGCTTCTAAAAACCTACATAGAATTGCTTGCAGCTATGAACTAAATCCTTTTCGATTGCCTCATCCCATTGTCTACGCTCCGGCTTCATTCGCACTCCACATACACATGTATAGTATGTATGTATTTGCAAAAAAAACAAAAATACAAATTTTTTCACACATCCCTTCTGAGCTTAAAAGCATTGTTTTATTTATACCTCAAATTATTTTTTGTCTCGGTTTTTTTTGCTCGTCCTTCTTTCTGTCAACAATCGCTTGAGCTCATTTTGAAATTTTGCTTGTTTGGATTTTTCTGCGCTGATCTTTCACACCTCTTCCACATCCTGTTGCCATTGCAAAAGTGCATTTGTACACATACACGTGTATGTGTAGGTATATTTATATAAAAAAACGCCTTTATATTTATTTCATAATTTGTTCGCATTTTTTCAACTGCCCCTTGACTGCATTCTCATTTACACTCCCCAATTTAGTTGAATATTTGCATTTGTTGTGATATTACGTTCCTGCATTGGTTCTCTCGGTTGGCTCAATAAAAGTGTGTGGCCCTGTGAAATTTTTGTTGATAAAAATTCGATTTTAAAAGCCTGTAGTGATTTCGATATGTGAAAAATCGCGTTAGATAATTGCATAGATTTGGCGGATTTGTGTTATTGCCTTATCGAAAATTTCGAAACCTTAATCGAGAGTTCAATACAGTGGCACACATTACCTTCTCTCTCCATTCTCAATGGATTTTTTACTCACAACAAATTCTAACACATATTGTTCGTCAAGCTATCGGCAGTTTATATTGTAAGCAGCAATTTGTTTTCGTTGTTGTAATATTTAAATCATGGTACTGTAAATATTTTACTAAAAACCGGTACATATTCGTTTAAACGCATCTGAACAAGGAAGTCAAAAGCATTTTAGTGATTAAAAAATTAAATCGTTTTTTGCATTAAATTGACCATTGCGCTACGGTCTGGGAACTGCTATTGATTGGCCAAAATTCATTTTTTAAAGTATCGATAAGTCGATTTTTTCACCCCATTACTAAACTAATTACCCAGAGCAAAAAAGTGCATACTCAGTTGTTTCTTAAATTGTTTTCCCGTTAGGATATCAGCTAATAAAGTTGACATATCTACAAAAAGTTTACATAATTTTTCCTTCGTAGTCAGAGTTCTTGTAGTTCGAATTGAAATATTTCTTCGAGTAATAAAGTTAATAAAAAAAAAAACGAATGGAAATTAAAAACAAAGATAATATTTGTGTGATGAACAAAAAAAATCTTGAACATAGCTTGCTAGGTAAAAATGAAACTACTTTTCAAAATGAACTATAATTCTCAATTTAAGTGGAGCTATAAAAAATTGACTTCATTTGGCGGTCTTCAAACTTCGTAGGCATTGAAAACGTTCAATTTAGAGTTTGTGGGCATCATGTTGCACTTTTTTGCATTTTTTGTAAAATGTGTTTTTTTCTTAGAAAACTTCTACGTATGTTTTGCTGTGCTTTTCGATGTTTGGAAAGAAGCAGTCAACAAAGATGCAAAAGAGGCCGCCGTTTTAAACTTTATTTTGGGAAATATTATTAAAGGGAATACATCCGAAGAATATAACACCTACATAAAGGAAAAATGAAGAATGGTATGCAAGAAAATATGTGAAAAATGGGAGAAATGGCATCGACAGCGCGAATATTTTTAATTCAAAATGCGAATCGGCTTGAATCAAAATCAATAATAAGAAAACTTAATTCCGCCAATGGGCCGCAAACCTCTTATATTCAAAAGTCGGACCGGTCCCAAAGAAGACAAACTGTGGAGTTAGCATGAAATCAGGAAAATAACGTAGGATTAAGGATTAAGCGTCGTGCTACTTCCACAGCTGCTAAAAAAGAGGCCAAGTGGATTTATCTGTAACTTTGAGAACAGTTTATGAAAATCCCTCGAAAGAAACTAAGAAAAAGTCCTTAAAAATGGATCCAATGAAATGGTGAAAATGAAAAAAATTATACAATTTGGGCACCTTATTGGATGCGCCATTTTGAATATCAAAAATCTTACATCGGATTCGAAATCAGTGATCTCGAAAATCCCTCATTTATATGAGAATTTGTTCGCCATATTGGCTCCGCCATTTTGAATATCAAAGATCTTACATCTGATTCGAAATCAGCGATCCCGAAAACCCCCTTCGTATATTAGCTTTTGGTGGAAAGGAAAAAATTATAAAATTCGGTCGCCATATTAGATCCGTCATTATGAATTTAAAAATCGGAATCATATTCAAAATCAGCGACCTGAAAAACTCCCGAATACGAAGTTTCAAACCAATTTGGTTACTTCTCGACTTTTGGCCAGCAAATGATAGTCGCCAGACCATAGTGCATTGGTAAGTTGTTGATAATTCAAGTGCAAAACTATTTTTTAATGATATGCTTTCTACGAATTTGTTAAAACGCCAAAAGTGAACTCCATTAATAACACTAATAAAATGCAAAAAAAAAATTTTAAATACAAGTTTTTATTTAACACTAGCCAATGCCCGCTTACTTCGCGGCGCCTAATAAGAGCTTTTGCGTTAGCCAATGCAAAAGAGCGTTTAAAAACAAAATAAGTCTGTAAAGTCAAAGTTTTTGATTTAAGTTGAAACCACTAAGGCGCAGTATCCTCCTCACACATAGGCAAATAGTAGTAACGCTGTGATACCATATGGAATACCAATCCCTTTTGGTGTCATGAGCTTTACTGATGGTCTTATTTTCACCTGTGAGATCTCTGCCAATCATGCGTAATCTTTTTGTATGATCTTACGTATGCCAATAAAAGTTCTTATAGGGAAACTCAAGAGCACAGAAGTGCATTTTCTTTATAGGAAGGCCAAGAATCCTCGCTGTCCCATAGGATGAAAAGTTTTCCGGTACATAGCTAAATGAGTAGTGTGATCTCTTAAGTATCTTTCAAATGAAGCAGTTGATATACCTACGGTGATCTTTCCTTGTTAATTCACCACTTTTACAATTCGTGGTAAAATTTATGAACTGATTTCAGGGTAGATGCAAGACCGCATGATCGTGCATGAGGGCGTCAGAAAAACTTAACCCCATGCTTCATTTAAACATTTGAAAACTAAATTCGTATAACTTAAACATAGGTCCAAAGCAGACCAACCACACAGGGTTTCTATACATTTCGGCTGCAGCGCCATCCATTGGGCTTATTTTCTGCAAAACCATTGCTTACCATAAAATGAATACGTGTTATGAATTTCTACCTTAACTCCAGCGGCACTAATCGGGTAAATTTTTATCAAAAGAATTTTCTATCATACAGGTACATAGCTCACATTTAAAATTTGAACGAAATCGGTTAATAAATACGATTTTTATAAATAACTCTACTCCAGCACCACCTAGCGAGTTTTATAGTAGCATGTAATTGGACCATATATGTATGTAAGATAACCTCCGACAATCTGACGGACCTCTATTCAGTGTTTTTTGAGTTTATTCCGAACAACGAAAACGGCTATCATTTTATGCAAATAGGTATGTAGATAGGACAGTTTATAGCGAAACTCGTAAAAGCAAAGCTCCATTCTTTGTGAAAAACTTAAAAAAATTCTTCAAAATTTTCACAAAAATTTTACTTTACTGAAAATTAAAGACAAAGTTAGAATAGTTCAATGGGATTTATAAATCTAGGAGAAAATGGTTCCCAATCGAGTGATACTTGCGCGTTTACGTAAATGTATATCGATCCAGCCTTTCCAATAATTATCACTTTTCGCCATAACTACGGTATTGATAACATATGTAGCTGTGTAGAATTTCAGGACGTTAGCGTAAGCAGTTCCAGACATAACCTATATGAGAAGTTCAGTTTGCATGGAAGGAAGGAGCCACGCCCCCTTTCCCAATGCATTTGCAATATATGCATCAGTGCTAAGTTTCAGTTCCCCAGCGTAATTGGTTTTAGTGATATATTGGTTTTTTACGTTTTAGTCTGTATAAGAATTTTAGGAATATCCCGAGCTAAATACCGAGTAAATTTTTGGTCAGAATATTTATTTTCAACGTGTTGCCAAATATGAACCAAGTCGATGCAGCCGTTTAGTAGTTTAGTGAAATGCATTGTAAAGAGAACTGTATGAAATTGTAAAACGTAACGTCTCAGATTTCTTAATTTTTTTGGCAGCAACAACGAAAAGTTAAAATTTTTTTTAGCGAAAACCCTTCCAAACAGAAATAAAAAAAAATTAAGTTTGTGGTTATATCAAGGCGAAATTTTGAGAACGGTGCGTTGCTAACTCTAAATATAAACAACGACGCACTGGAAAAAGTTAATACGTTCAAATACCTAGGAATAATGATCGACGATAAACTAAAACAAAAAAAAAATGGATTCTATATTTTCAATTAGAGCTCTAGCAAAACTGCATTTAATTCCATACATTAGCTTTTGCGTGATGCGCTTGCAAACATACAGACAAACATACCGAAATTTTAGATTTGGCTTCTGTTGATCTAATAAACCCCCTATTAATTTTTCTTTATCATCTATTATGTACAGATATCGGCCTGTTGCAATTTTATTATTCTCAAGTACTCTCGTTTGATACCCATATGGCAACACTTAGTTTATATAGTAAATTTAACTGAATTAAAGTTTTCAAATAAGTGGCAACCCGCTTCAAGAATATTTTCAAAAGTAAGCTTCCTAATCCTCTTTAGTTTAATATTCGTATTGCAATATTTAATTTATTTTACAAATTGCAATGAATACAATCTTTCAATCAGTTGGCAAATCCCCTAAAAATATTTTCAGGATTAAAATTTCCTATCGTCTTTAGTTTGATGCCAATATTGCAATATTTAATTTATGCTATCAATTATATTAAATTAAAGTTTTCAAATAGGTGGCAACCTTCCACAAACATATTTTCAGCTGTAGGCCTTTGTAAATTTCTTTCATTTAACAGCCATATTGCAGTATTCACATTACCGTATCAATTGACCTAAACTGAAATTTTAAACACAGGCAACTCTCTAATTTTTTCTTCTATATTGGAAGCTAAATCTCTAGCGATACAACGGTGAAAACTGCATTCAATTCCATGCTTGCGACTGATGCGCGTACAAATATACAGACAGACAGATATTCAAAAATTCTAAGAATTGTTTATTTGGCTTCTGTGGCTTTAATAAAAACCGACCATATTAATTTTTCTTTAATATCTATAAGGTACAGACATCGACCTGTTACAATTTTATTATATGTATATCTAGATGTAGATATAGATTTCATTTATTTTATCAATTTAATACAATAAAATTTTTCAAACAGGTGGCAGCCCTTCCTAAAACAATTTTCGGCAATAAAATCTCCTAAACCCCTTCAGTTTGATACCCATATTGCAATATTCAATTTATCTCATAAATTAAATTAAATGTAAATTTTCAAACAGGTGCCGCCTCTAAAAAATATTTTTGGCTGTAAGCCTTCTTTAGCCTCGTTCTTTTGATGCCCATATTGCAATATTCATTTTTTCTTATCAATTTACTTAAACTCCGATTTTCAAACAGGTGGCAACTCTCTAATTTTTTTCTTCCTATATTTTAAGTTAGACCTCTAGCAATACTTCGGTGGAAACTGCATTCAAATCCATGCATTCGTTTTCGAGTGATGCGCGAACAAACATACAGACAGACAAACAGACAGACAGACAAAAAATCTAAAAATGGTTGATTTTGCTTCTGGTGCTCTAATAAAGACCCCCCCACATTAATTTTTCTTTAATATCTATAATGTACAGACATCGACCTGTTACAATTTTATTATATGTATAGATTTATAGATGTAGATATAGATTTCATTTATTTTATCAATTTAATACAATACAATTTTTCAAACAGGTGGCAGCCCCCCCTAAAAATATTTTCGGCAATATAATTTCCTAAACCCTTTCAGTTTGATACCCATATTGCAATATTCAACTTATCTTATAAATTAAATTTAATGTAAATTTTTAAACAGGTGGCAACTCTAAAAAAATATTTTTGGCTGTAAGCCTTCTTCATTCTCTTTCTTTTGACGCCCATATTGTAATATTAATTTTTTCTTATCAATTTACTTAAACTCCAATTTTCAAACAGGTGGCAACTCTCTAATTTTTTTTCTTCCTAAATTTTAAGTTAGACCTCTAGCAATGCATCGGTGAAAACTGCATTCAAATCCATGCATTCGTTTTCGAGTGATGCGCGAACAAACATACAGACAGACAGACAGACAGACAGACAGACAGACAAAAATTCTAAAAATGGTTGATTTGGCTTCTGGTGCTTTAAAAAAGACCCCCCCACATTAATTTTTCTTTAATATCTATAATGTACAGACATCGACCTGTTACAATTTTATTATATGTATAGATGTACAATCAAAGGTATACAATAAAATAATGTAAAAAAAGGTTTTTAGCAAGAAACTTTTTTAAAATTGCACTAAAATGAAGAAAATAAAGTAAGTTAAGCTTTCGTTAAAGTTAATAAAACAACCACCAACAATTTGAATTGATTTACTTTAAAGTTTGAAGTGATGTGTGATTTTTAAAAATTTTGTAACGCGAATAGCCAACCGGCAGTTACATAAATGCATACATATAAGCTTTTTTTTAACGAAGTAAATCACTACAAATTGTTAGTAATTTTCATTCGAGTTTGAGTAAATCCTTTCACCATTTGGCTTTTAGCAACTTTAACGAAAGCTTAACTCATTTTATTTTATTCATTTAAGTGCAGTTTTTTACAAAAGTTTCTTGCTAAAAAATCCTTTGTTACACCATTTTATTTTATTCCTTTGATTGTACCTGTTAAATAAAAGCTTGTTTAAAAAAAAAATTTTTTTACATTATTTTATTTTGAACTTTTTAGTTTAATTTTTAATATTTTTATTGAGCTTTGTACCACGATTGTTTATTAGGAAAAATTGAAGAAGCAACAAATTCTAACCGTAGAAGTTATAGCAGCTATTTCGGAGATCACCACATCTCCTCATCAGACTCCCTTTTTCTAGACTTCAGCAGGGATCGAACCTGCGTAATCGACATGCAAAGTCAGAGGCGTTAACCACTTTTTAGTTTAATTAATTAATAATATAAATATATAATATAAGTGGCGTAAATCTTTTCGATCATCTGTTCAAAAAAAGAGTATAGATAAGTAATACCAAAATCCAGAAAAAATTTCGATAAAGCAACTCGAAAAATCTGGCAATAACCCGAGATATTAAATAACGCGGCAACTGTGGTGTAGTAGTTGACAGTGCGCGCTACCACTCCGCAGGGCCTGGGTTCAAACCCTGGTCAATGCGACATACATTGCAAACAAAAAATATAGAAAAAGATTTTTTCTTAACAGCGGTCGCCCCCAGGAAAAACAGCTTCTCATAAAAATACAATCGCCGTTCGGAGTCGGCATAAAACTATGACAACATCAAAGCGCACGCTACTAATTGGAGGAGAAGCTTGGCCAAACACTACCATATGTGTACGCGCCCATCTGTTGTTATTATTGTAAAATAGAAAATATACTAAAAACTTTCGAAAGTATACAAAACTGTGCAAAAGTTCATAGAAGTATAACACGAAGACTATAAAGAAATCGTTATAAAAAGAGCAGCTGAAAAATTCCAGAATATCCCCAAAATGTAACATCAAAATTGTTACGAAAATAACCCCAAAATTTACGAAAATTCCGATAAGTACAATTTGCAGACATATATAGAAATCAAAGTTCAGATAACAAAAAAATTTGGTGGACCTAAAAACTTCCTAAAAAATCCGAAAAATAACAAGAAGTTCTGAAAAGTCCCAGAAAAATTGCGAACAAGACCGTGAAATAAACTTGACAATGCTGACAAGATCCTGAGGGATAAAATACGAAAAACCAAACAAAAATTCGAAAAACAAACTCGGAAAAACTGGCAATAACCCAAGTTATAAAACACGAAATATGTATACCAAAAACTCCTATACCACGAAGAATATATTTATTTATTAGCAAAGTTCATATTAAAACGAAAATAATTTTGGATCAAAAAACTTCCCGAAAATCCGAAAAATTCTGAAAAGTTTCGAAAAAATTACGAAAACCCCAAAAAGCAAACTCGACAATGCTGACAAAATCCCGAGTTATAAAACATGAAAAATACCAAAAACTTTCGAAAATATCCAAAACTGTTCAAAAGTCTCTAAAATTATATCACGAAAAATACCAAAAACTTTCGAAAAAAGGCCTAAAAATTCCAAAATGCAATAGCAAAATGGTTGGTAAAAAAATTTCGAAAAACTCCCGAACCCGAGAAAATCGCGGACAAAACAAAATCCATAAGTTTGCCGAAAAGTAAACCGCTTTTCCGAAAAGCCTTGAAAAAATGTTAAAGGGTTCCACAAAGATCCCTCGAAAATTAAAAGATTCGAAAAAACACGAAAAATCACCAAGCGTTTCAGGAAAGCGAGGGCTCTGCGATATTCCTTTTTTTTTGCCTTAGCCAGATTTGAAGAGATAAAACAAAAATAAAGGTTTAACTGGAGCTTAAATCCCAAGAGCGCTAAAGGATGAAATTTCTATAGTTTAAAAATTTTATCGAATCAACGTTTTACTAAAAAAAAACTCATTTATTTATTTTAATTTTTAAATTTTATTTCGTCTGGCAAAATGCAAATTGTGCATTGAGTGGTTGGCTGACATTGTTTTGCTCTCATTTAAGGGTGTGAATGGTAATTACGAAGTCTCTGTTGAGGATGTGGCATGCGAATACCAATATATAACTACATAACATATATGTACATATATACTACTCATGCACATGAACAATAAAAACTGCTGCAGGCACTTACATGCACATACTCGTATACACTCATGCAATTTCTCGCTTGCATCGATATGCATGAAATTCCGCCCATATTTAATAGGCAATTTCACAGCCATTGAAGAGGCTGAAGCAAAAAACCAAAATGTAAAAATAACAAGTAAGAGCAGCGCTGTCTTCGGCTATGCCGAAGGCTTCATACCTTTAATGAACATCTGCAAATTTTACTTTGACAGATTACTGCTTTTGAATACATCTGCATACATCGATAGAGGAGTTACATACTTATATAAAAAATCGCATCTAAACAATCAGAGGTATGGAAGATATACTTTATATGGCACCAATCTAAGTGATTTTCATTGCTATGTGATCGGTATGTAAACTGGTAACACAATTTATTGGATTTAGTTTCGTACATAAAGGAGATATATCGCAAAAACTGGTATCTGAACAATCAGTGCTATAGGAGATAAAGCTTATAAAGCATAGATTTTGACGATTTTCTCAGTAGACTTTGTATTATTATTTATAAAATATCTTACGAAATTTATCGGTTTTAGCTGTTCAAATAAAGGAGTTTTACAGTAAAATCCCATATCCGAACAATCAGATGTATGGGAGATATATGTTGTAGTCATCCGATCCTTGTTATTTCCGCTGTAAGTATTCTGTTAATAACGAGTGAAAATGGTGCGAAATTTCATGTTCCTAGCTGCATAAATGGAGGAGTTATGTTAAAAGACCTCATATCTGAACAATCAGTTGTATGGGGGCTGCAGGTTATAGTGACCCGATCTTTGTTATTTTCGCTGTAAGTCTTCTGTTGATAATGAGTGAAAACAGCGCGAAATTTCATGGTCCTAGCTACATAAATGGATGAATTATAACGAAAAATCTCATATCTGAACAATCAGTTGTATGGGAGCTATAGGTTATAGTTACGCGATCTTTTTAATTTTCACTGTAAGTTTTCTGTTGATAATTATTGAAAACAGTGCGGAATTTCATGTTTCTAGCTATATAAATGGAGGAGTTATAACGCAAAATTTTATATCTGAACAATCAGTTGTATGGGAGCTATAGGTTATAGTGACCCGATCTTTGTAATTTTCACTGTAAGTATTCTGTTGATAATGGGTGCAAGTATTGCAAAATTTCATGTTCGTAGCTGCATAAATGGAGAAGTTATAATGAAAAATCTCATATCTGAACAATCAGTTGTATGGGAGCTATATGTTATAGTGGTCCGATTCTTCCGGTTCCGACAAATGATTAATACATTATAAAAATACACCCACCTACCAAATTTGATCCGGATATCTCGAAAACTGAGAGACTAGATTGCATACAAACAGACAGACAGACGGACAGACGGACAGACGGACATGGCTAAATCAACTCAGCTCGACGTTCTGATCATATAAGTATACATTTTCATGGGTCTATCTCTTTTTGTTCTGGTACTTACAAACATCGGACCAAAGTTATAATACCATTTCATGCTCATGAAAGGTATAAAAATAAAATAAAAGTTGGGAAAAAATCAACAGTTATGAAGTGGGCACTTAGTAGTGTGAGAGTGAGGCAGATTATATATATACATATATAGAGTGAAAAAGCGCGAAAAAGGTAGAAAGAGCGGGGAACACAGCCAAATAAATGGGTGACGGAGGCACAATATTACGAGTTTTGTGGAATATTTTACGGGTGTGGGCCGTAAATAAGTAAATGGTTAATCAACCAGCCAGCCAGCTAACCAAGCACTTGAACGTTTTTTTTTGTGTCCATAATGGATTTTCGCATTGTCAAGCGAAAAGCAAAAATTGCAAGAATACTATAGGGAATGGCTTCATGCTAGCAAAAACACAAAAGCGCATTTGCTGTGAACGAAAAAAATGAGCTCGTTATTTCATTAAGGAAATTCTTACGGTGTTTCCGAGC
>NW_023458567.1:12885548-12886181 GCF_013731165.1 Rhagoletis pomonella | reverse complement strand
AGGCAAACCGTCTACGCAAGACTGTCTAACTAAAAGCCATGTTGCCCTACGTACATTCAGATGTCAAATGGCGGCTGGACATGTTCTTGTAAGGAGATTCTGAACATATAGAGTCCTAGCCGCCAAAAAAGCGTTGGCGATATTTTTTCAACATTTTATTTTTGCCGAATAAATGCATTTGGATGCTGTAGGAGCATTTCTGCCTCAAAAAGAAAATTTTGAAAAAAATTCACTCTTTTTTTTTTGGCGTTTAAAGTTCGATATTAGCGTTGCCAAATGTCCCGTATTTCGCACTAAATTTGAAATTTTCGGCTGGGGCAAGAATTTTCCCGTATTTTCGCCAATTTCATTATTCTTTTCAACCTGTAAACTTCTATTCAACATAGTCATGGTTTAACGCGGCTATCGTCTGCTAGCTAAAACTTACCGTTGATTGTTATAATTTTTTTTTGGAGGATGTTGCGAATTGTGTTCTATATAACGCATGAACAAATCTTACTTTTATATGGAAGAAAATGCGCAACACCCTCCACACCAAAAAATTCTAAAAAAAAAAACGGTAATTTTTAGCGACTTGAAAATTGCACTTAATTATACTTAAAATGGGCTATAAAACCGCATACTCGAAATCTT
>NW_023458567.1:12885288-12885538 GCF_013731165.1 Rhagoletis pomonella | reverse complement strand
ACTACAGTTACTTTCTTTTCAACGGTTTCGATGGTACCCGTCTTTGTCTTTTTAATTGATTTCTTAGTGCTCGTAATTGTTTTTCGGGTCTGGCTTCCTTTTTTGGAAGTTTTTACGACACGATTGCTCATATTTTTGAGTCTGAAAGAAAAGGTTGGAAAAGCAAAAAAAAAACAGAATATAAGAAAATTTCATATTTATCTCAATATTCTGTAACTACTTACTACTATTTAAATATTCAATGTAGGTT
>NW_023458567.1:12872675-12885188 GCF_013731165.1 Rhagoletis pomonella | reverse complement strand
AATGAGCTCGTTATTTCATTAAGGAAATTCTTACGGTGTTTCCGAGCTGACAAATTGCATATCCACAGTTTCCTGAGATGATGGGAAAATGGCCTCATATGACGAAGCTAAACCTAATATGAATTTATAAAGAAAAACAATGAAATCCCACTCACCTCTTGTCTTAGGGAAACACAAAGTCCTTAACTAAGTATGTTCTATAGTACCACCTCGCCGGACATGCTGTCGAAATACTTAGTCGCTGGTGGCGCTTTTAAGACCATTTTCAATCTTCCTTCACTACGTGCTGCATTCGGAAGGAGGTAAAATTAACCGCCTTTGGTATAGAAACAGTCGCCACCTTTCCGTTATTTTTTTGTAGAGAGTGCTGAGCGCGGCTTGGTTAACGAATTACGCAATTACAGGCTCCATTTTGTCTAGCCGAGTTCAAAACATTCGCACGGGATGCGCTTCGATGTTTCAATGTCATCGAGCGAGAGCAAATAATTTGTGTTTGGTAGTAGACCAATAAGGCACAATCGGTTCAGGCTAATTAGGTTTCCGGTGACTAGGTTAGGCTAGGATGGCTGCCTGCTTAGGTGGAGGCTGACTTAGGACCGTTTTCACCATCTATGTAATCTCCACAAAAACATCTTTACCGACGTTACCGACACAATGTTCTATGCATAGTCCGACCGAGTTTTCGTCTTATAGGATGATGGCACCACGTAACCCACTCAGTTCACAGGGTTTTTGTTTCAACACCCAGGGCTCCTGAATGGCTGTTATGTGTTGTTTTGTCTGCAGCACGGTTAGCCGTCTACTTATAAGAGAAGTAGCGGATCAATTATTAAAGAATTTGTCCCGAAAAACAGACTCAAGCGATTTTCGTACCTTGATCCGATGGTATCCACCGAGTCCTGGCCCATCTTCACAATCATAGTAGCACCTTCTCAGGTGCCAACCTTTTTGTGAGAGATTAGGCGCCAGTGCTTGGTGTCAACCCCCGAATTTTGGGCACGGAAGCTGGAGAGCACGTCCGGGAATTTCAGAGGGTTTTTACCGTCATCCTCCTACTACCCGGACGCACGAATGCCATTCGGGACACACACACCAAGTGGA
The DNA here is from genome assembly GCF_013731165.1 of Rhagoletis pomonella. Lineage (NCBI taxonomy): Eukaryota > Metazoa > Arthropoda > Insecta > Diptera > Tephritidae > Rhagoletis > Rhagoletis pomonella. The sequence goes on along the minus strand of NW_023458567.1, from coordinate 12,884,087 downwards.
CTTTTGTCGATATTTATTGTATGCATGCCTTACTTTAGGTACTATATTCTCTCGCCTTACCCGCACGCTGCAAATATACACGTATATTTCCTAGTGAAAGGACGACCCAACTAATCTTGCCTATATTCGGCACCCTACAACATCGCAAACAAATATAGAAAAAAGGTTTATTTCTTAACAGCGGTCGTCCCTCGGCAGGCAATGGCAAACCTCCGAGTGTATTTGTGCCATGAAAAACAGCTTCTCATAAAATTACAATCGCCATTCAGAGTCGGTGTAAAACTGTAGGTCACTCCTCTTAGTGGGACAACATCAAGGCGCACGCCACAAATTGGAGGAGAAGCTCGGCCTAACACTAACATATGTGTAAGCGCCAATCTATTATTATTATTATTATTAAGGAGAAGCAATTGAGACGTCATTAGGGCAGTTGACTTTGTGATTGTATCTTCGCTTCTTGGTGGTTGCTCTGGAGTGGAGTGAAGAGGTGCAGACGAAGATGAAGACGAAGCTGAAGCCGAATACGAAAATCACTGCAACTTTAATCAAATGCATTTGTAAAAAAGTTATCATAGTGCGTAGTGAAGACGAACATGATAATATTTTGTATATTGTCAATGGCAGGAAATTCGCTTTCAGCTTCGTCTTCATATCCATCTTTAGCTTTGTGTTTACACTTTTTGCAAGGTAAGAGCAGGATTAGTCTGTAGTTTTCAGGTTTAAGTACCGAGATGATGTGCTAGTAAGACCATATAGTACTTTAACGACGGTAGTGATAGGACCTCAAAAACATTCAGAAAAAGGAGCTGCCCACGCCGTTTTTACCTGCTTTCAGTAGTCGAATCAAACTATGATTTTTACCTATCTCAGTTGATGACCTCAGTCTGCAAGCGTACAATTGCGGTTTTCGGTTGATTTATTACCAATTTGCTTTGCTAAGTTCTGTAGAAAGTCTTTGAAAGTTTTAGCCTTTCCGATGTGTAAGTGAACTTCGTCTGAGTTTGTAGTAAAGAACACGCGGATTCAGATCGACGAGTCCATTCACAAGGCTTATCTCTACAAAATAATATCTGGCGATGTCATTCAAAGCTCTTATTGCTTGTGACTTGTGAACCTTAGATCTATTGGAGTATTTAGTTGTGTTATCGCTGCATATTTTGAACAATCTCTTTCCGCGAAGCTAGGGAAGCTTTCACTCTCGAGAAGATTGTTGTCGGCGGTTCTAGGCCTAGAGGATATGGGTCTGTTAGATATTTAGACATGTTCCTCCTTCAAATTATCAGATTGATAGCATTCACCCTGCAAGTTTGGAGTTAGTGTCGTTTTTGAGCTTAAATTTGTGTGGTTTGTTGGGTATTTCTCGTACTACTCTTCCTTTTTCTCGCACATTATTTGCGCAAACAATGTCTTCATTATTTAATTACGATGACGCGGCGGTTACCGACATCAGCTACACAACCACAGCTGAACATTCGAACGACACTCAACATGGTTGCATTTATTAGGTTTTAAGCAGAAGAAAGAGCACACAGAAAAGACAGTAAAATGAAGGCAAGTTAAGCAAGACAAAAAAAAGAAAAGAGGAAAAAATGTATACGTTTGCGAATTTATAATTAAGCATTTTAATGGCTGATGCTTTCGTGTGCTCACCGCCAGCCAGGACATGCTGCGACATATGTATATAAGTGTGTGTGTGTGGTTTTTCGCTGACAGGACATCACATCGCGATTGCCAGCCATAAATTGCAAAATTGCCACCCTTAAGGAATTTTCGAGTGTCGGCTGCTGTTCGCAGGCGATGGCCAACTTCTCACTCACAATGCATTGTTCATGACTGTGTGTCCTTTAAAATTGACTGCCGGTGCTTACTAGTTGGCTAAATGCGTTCATATGTAAATATGTACATACGTACATACATATGAACGAGTACGTGTGAATGTAATAAATATTTTTGTATGGCTATGTGTTAGCCGAGTTATTATGGCGTCATTGAGTGCTCGCTATAATATGGCACTGATGTGCGTGTATATGTAAATCTAGACACCGGTTTGCGAGTTATTCGGGAAATGCTAATTTGATAAAGACGGTTGCTCATTTTCAATTTAAGAAATAACCGGACATGATATATATTATCTGCTTTATTTTATACCTATACTTACTGTCAGTCAGAAATCATAACCAAATTTAAAAAAAAACCTGCTAAAAATAGGTATAAATGGCGATAATTTAGAAATAAATAAGACAAATAGGGAGGCTCTTGTTTGAAGTCAGCTAATAAATTTTGGATTACAAGTAAAACAGAAAAAAAAAATGCCAAATGCACACTTTATGGGGTTCTTCGATCTTACAAGATTTGATCGGTAAAACGACAGTCCTTTGTCGGGAAAAACTCGAGCACAGACGACAAACTATCTAGAGGATGAGAATACACAATCCGCTCAGCCAGACCGACTACAGAAATGTAGTCTGTCATGGACAGACCATTCATCGTGTATCACTTAACATCTTCGTCAATTCTCACACTTTGAACTCCATCGTCAGAGAACAACGCCACCTATCGCAGACGAAGAGTTGGATTTGCTTCGTAAGGCTCGCGATACTTTGACACAACTCCTTTCTGGATATTGTAGCAGGTTAAACTGTTCAGTCCAAGACTCTACCACCTCCTCACATGCCTACTCACATCAGATGATCTAACAAGCCTCTCGGATCTGGCATCTTCCTGAGCTTGCCGTTAGATGAGAATGAATACAGGAAGTAGTCGATTAAGGGCCATTTACTCAAAGCCTGGTTGGCACTAATCTCCGGTTAAACATCGTCACCAACGTCTTCGACTCCAAGCATATACCAGTGTGTCGGTAACGTCGATAAGTATTTAGACAGAGTTTAGTAAGCTGCTACAACTGTTGTCAGTGAAAGTTTTTGTTTTGGTCTTCCTTTTATTTTTAACCGACTTCAAAACAGGAGGAGGTTATCAATTCATTGAAATATTTTTTTTATGAATGTTGCCGCATAACTTTGGACCACGTGAATCGACTTCTTTCTGTTATTCTTATGTGTATTTTGCTTAGTTCCAATCCTTGGATTATGAAGAAATTAATGGTATTCCTAATTTATTTTAGAGAATTGAGGCTGGTTGTGTTTTTTTTTTGTTTTTGATAAAATTTACTTGTTTTAAGTAATTTTCTACAATCGAAAATTTTCCAGCATTCGGATATCCATATGTGTTAAGTTAATAAAAAAATTAGCAGTTTCATTTTCCATAAAATACGAATTCAGAGTTCAAAAAACCGCATAAGAATATTCAGAAAGACCAGTTTAAACGAGTTTCGAAAAAGCGAGTTAAGCACCCTGATATATGTGCATATGTATGTATGTAACAAAAAAAAACGCCTTAATATATTAACCAAAACCTGTTATATATACAGTGACGAACAAAAGTATTGACACAGTGAATTTTTCGCAATATATGCAAAGTTTTTTATTCTAATTTGTTTTCGATAATTTTTAATAAAAATATAGTTCATTTTACAGCAAAAAACATAAAAATAAAGTTTCTAAACTTTGTGCAAAACTCAGGAAATTTCAATAAATTTGCACACTAATTTTCAACTTTCTATTCAGATCTTTTAGAAAAATTCTAAGTACGCAGTTTTATAGTCCATTCAATTTTAGTATAACAAAATGCAAGTTTAGAGTTGCTAGAAAATCGCGTTGATTTTTGGCAATTTTTTTGTGGAAGGTGTTGCTCATTTTCTCCATACAAGAAGTAACTGTCGAATATACATACATTGTATGGAACAACTTGCGTGAAAAAAAATACCAAAAATCAACGCGATTTTCTAGCAACTCTAAACTTGCACTTTGTTCTGCTAAATTTGAATGGGCTATAAAACTGCATAATTATAATTTTTCTAAAAAGATCTGAATAAAGAGTTGCTAATTAGCGTGCAAATTTAATGAATTTTCCTGATTTTTGCACAAAGTTTAGAGATTTTATTATTATGTTTTATGGTGGTTTTCGAATTTAAGTTGTCAAATTAAAGAGCTTAGTCTGTAGATGGGACATAACGTTTTATTTCTTAAAGTTAGAAGTTTTTATCATGACATATAACCGTGATTAAATTTTGGAATATTAGGTTATTGTTTCAAATGTTAAATTCAGTTTTGGCATTTTAGCGTCATGCGGATTGACTAGTAATATAAAAATACGGGCATCAGAGAAAGAAGTTTTACTTCAGTCGTATGTGGCAACCACACAACAGTTTTTTAAATCTCGAAATTTTTATTTTTTGTATTTTCCAAGAATTTTGTTTCTCGAAATATTTTTAGTTTTTCAATTACTCTATTTTAGTAGCCAGCTATGTCTATATTTATAACACTATTTTTGACCCACATTCAAAGCCACACTCCCCGCACTCAACCCAAATTTTTCCAGTATACCTCATTTCCTAATAGAAATATTTACGTCCATTAACAAATTTTCTAATTAACAAAATATTTTGTGCAAAAACACAAAATTTTTCATATACATATTTTCGTGGCAATTATTTCGAAGCAATAATATCGAAATGAAAAATGCAAACAAAAAAGTTTTAAAACGAATTTAAATTACAAAATTTGGTCATTGTATAGATTCTCGCATAGCTTACACGCCCAAATGTAGGCAACGCACTGCCCACAATTCGCCATATGTAAAGTGGTAAAATGGAAAATTGTACAACAACTCAAATGGAGAGAAACAAATACTTTTTCACGCGTGGGTGGAGTACAAAAATTCATTGGAACTACCTAAATAGTAAGTGAATGTGTGTGTATGTGCTCGGTGGCAACTATGAAAGCTCAAGAGCTTGCTTCTACATACGAGTACGTACATACATACAACCGCTTTCCGGAGGGATCGAGAGTGGAGAAAACCAAAATGGAAAACCAGCCAACACAAACGAACATAATTAACCAGACACACCACAAACAGCCACAAGTGCACATGCCATACACCCATACGCCCACACACACACACACACACATGCATCTTAAGGGCAAGCAGCAAATGTCAGTGTATGTATGTACACCAGGGTGGTTCAAAAAAATGCATGCGAAAAAGTAAAGTTGGAATTTTTATGTTCTCACCCCCTAGGAAATACCCTTATTTTTTATTTTGAAATCAAGGCGCCCAGTTTTATGTATTTTATAGGGGGGAAAAAGAACTTTTCGTAGAAATGGTATAGAATAGTTAAAAATCAATATTATTATACCAGAAAACTCTGTTTATCTTCAGGAGATTCCCAGTAATAATACCCAATTGTTTATTTAACCATTTTTTCATTGCAACTATAATTTATAGGTCCGCCAAAAACCCCGAAAAATGCAATGGGGCGACCAATAAAAAATCTTTAGTATTAAAAAACGGTTAAATAGAAAATTGGGTATTGTTATTGGAAATCTCCTGAAGAGAACCAGAGTTTTCCGATCAAAAAATATTGACTTTCAAGAATTCTATACCATTTCTACGAAAATATTTATTTTTCCCATATAAAAATACATGGAAAACTTTGAGCGACCTCTAAATATTTTTTTGATTTCAAAATAAAAAATAGGGGTATACTTTTTTCGATATAGAACAATCCTAGGGGTAAGAGCATTACAATTCCGACTTTACTGTTTTTGAACCACCCTAATGTACACCCGCCCATGTGTGGTGGTGGCACACATGTGGGGCGCCTCTGCGGTGCATTGCGGCTCGGTGCGGTGCGGTGTAGAGCGGTGTTTGCTTTATAAGCTTCGTACATAGACGGCATCGTTGATTGTGCTGATGTTGGCATGGAAAATTAACAATTTTTCAATTAAAATCAATACAAGCTGTACACCAGTGTGTATTCGTAAGCTTCCATAGCGTGCGCAACCTGTTTGGGTTAGGGGTTAAAAAGGTAAGGGGCTTGTTGGTGCCATACATTGTATGCTATGTACATATGTAAGTAGTTGCTAGTAAATTATCCTGTGTTTTTGTGTTGGGCGCTGTAAGTGGCGAAAAGCAACCCAAAGCCTATATATGTAGGTATATATACTGGGATATTTACATATTCGTGGGTATATATTTTGGCAAGCTAGGAAAGAGCGAAGAGCTTGCCTTTTGGTTCGATATGCATACGTATGTTTGTTCCATATTTACTTACACATATGTACATATGTATGTATGTATGTTTACAAACGCCTCTATTCATTTAAAGTTAGGTTATTATTTAATATTTTTTTTTGTGTATATTCGAGTATAAGTTGACGCAGTCAGCTAGTTTGCTTAAATTAACTTTTTAACGCCAACAAGATTACTACAAATTTAAGTAATAACGGTGCTTTCGTATGCCGGACGAAGCCTATTTTGCTGCCACTCACTCGAAGGCCGCCAAAAATGCTTCGGGTTGATCTCGACCAAGTGGGCTTCGACTGTACAGTCCATGGCTCAGTGAAGTTGTCCCTGATCAGTAACGCTTTTTCGTCTAATAAATTTATTAAGCCACAATCCACATCCAAGTAAGATTCGTCAACATTTCGTCCCATACAAGCGACGCCAGGGTGGGCAAGGAAGGGTTCGAAAAATGCAACCTTGACGATGAAACGGACTGAGGCTTATCGATTTCGTCGGGGTCCGAAACACAATAGTAATCAGTACTAGGTTCCAGTAGCGAAGTAGTGTCAATTGACCCTATTTCTGTTGATTTTGTTACCTGTCACCGGCTTGGCCATGTCTTATGAATGGAAAAAACGTTCTAGATCTGAAAGTATGTGTCGCGGATCGTGTTGCTGGTAACCAGTGATCGGACAAAAAAAAATCTGTATGGTAGAATCTGGAAAAAAAATGGGGTAGATTTCAAAAAAATATGGTAGATTCCAGTTTTTGGATAGTTTAATATATATTTATCTCTTTTTATGTTTCACGAAACAGAAAATATAATAAGTATTTATAGTGTCGCCACTGTTTGACAAGTTTTGATTATTTTGCTTTTGTTTGTTTAAGGTTAATAATTTTTTGTAAAAGCATAGCTCATTATCGAAAAAAATCCTATAAATACGACAATTTAAACTAGAATCTCTGGAAAAAAATTTTATTATAATAATGTGGAAGTTGCTAAAAAAATCGGCATGAGTTTTGGCACTTCTTTTTTTTTGTTGACAGTAATTCATTCCATATGAGGAAATTTTTCGAACATACTTTGAGAGATTTCTGCAAGCTTGCGGAGTGCTGCCAGCTTTTCTTTTTATCACATAATATTTAGTGTTGTACGATTTTTCACTCTTTAAATTAAAAAAATATATAAAATTATTTCGACTAAAAATAAAACTACTCAAAAACGGGAGTATTTATGGCGCAAATTTTAGACCTTGTATGGTAGACGTGGTAGACGATCAAAAAAGTTGTCTGGTCACGGCTGGTAACAAAGGAAGAGGAAGGCCGCTTCTGCGTTGGAGAGACCAGGCGGAGAAGGACTTGGCTTCACTTCGCACTTCCAATTCGTGCCAGTTGGCTCAGAAGAGAAACGACTGGCGTGCCAATAAAGGAATAGCAGAAAAAGAAGAAGGAGAAAAAGCTTCCCTTAGACGTTTTAAAACCATTTTGGAAAAGCTCTCCACTAAAGGCGGCCCCCAAACTTGGTCCCATAAAGGCTACCCAACAGCTGTTGAAGGTACTTGGGCTCTCGGGAGAAGTGTTTTTCAAAATAGCTTATGATAAATATTAAGACAAACTCTCTTATTTCTATTACCAAACTCATAGCCAATTCTTCCAATTTTCATCTCTGTACTACTATTCACGTCTACTAAACCAAACCCTATGTTCACACCAAAAGCACTACTACTACATATTTCACCATCCGCATGCATGACTAATACTACTAATTTCCTATATGTACATACATCTTAAAATACTTCATCATTTGTGGTTGTGTTAGAGCAAAAAATGAAAGCAACAACTGGCACTTTCGAATTCACATTGTCAATTCGAAAATCCCCAATTATCCCCTTAAAATCACCAACACTCACACTTTAAGTGCTGAACCGCAAAATCATGCCGAGTAGTGAAAACTAGTAGTACTAGAATTCAGTGCTACAAACGTAGATGTAGTTGAAAAATAAACTAACGCATACATCTGTGCATATAAATACATTTTCTAACTATCAAAACCATTGGAGATCCTAGTAGTAAAAGTTGTTGTTGTATAAGCTAGCATGGTGTTGAGAAACTAGTTAGCTGCTACAGTGGCAATGGAAAGGCATCAGAGATTGCACTTCTCCAAGTCCAATTAGTAGCATGACTACTAACACTTATGTAAGCAGAATAATAACAACAACTATACTAGTGCAAAAACAAAAAGCCATAAAAAAAGAAAAAAAACAACTAAATATTTTACAAGCGCTTCCTTGCTGCTTCACCCTTTCGCACGCTCAACCTCTTCCAATGCACTTTCCTCGTGCTCGGCATTTCCTCTCTTTTATCCGACACTAGATGCGCGCCAATTTGGCAATTTTGCAACTTTTACGCTACTCACAAGCAAATAAACTCATACTTTATGTAGGTACAGGCACTCCCCCTTCTGTAGCATCGAGCTGACTTACTGCCGTTTATATTGCATACATTTAGGCGCGTTTCCTAGCATTTCCCCCAATTTCCTGCCATTTATTGCTTTCGTAGCTAACTACTCAGTGTACTTTGCAACACTCTGCATATGTATGTAGCTTCTGGGCTCACTCAGCGCCTACTTGTGCTCCTCTTTTGCTGGCGCTCCACAACTTCACCATCGACGTGGGTAGTCTTTATCAAACTCGATTTTAGCATTTGGAAATGAAATTTGCATATTAATAGCTACTTTTGCCATTTACTACTGTAAAACCGCAATACTATTTCTATTACAGACGACGAAAGCGCACAGGGACCACAAAGCCATATGAGCATATGACGTAACGATGTATTTAAAGATCTAGTACAGTGATTGTACATACTTATATATATATCGTTATTTTGGTGGTGTAGAAGCGCAAATAGGTCAAATCCTGCTTTCGTTAGGAACAAGTATCTAATTGTAAAGCAATTAACCTCTTTATAGTGGAATACAAATATTTTGAAAAAATTCTTATATTTGTCCAATTTATTGACAGTTATATTTGAAAGTATGACAAATTTTAAAAACTAATTTCTTTTAAACCAGGATTGATTGCGGTAGGAAATTTGGCAGCCTTCAATTTGGCTAAACTTCATCATACAAAAACAACAACAATGTCTACCTACAGTATACACTCGATAATGTCAACTAATTAGAACCAAAATGGCTATTAATATTCATGAAACCAAATTTAATGGATTTATTCAAAAAAGAACGGTAAAAATACTTTTATCAAAAAAAAAAAAATAGTTTTTATTATAAACTACAGTTCAAATAAAACTCATCTTAAATTCAAAGGAATGAAACGCATTATGATCTTCAGGCAATCTAAGGTGTCTGCATTTTCTTTTAATCGCAAATAAAGTGTTCATACATGTTCATATTATGCGGTGTTTACTTATATTTTATTTTTTGACAATAATTTTTTTGTGTTCTTCACGCTACTATGAAAAGGCAATTATGCAAAAATATGCGACAATCGATTACTTTGAATAGTCTTTAGAAAGATTCTTTAGTCATTACTTTTCGAGAAATTAATTTTTTAGTGCCGCGATGTGTGAACGCCCTCTTCAAAACCATTTTTGTAACAAAGTTTTTTTAAACATCTTTCGTTTGACATCCATATATTAATATTCCATTAAATCGCCTTTCAACATATTTCGTTTGATATCCTTTCGTTTCATCCAATGAAATGAATAAATGCAATTAGACTTTTGAACAGGTGGCAACCTCTTTTAAAAATATTTTCGAAACAAAGTTTTCCGAAACATATTTTGTATGACTTCACATCATTTTGTAATCTTACATTTAACTTATTGATTAAGTTTAAATTGATTTTGAAACACGCGGTAACCCTATTTAAAAATATTTTCGAAAAAGCTTTCTTTTACCTGATTCGATTGGCAGCTTATGAAAAAATTTCCTCTGATTTTAAACAGGCGGCAACCCTTTTTAAAATATCAAAAAAAAAATAATAATTTTCTTAAGCCTCATTCGTTTTCACCCATATTATAATACATCATTTAAATTACTAATAAAATTTAATTTAAATGCCTATTTAGGTGGGAATTCTGTTAAAATATTTTTTTGTTAAGAAAGCTTTTTTAGATCTCCTTCGTTTGGCAAGAATATTGTGAAAATTCATTGAACTTATAATTTTACATATAATTAAACTTTTTAGGCAGGTGGCAGCCCTCTTCAAGAAATATGCTATTTGCTAATCCAGGCCGTATGTTACATATTTTTTTGTCAAAACTACTCCGATAGTAGAATTTCACTTTTCAATTAAAATTATTGTAAATTTTAAAGCTGTTGGCAACACTCGTCTAAAATATTTTCTCTCTGGCTTGATACCCATATTAAAATATTTCATGTAACTTTTACTTAAACTGATTGTAACTTTTTAAACAGGTGTCCAATCCTCTTACAAAATATTTTCGAAATAAATTTGTGATATTTTGTTTAACTTATTAATTAATTAACTTGAAATTTGTAACAGGTGGCAATCCTCTTACGAAGCATTTTTGAAATAAATCGTTCTTATACCGCTTGCGTTTGACACTCAATTATTACTGAAATTTTTATTCAAACTTATCAATTAATAGATTTCAACTTTTGAAAAAAGATGGCAACTCTCTTTTATATTTAACTTTTACATTTATAATATTACGAGTACTTAGTATCTTCTTCGTGCCGTTGAAATCAAATTTCAAAAAGTGAAGCAGATCCCCTTGCGCCGCTCTTTTCCCAAGATTTTGCTGTGAATACCTTGTTTTTTATTTTATTTTTTATTTGCAGTTTTCATTTCAATGGGAATTTAGAAAGCGTGCCCCTTTCGAGACTGCTACTAAGCCCAGCAGAGTATTTATGTATTATTTTCGTATTTATAATAAGCTCTGAACTTTTTGATCTTATTCTATATGCAGCCACAACCACCTGATCGATCTGCTGTGTGAGATCATTTTCTCTCAGCTGCTCTTTCAACCTTCTATGTATTCACCCTTCTCTTAGCTAAGTACGTAAAATTGAATATTACAGCAGCTTGTTATTTACACATTAGCTTAAACGCTTAATCTTTGCGCTTAACACTGCACCACAATTTCCTGCTTTCCAAGAAATAATTAACACTTTAAAAGTACATACATAAATAACTACATAAAATGTAACGCAGTGCCGCAGTGCTGGTGCCACATTCTCCCCCCTCTAACAAGCTACCCAAAATCGAAGAAAATGAGCTGCTGTGAGCCCACAAATTATGCTAT
>NW_023458567.1:12847405-12872575 GCF_013731165.1 Rhagoletis pomonella | reverse complement strand
AATGAGCTCGTTATTTCATTAAGGAAATTCTTACGGTGTTTCCGAGCCGACAAATTGCATTTCCACAGCTTCCTGAGATGATGGGAAAATGGCCTCATATGACGAAGCTAAACCTAATATGAATTTATAAAGAAAAACAATGAAATCCCACTCACCCCTTGTTATAGGGAAACACAAAGTCCTTAACTAAGTATTTTCTATAGCACCACCTTCCTCAATCTTCTTTCACCATGTTCTGCATTCGGAAGGAGGGAAAATTAACCGCCAGTAGTTCCTTATGATCTTTGGTACAGAAACAGTAGCAACCTTTCTGATATTTTAGTAGATGCTGAGAGTGGCTTGGTAAACGAATTACGCAATTACAGGCTCCACTTTGTCTTGCCAAGATTAAAATATTCGTATGAAATGCGCTTCCACGTTTCAACGTCCGAAGAGCCGATAATCTGCTTGGAAAATAGACCAATTCGATCGTCCGTCACGATAGCTGTCCCACTTCTCCAAAAATTGATAAAAATTACTCAGAAATTAGGTACTATTTATGTGCTTTTAAAGGCCTCCAAAATAAACTTGAGTGCTCACTCCGTTTCCTAGAAAATCGTAAATACATTTCGTCGAAGCTGGTAAATATTCAGCCTCATTGTGAGAGTCGTGTCGAATGTAAGTCGTTTTTCGAAAGTCAAATCGTATCGAAAATTTCACGTCATTGCCTAAAACTACTAGTCAACTAGTGTATTAAAACACTGAAGCACTGCATAGTTCAGCACGACAGTCGACAATTCCAATATTGTCGAGTCGTAAAATTTATATTTCTCGGAAACCGAATGTGTACAGAAACTAATTTTGGTGGCCCGTAAAAATATCTTAATATCACCTAAATTAATTTTGGAGGCCCTAAATAACACCTAAATAGCACCTAATTCCTGAGTAATTTTTATCAGTTTTTGGAGAAGTTGGTCAGCTAGCGTGACGGACGTCCAATTCGACGTAGTAATTAGGTAACCGGCCACTAGGTTAGGCTAGGATGGCTGCTTCCTTAGGTTGAGGCAGAATTAGGGCCGTTATCACCATCTTTGTTAACACTAATCCCCATCATGGGATTAGTAACGTCGGTAACGATGTTTAACTGGGGATTAGCGTTAACCAGAGATGGGGAAGCGGCCCTTGGACTAGTAAATTAACCGTCCGTTGTAGTCGAGGTAGGACAGCAACAATAAAAAAGGTTTGTCGTATAAAAACGCTTCGTTCTAACTGTAAAGCTCCGCAAGTGGCTAATCCGAGAACTTCTCAGGAGTGAGAAAGAAGTGAAAACTAAAGTGCCTAAACTTTAAGCTTGGCTTCTGAATATCAGATGGGAAGATGATTTCAACTCTTCATCCTCCTTACAGCCTTGCCGAAAAAATTCTGATCGGATAGTGACTGGTTAGAGCTCCCGCCGGTAACGGCAGATGTTATTTTTTTCAGTTTAAAGAGCTCCCTTAACCGCCGCTGGTTAGCCCGAGTCCAAGTCTTTTCGGCCAGCACTCGCTAGTCTGACTGAAACCGTATCTGCCCAGAAACCAAGTAACCTTGATAGCGAAGAAATATGACGTGATCGAGAGATATGTGAGGCATTCCGTGATCGCTTTGGAATGTATCATAAAAGAGGTAAGGGCACTCAGGCAACCCGTCCACTACTTTCTTTTTTGCGGCCACTTCTGCTTGTAAAACGCTACCAAAATTGAAAGTGGTAAGAGAGTTTCTCGCAGGAAACCGCTCCATCCTGCTTCCGATCCATCCGTGAATAAATTGACCGGGTCATACTTCCAGAAATTTCATCCCGACCAGTCATTTCTGGATGGAATGTTCGCGGTTAAGGACGCACGTGGATCCAGCACCGGCATATGGTGAACGGTTTGGGCCGGAATGAATTCGAAGCCCCGTAATGTCCATAGCTTATTAGTGAACTTAAAGCCCACGCGTCTGAGCCTTGCTGCGGCAACTATACTAAACCCAGCTGAATATATCCTAGTGGGCGGATGACTCAACGAGTCTAGCCTGTATTTGGCACCCTACAACTCCTCAGTTTTTACTAAGCCAAGAGTTTAACCGCTCAGTAATTAAGCGCTTTAAAGAGAACCAATTGAAGCCCCATTAAAGCGGTTGAATTCTCGACTCTATATTCACTTATAGTGCATGCGTTGGAAATGCCGGAACTGATGCTGATTGGTACGTAGGAGCTTAAATGGGAAGTGCATTTTTACCAATATAAGAAAGCGATTCGAGCTTCAACGCTGAGATGGATGGTAGTTGGTCAGCAGTGATGGCACTTAGGTTGCACACAGAGTAGAGGCCCAGCCAAAGATAAATACAAAGTTGAAGCTGAAGATGAAAATCATTGCAGTAGAGATACTACCTCTAGATGAATGCTCTTTTAAACGGCTCTCTGTAGTTCAGTTTCGAAAACATCCGACAGTTCCAGTAGTACTAGGACCGTTCTTTCACAGGAAAGGTGCGCGCCAGTTTCACCTGATTTCAGTTGTCGAATCAAACTATGCTTTTTACCCATTTCAGTTGATGACCTCAAACTGATAATATTTATCCTGCAAGTGTGGAGTTCCACAAAGAATGGAGAGTACTTTCTGAGCATTAACTTCAGAATGTTATTGCCTCCATTGCTAGAGCTCAGAATCGTGTGGTTTGTTGGGTATTTCCCTTACTACTTTTTCCTGCTCTCGCACATTATTTGCGCAAACAATGTCTTCATTATTTAATTACGATGATGCGGCGGTTACCGACATCAGCTACACAACCACAGCTGAACATTCGAACGACACTCACCATGGTTGCATTTATTAGGTTTTAAGCAGAAGAAAGAGCGCGCAGAAAAGACAGTAAAATGAAGGCAAGTTAAGCAAGCCAAAAAAAAAGAGCTGAGGAAAAAGTGTATACGTTTGCGAATTTATAATTAAGCATTTTAATGGCTGATGCTTTCGTGTGCTCACCGCCAGCCAGGACATGCTGCGATATATGTATATAAGTGTGTGTGTGTGTGTGGTTTTTCGCTGACAGGACATCACATCGCGATTGCCAGCCATAAATTGCAAAATTGCCACCCTTAAGGAATTTTGGAGTGTCGGCGGCTGTTCGCAGGCGATGGCCAACTTCTCACTCACAATGCATTGTTCATGACTGTGTGTCCTTTAAAATTGACTGCCGGTGCTTACTTGTTGGCTAAATGCGTTCATATGTAAATACTATGTACATACAAACATATGAACGAGTACGTAATGTAATAAATATTTTTGTATGGCTATGTGTTAGCCGAGTTGTTATGGCAGCATTGAGTGCTCGCTTATAATATGGCACTGATGTGCGTGGATATGTAAATCTAGACACCGGTTTGCGAGTTATTCGGGAAATGCTAATTTGATAAAGACGGTTGCTCATTTTCAATTTAAGAAAAAAACCAGACGTAATATATATTATCTGCTTTATTTTATACATATATTTTCTTAACAGTGATACTTACTGTTAGTCAGAAATCATAACCAAAATTTAGAAAAACCTGCTAAAGATCGGTAAAGTGTTAATTTAGAAATTAATAAGACAAAATAGCCGTCCCCTTTTTTGAAGTCGGCTAATGGATGCGGAAAATTTTGGGTTCAGTGATGCCAGATTGTGGGTAATTTCCCTATTTGAGGGATATTTTGCAACAAAAATTATTAAAAGGGAAAAAAACGACATTTCAAATAAATAAGGGATTTTCTTTTGATGCAGTTATTGTTGCATAATTGATCTAAATTTAAGAATATTCGACATTCTTACGTAATTAATCTTTCTGAAGATGTGATGTGGAATGAAATGGTATATAATTGTTAAAAAGTATAAGGACAATTTCGAAAATATTCTTACGTTAACCAATTCAAGCGCTGAGTAAGAAAGAATGTTTCATGTAAAAAGCGGAACAAATTATCTGATGAAATGTTAAATAGCATATGAATGTGCTTCAATTTTTAAGTCACCAAATAATTCTTTTAGGCCCTTAATGAGTGAGCAAAAAAATGAAAGTGAAAAAATGAATGAGTGAAAAAAATGCAGAAAAAGGGGTTTTTTCTTAACAGCGGTCGGCCTCCGGCAGGCAATGGCAAAACTCCGAGTGTATTCCTGCCATGAAAAACAGCTTCTCATAAAAATACACTCGCCATTCGGAGTCGGCGTAAATCTGTAGGTCCCTCCCCTTTGTGTGACAACAACAAGGGGCACGCCACAAATTGGAGGAGAAGCCCATATGTGTAAGCGCCAATTATTATTATTATTATTTTAATGAATTTTACTTCTTTACTACTGAAACATGTATATGTTTAAATTCGTTGGGAATTTTGTGGGATACATTTTTAAGCTGTGGGTAATTGGGGGATTTTTTCCCCATTTTCGTGGGATTTTTAACAGAGAATGTCTGGCATCACTGTTTGGGTTACAAGTAAAACAGAAAAAAATTTGGAAAATTTACACTCAATGGGGTTCTTCGATCTTACAAGATTTGATCGCTGAAACAACAGTCCTTTGGAGGGAAAAACTCGAGCACGGAGGACAGACTATCTAGAGGATGAGAATACACAATCCGCTCAGCTAGACCGACTACAGAAATGTAGTATGTTATGGACAGACCATTTATCGAGTATCACTCAACACCTTGGTCAATTCGCACACTTCGAACTCCGTCATCAGAGACCAACGCCACCTTCGCAAACGAGGAGCTCGAGTTGCTTCGTAAGGCTCGTGATACTTTGACACAACTCCATTCTGGAAATTGTAGCAGGTTAAACTGTCAACAGTCCAATTTGAATAAGATGCCCCGACGCTACCACCTCCTCACATGCCCATTCACATCAGATCATCTAACAAAGCTCTCGGATCTGTGTGTAGCCTGAGCTTGCCGTTAGATGAGAATGAATACAAGCTGTATTCGATTTAGGGCCATTTACTCAAAGCCTGGTTGGCGCTAATCTCCGTTTAAAAAACGTCACCGACGTCTTCGACTCCAAGCATATAATAGGGTGTCGGTAAGAATTTAGACAGAGTTTAGTGAGCTGCTACAACTGTTGTCAGTGAAAGTTTTTTTTGGTTTTCCTTTTATTTTTAACCGACTTCAAAACAGGAGGAGGTAATCAATTCATTTTTATGAATGTTGCCGCATAACTTTGGACCACGTGAATCGACTTCTTTGTGTTATTCTTATGTGTATTTAGCTTAGTTCCAATCCTTGGATTATGAAGAAATTAATGGTATTCCTAAATTTTTTTTAAAGAATTGAAGTTGAGTGTGTTTTTTTTTTGATAAAAATTAGTTGTTTTTAGTAATTTTCTGCAGTCGAAAATTTTCCAGCATTCGGATATGTGTAAAGTTGATAAAAAAAATTAGCAGTTTCATTTTCAATAAAATACGAATTCAGAGTTCAAAAAACCGCATAAGAATAGCCAGAAAGACCAGTTTAAACAAGTTTGGAAAAAGCGAGTCAATCACCCTGATATATGTACATAAGTGCGTATGTAGAGATAAGTATGCATAGTTAGAACCGGATATAAAATTTATACAAATTTTCTAGTTCCATTTTCATTAAAATAAAAATTTTGATTTTTAGATTTTGGTATATAAATAACGTAGGTGAAAAACTGGTTAATTCGATTTTAAAAGTGCAGTTTTTTCGGTATTCGAAAATAAAATGAACAAAAAAACGCCTTAATATATTAAAAAAAAAAAACTGTTATATATACAGTGACGAACAAAAGTATTGACGCAGTGAATTTTTCGCAATATATGCAAAGTTTTTTATTCTAATTTATTTTCGATAATTTTTTATAAAAATATAGTTCTTCTTACACCAAAAAAACATAAAAACAAAATCTCTAAACTTTGTGCAAAACTCAGGAAAATTCAATAAATTTGCACACTAATTTTCAACTTTCTATCCAGATCTTTTAGAAAAATTCTAAGTACGCAATTTTATAGTCTATTCAATTTAAGTATGAAGAAATGCAAGTTTAATGTTGCTAGAAAATGGCGTTGATTTTTGGCAATTTTTTTTGTGTACTTCCATACAAGAAGTAATTGTCGGATATACATTGTATGGAAGAACTTGCGTGAAAAAATACCAAAAACCAACGCGATTTTCTAGCGACTTGAAACTTGCACTTTGTTCTACTAAATTTGAATGGGCTATAAAACTGCATAATTATAATTTTTCTAAAAAATCTGAATAAAGAGTTGCTAATTAGCGTGCAAATTTAATGAATTTTCCTGATTTTTGCACAAAGTTTAGATATTTTATTATTATGTTTTATGGTGGTTTTCGAATTTAAGTTGTCAAATTAAAGAGCTTAGTCTGTAGATGGGACATAACATTTTATTTCTTAAAGTTGGAACTTTTTATCATGACATATAACCGTGATTAACATTTGGAATATTAGGTTATTGGAGTGGGTGGAAACCCGTTTCAAATGTTAAATTCAGTTTTCGCATTTTAGCGTCATGCGGATTGACTAGTAATATAATAATACGGGCATCAGAGAAAGAAGTTTTACTTCAGTTAGATATGGGAACCACACAACTGTTTTTTAAACCTCGAAATTTTTATTTTTTGTATTTTGCAAGCAATTTATTTCGCGAAATATTTTTAATTTTTCAATTGCTCTATTTTAGTAGCCAGCTATATTTATAACACTAGTTTTGACCCACATTCAAACCCACACTCCCCGCACTCAACGCAAATTTTTCCAGTATACCTCATTTTCTAATAGAAATATTTACGTCCATTAATAAATTTTCTAATTAACAAAATATTTTGTGCAAAAACACTAAATTTTTCATATACATACATATTTTGGTGGCAATTATTTCGATGCAATATTATCGAAATCAAAAATGCAAAAAAAAAAGTTTTAAAACGAATTTAAATTACAAAATTTGGTAATTGTATAGATTCTCGCATAGGTTACACGCCCAAATGTAGGCAACGCACTGCTTACAATTCGCCATATGTAAAGTGGTAAAATGGAAAATTGTACAAAAACTTAAATCGAGAGAAACAAATACTTTTTCACGCGTGGGTGGGTACTCCACAAATTCATTGGAACTACCATAGTACGCGAATGTGTGTGTATGTGCTCGGTGGCAACTATGAAAGCTCAAGAGCTTGCTTCTACATACGAGTACGTACATACATACAACCGCTTTCCGGAGGGATCGAGAGTGGAGAAAACCAAAATGGAAAACCAGCCAACAACACAAACGAACATAATTACCCTGCAGCAAAATTTAGGGACAGTCTGGCAAAGCGCTAGTTCCGCCCCACAAATTTCAGAACTGTCTCTGAACTACTGCAAAAGGGATGCAGAGCTGGACGGTTGAAACTCATATGTTGCTAGTTGCGCTGTCATCAATGTTACTCATCCTGGTCATGTGAAAGCTGACAAGAGATGCTATACTATATTTTTTCGATTTTTTAGTCCCTAAAACTAATAGCAAACTGTTTTCGTTTATTTAATATGTAGTTCTCTACATAGTTTATGCGGCAACTGCTAAAATATTTCCAAAAAAGTCGTTACTGGTATCATTCATGTAATGATTTCGATGAAATTTAGTTTGTAGTCTTTATTTTATTAGAAAAACCTAAATATAAAATATGGAGAAGATTGGATTACTATAACGTTCAAAACTCACAAAAAATGTGGGCCCAGTCATTAAATGTGATAGAATTTTGGGTAATTTTTGTTTCCTGCTTTCCACTCTCAGAAAACAAAGGTTATACAATAAAATGACTTAGGTGTCAATACTCGCTTTTTCCCAATATCTGGTGGGATTTTTTCATTGTTTGAAAAATTCTTTTCGCTAAATTATGCAAAAAGAAGCTGAAAATCAAAAATTAAGAAAATCAAAAATTACATATATTTGCAAAGTCGCGCGCAAAGATCAAATTATATATTCGAAAACTACATAAAATTCTCTAAAATATTACTCTAATTTCAAGACCTGACGGACCGGTACTCACACTTTTTTTTACTAATAATCTTTATAATCTACATTTCAAAGTAAATTTTTTGGTAAGGAAATAGGAAAATACCAAATAAATTATAAATACCTTCACCTGAATATTCCACGACATTTAGATAATTAATTACAATTGAAAAAGAAACACTTTCTGTAATGGGTTCAGCGCCAAATGCAACTAAACTGATTAGTCGGTATCGCGCCCATTCCCGTATTTTTTCGGAAATGTATCGTTCGTGAAGAAGGGGGTGAGTAAATAATGTAAAATTTGGTACTTATGACTTTTACTATTCCCTCTCTAAGTCAAACCGGTTTTTTTACCAACTGTCACCATGACTTTTTTCTACCTGCCTCCATATATTCGAAACACTGTGCGCCATTTCCTTTTTAAATATTCACAATATATTTAAAGTTAAAATTTGTTTGTTATTATTTTATAAAACAAATCATGATGCTTGAAACAAAATCATATAAACCGTGTTTTAAAACTTTATATAAAACAAAGTTAAATTTAACGATTTTTCATCAAAATTTTTTGCCTTGTAATCAGATTTAAAAAAATAAACATTTTTAAATAAAATATGAAAAATAAAAATTTTTTTATTATAACTATTTCGAGTATTCAAATTTTAGTGTAGTAAAGTATAATCTTGCATCTTAAACGAAAATATTTAAATTGGAGAATATCTTCAAGAGCGTGCGTAAAAAGTGTTACATTAAATCAGCGCGATTAATTATACTAAAATTTAATGGCTTATAGAACTGCATACTTATAAACTCTGATTTAAAATATTGAAGTTTTTATAATAGTTTCTAGAATTCTACTAAATTACCAACCCAGTTAGAAACGTGAATTTATTTGTTTATGTTATAATACTTATGAGCCATCCTTAAATAAAAAAGTTACGAAAAATATTTAGCATGAAAATCATTGTGAATATTTAAAATTCTATATGTTCTTATTAGATGCAGGGGAGTCTATGTATTACATTTCAATACACTTAATACAATTTAACGCTGAGCTATCACAAATAAGCATTCAATATATCACCGTTTTTCTCATTTTTTTACACGATTTAGTTTAGATTTTTAATTATAAGTATCCCAGAAATACCCATTATACGTAACAAATATAAATTATTTTTACGAATAACAAAAAGAAAAAAAGGAATAATTGACACTTTATGTTCCTAATTTTAAAGCACAGTTTGCCTCAAAAAGTAAATTAGTGCAAATCAAATAGCTCTTTAAACATAAAATGAAGTATATATTTTTTATTTACAAAATTGTATGCGTGCTTATTTAAAGAAAAGGCTCTGTACTATACTTCTAAGAACCAGCTCAAAACTAACCAAATTATTTCTAGTTCGGAGGTAACTCTTTTTGAACTATCTAGGAACTGTTGTTATATGAACTGTCTCAAAGCCATCTAAGCCAGAGTCAGCTCAGAACAAGTTCAAAAGTTCTGCAGAGGGCGACAATTGTCACTTCGTAGGACATCGCCATGTTAAAAAAGACAGTTGAAAGCATTGAGTTGAGATAGATGAAGAACCAGTACCGACCCTTTTCAGGCTAGCTCAGCTCAAGTTCTGAACCAGTTTGATTTGCTGCAGGGTAACCAGACACACCACAAACAACCACAAGTGCACATGCCATACACCCATACGCCCACACACACACATATGCATCGTAAGGGCAAGCAGCAAATGTCAGTGTATGTATGTACACTAGGGTGGTTCAAAAATGCATGTGAAAAAGTAAAGTCGGAATTTTTATGCTCTCACCCCCTAGGATTGTTCTATATCGAATAAAATATACCCTTATTTTTTATTTTGAAATCAAATGATATTTAGAGGTCGCTCAAAGCGCCTAAAGTTATATGGGAAAAATAAAATTTTTCTTAGAAATGGTATAGAATAGTTAAAAATCAATATTATTCTACCAGAAAACTCTGTTTATCTGTAGGATATTTTCAGTAGTAATAGCCAATTGTTTACTTAAGCATTTTTTCATTGCAACTATAATTTATAGGTTCGCCAAAAACCCACAAAAACCCCGAAAAATGCAATGGGGCGAGCAATAAAAAAATCATTAGTATTAAAAAATGGTTAAATAGACAATTGGGTGTTATTAGATATTGAAAATCTTCTGAAGAGAACCAGAGTTTTCCGATCGAAAAATATTGACTTTCAAGAAATCTATACCATTTCGACGAAAAATTTTATTTTTCCCATATAAAAATAAATGGACAACTTTGAGCGCTTTGAGCGAAATATTTTTTGATTTCAAAATGGCAAATAGGGGTACAATGCCGGCTTTACTCTTTTTGGACCACCCTAATGTACACCCGCCCATGTGTGGTGGTAGGTGGCACACATGTGGGTCGCCTCTGTGGTGCATTGCGGCTCGGTGCGGTGCGGTGCGATGTAGAGCGGTGTTTGCTTTATAAGCTTCGTACATAGACGGCATCGTTGATTGTGCTGATGTTGGCATGGAAAATTAACAATTTTTCAATTAAAATCAATACAAGCTGTACGCCAGTGTGTATTCGTAAGTTTCCATAGCTTGCGCAACCTGTTTGGGTTAGGGGTTAAAAAGGTAAGGGGCTTGTTGGTGCCATACACTATATGCTATGTACATATGTAAGTGGTTGCTAGTAAATGTTGTGTAATTTTCCTGTGTTTTTGTGTTGGGCGCTGTAAGTGGCGAAAAGCAACCCAAAGCATATATATGTAGGTATATATACTGGGATATTTACATATTCGTGGGTATATATTTTTGAAAGCTAGGAAAGAGCGAAGAGCTTGCCTTTTGGTTCGATATGCATACGTATGTTTGTTCCATATTTACTTACACATATGTACATATGTATGTATGTATGTTTACAAACGCCTCTACTTATCTAAAGTTAGGTTATTATTTAATTTTTTTTTTTTGTGAATATTCGAGTATAAGTTGACGCAGTCAGCTGGTTTGCTTAAATTAACTTTTTAACGCCAACAAGATTACTACAAATTTAAGTAATAACGGTGCTTTCGTATGCCGGACGAAGCCTTTTTTGCTGCCACTCACTCGAAGGCCGCCAAAAATGCTTCGGGTTGATCTGGACCAAGTGGGCTTCGACTGTACAGTCCATGGCTCAGTGAAGTTGTCCCTGATCAGCAACGCTTTTTCGTCTAATAAATTTATTTAGCCACAATCCACATCCAAGTAAGATTCATCAACATTTCCTCACATTGATTTTGTTACCTGTCACTGGCTTGGCCATGTCTTATGAATGGAAAAAACGTTCTAGCTCTGAAAGTATGTATCGCGGATCGTGTTGCTGGTAACCAGTGATCGGACTAAAAGAAAATCTGTGTGTTAGATTCTGGAAAAAAATGTGGTGGGTTTCAATAAAAAAATGTGATAGATTCCAGTTTTTGGATAGTTGAATATATATTTATCGCTTTTTATGTTTTACGAAACAGAAAATATAATAAATATTTATAGAGTCGCTACCGTTTGACAAGTTTTTACTACATATTTTTCTTTTGTTTATTTAAGGTATATTAATTTTTTATAAAAGTATAGCTCATTATCGAAAAAGACCCCATAAAAACGAACATTGTAATTAGAATCTCTATAAAAAAAAAAAAACTTTTAAATTTTATTATAATAAGGTGGAAGTTACTACAAAAAATCGACTTGAGTTTAGGCATTTTTTTTGTTGAAATTTGGAAATTTTTCGAACATACTTTGAGAGATTTCTCCAGGCTTGCGGAGTGCTGCCAGCTTTTCTTTTGTCACTCTTTAAATTAAAAAATATATAAAATTATTTCGACTAAAAATAAAACTACTCAAAAACGGGAGTATTTATGGGGCAAATTTTAGACCTTGTATGGTAGATGTGGTAGACGATCAAAAAAGTTGTCTGGTGACGGCTGGTAACCGCTTCTGCGTTGGAGAGACCAGGTGGAGAAGGACTTGGCTTCACAGAAGAGAAACGATTGGCGTGCTTTGTTGTACTCGGCCGGGATCGCTTAGGCGCCAATAAAGGAATAGCAGAAAAAGAAGAAGGAGAAAAAGCTTCCCTTAGACGTTTTAAAACCATTTTGGAAAAGCTCTCCACTAAAGGCGGCCACCAAACTTGGTCCCATAAAGGCTACCCAACAGCTGTTGAAGGTACTTGGGCTCTCGGGAGAAGTGGGCCCAACTTGGGCATATCGAATATGGAAGCGGGTCGAAGAGCTTAGCATAAACCCAGTTTTTACTCCTAAATTGCTGAGTTTAATGTTTTTCAAAAAAAGCTTCTGATAAATATTCAGACAAACTCTCTTATTTCCATTACCAAACTCATAGCCAATTCTTCCAATTTTCATCTCTGTACTACTATTCACGTCTACTAAACCAAACCCTATGTTCACACCAAAAGCACTACTACTACATATTTCACCACCCGCATGCATGACTAATACTACTAATTTCCTATATGTACATACATCTTAGAACACTTCATCATTTGTGGTGGTGTTAGAGCAAAAATGAAAGCAACAAATGGCCCTCTTCGAATTCACATTGTCAATTCGAAAATCCCCAATTATCCCCTTAAAAACACCAACACTCACACTTTAAGTGCTGAACCGCAAAATCATGCCGAGTAGTGAAAACTAGTAGTACTACAATTCTAGTGCTACGAACGCAGACGTAGTTGAAAAATAAACTAACGCATACATCTGTGCATATAAATACATTTTCTAACTATCAAAACCATTGGAGATCCTAGTAGTAAAAGTTGTTGTTGTATAAGCTAGCATGGTGTTGAGAAACTAGTTAGCTGCTGCAGTGGCAATGGAAAGGCATCAGAGATTGCACTTCTCCAAGTCCAATTAGTAGCATGACTACTAACACTTATGTAAGCAGAATAATAACAACAACTATACTGTTGCAAAAACAAAAAGCCATAAAAAAAACAACTAAATATTTTACAAGCGCTTCTTCCTTGTTGCTTCACCCTTTCGCACGCTCAACCCCTTCCAATGCACTTTCCTCGTGCTCGGCATTTCCTCTCTTTTATCCGACACTAGATGCGCGTCAATTTGGCAATTTTGCAAATTTTACGCTACTCACAAGCAAATAAACTCATACTTTATGTAGGTACAGGCACTCTCCCTTCTGTAGCATCGAGCTGACTTACTGCCGCTTATATTGCATACATTTAGGCGCGTTTCCTAGCATTTCCCCCAATTTCCTGCCATTTATTGCTTTCGTAGCTAACTACTCAGTGTACTTTGCAACGCTCTAGTACATATGTATGTATGTAGCTTCTGGGCTCACTCAGCCCCTACTTGTGCTCCTCTTTTGCTGGCGCTTCACAACTTCACCTTCGACGTGGGTAGTCTTTATGAAACTCGATTTTGGCATTTGGAAGCGAAATTTGCATATTAATAGCTACTTTTGCCATTTACTACTGTAAAACCGCAATACTATTTCTATTACAGACGACGAAAGCGCATAGGGACCACATGAGCATATGACGTAACGATGTATTTAAAGATCTAGTACAGTGATTGTACATACTTATATATATATCGTTATTTTGGTGGTGTAGAAGCGCAAATAGGTCAAATCCTGCTTTCGTTAGGAAAAAGTATCTAATTGTAAAGCAATTAACCTCTTTATAGTGGAATACAAATATTTTGAAAAAATTCTTATATTTGTCCAATTTATTGACAGTTATATTTGAAAGTATGACAAATTTTAAAAACTAATTTCTTCTAAACCAGGATTGATTGCGGTAGGAAATTTGGCAGCCTTATATATAAATATCTGAACTTCATCATACAAAAACAACAACAATGTCTACCTACAGTGCACACTTGATAACGTCAACAAATTAGAACCAAAATGGCTATTAACATTTATGAAACAAAATTTAATGGATTTATTCAAAAAAGAACAGGGTAAAGAAATACTTTTATCAAAAAAAAAGGGTTATTTTTAACCACAGTTCAAATAAAACTCATCTTAAATTCATCTTCAGACAATCTAAGGTGTCTGCATTTTTTTTAATCGCAAATAAAGTTTTCATATTTTGGGGTATTTACATGTATTATGCGGTGTTCACATAATCTAATTGTTTCTACATATACATATTTTATTTTTTTGACAATTTGTTTGCGTTCTTCGCGCTACTATGAAAAGGCAATTATGCAAAAATATGCGACAATCGACCTTTAATAGTCTTTAAAAAAAATCTGTAGTCATTACTTTTCGAGAAATGAATTTTTTAGTGTCGCGATGTATGAACGCCCTCTTCAAAACAATTTTTGTAATAATGTTTTCTTAAATATCTTTCGTTTGCCACACATACTACATCCATATATTAATATTCCATTAAATTGAATTTAGCGTTTAAACAGGAGGCAAACCCTTTGAATATAAAGGGCTTTTCAACATCATGAATAAATGTAATTAGATTTGAACAGGTGGCAACCTCTAAACATATTTTGTATGACTTGACATCATTTTCTAATCTTTCATTTAACTAATTGAATTAGTTTAAATTGATTTTGAAACACTCGGTAACCCTCTTTAAAAATATTTTCGAAAAAGCTTTCTCTTACCTGATTCGATTGACATGTATTTTATTCAACTTATGAAAAAATGTGCTCTGATTTTAAACAGGCGGCAACCCTTTTCAAAATATTTATAAAACAGTTTTCTTAAGCCTCATTCGCATGCCGCACATATTATAATACATCATTTAACTTATTAATAAATGTTAAAATGTTTTTGGTAAGAAAGCTTTTTTAACTCTCCTTCGTTTGCAAACATATTTTGAAAATTCGTTGAACTTATAATTTTATATATAATTTAACTTTTTAAGGTGGCAGCCCTCTTCAAGAAATATTCTATATGCTAATCCAGGCCGTATGTTACATTTTTTTTTGCCAAAACTACTCTCATACTCAGATACATACATTTATTTAGCAGAATTTAACTTGTGTATTAAATTTATTTGTAAATTTTAAAGCGTTTGGCAACACTCGTCCAAAATATTTTCTCTCTCGCTTGATACCTATATTAAAATATTTCGTTTAACTTTTACTTAAACTGATTTTAACTTTTTAAACAGTTGTCAACACTCTTAAAAAATATTTGCGAAATAAATAGCTATCAAACCACTTTCGACCTTGACACCTACCTATTTTGTGATATTTTGTTTAACTTATTAATTAATTCACTTGAACTTTGTAACAGATGGCAATCCTCTTATGAAGCATTTTTGAAATAAATCGTTCTTATACCGCTTGCGTTTGACGCTCAAATATTACTGAAATTTTTGTTCAAACTTATCAATTAATAGATTTGAACTTTTGAAAAAAGATGGTAACTCTCTTTTATATTTAACCCTCACATTTATAATATTACGAGTACTTAGTATGTAGGACTATAAGCTCTTCGGTGATATCAAATTCAGTAGCCGCGACAAATAAGCAAATCTTCTTCGAGCCGTCGAAATCTAATTTTAAAAAAGTCAAGCAGATCCCCTTGCGTGGCTCTTTTCCCAAGATTTTGCTGTGAATACCTTGTTTTTAATTTTAATTTTTATTTGCAGTTTTCGTTCCAATAAATACGTTTCAATGGGAATATAGAAAGCGTGCCCCTTTCGAGACTGCTACTAAGCCCAGCAGAGTACGTATGTATTATTTTCGTATTTTCTAATAAGCTCTGAACTTTTTGATCTTATTCTATATGCAGCCACAACCACCTGATCGATCTGCTGTGTGAGATCATTTTCTCTCAGCCGCTCTTTCAACCTTCTATGTATTCACCCTTCTCTTAGCTTAGTACGTAAAATTGAATATTACAACAGCTTGTTATTTACACATTAGCTTAAACGCTTAATCTTTGCGCTTAACACTGCACCACAATTTCCTGCTTTCCAAGAAATAATTAACACTTTAAAAGTACATACATAAATAACTACATAAAATGTAACGCAGTGCCGCAGTGCTGGTGCCACATTCTCCCTCCTCTAACAAGCTATCCAAAATCGAAGAAAATGAGCTGCTGTGAGCCCACAAATTATGCTATCAACATGTTGCACACCTCTTCTAGTGAAAATAAAATTAAAAAATAACAATATAATAAGCGCTCAGCTCAAATTACCAACAACAATTATCTAATGCAACTAGTGCCACTGCAATTAAGTATTTGGTTCGAAAAATTCAAAGAAATACTTGAAATGCAATTATGTGTTTCGATGAACTTTCCAAAAACTACAACTAAATATCATGTAGCAGTATTCAGTAACAGTATCAAAATACTTGGAAAATCGAAATTGAAAAAAAAACGAATATGAACACCTCCGCCAAAAAATAATCACATTGAAAATTTACAACAACAGTTAGAGGGGAAGTGGAAGAGTTAGTGTTTCATTTTGTTTTAAATCGGGTTGCAAGCACATCTACACTCTGCCCCAAAATTACGTAAACACTTTAGGTTCAAGGAATTTCTTGAGGGATATGTTCGCGTATTATGAATGCATTTTCGCTTGTACCCCAACAAAGCGCGACTGCTTCGAGCCTGTTTGGCCAAAACTTTGGGAAATGTCTTTTTTAAATACCCCAACCCTTTAACATTCGCATCCGGCATATGGAGAGTATCTCACGAACTTTCGAAATCGTTCTATTCCGACTTCTCAGAATTCATCGCATGAATAGATAGGCAGGCCGGTGAAAGAGCGAACCTCAATACATTAGCGCCACACTAGACCCAAGGATAAATACATTGCCATTGTGTTTCGCAGGCATCGACTAGAGGGTTTAATCTGAAGTGCTGGATCAACCACGGTCGCTGACCGATCAGCTCAGGCACTTATACTAACAAACTATCTGAGAGTCTCATCCCAGATACTCAAATAATCTGGAAACGTAACGTTTGAAAACGTAAAGATCGCCTATTACTTGTAAAAGGAAACTGGGAATTAAAAGCGAAACTTGTGATATGAATGTACACCGCTATCGGCATGCTCGGTGATTACTGGCGCATTGACGTTCTAACCCTCAGTAATACTGAATGTCATCCCCAACTGATCTTTACCTAAAGAAAATCACGATGTACCCAAAAGTAAGACTCAGGTAGTCGGGGATCTGGAAAATGAAGACCTTTTGGAATACCTCAGTGGTAAGCCTTAGTTTCATAGCAACTAAAAACACGGACTACATAGCATAAAGCTTGAATTTCGGCTGTGCAGTTTCCAACCAGAGGGCATTGCAGAAGGGCTGATAAGTCAACAAAAAGATGTGAGTCGATTTGCTTATCTATGGTGGACTTTTGCGGTCTAAATCCAAACTCATAAGGTCCAATCAGTTGGTTCGTGTACGGCTTCAGTCTGTCACACAGTATCGTCGACGGCACTTTGTACGCGATATTAAAAAGGCTTATTCCATGACAGTTGGTATTTACTGGGATCCCCGCAAAACTAATACGGCTATGTAGAGCGACGTTGAACAAAACCTACAGCTTCGCGCCGTTTGAGACCAAACGAGGTTTTAGATAAGGCGATTCACTCTCGTGCGACTTTTTCAATCTGATGCGGGAAAGCATAATAAAAGCTGCGAGTCTGAGTATGCCTAGGATCCAGCATAAACACCACCAACAACGTCAAGAGAGAAGCGAAAAATAATTCTTGCTAACATGTAGATAATCTCTACGCAGAAGCTTTGACGATGTCCAACAAAGATGAGAAGGCTTTGGGTGCTTTCGAGAGAAATATTCTATGCAAGATCTACGGCCCTATTCGCGTGGTCGATGGGTACAAGAGAAGATGGAATGACGAACTGTATGAGCTTTTTAACGACATGGACATAGTTGGGCGCCTAAAAATACAGCGATTGCGCTGGTTCGGATATGTTGTATGCATGGATGACGACGCTGCGGTGAAAGAATCCTTCGACTCCGCACCCATGGGTGGACAACGAAAGCAAGGGCGTCCACGAACAAAATGGGAAGATCAAGTGCAGAAGAATGAGCAACTAGCGCAAAGTCTATTACGGGGAGCTTGGTGTCAATTAGTCGCTGAGGCTGGAGAGAAATAGCTATGATTTACTCGAATAGCCGGCAACGCCATCTACTGAAACCAAGGTTGAGCTAGTCAAAGAATTTAAAATGGAACTACACTCGGTGACTCAGTCAATGTCCATCTTTCTTGTCTGGGTTCCCGGCCATAGGAGAATAGAAGGCAGCGAGAGAGCAGACGAATTGACCCATACGGGAGCTTGTTTGGAGGAATCGGTAGCGTTGGCACTGGGATACCCCCAACACAATTACACACAGAAATCCACTTGGACTTTTAAAACGAGACAATGCGCCTTGTGAATAAAAACTAAGCAAATGCTTTTTCTTAAAATTTCAGACCTAGATTTACTAGATTTTTTCAATTAAGTTTAATGGTGACTTTGTTTCTTCCAAAAAATGTTGCCCTGCCCCGGTGTAAAATGTTTTGGATGTCACACTCAACCCTGGAAAAAGGCATGTTTTGGCCTTCATGTCCTTGTCTAGCTCACGCATTACATAATGTTGTCGTTTTAAACAACCATCTGATTTTGAGGGCAACCATCTCCCCTAAAAAAGCGTCATAAGGCAGAGAATGTGCCTTTTTTGCCTTCGAATAGTGACATTTTAAGAAACGAACACAAAATTTTCTCACCCTTTGCCTCTAATTTAGAATCGAACACGAAAGCAGAAAGAGGCAATTAAAAGGCAGGGAAATCCCCATAAGTAAAAGGTTTGAAATTTTAAGAAAAAGCAATTGCTTAGTTTTTGTTTATAAGGCCCAAAAGGCAGAGATTGCGTTCAATAAGCTATCCACTTTTTCTTGCCGCTAGAACTATGGATGGGAGTTTTTGTATTTATAAGAAGTTCATCCTTCTTGCGTGAATACTCATAAGGCTGAATAGAGAGTCGTAACCCGTGACCATTTTGCATTGATCACAGGCCAGATTTGTTATTAACTGGTCTATTCAGCACTGGTAATAAAAATTTTGTAACCGGTAAATAAAGTTCCTCTCAATTTTTAAACCGGTAAATTTAAATAAATTGCCTCGTGAAATATGCAATGCCAGAATTTCCACAATTCTTCATAGCTGAATTG
Organism: Rhagoletis pomonella; assembly: GCF_013731165.1. Taxonomy (NCBI): domain Eukaryota; kingdom Metazoa; phylum Arthropoda; class Insecta; order Diptera; family Tephritidae; genus Rhagoletis; species Rhagoletis pomonella. The sequence goes on along the minus strand of NW_023458567.1, from coordinate 12,853,410 downwards.
CTGAAAACGTATCTAGAATCGCGGTGGCAAGAACTGGTAACATTTTTTGGTAATAAAATCTTCTGTAACGTGCAGAATAGACATGTTAAGTGGACTTGCAGTGTCTTATCGTAGAAGAGCAATCTAAGTTTATACTTACAGAAGGAGACCGGGGCTAGTAATAGCTGTCTTTTGCTAAAGAATTGTTAGGATTCGATGGCAGCTCGTCGAGCAGAGTAGATCGAAATGGTCAGCACAGCTGCCGTAGCGCCAAAGAATGCTGCCATCAGTTTAGCTTGGAAGGTGCAGCAATTATAACGTAGACGTAGATGTAGGTTTAGTGTTACATAGTTACAGTGTACTTAAATCGCAATGCTGGTCCTGCTTAGTTATTTAGTCAGAGAAGCAGTGGTAGCCGACTGTCCTTGCGAATCTCAGTTTTTTAACGAACTATGCTATTAAGGATTCAGGCACACTTTGTTTTTAGTTTCCCAGAAAAAAAAAACAATCATCATACCACAGTAAACTAATACAATTCCCTCTGTACTCAAACTTTTGCAGCCAAGTGTTACGAGTTTACTTGCTGATTGTTTGACATTCCACTTGCGTGTGGTTGTTATTGTTGTTGCCTTTCCTATCTCTGCTGTTATTATTATTATTATTATTATTATTGTTGTTGTTGTAGCTGTCATCTAGCAGACAAGTGCGCGTCGCAAGTATTTAAATGCCCACCTCAGCTCCTAATTACTACCAGGAAAAGCCCTTCAAATTGACGTTTCCATTTTGTGTGCAGCAGCAGTGTTGCTCTCCCTAGTTGTTATGCTTGTTGTTTTTGTTTTCAGCACAATGCAACACCTCGTACGAACAAATGCAACAACAACAATTATTACTTTCAGTAAATGCATTGTATATTGCTGTGTTGTTGGATTCATTGGCTTGTTGTGTGGGGAAGAGCAGCGTAGAACGAAAATGTTCGCTGGGCTGAGTGTGGCTGGGTGTACATATGTATGTGTGTATGTGTGCGTAGTAGTTGCGGGGCAACAATGCCGCGAACTTCAGAACTGTTGAAAACCGAATGACGCGGCAAAAATCGTCGAAACATCCAGTGACGAAGGCAACAACGTCAACAACAATAATAACAAAAAGCTTGAAAAGAGCTGCTGCAACACGCAATAAGAAACTCGTCTAGATACATACTTACATAAATGCAATTTTGAATGCCTATAAGCACGAGATTAGGTGTTGTAGGTGGGCTAACTGGAAAATAGAACACTACAAAATTACAACAAAAATCGTTTTCTCTTAACATATTTCAAGTTGAGGTTTCGGCTTAAAAAATTAAAAGAGGGGTTGTCTTAAAAAGAACTTCAATTAAACGTTTACTATATAAACAAAATAAATTTTTCCATAAGGCGTTGAGAATTTTAGAAATTTATGCTATGTGAATGAAAAATGCAACTAATAATAAAAACTTCAACAGCTGGTAAGTCCAACAGCAAAAGAGCTTCCAAGAGCGCTAGGCAAGTGGTCGGAGAAGCCACAACATTTTACTCGCTGCATTTGCACTTTTCACTTGCAGGAAAAGCAGCTTCGATATTTCATAAAAAATTGTTCCTAAAAACAATTTCATTTCCACAAGAAAATTACAACATTTCAATTTTCTTGTCATGGTTTCAATGGTTATCTCGATCACCGGGAGATCGATCAAATCTTAAATAAACTTTCCGCTTGCGCCTTTGTAATTCTTTCGAGTGGTTTTAGCTGGTTTGCCTTAGTTTAACAGGGCAATTCAGGCTAAGATAGAAAAAGTCTTTCGTAAGACAAATGAAAGACAAATGGCAAGCTAGTTCGAAAGACTTTCGTTATTCTAGCACAAAAGTTTTAGAAAAAAGCTCTCTCATTCACCACTCGCTTTCGAGAGAAAGCTCGCGGCGCTGCAATGGCATTCGAGAGATCCGAAGTCGTGTCCTAGGGCAGCAGATTTTTTCGTTGCTATATATTTTTAATTTAAATTTTTTCCTTTTCTAATTCATTTTTTTTTACATTTTTGTTATTTAAAAAGAAAATTATAAATTTTCAAATTAAATTTAATTTTTACATTTTGTTTTTTTTTTCATTTAATTTTTGTTTCTTAATTTAACTTTATGATGTTATTCTTTTGAAAATAAGCACTTTTTCTTTAATTTCATTTAATTTTTAGCAACTTTTTTTCTTTTTTAAATTTATTCTTTACCATTTTTAGTTAAATTTTCTTTTAATTTTGAGCCTTTATGGTTTAAAAGGAAAGGAATTGTTTAAAAAAAATATATAAGTTTTTATTTCATTTAGTTTTTAGCATCTTATTTAATGTTTTGTCTTCTTTTATTTAAATTTTCTTTTAGTTTTTAGATTTTGTTTTTAAAATACAAACTCTTTTCTTTTTTAAGTACCCTTCTATTTTCTTCTATTTTATTTAACTATTTTTATTTATTTTTTCTTATTTAATTTTAAGATAATAATTTTTTTACTTCATCTCATTTTTTAAAATATTTTTATTTTTTTTTCTGTACTTTCATTTTGTTTTTAATTTCTTAATTTTCTTTTATTTATTAGTTTTTAATGATTAAAAAATATAGTTTTTATTTAATAAAAAAAAAACGTATTCCAAAAATGCTGGTGTTACTAAAGTCATTGGCTTATCCGAAGTAATCGAAATCTTGGGACGCTTTGGAAAACAACATTGTGCGAACCAGTGTCGAGAAATGGCCTTCATTGCTTGAAAAAGTGGTCCATTATTGATTTTCATAATGCCGCCAAATTCGAGCCAGACGCAGCGCTCACAAGCCCGAAATTCCATTAAAACACTAATGGCAATAAAGTCAATTTTCAATTTCAAATTAGTTATTTATTTTGTATTCTGTAGTATCTGAGTATAGTCAACTGAAAGTGCGATGCTTTTCATATGCCCTGATGATTGTTTTATTATAGGCTTCGTTTTCTCTCTTCATGGTTCTACAGCATCATTAGCAGCTTCTAAAAATTTAGCCATCTTGTCTACAATTCTAGGGTCTTGAAAAAAAATGTGGGTACTGGTTGCACTACACTATTACTCCGAATGAATTTAGGGATGCACATTTTGAGGAGTAACATCGATAAATCGGAGAAATTCCTCGTAAAGAGTATTTTCAATCAGTTATTTTAAGTATTTTTTTTTTTAATCATAGAAAAATAATTATAATGGGTAAATTGAATCAAACGGAAGTCTGAGTCATACTAAATTCCATTATTGAGTTGTCGGATTGAAAAATATTAGAAATCGATTCACTCCTTTCTAGGTCGCCGCCAAGTCTTCAATGAATCACTAGAAATTGTGCACTCGCTTAGCTGACATAACAGAAATGGAAATATTGGATATTCTCGATTGAAAATGGACCAGTTACAGATATTACCAGAAAAGGTACTCCAGACAGGTGCGTTTGCAATAGGCAACTCTGTCTCCAAGTCAAAGTGTATGGCTTTCACGCTTGCGATCCGAACAGCTAACCAAAAGGTCGCCTAACTCAACGTTATTTAAATAATATGGATTGGGATGTTGGGGGTTAGAATTCCATGAGTGACGGACAACTATTAGTTGAAAACAAATTGATGAAAGAGACTCTAAGACTGAGTCTCAAGAAACCAAACTACCGACAAGTGCCAAGTATCCCTGAGAGTAGTTTAAAATCTTTTAATAACAACATACACCACCGAGAATTATCTTCTAATTTTTGGGTATTAGCCCACCGTATGTGCAATGCTAAAAACCCTCTTGCTGCCTCGCCACTTACCCTCTAACCAGAAACGACTGCAACTTTTGTGGGCTGATGCTGGCGATGAGAATGAGGATGATCGAAAATTTAACAAGTCATCATTGTCAACAGATTAAGGTACTTGACAATTATGAAGAACAATAACAACAAGCAGAGAGTGCTTGTAAAAGTAAAAAATTTAAAGAAAAATATGTAATAATAATTTTCTACGAATTGATACCAATTTGAAGTGAGGCAGAGCACTGGTGGCTGGCTGCGTATAACCAGATTGATACTTGTTAGTAGGAGGGTGACTGGAATACACAAAAGCAACAAGAAAGCTATAAGGTAATACAACAACAACAACAACAAGCACAATTGCCACAAATGCAAGTGAGGCAAGCAGGGGAAGAAATACTTAAATACTCTACCATAAGTAAGTGGTTTGCAGCGGCCACTGAGGGCCTGGGAAATTGGAGTAATAGACTTATGCATCTTTACATATGTACATATATACTATGTACATTTGTACATATATATGTATACGCATGCTCGATGTGCGTATATTCATTCTAAATAGTATTTTGTTTGATCTGTTGTCGGCACATTGGACCGAGCAGGAAGACTTAGTCGCACTGTCATTCCACTGTGGCAGACAGCATTGCGTCAAGTGGCAAAATCACACATCAACACTTTTTGTTTCCTCACCCCTGAAACAGAATTTTAGTTCGACGGTCCACGTAGCAACCATGTACGTGCATGCCTCGTCAGCTCGTCTGCCTCCTTGTCTGATCGTTCGCACGTTCGTTTGTGTGTGCATTGTTGCAAGATGACTGCACAATAATTGAAATCTGTTACCCACTTGTATTTAGCCGTTGACATAGCTCAAGTGGGCATTTATCCCTCCCCTTTTACCCTTTCGTTTTTCTCTGCTGCCAATCACCACTTTTTCTCCTTTTTCTTTTCTTATACACTGTCGTTCAATTGAAATTCATCGTAGAAAATTAGTTTCACAGAATTGGCACTTTTGTGTTGTAGGTTCACAAAAAAAAATAAAAATTTAAATGCTTTCATCTTATTTCTTTATTGATATCAGTATTACTTTTTTATGTGTTTATTTAACTTTTTTCCGATTTTCTTATTAACTTGTTGAGGTAATTTTGATTAAGGCTAAGTAAAGCATAAGTATTTCTGAGAATGCTAACTTGGCTAGGATGATTGTAGGATGTGTGTATGCTCTGTGCTCATTATTTTTTAGTAGAATGGTACCTGACAATTCTTTACTGAGAGAACTGAAAAACATCAGGAAAGTTATGTTTGTAACGGGTGATTTTTTAAGAGCTTGATAACTTTTTTTTTAAAAAAAACGCATAAAATTTGCAAAATCTCATCGGTTCTTTATTTGAAACGTTAGATTGGTCCATGACATTTACTTTTTGAAGATAATTTCATTTAAATGTTGACCGCGGCTGCGTCTTAGGTGGTCCATTCGGAAAGTCCAATTTTGGGCAACTTTTTCGAGCATTTCGGCCGGAATAGCCCGAATTTCTTCGGAAATGTTGTCTTCCAAAGCTGGAATAGTTGCTGGCTTATTTCTGTAGACTTTAGACTTGACGTAGCCCCACAAAAAATAGTCTAAAGGCGTCAAATCGCATGATCTTGGTGGCCAACTTACCGGTCCATTTCTTGAGATGAATTGTTCTCCGAAGTTTTCCCTCAAAATGGCCATAGAATCGCGAGCTGTGTGGCATGTAGCGCCATCTTGTTGAAACCACATGTCAACCAAGTTCAGTTCTTCCATTTTTGGCAACAAAAAGTTTGTTAGCATCGAACGATAGCGATCGCCATTCACCGTAACGTTGCGTCCAACAGCATCTTTGAAAAAATACGGTCCAATGATTCCACCAGCGTACAAACCACACCAAACAGTGCATTTTTCGGGATGCATGGGCAGTTCTTGAACGGCTTCTGGTTGCTCTTCACTCCAAATGCGGCAATTTTGCTTATTTACGAAGCCATTCAACCAGAAATGAGCCTCATCGCTGAACAAAATTTGTCGATAAAAAAGCGGATTTTCTGCCAACTTTTCTAGGGCCCATTCACTGAAAATTCGACGTTGTGGCAGATCGTTCGGCTTCAGTTCTTGCACGAGCTGTATTTTATACGGTTTTACACCAAGATCTTTGCGTAAAATCTTCCATGTGGTCGAATACAAACCCAATTGCTGCGAACGGCGACGAATCGACATTTCACGGTCTT
>NW_023458567.1:12839702-12847305 GCF_013731165.1 Rhagoletis pomonella | reverse complement strand
TGGGGAAGAGCAGCGTAGAACGAAAATGTTCGCTGGGCTGAGTGTGGATGGGTGTACATATGTATGTGTGTATGTGTGCGTAGTAGTTGTGGGGCAACAATGCCGCGAACTTCAGAACTGTTGAAAACCGAATGACGCGGCAAAAATCGTCGAAACATCAAGAGACGAAGGCAACAACGTCAACAACAATAATAACAACAAGCTTGAAAAGAGCTGCTGCAACAAGCAATAAGAAACTCGTCTAGATACATACCTACATAAATGCAATTTTGAATGTCTATAAGCACGAGATTAGGTGTTGTAGGTGGGCTAACTGGAAAATAGAACACTACAAAATTACAACAACAAAAATCGTTTTCTCTTAACATATTTCAAGTTGAGGTTTCGGCTTAAAGAATTAAAAAAGGGATTGTCTTAAAATTAACTTCAATTAAACGTTTACTATATAAATAAAATACATTTTTCCACAAGGCAGTTGAGAATTTTAGAAATTTATGCTATGTGAATGAAAAATGCAACTAATAATAAAAACTTCAACAGCTGGTAAGTCCAACAGCAAAAGAGCTTCCAAGAGCGCTAGGCTAGTGGTCGGAGAAGCCACAACATTTTACTCGCTGCATTTGCACTTTTCACTTCCAGGCAAATCAGCTTCGATATTTAATAAAAAATTGTTCCTAAAAAAATTTTCATTTCCACAAGAAAATTACAACATTTCAATTTTCTTGTCATGGTTTCAATGGATATCTCGATCGCCGAGTGATCGATCAAATCTTAAGTAAACTTTCCGCTTGCGCCTTTGTAATTCTTTCGAGTGGTTTTAGCTGGTTTGCCTTAGTTTATCAGGGCAATTCAGGCTAAGATAGAAAAAGTCTTTCGTAAGACAAATGGCAAGCTAGTTCGAAAGACTTTCGTTTTCTAGCACAAAAGTTTTAGAAAAAAGCTCTCTCATTCACCACTCGCTTTCGAGAGAAAGCTCGCGGCGCTGCAATGGCATTCGAGAGATCCGAAGTCGTGACCTAGGGCAGCAGATTTTTTCGTAGCTTTATATTTTTTATTTACATTTTTTCCTTTTTTAATTATTTATTTTTTACATTTGGTTATTTAAAAATAAAATTATAAATTTTAAAATTAAATTTATTTTTTACATTTTGTTTTTTTTTTTCATTTAACTTGTGTTTCTTAATTTAACTTTATGATGTTATTCTTTTGAAAATAAGCACTTTTTCTTTAATTTCATTTAATTTTTAGCTACTTTTTTTCTTTTTTAAATTTATTCTTTACCATTTTTAGTTAAATTTTCTTTTAATTTTGAGCATTTATGGTTTAAAAAAGGAAATTATTTTTTTTTTGTAATTTCATATAGTTTTACGAACTAATTTTATTTTATGTATTTTTTTATTGCAAATTTTCTTTTCTTTTAATTTCTAGCTTTTATTGTTTCAAAAAAATATATATATAGTTTTTATTTCATTTAGTTTTTAAAATCCCATTTAATATTTTTGTCTTCTTTTAATTCAATTTTCTTTCAGTTTTTAGATTTTGTTTTAAAAATACAAACTCTTTAGTTTTTTGAATACCTACTATTTTCTTCTTTTTTATTTTATTATTTAATTTTAAGATTTTACTATTTTAAAGAGAAAAAATAATTTTTTAATTCATTTCATTTTTTAAAATAATTTAATTTTTTTTCTGTATTTTCATTTTATTTTTTAATTTCTTTCATTTATTATCTAGTTTTTAATATTAATAAATACATTTTTTTATTTCATTAAAAAACGTATTGCTAAAGTACTGGTGTTGCGTAAAGTCATAGGTTTATCCGAAATAATCGAAATCTTTGGACGCTCTGGAAGACAACATTGCCTTCATTGCTTGAAAAAGTGGTCGAATATTGATTTCCATAATGCATAAAAACGATAAATCGGACAAATTACCATCGATGCTAAAATACATCAACAGAAAAACATCGATAGCTTCCTATGTTTTACAAAATGTTAGGCCCCAATGAAATTAATGAAAATTTAATCTTATTTCAATCCCAATGCAGTTAGACAAAATACATACATAGGAGTGCATTTCCCATCATTTTATTAACCCTCCTATACGCTTCCTATAATTACTTATGCATACATAGAATAAAAAGTCTAACTATTTTAAAGTCGCTAGTCCCAAATTTACAAGGCCTGATTTCGTGGAAATTCTAGGAGCGCACATAAAGAGTATTTAAAGTATTTTTTTTTTTAAATTATAGAAAAATAATTATAATGGGTAAATTGAATCAAAGGGAAGTCTGAGTCATACTAAATTCCCTAATTGAGTTGTCGGATTAAAAAATATTAGAAATCGATTCACTCCTTTCTAGGTGGCCGCCAAGTCTTCAATGAATCACTAGAAATTGTGCACTCGCTTAGCTGAGATAACAGAAGTGGAAACTCTGTCTCCAAGTCAAAGTGTATGGCTTTCACCCTTGCGATCCGAACACCTCAACGTTATTTAAATAATATGGATTGGGCACCTTCTTAGAAGTGTTGGGGGTTAGAACTCCATGAGTGACGGACAAATATTAATTGATAACAAATTTGCAGACATATTGATGAAAGAGACTCTAAGACTGAGTCTCAAGAAACCAAACTACCGACAAGCGCTGAGTATCCCTGAGAGTAGTTTAAAATCTTTTAATAACAACATACACCACTGAAAATTGTCTTCTAATTTTTTGGTATTAGCCCACCGTGTGTGCAATGCTAAAACCCCTCTTGCTGCCTCGCCTATTACCCCCTATTCACAAACGATTGCAACTTTTGTGGGCTGATGCTGGCCATGAGAATGAGGATGATCGGAAATTTAACAAGTCATCATTGCCAACAGATTAAGGTACTTGACAATTATGAAGAACAATAACAACAAGCGAAGAGTGCTTGTAAAAGTAAAAAATTTAAAGAAAAAATATGTAATAATAATTTTCTACGAATTGATACCAATTTGAAGTGAGGCAGGGCACTGGTGGCTGGCTGCATATAGCCAGATTGATACTTGTTAGTAGGAGGGTGACTGGAATACACAAAAGCAACAAGAAAGCTATAAGGTAATACAACAACAACAACATGCAAGTGAGGCATGCAGGGGAAAAAATACTTAAATACTCTACCATAAGTAAGTGGTTTGCAGCGGCCACTGAGGGCCTGGGAAATTGGAGTAGTAGACTTATGCATCTTTACATATGTACATATATATAATATATATATATATACGCATGCTCGATGTGCGTATATTCATTCTAAATAGTTTCTTGTTTGATCTGTTGTCGGCACATTGGACCGAGCAGGAAGACTTAGTCGCACTGTCATTCCACTGTGGCAGACAGCATTGCGTCAAGTGGCAAAATCACACATCAACACATTTTGTTTCCTCGCCCCTGAAACAGAATTTTAGTTCGACGGACCACGTAGCCATGTACGTGCATGCCTCGTCAGCTCGTCTGCCTCCTTGTCTGATCGTTCGCACGTTCGTTTGTGTGTGCATTGTTGCAAGATGACTGCACAATAATTGAAATCTGTTACCCACTTGTATTTAGCCGTTGACATAGCTCAAGTAGGCATTTATCCCCCACTTTTACCCTTTCGTTTCTCTCTGCTGCCAATCACTCCTTATTTCTCCTTTTTTCTTTTCTTATACACAGCCGTTCAATTGAAATTCATCGTAGAAAATTAGTTTCACAGAATTGGCACTTTTGTGTTGTAGGTTCACGAAAGAAAAAAAATTTAAATGCTTTCATCTTATTTCTTTATTGATATCAATGTTTCTTTTTTATGTGTTTATTTAACTTTTTTCCGATTTTCTTATTAACTTGTTGAGGTAATTTTGATTAAGGCTAAGTAAAGCGTAAGTATTTCTGAGAATGCTAACTTGGCTAGGATGATTGTAGGATGTGTGTATGCTCTGTGCTCATTATTTTTTAGTAGAATGGTACCTCACAATACTTTACTGAGAAAATCTGAGAGAACTGAAAAACGTCAGGAAAGTTAAGTTTGAATATATCGACGACAATTACAAACTCAGCAAAAGTAATTTCGAGCAGTACCTGCGGACCTGTATGGATTATGGACTCTGTACTGTTGGTTGTTGAAGGACTAACAGTGGATGGTTGGTACACAGCTGGTGGAACTTATTCGTGTAATTTCTAAGGCCTCAGGTGACTTGACACGCATAGCCATACTAACCGGATTATTTTAGTAGATTTATAGTGAACATCAATTTTTTCGCATAGTATTGTCCATTGGCTGCTATGAAGACTACTGGCATAATAATGGTCGTACAGAGAAGGATCGTACTCTCTATGAAGTGGGCAGGTAGTAGCGTTCCAATCTTGGGGCATGCATTGATTTGACCAAATAGTGTCTAAAATTTGGAGAGCATCGTGCTACTTTTCTGTATATTGAGTGGGTTCTTCAAACCTATTATCGCTGTTGCCATTCGACTGTATCCTCTGGGTAGCAACCAAACACCCGTTTGACAGCGAGCTAAAGTGAGAAGTGCCCCCGACACTATATAAAAATTGTTCTTGGCGACTTCAATGCCAAGTTGGGCAAGGAAAGCATCTTTGGCGTCACTGTCGGAGAATTAAGCCTCCATGACTAAGCGTCCGATAACGGACTGGGGCTGGACGACTTCGCTGCGGCCCGAAACATGGTAGTATGTAGTAATGGGTAGCATAGCTGTTACCAAATCGAAAATCGAGAAACAAAATCGGGCATTGTGTGATAGATGGAAGGCACGCACTCAGTGTCTTAGACGTACGTGCACTCCGAGGGCCAAACATGGACTCGGACTACTATCTTGTGGCAGCCAAGATACGCACCCGCCTCCGTGCAGTCAGCTTATAATCATCTGTAAAGCATAGCTAACAAAGAAACCTCATAGCTGAGCTGCGGCATGAGCTGATCAACAAGATAATAAGCAAGGCAAACACAGAACACACAAGCACTAGTGGTATTCACCAAAGTGAGCAAGTGGCCTGGCAGTCTGGCAAAAGAGTAGATCAGCTCAGACAACGTCTGTTGTCAACGGTCGTTGCTTGGGCTCATCTACTCTTTTGCCAGAGTACCAGGCAGGGCTGCCAACTTGGCTCAAAACCGTGCAATTTTTGGCACCGTTTTACTTCGAATGGCACTTGATTTTTTAATTTCTCACAAAGTGCCAAAATGGCCTTTTGAAAAATAGTAATATAATATTATTTGTCTTATCGTTGTATGTATCATATGTATGTATTAGTCGTAGTAAAGTTTTGTTCTGCAACACCTTCGGTGCTTGATTTATATTGATGACTTTTAAAAGTAAAAGTCACTGACTGATTTTTGTTGATGACTTTAATAAATAAAAGTCTTCGATAACTGTTATTTGCCGATCATTTAAAAAAATCAAAAATAATTATTATTTTGGTTTTATAAAAAAAAATCAAGAATAATTGTTATTTTCTTAACTTTGCATAAAAATTTAAAATAAACATTTATTTTCAAATTTGATTCTCGGTGAAAAAAAAAAATCGATTGGTATGTATCACTTAGTTGTAGAACATTTCCTTCATATTGAATGTTTCAATGACAGTTTTCATCAATAGTTGTTATGTTCGGTCCCTGCACTAATATCAGAAATTATCTTCCTGAAGAGTCAATAATAATTTGAATACAAATAAGTAACAAATGATCTGTGTACAACAAGGACCATCAAAAAGCTAAAACAAGAATTAATGTTTGTGGTTTGACTAACAACACCAAATGCATATAAAGATACAAGCATTCACCCTGCAGCCGTTGAACTGGTGGCAGCGCTGGCGTTTAATGTTCAACTAAGGGATGTTCGCAACAAATCTACATAAGTTTATGTTAGATATGTTTGTATCACTGTTGTTGCAATTACTACTAAGTACTTTTGCATGAGGGTCTTTAGAGTGAATACTGAAGCAGAAAAAGAGGATATTACTTTCACTAAAAACTACAGCTTTGTCTGCTTGTTGAAGGCTATAAAACTAATGATGTTTTTGTGTAGCTCCCGTTTGTTGTTTTCATGTTACTATTGTTGTCATTATTAATGATAATCATGCAAGAAAGGGTGCTAGCAATAATACTTCTAGTGCAAGTAGTAGAGGCAAAACACTTTCGCGCGTATTTTGTGCGCAACTAGGCTGGTAACTTGTCAGTATGTTGTTAAAAAGGTGGCAGCTCCAGTATTTAGTGTTGTTGCTTGTGTATATTTGATGTGCACGTATTTTGTTCGACACACGCCTGGACACGTGTAAACACGCGTCAACACTGTTACAATTATCCACTTCTGCCTTCACTTGCCATCCGTTCATCTTGTGGCAGGGTGGCATCCTGCTGCGCTCTCGCGTACCAAATGTCTATTGCAAGCGTAGATATTTAATATCTAATAAGTTTGTTTGCTTATTTGTTTATTATTTGTTGCCCTCTTCTTGCCGATTTGTTACTAATTTGTTATTCTTTGTTATCCATTTTTTATGTTATCCTCTTCTTTTCTCATTGGTTTGCTGCTCCAGCGCATTTCGCGGCCGATTTGGCTTGGCTTTGGTTGACCACCCACGGTGTACGAACGTGACCTAAGCAAGCTTTTAGGCTGATGAGCTGTAATTTGCAAATTCTTTACTTACAATGCTATGAAGGTCATGCGCGCGAGATTTGTGGCACTTAACGCTGTAGTAGTGTTTATAAATATAGGTGATTATAAATTTAGTCATTTTCAAAGTAACTTGAAACTAACATGTACAGCCTTATCATGAATTTCATTTTCCCCGAACCGGTTCACTTTTCGCTTCTGGTTTCCATGGTTTTACTATGGGCAGAGGAGAAATTTTCGGGTGAATTTTTTTTTTCAGGCGAAACTCAGGATAAGGCAGATAGTATATACCACGGACGTGAACCGGATAAAAAATTTGGTCGGTTCGGCTCAGCGGTTCGAACCGTTTTCGCACTCTTGGATTGGTTCGACAAACCCGTTTTTTGGTCTTTGAACCGGGGTTTCTGTTCGGTTCAACGGTTCGGAAAAAAATAACTTGCAAGTTTAAGGGTCAAGTGTCTGTCAAATGAGATGGGTTGCCAGTACATTTGATATTGCCACATGGTAAACAAACTTGGAAACGAACCTTTAAACCTTTATGAAAAGTGGTTCGGTTTTCGGTTCGGATCAAACATTTTTGGAAAATTTCTGTTCGGTTAATGATTCAGTTAATTAATAGAAAAAAGCGGTTTTCCGGTTTGGTTCAAAACCGGTTCACGCCCCTGTTATATAGACGTATAATTTTTTTTTATAAAGAAAACTAAAAATTATTAATTACGGGATGAAACGAAACTCATCGGAAAAAATTTATGAAGCTATAAAATGCGTCACAAAGGCTTGTCACGCAGCCTGCTCTGCCTCATACCCTGTCATCTAACTGAAGAGAAGGCGGAACAGCGAGATAGCCTCCCTGAGAAAGGAGTGTAAAAGGCTGTTTGGTCGCGCCTCCAAGAAATCCGTGAGAAAAGGATCTAAACAATTCATGTAGGCAAACCGTCTACGCAAGACTGTCTAACTAAAAGCCATGTTGCCC
>NW_023458567.1:12838040-12839602 GCF_013731165.1 Rhagoletis pomonella | reverse complement strand
GAAATGAAAAGTGTTACACTATGTTACAGTTTTGCTCGTCACTGTATGTCTAAAACACTGAGTGCGTGCCTTCCGTCTATCACACAATGCTTGATTTGGTTTCTCGATTTTCGATCTAGTAACAGCTATGCTAGAACCCATTACTACATACTACCATGTTTCGGGCTCCACCAAAGTCGTCCAGCCCCAGTTCGTTATCAGACGTTTCGTCATGGAGGCTGAATTTTCCGACAGTGATGCCAATGATCCTTTCCTTGCCCACCTCGGCATTGAAATCACCAAGAACAATTTTTATATAATGGCGGCGGCAGCCCTCGTATGTACGCTCCAAACGCTCAAAGAATCTCGCTTTGATGCGGATTGTGGCTTGACGTTCGTCCACCATTTTGGTTTCATTGGCCAGGGCTTTAACGAGGCGGTACCAATACCCAGCGCACCCGAGGTCTTCGCCTTCTCACTTTAGCTCGCTGTCAAACCGGTGTTTGGTCGCTACACAGAGGATGCGTAGATATAAATATTTGGCAGTCGTATGGAAACAGCAATGATAAGTTTGAAGAACCCACTCAATATACAGAAAAGTAGCACGCGACTCCGAGGCCGCTAGCATACTTTCCGATGCTCTCCAAATCAGTGACCGAACATAAGAGTTATTGATGAAAACTGTCATGGTAAAGTTCACTATGAAGGAAATGTTCTACAACTAAGAGATACATACCAATCGATTTCTTTTTTTTATAAGTACGATTTAAAAAAAGTAAAGGTCAGTGACTGATTTTTATTTATGACTTTTATAAATAAAAGTCTTCGATAACAGTTATCTAAGACATATACATAATTTAAAAATCAAAAATAACTGTTATTTGCAGATTATTTAAATAAAAATAAAAAATAATTGTTATTTTCGATTTATAAAATAAAAGTCAGAAATAACGGTTATTTAAAGATTAATTAAATAAAAGTAAAAAAATAATTGTTAAAGAGCGATTTTTTTAATAAAGGTTGTAACTGTTACGGTCCCTGATCCAAATTTCAGACACTATTTGGTCAAATGAATGCATGTCCCATAATTGGAACGCCCACTTCATAGAGAGTACTATCCTGCCAGTAGCCTTAGTAGTAGCTAATGGAAAATATTATGTGAAAAACTGAAGCTCACTGTAAATCCATTAAGATAATCCGGTTACTTAGTATGGCTATGCGTGTCAACTCACCTGAGGCCTTGGGTAAGACACGAATAAGTTCCACCTGCTGGGTACTATCCATGGTTAGTCCTTCAACAACCAACAGTACAAACTCCATACCCCATACAGGTCCGTAGGTGCAGCTCGAAATTATTTTTGCTGAGTTTGTAATTGTCGATATATAACGGGTGATTTTTTTGAGGTTAGGATTTTCATGCATTAGTATTTGACAGATCACGTGGGATTTCAGACATGGTGTCAAAGAGAAAGATGCTCAGTATGCTTTGAA
Source organism: Rhagoletis pomonella (assembly GCF_013731165.1). Taxonomy (NCBI): domain Eukaryota; kingdom Metazoa; phylum Arthropoda; class Insecta; order Diptera; family Tephritidae; genus Rhagoletis; species Rhagoletis pomonella. The sequence continues at coordinate 12,838,132 of NW_023458567.1, read as the reverse complement.
ATTTCATCATGAATAGACTTACTAACGAGCAACGCTTGCAAATCATTGAATTTTATTACCAAAATCAGTGTTCGGTTCGAAATGTGTTTCGC
>NW_023458567.1:12834629-12837940 GCF_013731165.1 Rhagoletis pomonella | reverse complement strand
TTAATACCTTAAACGCGCCTGTAATAGTGGCTGCAGCGCTACTTGCTGCTAAGTTCACAAGATATCGTACCGTAATATTTTTTAACAGACTTCCTTTGTCCTTGGGAATACTTTAGGCTATATTTTTTCTCAGTATTAACATTTTCAAGTAGCAAATTCCAAAATTGTTTGTCACTTTTCGTGCGGTTCCGCCTTTCCGCAGTAAATCTATTATTTACATTTATGTTTCCTGATTAAGCATATTATTTACTGGTAATCACTTCTTGAATAAATTACAATGCAGAAAAACGTCATCTGACTTCCAACTAAGAAAAAGATAACTGTAAAATGCAAAACTGAGAGTGAGTGCAAAACTGTAACATTGGCCTTAATTTACATTTTTGCCTGCTGGTTTTATTATTGTTGTTGGATTCACTTCAAATCTTTATGAGAGAGGGAGTAGGGGTGTGCCAATAAGAATATACAACAAAAGTATGAAAGTCGTTAGAACTTGGAAAGATAGCGGTGGCTGAAATAAAAAGTGTTACACCATGTTACAGTTTTGCTCGTCACTGTACGTACACTCCGAGGGCCAAACATGGGACTCGGAAGACCAAGATACGCATCCGCCTCTGTGCAGTCAGCTTATAATCATCTGTAAAGCATAGCTAACAAAGAAACCTTATAGCTGAGCTGAGGCATGAGCTGATCAACAAGCTAACAAGCAAAGCAAACACAGAACACACAATCACTAGTGGTATTCACCAAAGTGAGCAAGCGGCCTGGCAGTCTGGCAAAAGAGCAGATCAGCTCGAACAACGTCTGTTGCCTACGGTCGTTGCTTGGGCTCATCTACTCTTTTGCCATAGTGCCAGGCAGGGCTGCCAACTTGGCTCAAACCGTGCCATTTTTGGACCTATTTTACTTCAAATGGCACTTGATTTTTTAATTTCGCACAAAGTGCCAAAATGGCCTTTGAAAAATAGTAATATAGTATTATTTGTCTTATCGTTGATGTATGTATTAGTCGTAGTAAAGTTTTGTTCTCCAACACCTTCGGTGATTGATTTATATTGATGACTTTTTAAAGTCACTGACTGATTTTTATTGATGACTTTTATAAATAAAAGTCTTCGATAACTGTTATCTAAGACATATAACATAAAAATCAAAAATAACTGTTATTTGCAGATTATAAAAATCAAAAATAATTGTTATTTTGGTTTTATAAAATAAATATTTATTTTCAAATTTGATTCTCGGTGAAAAAAGAAATCGATTGGTATGTATCACTTAGTTGTAGAACATTTCCTTCATAGTGAATATTTCAATGACAGTTTTCATCAATAGTTGTTATGTTCGGTCCCTGGACTAATATCAAAAATTATCTTCCTGAAGAGTCAGAGAATAATTTGAATACAAATAAGTAACAAATGATCTGTGTACAACAAGGACCATCAAGGAGCTAAAACAAGAATTAATGTTTGTGGTTTGACTAGCAACACCAAATGCATATAAAGATACAAGCATTCACCCTGCAGCCGTTGAACTGGTGGCATCGCTTGCGTTTAAGGTACAACTAAGGGATGTTCGCAACAAATCTAAGTTTATGTTAGATATGTTTGTATCACTGTTGTTGCAATTACTACTAAGTACTTTTGCATGAGGGTCTTTAGAGTGAATACTGAAGCAGAAAAAGAGGATATTACTTTCACTAAAAACTACAGCTTTGTGTGCTTGTTGAAGGCTATAAAACTAATGATGTTTTTGTGTAGCTCCCGTTTGTTGTTTTCATGTTACTATTGTTGTCATTATTAATGATAATCATGCAAGAAAGGGTGCTAGCAATAATACTTCTAGTGCGAGAAGTAGAGGCAAAACACTTCCGCGCGTATTTTGGGCGCAACACGGCTGGTAACTTGTCAGTATGTTGTTAAAAAGGTGGCAGCTCCAGTATTTAGTGTTGTTGCTTGTGTATATTTGATGTGCACGTATTTTGTTCGACACACGCCTGGACACGTGTAAACACGCGTCAACACTGTTACAATTATCCACTTCTGCCTTCACTTGCCATCCGTTCATCTTGTGGCAGGGTGGCATCCTGCTGCGCTCTCGCGTACCAAATGTCCATTGCAAGCGTAGATATTTAATATCTAATAAGTTTGTTTGCTTATTTGTTTATTATTTGTTGCCCTCTTCTTGCCGATTTGTTACTAATTTGTTATTCTTTGTTATCCATTTTTTATGTTATCCTCTTCCTTTCTCATTGGTTTGCTGCTCCAGCGCATTTCGCGGCCGATTTGGCTTGGCTTTGGTTGACCACCCACGGTGTGCGAACGTGACCTTAGCAAGCTTTTAGGTTGATGAGCTGTAATTTGGAAATTCTTTACTTACAATGCTATGAAGGTCATGCGCGTGAGATTTGTGGCACTTAACGCTGTAGTAGTGTTTATAAATATATGTGATTATAAATTTAGTCATTTTCAAAGTAGCTTGAAACTAACATGTACAGCCTTATCATGAATTTCATTTTCCCCGAACCGGTTCACTTTTCGCTTCTGGTTTCCATGGTTTTACTATGGGCAGAGGAGAAATTTTCGGGTGAATTTTTTTTTTCAGGCGAAACTCAGGATAAGGCAGATAGTACATACCACGGACGTAAACCGTATAAAAAATTTGGTCGGTTCGGTACAGAGGTTCGAACCGTTTTCGCACTTATGGATTGGTTCGACAAAACCGTTTTTTAGTCTTTGAACCGGGGTTTCGGTTCGGTTCAACGGTTCAGAAAAAAATAACGCGCAAGTTTAAGGGTCAAGTGTCCGTCAAATGAGATGGGTTGCCAGTACATTTGATATTGCCACATGGTAAACAAACTTGGAAACGAACCTTTAAACCTTTATGAAAAGTGGTTCGGTTTTCGGTTCGGATCAAACATTTTTGGAAAATTTCTGTTCGGTTAATAATTCAGTTAATTAATAGAAAAAAGCGGTTTTCCGGTTTGGTTCAAAACCGGTTCACGCCCCTGTTATATAGACGTATAATTTTTTTTATAAAGAAAACTAAAAATTATTAATTACGGGATGAAACGAAACTCATCGGAAAAAATTTATGAAGCCATAAAATGCGTCACAAAGGCTTGTCACGCAGCCTGCTCTGCCTCATACCCTGTCATCTAACTGAAGAGAAGGCGGAACAGCGAGATAGCCTCCCTGAGAAAGGAGTGTAAAAGGCTGTTTGGTCGCGCCTCCAAGAAATCCGTGAGAAAAGGATCTAAACAATTCATGGAGGCAAACCGTCTACGCAAGACTGTCTAACTAAAAGCCATGTTGCCC
>NW_023458567.1:12801942-12834529 GCF_013731165.1 Rhagoletis pomonella | reverse complement strand
AAAAAAAGTAAATAAATTTCGAGTTGCAGTTTTCAGGACCTTATCAGAGCACTTGAAAGTATAAATTAGAGCTGCATAAATATTTGATAATTTATAATTGGACATAAGTTTTTTGTTTTTCAAAAACTGGATTTCTTTTTACTAAAAACCGAACATCAATTTTCTTTAATTTTCTTTATTTTTTTCGCAATTGAAAAACCGGTCACAAATTTAAGGTCTTTTTTCCAATAAAACTGGACATTAATTTTTGATATCTCAAAAAGTGGACATAAAAATATTTGGTCATCTAAAAACAGGACATAAATTTTTGGTTACTTAGAACTGGACACATTTTTTCTAATTGGAAAACTGGACACGGGTATTTTATCATTTAAGATTTGGACATAATGTAATGGTTTTTAAAAATTTAGCATACATTTTTCACATTTTAAAAGCTGGGCACAAATGTTTGGATATTTAAAACTTATAAAGAATTAATTTTTTGGATTCCTAAAAACTGAACATATTTAACTTTGTCACTGAGAAACTGGACATAAATTTTTGCTAAAGTAAGAATTCGAAATAAATTAATTTTCCTTAAAATCTAGAACGCAATTTTTGATATTTTAAAAAGCTGATAGTGTTTTGTTTACCCAAAGTCTAGATATACATTTTTGGGCTTTATATTTTTTTGTTGTATGCAGATACATACACTTTTGTCTATTAAACAACTGGACAATGATTTTTGGTAGGAAGAATCCGAACAAATTTTTGATATTTTATAAAAAAAACTGCTCATATATTTTTGGGCATATATTTTAAAAGCTAGTCGAAAGTTTTTTTTTTGTAATTGAGGAGTGGGAGATAAGTTGTTGGCCATTAAACAGTGGGACATACATTTTTGGTTAGAAAAAGCCGGATATAAATATTTGAAATTTTTGAAAAACTGGTCTTTTATTTTTGGGCATATATTTTCATCACATAAAATCGTATACAGCGTGGCCACGAATAACTGTTACCCCGTTTTTTTTTTTTTTGAGAAATAAAAGGGTACTTTATAGATTTTGCGAAAAAAGTATTTTATTGTTAATTTTCCACAGATTTTACTTTAGTTATATTAATTAGTTTTTCAATTTTAATCCTTATTTACATTTGCTAGCAGTGTAAACTTTGAGAGAAAAGTTCATTTGGCACGCAGGTCTTCGTCAGTTAATTTATTCCATATCTTCTGTAACCATAGGCAAATTTTCTCCATTTTGAGTTGCTTATACTCCCCCTTTTGTCCAACATAAGGCCTCATACTTAGAAATCGAATAGACTCGGAACTGGTGACTAGGACGGTCATTCATTCGACCAACCTTATACAGTTTTTTTCTTTTTTTTGTATTTTTTTGTACAAAGCCTAAGAAAAAATACACCTGAAAAAGACTTGCGTGCCAAATGAACTTTTCTCTCAAAGTTTAAACTGCTGGCAAATATAAATAGGGATTAAAATTTATTAACCAATGAATACAACTAAAGTAAAATCTGTGGAAAATTAACTACTTTTTCGCAAAATCTATAAAGGACCCGTTTATTTCTCAAAAAAACCGGGTTAACAGTTATTCGTCGCCACGCTGTAAAAACTGCATACAAATTTTGGTCATTAAAAAATTGGACATATTTTTAAGTAGATAAATATAAAAATGGGTAATAATTTTTTTGATTTAAGAAAAATGGTATACATTTTTCGTCATGAAAACATTTTGTAATCGAGAAGATATATTCTTGGTCATTAAAGAATTTGGCATAAGTTTTTGATCCATAAGAATTTGACATCAATTTTTGGTATTTAAAAAAACTGGTAATTTATTTTGGGCATATATTTTGATCGTATAAAATAGATAGGGGGCCTACTAGAACTGCCTCGAAGCCATTGAATGCCCTCTCTGTCCATTTACTCAGATATTTCCTACCAACTCACATTAATGAACTAATTTTGAAGTATGCCCACCACACAGGGCTCTTCAGTGGCCAAAGTGCTGCATTGGTTGACCTTGAAGATGCGTAAGTTCCTACCTATGCTCCCATGTGTATGTATGCAGTGTATGGCCTTGGGTTTGGAATACTGATTCATATTCCGAACAGAAGGAACAGATTTTTTCGGTGCCGCTGCTGTTATTCGAGGGGAGATCAACCTCCGTGTACTTTGAATCTTTTCGGAATGTACTGCCTTTCGCCACTTGCCTTCACCTGTTTTCCTTCCTTTTCTTGAAGTACGCCGTTACAGGAAGGCCCCTGGCAGATAATGGCTTCGAGCCGCATTTCCATCGTGAGTGAATAGTCCACTTCCGGTTCTATAGAAGAGTATAGTGAAGTGAAGTATGGCATGTCGTCTCTCTCTCATAATGCGTTCTCTCTCCTCAACGTTGGCTAACTTTTTGATCCTCCCGAATGCAAGACACTGCTGCAAAAGCAGACTAATTTCTACATCTGTGGGTACTTCTTAGATCAATATTCCAATTTTCAGCCACCACAGGTTAAGCACTCGATAACTTTTCACTTAAAGTAAGCCTCGGCTGTCGAAGCGCTTTCAAGGTCCTGGAGCTCTCTAGCCACTGAGATCTGAGTTAGGATTCGCTCTGACGAAACTCGCGTTTTTTGTAGTTTCAGCATTCAACAAAAAAATTTAGTACTAAATAAATAGTTGATCACACAAATATCCATCTCATATTTTGCCCATCTTTCCCAACACAAAAGCAACGTTTTAATTTTTGCCACTTTAATTACCGTTATTAGAAAATTACCCGCTTCCAATTGAGAGTTGAACCTTCTCATTTAAAGTTGCTGGTTTTTTTCGATACCTACCACAAAAAAAAACACGACTCGCCGCGCTCGCATCTTCAACCAGCCGCCACTTCTTAACACTAACTGCTAAATGAACCATTTTTCCAATTAAACTTAATTGGCACATGTGCACCTATGTACATATGTACATATATGGCAGCAGTATTGTTTTTTTTTCACACCCACAACAATTTATGTAGCTCGTTAGCGCAAGTGTATGATGGCAACTCCAACGGCAAGTGGCAGTGAAAATTAGTTGGAAATTGACGGCGAAGGCGTAAAAGAATACATAGAACACAGATAATTGATTTGAAAACTGTGTGCTCTGGAAACTTGCTACGAGTATAACTATGCGGCACCTGCGAGCGTGACTTTTTACTTTGAAATTTTACCAGAAAAAAAGAAAGAAAATCCTCAAGCAAACTAAAAAGTATCTAATGGCGAAAAAAAAAGTTTCAAGTGCCTGGCATTGTTTTCAAAGCAATTATTGACGGCGGCATGGAAGGTGTGTGAAGCTAAGCTGCGGTGTTAAAAGGGGCGTTAGGCAAGATGAAGAGTGGCATATGAAAATTAAATACATATGTACATACAAATTATTTATTAAACATGCATATAAATAACTAAGGCGGTCAAGTGGAAATTTCTTTTAAATACGCTATTTTGTGTAAAGCACCAAAAAAATTTCTGCAGATTTTTGTAAGGAAATTTTTTAATTTTTTTAAAAATAAACATTCCCTTTCAGCAAAAATATTTTCTCTATTGTTTTTTTTTTGCTAAACGCACCAGTTGGCATTGCCTTTGTTTGATTTGAATCCTTATTAAGCCCATAAATGTCTGAAGATCAAAGCATTTGGCTTTACACTTTTAGCCTGGCGGGCGTGAATGCACATTTTGTTCGCTCATTAATTCATCGTTTTCGTTTTTTTGTTTGTTTTTAATTTTGCATGCCTCCAATGTATTTCTTTTTCGCACCACATCAAAGACTGTGGATTCGAAATGGTTTTGCATTATTTGAACTGGGTTCAGCTTGGTTGCTAAGAAAGTTTATTTAAACAATGGCTGACACGGAGTTGGCAGGCCAAATGGGGCCTCATACTATAAACTTGAAAGCCTTTAGATCACCGAGAGCCAAATACTAGATCTACTTTATGCTGCTTAGTAGGGCTTGAAGACCACGAAGAAACTGATCAGAGAAGGGTAGTGGCTACAGGATAAAAGTTGCACCCAGCTTTAAATCAATGCTTCCGTTCATTTAAGCAACCATAAATTTATGGTCCGAAATTTTGAGAAAAAACACAAAGAAACACTGGGTCAGATTATCAATTCTTCGCAAAATTCGATATTACTTTAAACCTTGTTAGCCATCCTAACATAAAACTACCCACATTGAGAAAAAGCTAGGGTTTATCAATACATAAAAAAGATGGAGGAATGTGGTTTTTGCTGTTGTTTACCCTTGAATTAGTTGATTGTCTTATTCATCTTACCTATCTGACTACTACACCCTTACACCCAAGAAGCGTGGGATCAGTGATGATTGTGTACAAAGCGCTTCGAGTTTAGGACAGAGTATGCAGCACATGCGAAATGGTGTGCGGCGTTGCGCTATCCATATCTGCATATAGAGCTGGCCATGGGCGACGTCAGTGCCTAGCGTAGCTCTTTGCGCGCTGAATCGGCTACCGCAGGCGGATACAAATTGAGCAGGGGTAGATCTTATCCTTCGCGGAAGTTCAAGCCCGCACATGCCAATGAGTGGCGGGCGGCCTCCAAGGACACAACTGTCACGATGTACACTGGTACGTCTAGAAGCCCGGCGAAGTTTCCGGATTGGCTGACCTATTTCTCCTTCTAGGTGATTGATTTGTTTCCCTGCGTGGCGTAGCGACATCGCCCTAAAAGTCCAAATGTAGGTATTTCATCTCGTCGCTTGACTCACCAACTGACTCATGAGTGAACTGACTCATGAGTGAATGAGCCTAGCCGAGTGAGTGGGAGGTAAAACATCGTTTAGGAAGAAATACCAGACAATGAAATCAAATTTTCACAAAACAGTTTTCAATTCACTAAAATCCCCCATAAATGTAGAAAAAACTTCTAATATGCAAGGCTTACCATGAGGAATCTCGATATAGCGAAGTATCAAGCTGAGATGTAAAGATGGGAAGTTAATTATAGAAAAATCGTTGTTTTGCCGATTACAAGTTTCTTCTTCGATTTTGGTTATAATGTGAAATATATTTTTAATAGGGCAACTCGAATTTTCCCCATTTAGGAAATGGACCGAAATTTAATCCACAATTCATAACTTACCTGACCTTTTCCTGACATATCTGGACATTCATCAATCGATTGTGTAGAACTCTGTCTAATTTTTTCAAAATTTTGTCCAAAATCTTATTCTTACGGCGTTCAATGAGTTGATTTTGGGTTGGTTTGCTGGTGTAAATTCCTGTCGAAGACGCTTTCTTAAAGTAAGCCCTTAGAACAATGGGTATAACTATATAAGTCCATCTTTATTCACTTTTGGTTTGCAAAGCATTATTTATACCAAGAAGATGAATAAGGCCGGATGGAGATTTTGCTTCTTCGCAGGCATCATGAATTGTTGAAAAGAATTACTATAATTAATTAAATACGAAGTTTATGCTAAATACAGTATATCCGCTTATAAGCATTAGTACCAGGTTGACCGAGCTTTGCCCGGAGTGCATATGTATACTTTTTAAAGTTTTCAAGGTTTGGATATACAATTTTTGTCATTTGGAAATAAAAAAAATTTTGGATTTCGATATCTTTTAATTAGATGTCTTACTCTAAAGTTTAAGTGGCAACCCTATTCCGAAATACGCTGGAATGAATAGTACATATCTTGAGCGTATATGTACTATGTATACATATAAAGAACTGCTGATTGAAATTAACTAAATACTAATTTGTATTACATAGAAGCGTGGCAACCCTGACAGCCTGAACGACTGATTGATAAGTCGGCATCATCAGTAAAAAAGTAGTAAATACAATTAAAATATATTTGAATATGATAAGATTTTTTCTTTGCGATATCATGCCGCTAAGAATGCTGTAAAAAATCTTTTATGCATATTTTCATTTGTTTTCCATCGTTCTTATTAACACTTTTTTTTACCAAATAACGAGAATTTCAAGAAATAAAAAGCAATCAACTGCATTCTTAAGCAATTTTTTGCCCAGTGATATCTCCTTTTTCGTGTAAGCATAGTTACCAGTGTTACCTTGGCCAATGCATTCGTAATGGTAATATTTGGTCTACCGCTACTTTACCTCATTTCTAAACCATTTTATAAGTATCTACATCTATAACGGAAACTTAAGTACATATATGTATATGTATGTATGTATAGGGTGATACAAGGGCATTGCAGATCTTTGACAGCAATTATTTGTAATTAATTTTTTTTAACAATTGGTACTACAAGCTTTGGCAAACTTAGTGCCGGCTTCACCAGCAATTTAAATGGAAAATTAAATTTTATTTTCTGTCAATTTCCACATAAAATTCAAAAAATTTTAAGTATTTTTCACTTAAATTACTTTCGTGAAATTGGCTGTTAGTCGTGGAGCAATACTCAGTTGAACAACGCGTAAAAGTGTTCTAAAAGTTGATACCGATTTACAAAAAAAAAATAAAAATAAAAAATCACAATGAGCTATGAGGCGCATTTTCACCTAAACGGATACTTTAACAAGCAAAACTGCACGCTGCTACAGTTACAGATGCGATGGTGACATGAGAACCTGGACAATATGTAGTTTCAACGGTATGGTACCACTTACCACACAGCGCAGCAAAAAATTGCCCAAATGGCCAGTAGCGACCATCTGCGGTCTTATTGAATCCCCCTATATGTATGTATGTATGTAAATTTGTTGTTCCACATATCTACTAAAGTACTCCTATCTCTTACTTAACCGTCTGAGAGCTTAAGTGTCGCTTTCGCAATATGTATTTGCACACATTAAGCACACACACACACACACACTGAATTTTTAAGTGCTTGCATTTCACATTTTCACACTAATGCAAAAATAGGTAGTATGCAATCTGGCTACTACCGCTGACAGTTGCATTATGATTTTTTGCAATTGCTGCGACGAGGCTGGCAGTGGTGGTGTTGTTGTTTTTTTTATATAAATTGTTGTTGCCACTTTTGCTTTTGTAGTTTATTGTATGCGGGAATTTTTAATGAAGTACTTTTTCATTATTCTCCCGTTATTCATTCATATCTATTTCTGTATATTTACTCTTATATTTTCATTATAATTTCTGCATTTGCGTTTCCGTTTTTTTTTTCTTATTTTTTCTTATTTATTTTTATGCATTTTTATGTCATGGCAAAGGATGTGCAAAATTATTATTTTTTCTACTTTTCACACACGAGGGAAATACCTTATTTTATATTTTAATTTTTTTTTTCTTAGTTACTTCTGTATTATCATTTTCAGCTATGCAAGTGGAAGCTGCTTATGAGCCTTCGCTGGCTGCTAGGCGCCTCTACATTTGTCTTAATTTCTACTTTAGTGCATCACTTTTTTCTTTGGCTGTGTGCTTCCTTCGTCCTTCTGGGCACTCACATATGCGCTGACATAGCATAAAAGGCATCATAATGCAAATGTGTGCTCCAATTCTTTCATAAAGCGGACAGTGAAAATTCTAACTGGGAATGACAGGAAATCAGCGCCAATTCTGAAAGCTTAGGGAGGGTCATTCTGTTTCCATATGGGGCGTCAAGTTTTAAACTGTAGCTTGTTTTGTGCTACGGTATTTAATATAAATAAGGGCATATCTCACTTGTGCGGTACTAAAAAATTAGGTGTCTTCGAGATCTGACGCCCTGTTCCCAGTGCTCTGGGTCACATATAGAATTTCCAGCAAAACTTTCGGCGCCACCTACCTTGTCTGCCTATCACCAGCAAGCTGACAAGGCGATATTTAATATCTCTGCCACTGAGGAGCGATTGATGAATTAACCTCAGAAAGCTGGTCTCTGGAAAAGTCTATTTTATGTATGGCTGGAGGATTTGTTTGCCTTCAGAACCTTTAAGTAGAGAGATGTCAACCTGAATGCTGAAGCATTTTGTTAGAGCTAGTGCAACTCTTAGCTTTCTCGGAAAGTGGTGGAAATCTCTCGAATTCATTACAATTTTCAGGTGAAATTTTCTATATATTTCCATATCAATTACTTGAACAAAGAGTATGGAGTGGATAACATCGAGCAATTGGCTCGCAACTGCACCTCTTTGTTCACCATTTCGACAGAGGTTTTTTTAGGTCTGAAGTGCAAAACTCTCCAAACAAGCAAAAGAGAGAGAGTATAATAAATGTAATACAGTCAATTGTAAGTAGTTGCAGATAACGTGAGCGTCGAGAGGAGAGAAAAGTGAATTAATAGACTATAGAATTTTTTTTCTATTTAGTGTTTATTCATTGGGCGATGTAGTCCTGAAATATTTAATCGAGTGATAAGCCTTTATAGAACTCCACAGCAAGACTTTAGGCATTATGGCTATTAGCGCTCACGATGGCCTATAAAACCTATAGTTGAATAAAGTGCTAAAAGCCAGAAAAGCAGTCGTTGCCTGAAAAGCCATAGAGGAACAAATACGCATCGTTGGAAACCATGAAGACTACCGTAAGCAACGCTCAAATTTTCTAAAATTTCACCTTTTCTGTGCTGGAACTTCTTGGTAGGAGTCTAGTTTTCACCAGAAATGAATACGATAAATGAAAATAAGTTGCCACAATGTTTTGAAGCCAGACAATTACATCCCACACAATTTGAGAAGTCGAAGAAACAAAAAATTAATTGCCTGCAGTTAAAAAAGCTACAAATATTTAAGAAGAAAAAATGAGGTTTTAACGACTACCCCATAGTGGAACACACTTAGTAGACTCCTGTTCCATTATGAAGCCGCTTGGGCGGAAGATATCATCGATATCCATTCGCAAAAGCGAATAGCAAATAATCTTCAAGAGGAGTATATTTCAAAAAAACAAAAGGTCTATGGGTTTAGCTATTTAGTAAATGAGCCAGTTAAACTACTGTCTAAATAAGGATGACGTCGAGCGACCGGAGCTCCCTCAAAATTCTTACGAGTTTTAAATCAAACCTCTTTTCTCAGCCGTATTCTAACAAAGTCACAAACTTTAGCTCATCACTGCTGTGATTTCTACCGCACCTCACAGCTTGCCGCTGCAAAAAATATGCCACTACGATTCAATTTTTAAGATTTTTGTGTATTTTTCTAGCACCCAAAAACAAATTTTTTGTGACACATTTCTCGGCGCACTTGAAATCACAACAGTGATGAGCTAAGTTTTGTGACTCTGTTAGAATAGAGGGGTCTATCTGAGCTATTTTGTTCTCTCTCAAAAGTATGTTTCTGTTCTGAACTTTTATTCTTCTTATTTAAAGTAGATTATCAGCCTTCTGTTGTATCACGAACGATAGGCAACAGGAACGATTCGTCTGCAGAGAAATGCTTCAAAAATTTGTCCGGCGACATTGTTCTAGCCGGTTTAACGCAACCGAGATCATTGCAACGTAATATATGAAAAGCAAGGCGAAGACGATGTTGTCATCTGCAGACGAATCGTTGGTGCTATTTGATAGGAAAGTAGGGTTAGGTTAGATTATCTTGACTGCCCACATTCAGGGGCACCATGGACGCATTGTGGTGTCATATTAAAGACTACTTTCATTCCTTTGTTCATGGATCATATCAGATACTAATTAAATCCAGTTTAGCCAGACACTCAAAAAAATAACGGCGGAATGAACGTCGACCAGCACTCACCAGTGCGGGGCAGTGGCATAGTTAATGCTGTACACTTTCGATTTCCTCCACGCCACGGCAGCTACGATAGAACACATTTCCATCAGGCATGCCTTGCGGTCTACTCTGTATTGCGATTTAAAAGGCAAATCATTCGTATTCGAACACTTGGCACTATGAATTTGTATTAGTCGGTGTCGCTTTTTGAATCACAATAGAGAGTGAACCCCCTGGTTATATTCCTGATTAGTAGCTCCTGAGCAGTGGTTGCTTCAAGCGGAGAATAACGTTAGATTTCCGTTTATCTAGCTTCAGCCAAATGTGACTTACTATGCAGTATATGGGACCCTTAGACCATCTTATATGTGCTCGCTCTATAAAGTTATACATTTTTCAGTCAATACTTGCAAGAAGTAGCGATCGTAGGCAATTAGTTTTCTTTCTTTGGAAATTTATCTGCAATGCAGTTGCCCGCTATGGCTTTATGGCCTGGCACCGATGCAACATGTACTTACCAGCGCATTTAGAGTACGTCTAAATTCAATAACTATCTGTCTTCGAAGTAGATTTGTCACAATTTAATGCTTTAATAGTTGCTTGGCTAACACTAATGCACTTCGTTGATTGCGACCATCGGTAGACGTAAAACGAGATTGAGTGGGAGGTTCTGCGAGTAAACGCCACCTCCTAACTCCACGTCCAACTTGGAGCCATCAATATAGACGACTACAGAATCAGAAAAGGAGTTCAGGGCTATGTACGCCTCTCATTCTGCTCTTGCGGGAAGTTTTGTTTGGAAATAATTCCTCTGACCAGTGGGCGTGACTTTGTAGTCTAGGTATCTACATGCCGCTGGACGATCTTCCGGAATTCTAGACTGTCCGAACCTCGTAAAATATACGAAGGGAGATAGACAGAATTCCTCATGGACTCCAAGACCATTTCTTCTTATCTTAAAATTTCAAATAGTTCAAAGGATGAAATATAAAAAAAATATCGACAGCCTCAAGAAATGGGGTATTTCGATGGGGTAGAAACAAGGTAGCTAAATATGAGCATATGAAGTAGGCTCTAGTATCGGGTGATTTTTTCGTAGAAGATATATTTAGATACATACATATACATCGAGTTTGTCGGAACTTTTTCTCAATAAGTAGGAACACAAGGTAACTCGGAGCCATCGTCTGCCACTGGTCTCCAACCAACACCATAAAAAGACGAGACAAGAGCACAGGTTTGTAGGTATAATTGCCCGTTTATAGTCCGCGTGGTCAATCGGTTGCCTAACCTGTATTTCAAGTTCCATGAGGTGGCGTTTGATGTGACTTGAAGGCGGCTCTATCTCCAGCAAATGTCTACTAGGGTTATCCATGCACGATAAATACGTGTCTCACTATGTTAATAACGAGCGAAAGAAGCTATTGCCAACCCACCTACTTACGTAGTTAGCGAAGAATCAGTTTGCGTCTAGTTAATTGTGGTTTTCCTGCGCTTTCCACGCCCACAAATATATTCATTCTCAACCTCAACCGCCGATTCATTCATTATTTGCTTTAAGTACTACGTATGCATTGCGCAATTTTCAATTATTTTCACGCCTTGAGTGCACAAGTAGGTATCCACAAGCGCACGCACCTACATACAAATGAATGTACTCCCTTCAAGTGTATGCGATCGCTCACTTTATGTGCGCAACAAAACCGCATTTTCCGGCTCCATTTGCAAGCATGTATGTAGTATGTGTGAATTTGAACAAAATTGCGCAGCTTCCTCGTCACTGGCTTCCTCGTTGTTGGCTGCTCCCCGGTTGGATGGGCCTGGGTGTAATTATAAGCTGTAAGAGTACTATGTGCCGCCACCGCAGCCACATTTCCGCCGCCATTATAGCTCGTCGTCCACACATAATCAGCGGTGCAGCACATTTGTATTGGAGTGATATGTTTTTTTTTTTTTTTGTCATACTTGCAGCGCCCACTGCCTGTGTTGCAATTAAAAATGCAAAAGAGTATCTGTTCCGCAAAATCATTGGTTTATGAGAAGCATTGAAATGGAATGCAAATCTGTGAGGAGTCTATGGGGAGGAGGTAATGTGCGGTTATGTGTAGGTTTGTGAGTGTGTGGGAAATCTAGATTGGAGCAATAATGTGGCATGTGGCATAAATTATGCAATGGTCTTATTACTTTTGTTTGATTTTTTTTTCTTAGCTGCGTGGCTTTTGAGATTTCTTTTCGAATTATTTTCCGAGTGAAATGAATGCCTTATCATTTGCTATTATTTTCCATGATAATTATGTTTTTAATTTATTTCAAATGAATATTTTTAATTAAATTGGTGAATGCATTCAATTTGGTGTATGAGTGCATAATTGGTAGCTCAATTCATTTGATATTTTCGTAGTGAAAGAAAATTTGTCTTGCCTTCATCTTCATGATAAGTTAATAATTTTAAATTCGTGAAAAGCTTTACTCTATGCTCATCAATTTCCAGCCAGGGCCAGGGCCAAAATTGGTTATCATAGTTCCGTAAAACTCGCCTTTGACGGTGCTGGCCTCAACAGAGTCGTCCACAAAGTACGGACCAATGAAGCCGCTGGTAACATGTGGGTTAACGTCGTTCTAAGTATCGCAGTTTTGTTTGTTAACATAGCCATTCATCAAACGTCTCGTCGCTTGAGATGAGTTTTTTCGCCCAAAATTTTGCGTGCTTTCCAAATGCTCCAAACCCGAGCCAGCGATGTCCGTAGTCATCAACCTTTAGCTCTATATGTAGCTCGTGTAGAATTTCGTCACCAACCATTGCATCTGCCGTAAATTGGACGAATGTATTCAACTGATAGCTGGATGTTTGATATTACTCACACAAACTTTCTCAATTTTCCAAACCAGTCACTAAACAAATACTTGGTCCAGCATTGTCGTGCAGAAAGATAATGACCTTTTCTTTTGGATTTATCCCGCTTCAATCCCTACGATTGTTCACTGCAGGGCAGAGCAGTTGGTCTATTTAGGTACAGGTTTTAGCCGATCGGGTGATTTCAGGAAGCCGAGTTCTAACCTTTCTTCCGAAATGAAGTTTTTAGCCTATCTGTTATGTTTTAAGTTTGCTAAATAATGCTAACCCTCGCTTTTTCTTTAGACCGGATTATTATTTAGAAGAGGAATGACGCTCCCAAGTTTCCGCCACAAACCTAACATTGAGTACACATACAGGAGCCTCAAGTCGCCCTCTGGCTCAAGGAAATTAAGGTCATATACAATGATTCTAAAAATCGAAGTATGTTTTCTTCCTATTCATCTTGTAATGCTACTCTTCATTCGGATATATTAGTGTCGCCTAACGGAGAACCATGCCAGGCCACTTCATTGACCATCATTCCCGTATATCCCGAAACCAAAAAGAGGCAAATCCGATTCATGTATGCAATGAGTGTTAACAGCGCTGGAGGCAATCCCACAACTGCTTTGAAAAGACCTCTTATGCTCTTTTTGTGATAAACGCCATTCTGCATCCAGAGTGCTGGTATATGTATGTAGAGTTAACTCGCTCCATGAAAAGCAGCCATCTGGGTTGTATGAGCTAGGCTTCTGCCTCGTCGCCATGGTCAGCCTTAGAACCCTCTCAGTATACCAAGTGTACCTACCCTTCCGGGGTTTCGATTGCTCATTGTCCAATGCTGGTTATTTTAGAGATACATTGAAGTTATGTGTGAAGTTGCATCCCGGAAGGTATAGGTTCACAAAGCTAATACGTAGTCCCCCCTCTTGTTCTGAAGCCCTGAGAGTGGAAGGATTTTGCTGTCTTATGTGGAGGACATTGCCCCCTGAGATGTTTATTGCTGTAGATAGTAGAACCTTTTTTTTGATTAAGCTGTGCTGAGTATGCCTTGATGGGTTGCTCATGCAAGCAATTCGTTGGAGTTTGCTGAGCTTGGCTTATATGGACTGCAAACCTGTTTGATTCCACTAGACAGAAGCGGCGTATGTCCAAATCGATTTTGAAATGGTTTCATACATCCTCCTAGACAGAGCCAAATCGAGGCCCTGGTCTTTTGAAGAGCTTTTTTCCGATACGGATTTTATGAGATCTTCAGTTAAGTGAGCGAGTAGTAGTAACTTTGGAACGTTGAAATGGGTTTATGCTTCCATCTTTGCAAGAGTTCGAAAGTCTTCCCTTCCTGAATTTAAAAGCTTTTTTAATGCTTCTTGTGATGGGCGGATAAACCGCTTAACTTGCCTTTGCCCTGGACATTCCAGAACCAATACCGTGTAGCTCCGTGTTCATACCCCGTTACCCAGCCTTATAATAATAACGCGTTCCTAGTTCCAAGAGCGTTTAGAGTACTGAAGCAGTGCGTATACCAGTTTGGAGTTATTATGTAGGAATTCAGCGCTAGCAGGGTGGCCTGACTGTCCCACATAATACAGATTTTTTTAGAAGCGTTGCATCTTCTGAGATATTCTCTGCTTTAAATGTCTTAGTTGCCCACTGGTATAAGTTTTAAAATTCAACCGAAATGTACCAGCTACAGTTTTTCCAACTTCGAATTTTGGTCCCTCTGTTTAACTAACCCCATCAACACGTTTTTGAGCTGGTTTTCTGCGCTCCAGAGTGCTCCATCTGCAATAGGCACCTCACAATTCAAAATAAAGATCTAATTCTGAAAAAGAAGGGCGGTAAACACCCCAGAGTACTGCATCAGCAGGACGGACACTTATTTCCACTGTTTTGTCAATTCCCAGTAGGTAATTTTGGGAGAGAGCTCCCAGTTTTTCGAAAAAGACGTTTAAAGGCAAAAGTAAGGTATTTTTCTTAATTTGAAAACCCGATTCATAAGCCACCCAGAGTAAGTTAGTCATGGATAGCTTTTAATTCCGAGCAAACGCTTCCTGTGGTGCCCCACTATCTTTTGTGCAATGTGCTGGGCTTCTTGCATGCGGTTGGAAATCATTTCGTCGCAGCGCTGTTACGCAAATCACCAGATCGTCTGCATAGCCTTACGTTTCAAAACCTAGACCATTCAATAAAAATAAGAGTTTGTCTATAACCATAGTTCACAGCAGAGGAGGGAGATTCCACCTCCTTGAAGGCAATTATCGTAGGCTGTAATCGATTCGTCGTGCCTACCAACTCCATATGGATTTTTTCTTTTTTTTTTCCTGTAGCACGAATAGCACACAATTATTGATGATTGGGCTTACCCCTTTATTTAATACGGCATATTTTATTGAACCGTGTGACGTGTTGTAAAATGGTTTTTAGACCCAACATCGTTTGCAATTTTCGATGTCAGCCTAAGAGTGGTAGGCTCAGTCGATTTGCCTTGTTGGTAATTAAATTATTTCTCATTCAGAGGTCGTTCCATAAGGATCAATCCCGGGCATATGTTTGCGCAGCAACTCCAAGTCTCTTAACCTACCCCGGTTTCTTCTCCAGTCATTGCGTCATCACTGAACCAAACCCTGCTATCTGGACACTGGATTTTACCCTGATTTCGAAACTAGTTCATCCTATGGTAGTCCTCTTTTCACGAGTCTGAATATGAATATGAAGAGGAATGAGTTCTAGACGAACTGTCAAGTATGCTGTCGTCTAAAAACCAAGGGATCTAGTAATGCATGCCAGGCTTTGTATCAAGGAAAGCAATGTTGATCGAATCGAACATTGCCGCCTTGTTTCATCCACATTTCCGTAAAATGCATTTATTTCTATGCAATAAACCACTTTCTGCTGCCTACTAATTGCAATTACTCACAAAGTGCAATTCATGCGTAATTCAAAAGCCGAAAATGCATAACAGCTGAATGCAGTCAGCACTGGTGGGTGCATTGCCGGCCGCCCGCCCAGCTACAAAATAACACCCACTTAAGCATAATTAAAAAATTCTGCTAAATATTACCACCCAAACACACAAAAACAAAGGCACCTGCAATGCACAGTGCAAAAAGCAGTGCAATTTACAAACCGGCGTAGAAATGTCAAATTAAACTTTGACAACCACAGACGCCCTCGGGTGTCTCAAAGAACGCGCGAGGCCACAATTTTGAAAATGCATTTGATGTATGGAACTTATGAGTAGTACGATTGACACGCCTTTTTCGCTAGAAATTTCCACTCTAAAAATCACCAAAAGCGCGCCAAAGAAAGAAGTACACAAAGCCCTGCATGGATGGAGAACTTAAAAAGTTAATCAAGCATTTTAGCGCTAACACGCATTCAAATTGAACTGTGATATGTAATTAAAAATTGAAGCGAATTGGAATTGATGAATGTGAAATTAAAATACCACATGTTGAGTGAATGCGAAAAGAACGAAACTAAAATCATAAGGCAGAGTGGCGTTAAGTGGTGATTGATAAAAGGAAAAAAGCACAGGGTTACAATCAGAATAAATCAAGTTTTTTAGTTTAAAACGGTGTTCACATGAAGCGATTTTCCAGGTAATTTTAGAGGCGATTAGTTGAATCAAAAGTTGGCTTCCCCCAACTTCATTGGAAGTGATTAGTTGAAAGCCGTTCACACCAGGCGATTGTTGCTTTCAACTAAAAGTTGCATGAAAAATAGACTTGCGTAAACACCGTATAAGGTTATAGAAATTCCACACTTCCAGTTCTGAACGAGCGTGCCGATCGCAGCAGGTTTTCTACGTTGGAAAACCGATGGCTGGTGCAGGTCAGACTAAATTCCAGGAAGAATCGCTCCTCCCTAACAGCAAAGTCCAATCAAAAACTCCCTCATCGGAATCCAGGAGTTTTCGTTCCATGTAGAAAGTTAGGCAGACGATGTCCACAGACGTTAGCGGTAAGTGGCAAAGTGACTTTATACGTTGCATCATTGACACGGAGTCACATCAGTAAAGGACGATGACCTGGCCATGGCATGAATGATAACATGGCAAGCTGAAAGTTTTTCCCAACTCACTTGTTAGATCGATATATCGAACCGCGAAGGTTTGAAATCTAATAAACAACCATTATAGCAGCCTGGACAAAAAAGGCACTTCCAGCAACGAAAAGGTCAAATAGTAATACTAAAAAGTCTCAAGTATGTGGTTCGAACCGCTTCAGTGAGTAGCAGATCGTTCAATACTGTCAAGAGGCAGTTATACCTGGGAGAAACTTTTAAGTCTATGGCGGTTGGAGAAAAGCACTACTTGCCTATCCTTTCATCCTTCCTATACAATCGGGTGAACAGAGCGATATGAAACCAATAAAACTGTGAAGTAAATTTCACATCCGAACGTCGGCTAAGGAGTACCTGAGTTACTAGACAACTCAGAAACTAGTTAGGGCAGGACAGGCTTCATACCTTTCATGAACATCAGACACTTTTACTTCAACCGATTACTGCATTTGAAATTAATTGTTTGAGAGCTAAACAAAAATTTTATATTCACTGCATTCACAGAGGAGTTACATAAAATACTCATATATGAACAATCAGTGGTATAGGAGATATAGCTTATACAACACCGATCTGGACGATTTTCTCTGTAGACCTTGTATGATTGTTTAGAAAGTAGCCCACGGAATTTCTCGGTTTTAGCCGTCCAAATGAAGGAGTTTCAGAGTGAACTCAGTTGTATGGAGGCTATAGATTATAGTGACCCGATGTTTGTAATTTTCACTGCAAGCTTTCTGTTGATAGTGAGTGAAAATAGTGCCAAATTTCATATTCCTAGCTGCATAAATCGAGGAGTTATAACAAAAAATCTCATATCTGAACAATCAGTTGTATGGGATAAATGATTAATACATTATAAAAATACACTCGCTTACCAAATTTGAGTCGGATATCTCGAAAACTGAGAAAGAAGATTGCGACAGCCAGACAGACATGGCTAAATCGTCTCAGCTCGACGTTCTGATCATTTAAGTATACATTTTCATGGGTCTATCCCTTTTTATTCTAGTACTTACAAAAATCGGACCAAAGATATAATACGATTTCATATTTATGAAAGGTATAAAATAATGGCTTGTGGAATACGCCCCAAGAGGAGACGGAAAGGGATTCCAAGAAAAGGGAGACTGTAATCAAGAAATTGGTGGGCATTGCTAGCACACCATGGTCACGATGTGATTGCAGCAGGGTTTTTAGAGACGCCTATGGCTGTGGTTGCCAATAAAGAGAAGCCTGATATAAAAGAAAAGCGGGAAACCATTTATCCAGACTGTTTGCAGAAATTACTGATCTCACTGACATCACTTACTTAGGCATGGAACTGATAGTTTTCTCCTAAAAATTCGGTCAATGAACGAAAGTTAGTTTACTCATCAGGTTTCAAAGGCAATTAAAATAACAATATTAATAAAGCCTAGTAGGGATCGAAGCACTATGACAATTTTTACAGTTTTAACTTAAACCTAGGTTCTTGCGGTGGTAATGCCCTTTTATTGGTTCGTTGTTGATGCTGACATTTATCTTAGAAATATACGAGTAACTGGCTCTGGTTTTGCGACGGGAGTACCAAAGTTAGAAGAACTTGGCTTCCAAGTGGCACAGAAGAGAAACCACGGGAGGGTTTTATTAATATTTATATTATTATAATAATAGTAATATTTTGCTATTGCTAAGTGTTTAAGCGAGCTCTTCCTACAATTGGTGGTATGCGTCTTGATGTTGTTACACAAATGGAGGGTCCGCCTTACAACGGCAAATCGAATTTATGAGAAGCTTTTTCAATACAGAAATTCACTCGGAGGTTTTTCATTGTCTGACGAGGGTCGACCGCTATTAACCATCCCTATGACAACCCGGAGTTGGTAGTTTTCCAATTTTACAAAGCATGGCTTATATTATTATCAAGTGTCTTGCTACCCCACACGTTGATTCCAGCAGCCCATCTCTTATTTGGCAACTCAAGGAAATTTAGCTTAACACAGTGCTCGAACGATGCCAGCTTCGTGAGAAGTATTTGGATCTGTTATAGTTATATCAGTGCTCTGTTCTGTAAGTAAGCGGAAGATCCAATTGAAATATGTTTTTGAACAATCCGAAAAAGTATCCCAGTAGCAAACATCCAAATTCCTGCATACTGCCTACTGTCTTGGTTGATTAGATCGCTTGCTTTGGCTTGTAGCGTTCTTTTGACCCAGTAGCGCGTCAACTAAAAATATGTGATTGATGCGGTTTTTTTTTAATAGTTTGGCTGCGTATAATTGGTCCTGGTTGAGCGGAAATCATTTGCGTAGTCCAGAAACTCAGGAAAACGGCTAGGTTAGGATAAACACCAATAGAGCAAAAAATACTTTCCGTAAAACATGTTCAGTGGAGAGATACCTATTAATCTGAAGTTAGGGAGTTATGATTCTTGGAAAAACCAGTCACGTCCTCAATCCAAAAGTCGCAAAAAATTACAGCCTGAGGTGATGAATATATATGTCGGCCGTAATGAAAAGTGACTAGCCATTGAAAGCTGAAGGGCTGCCTTCTCTATTACTGGACACACTTTCCAGTTTCTTTACGCGGTCAGGGAAGTTTTATTATTATCATTAGGCCTCAGGTACAATTGGAAATATTGCCTGTTTAATTCAAACATTCTTCAAAGGAAAATTCACATCCATCCAAACCAACCTTTAAGATCTCGCTCAGCCGTTGTGACTGCGGGCCGACAAGTTCAAGATCTACGTTGAAATAGTTTTAAAATATCTACTAAACCACCCCCTAAATTTTCACAGTCCACTACTACTTCATTGCATTCCCAGACGAAGCCATCAACTCTTGACTTTTAAGTCAATAAGGTTTACACGCTATAGCCGTGGGAACTCAATCTCCAACAATTTGAATACCAACAAAGACTTCTCTCTTGAATCAGTTTCGCAGAAGGATCTCAGAACGAGCAACGATACAAGTGCGAAAGAAAAATAGCAGACATTAACCAATTTGCCCATCCTACGCCTAGAATTTGTATACTTTAACGCCAAAATAATCCGTTATAAAACCCTGAGAGCATTATTAGGATAACAACATTTTATGGCGATTGTTTACCCAAAAAAAGGCGCAACGTCACAGTGGTGAAACACATTTTCACTAATCACTAACAAATTACACACAAAAGAAAAATAATAGAATTATTTTCCGACTACAGAAAAAGACAGTCGCTGAGAGGTAGGACGACACATCTTAAACCGCTACAATTAATTTTAAATAAATAAACAAAAACTTCTGCGGAAGATGACGGAGGAAGTAACCACAAAAGCAAAGTGCACACAAATCTTCAGCACACAAAAGAAAACATTGCGCTGGCAATTGTCTTGTCTGTCTGTCTGCCTACCGGTCACTAAGCACTCAGCTGCCTGCGTAGCAAATAGAGTTTGTAGCGCACTGCCAGACAGGTAGACGTCGGGCAATGCAAAGGAATGCAGTCTGAGTGCGGCAAAATGTTGACCGTTCTGCGCACGATGGATCCTTGCAATGGAGATTAGAGTGGTATGTAGATCGCATGCATGACAAATGTTGTGTAAATATTTTGACAGTGGTATGCCAAAAATTTCGCACGTTCAAGAGGAATGCAGCGAGAAGTTGGACAAAACAAAAAAATGAAGAGAGTTCGAGATGCAGGAAGATGGACAATGAAATTTAATGCTGTTATGTGATCGTACCCGCATGAGAAAAAGTTGTGGCATGTGCAATGAAATGAGTCCATAGTAACCGGGGTTGATATTTTTAGTGCGGATCAGTGCATATATTGAATATGAGACATCTAACTAAAACTATTTCCCGCTGGAATGCTTCGGAAAGAAGCCGACGAGAATAATGCGGAAAGTCGTGTCCCTTATCCAACACGCAGCAATTCAGCAAATTATGAACAGCCAACCCCGATGGGAAACGGAACCATTGAAGACAGGCTCTACACTGGTAACTGGTTAATCCTTGAAACTTATACCCAGCTTTAACTCACAAAGTCCGCCTCTGAAAGGTAATGATCCACGATATTTCCAGCGTCTCTGGCAATGAGCGCAGTTTTATTCACAGCTGGATAGTTCATCGCTGCACCGTAATTCGTTTGGAAACGTTCTTCGGGGCCTAGTGGGGAACTGGCTTCTATTTGCCGCTCATGCTTTCGAGTTTGTGCCGGTATTGCATTGCTTGTCGGAAAGGCAAGCAGCTTTTGCTCTTCTTCTGGCCAGATGTGTGATAGGGTTTGACACACAAACCAGTTAGTGTAAAATATTATCATATCACACTGCAAGGTAGCGTGCATCTCCGGTAGTGTTGACGACACAGTCCCTGTTTCGCCTATTGCCGTAGATTCGCTTTATTTAGTAAAAGGCAGGAGCACCTTTGCATATTTCGACACCTTTTTACGTATGGTCGGTCTTGAGTTATCTGCACTTGACCCAGAGAATTTCACCATGGGTGGAACAATGTCAAGAACCATAACCGCTACTAGCTATGAACAGTAAAGTCACTTGCTTGATTACAATTTGCTGAAGAGTTTATGTTGTTCTCAGCACAGCGAAATATTTTTTCTGCAGGCTTCACTTCAAATTAGAATCGCAGAGATTCCTACTTGCCTAAGTTGCACTTAGGGAACATAAGTTTATGCTAGGTTAGGTTAGGTTAGGAGGACGCGTACAAATGACTCGTAATTCTACTCGGTAGCAGATTTGCCCAGTGTGAATGCCTTCTGCGAGTGCCAGGAAGAGGAACATCCTTCCAACCGAGGTTAATCCATAATGTCAGTATAAAGTTTTTCAAACCTTTTACTATCCCGTATGAAGCTGTGGATGTTCAATATTTTAACCTCCGCTATCTCCCCCAAGCAATTTAAAAACCGTGATCTCAAAGAGCTGGGCATTGACATAAGAAGTGGTGAATCGATTCCTCTTCATGCTCATCCCGACAACTTCTGAGAAGACAGCTCGATGAAGCATAAATGCCACAGCACAGTGCCATGTGATGACACCGTGCAGTGCCCTAACTGCAGATTTGTTTAGTGTTAATAGTTCCTCAGTACGGCTCTTATTGAGTTTTGGCCACAAGGATCTTGCGACCTCACAGTCGTCCCGATTGATCCAAAGATCATTGAATACCGCTGTGGTGCGAACTTCAATCCCCTTTAGCAGAAAAAATCGGTGGCAGTAGGGTGTCCGCTTGGCTAATTTACATTTCAAAGTCGTGTCTAGTCATCTCTTCGGCTATTTCGTTCCCTTCTATATTGCTATGTCCAGGAACCCAGCAGAGAGACATTTCGACGTGACTCAGTGAGGCCAGCGTTTCATGACATTACCGTACTGCTTTCGACTTTACCACCCTGCAGCCTGGCTGTCAACGAATATAGTGACTTTCCCTGACAGGTGCTTACTATCCCGCCTACATGAAAGACACTGCAATTATGAGGCAGGTGGTATGATTGCTTTGTTTGAAGGTCCTTGGAGTACAGACCCGTGCCGACTCCTTTTTCCATGTTTGAGCCATCGGTGTAAATGACAGTACCATCATTTACCGACAGAAGACCAACTTCCCAATCTTCCCGGGTTGGAAATTGTATGGGAATCTGAATACTAAAATCCCAGGGCGACGCGAGGTAATCAGTTTCGGCAAGGAGTCAAGGATAATACCTAAGTATTTCGCCTCGGAGGAAAGGTTCAGACTAGTCCCGTCCAGCTTTGGTAGGGGGAATTCCGGAATTTTTGGATTCCGCGAACTTATTGACGAAATACTTGGCTTCGGCTGCCTCGAGAGTGCCTGATACGAGTAAGTAGCGCTGGCGCAATAATTAATACAACAGGCTCAGACTCTACGGCAGAACATATGCTGCTTGTGGAAGCACCGCACAAGAAACCAATCCCCTCTTCACTTGCCACATAAAAATACTCAGCTGACACGAATTTCGCTTTGGTCCGACGCCGTTGAAACAGCGCTAGGCCCACCGTGAGTAGAATTTGACGCCAACGCACCTTGCTAGACTATCCAAGGGCATAGCAGAGTCGGCCCAACAAAATTGGTTGACTTTTTCTGCCGAGGTTTTCGGAAGTCGCAGTTCTATGCCTATAAACCGACCGATGTGCTCAAAATCAACATAAGACCGTTCATAGTTTAAACTTAGGCGGATCTATGCGCAAGAGTCATCGAAAATTGGACTACGCGAATCCGTGCCGCCAATTTAGTCATCACACTTTTTGGCATTTAACGCCTAGTGGAAATGCAGCATAAGGCCAGACTTATACAACAAAAGACTACAAATACAAGAGCTCTCAGTTCCATGCGAAGAAATAACAACTCATTGAATAAGAAGTGGCCATTATTATTTCTGAAGCACTTACATATTTCCCATTCCTAGCAAAACTCTAAGGCGAATGTGAAAGGTCCTTGAAACTACAGTAAATTAGTTTATTTTTTGATTAAAAAAGCCACCACCATCGCGCACTGCTTTACATAAGTACCAACCAAGTGTGTATGCAAACTTCACCACACGCTGTCACTAATTTGCTTATGCCAGAAAAATGAAACAGTAAAAAAAGTAGTGACAGTAATTGGTAAAAAAAAAGTATGGGAAAGCAGCAGTCACAGTAGCAACACTGCATGTAACCTCAGCGGCAGGGGTGCTTTGAGTGCTGCCAACAAAGGCTTTTTTTTGTTAAATACAAATCAAATATGGCCGCCACATAGAGATTTTGTTTGAAGGGAAAAATGGTGAATGGCTGAATGATTGTCAACAACTGCTAATGTGTAAATATATGTATTTACAAGCACACAAGCAAGGCCAGTTAATTTACGCGCACTACACTTTATGAATTATTTTGAATTTTTTATTGTTCCTCTGAAAATTGAGTAAATCAACGAAACATCCCTGCTTGCCTAGTTGTACTCGCATTACGCCATAATAAATAAATATTAAGTGAGTGTAAAAAACCTCTACAATTAGTAGGTGGTGAGCTCATGGGAGTGCGAAATGTAGGAGGAGTGGCAGCACAACAAAGCAGCAGCGGCGGTGTTAATCAGGCAAGGCACTCACTCGACAGAAGGCAGGGACGGGCGAATGGTAATCACCCAATTGAAGTTAGCAATGCGACACTGCATCGAGTCTGAACTCTGTATATAGCTTTTGAAATTCGCCTCGTTTGAGTTGGCAGCACACTAAGTGGCAGCAACACGACACTCAATGACAGCGTCGTTCATATTATGCTACTCGAGTGTCAGACAGGGAGTGAGCTGTGATTTTTGTGATGTGGTGGCGGCTGGCTGGCTGATGGGTAATAATGGAGTCGTAGCACAAATTAATGCACAAATATGGCAGCTTGGCTGCTTACTTAGTCGATTGGTTTTGTTGGGTGCGAGGGCAGGAAGTTATTCATTAGGCATGCACGAGCGTTCATATTTGTGTGCTTATTGGGCGGCGCATAGGCCTGAGCGTACGGCGGCGGTGACGGTGGCTTTTCCCTATTCAAAACCCAACCCAACCCAACGCAATTGTAGGGCAATGAGTGCTGTTGAAAAAAATCAGCAATAATGTAAATAAATCATTTATAAAACAAACAAACACTGAGCTGCATAGGAGTACAATGCTGCAGCTTTGAGTTTATGGCTCGTTTGCAGCTGTCTAAAGCTGCCGGTTAGCGTTTGTTCAAGTGCTACTTTTCCACTTATTGGATTAAATAAATAAATAAATATTTGCCGATACAGAAGTGCGCGAAGCATGACAAATTATTTTAGATGGCGTTTTCGAAAGCAATTTAGCGCAATTTAGCTAACCGATTAGAGATAAGTGGTAACTACCTTTTTAAATTAAATTAAAAATAAACGGTTCCAAGCAAGAACACTCGTAGAATTTAAGTGAATGCCATTGGATTTTGTTGTGATTGAAAAAATCCATGGAATCGGGTTGGTAATCAAGCAGATAAAAAGTTTGAAAATTCCACAGGTCCTCGTTGTGGTCGAAAATTCCAAATGAGATGGCGAATTTGATACCACCACCTGGAGACATCATTCGTTCATTCCCTATGCCTGACTTCCAGGCGAGTTTCTTCCAGGCCTATGTACTTGCTATCGCCGAAAGCTGTCGCTTTTTCAAACGTAGGTAGTGTTGGAATTCACTGGTCCTTTATGGATCTTAGCGGTTTGTCGAGGGAAAGAGAATGTAGTTCATCCATTCTCAATACAATTCTACACTAACGGCTCCCAGGAGTTTTATTAAGAAAATCATTGTTGTATTCGATTGTTCCCGCTATGCTTGGGTCTAAAATTGAATGCCCAAAAGAACCGCAGTTCGTCAATTCATCAGCCAGTTTGTTGCTTTGAACACCGAGTGTCCTGGCAGCCACATAAGTTCAAGCTCATTGCAGGTGCAACAGATTTCAGCTTCAACTTACATTCCTGGACCATTTTTAAAGAGGTTTTCCAATGCCTTTACAGCAGCCTGGTTGTCACTTCCACCGATGATTTTATGTCGATGCCACCTTTCACCAATTATCCGATTGACAGACCGTTGCCAGTCTTTGAGCGA
This sequence comes from Rhagoletis pomonella, assembly GCF_013731165.1. NCBI lineage: Eukaryota > Metazoa > Arthropoda > Insecta > Diptera > Tephritidae > Rhagoletis > Rhagoletis pomonella. The sequence continues at coordinate 12,809,459 of NW_023458567.1, read as the reverse complement.
TCAGTATAGACATTTTTGACCGAGCTAACCAAGAGAGCGCCTGGATATCTTCATTGTTCTCTTGAAGGTAAGCTAACAACGTATTTTTTCCAAAGGAGGTTTCAGGTATGTAAAAGTTTGCCTAATTATAAGCCATCTATGGCCTGATTTTAAGAGATAAGTTTGCCTGTATATAAATACGATTGCGGTTGAGATTAGCCACTGTGTTGCCGTCCCTGAATTACTCACTAGCAGTCTCATTTCCGGGAGTATTGCTATGAGCTGCAACCAGAGCCAAATCTAATTCGAACATACTACCAACTCTATTCAAACGATTTGTGCACTGCCTCACCAGCTGGGACTTTAATGTTAGGATGTCAGAGCCATAATGACCGCTAGCCTGCCCGACTCGAGCACTACATTCTCTTTCCCTCGACAAACCGCTAAGGTCCATAAAGGACCAGTGAATTCCAACACTACCTATATATCCCAACCGTACAAATGATCTTTCTAAGCCTCAAATATAATGGGAAATATTGCCTGACTGCTGTTTTGGTTTTCCGACCACTCACAATTCCATTCAATTTCATCCTGGGCATTGCCTACAATGAGTTCTTTAGAAGCTGCAGGAGTGAAAGCTAACAGTAAATAGTAGAGCAGCTTTTTTCCAGAAGTCCAGATTGAAAAGCAGTAATACTTGTGGTTTCTTGCAGGCTTCAGGCATAGGAGGTTTAATAGATACCAAAATGCACACGTTGTAAGTAAGATTCGGCTGTGTAACCAAACACCCCTGGATGTAGTAGTAAAACTTGCAAATTCCCTAAACGTGTGCTAATTAAATCAGAAGATCCTTCGGCTATCCGGAGTACAATGTTTTTGTAGGCATTAAGATACATTCATTGCATCCAACTAGTCCCCGTCGGTCAATTTGTTATAGCGAACTAAAAATCCAAGTGGCCAATCGATTTGCTTCGCCGATCACTTTTAGGGCATTGTTTCGTCTCTGTACTCTATTTGCTATTAAGGTTTTTGTTTGAAGAGAACAGAGCTTGCAGAATAAGTCTCACGTCTTTCATATCATCGCAGTCTAACGTAAATGTTCCGGAGGTCGAGAGGATGCCTTAATGTGTGCTAACACAACTAGTACAGTTCCTTCCCGGAAGTGGTTACATTTAAGCTGTCATTCATTTGGATTTTTATGGCGTCAGTAGCTGTGTTAAGGCTGGGGTTAACATGTTGATGCTTAGCTGTGTCAACATTTTTTGGTAATTCCTGCGAAGTTTTTACAATTAGTTGTTCCTGAGGGAAAATTACCCCAAACCGCAAAATAAGCTTAAAGCCCAGTGGCTATAAACTAAAACGTATATGTAGTTACTAGGGATGTTAATTTGTTTCGATTTTTACGATACCGGAATTTTCGGGATGTCGTTATCACAATCCCGGGATTTAGATATTCATTACTTTTCAACGACTTAGATAGAAAAAACTCCTTCTATCTCTCCTACCATAAAATAAATAATAGATAAATGGGGTTAAAACCTACTTTTTTAATAAAAGTGGCTTTTTTTCTCTCTGACGTCAGGATTTATTTTCAAGGAGTTTGTAATTTGAAAGATATAATTAATTCCGAAAATTATTTAAAAAATTCAATGCAATGTAGAATAAAGATATGGGTACTAAATGAAAGAGGAAATTTCTTTAGAATTTAAAATATTTAAATTTCTTAGATTCACAATGACGAATAGATAATTTTTTAAGCTGGTAAAGTTAGAAGGGCGAAATTCGAGGATGTTATCCAGTTTATATTGCGAAATTTCTAGGATAAAATTTTAAAAGGACCTTTTCAGTACTTCTGCACCAAAAAATTGAATCTAATTAAATTCTACAGAATTCCTCTTTCATTTTATATCCATACTTCTTCCCTGAGCACATTTCGCTGAATTTTTAAATCATTTTTGGATTACTTACGCCAGAGTGAAGAACTAAAAACGCAGTTTGCCAAGAATCCCGGAATTTTTGGGACCTAATAAAGTCCGGGATCCCGGAATTAACATTCCTAGTAGTTACATACATATGTGCTATGTTCTACGGGGCAAACTTGGCAAGTTTGTCTGCGATGGTTCAATAGTTATATCTGCAATCTTAACGCCGGATCACACGATTGGGCATTTGGCCGACATTTGACGTATAATGGTACCCCAGTTGTGGTGTTTCGATTTCAATGCATTCAAATCGTGTGACTGCTAATGAAATTATCGTCCTAATTTTTATAGTTTTAACCAATAGGTCGAAATAAAAATTGCACAAAAGTGCCGATTGTGTGATCCGGCCTTTACCTTGAACTGTACTTCGAGGAATGATTTTCGTTTCTCGGGAGAGATTTGCTACGATATTCAGCGGGTGAGAAGCAGGGGGGGTTTAAGATTAAGATCTGCTGCAAGGAGACAAGTAGAACAACAAGAGGAATAGTCTTGCTCCCGTGAATTCCTTGGACCGTGAAGCCTCTTTGTCGGATTGCAGAATTGCATGAAAGACACAGATCTACAAACTGTGCGGTTCACTCCTCATATGCTTTCCGGACTAAGGAGGTTTTAAAAAGGTGGCATTCAATTAGCCGAGTAGCAAATTAGGATTTAGACTTCTTTGGCATTCCCAGCGTCCTTGTCGCATGAAAGTCGAGTCATACTGGCGTATAGAGCCCAATAAAATAAATATGTATGTATATGTGCTTATTCCAGATAAAAGTCATTTTATGTGCATAAATGAAAATTATTGCCAGGAAGAGATTCTATGCAATATTTAAATAAAAAATGTTTTTTAATTACCATAGAACAAACCTTGGGTAAGGTATATGCATATCTTTTGTATTAAATTATAAAAAAAAATATAAATATAAGTGGTAATCTTCGATCGTTAGTTTAAAAGCTATTTAAGTCCTCTTTCATTTGGTTCCAAATTTGTTTAACTATCCGGTTTGTTTACTAAACAAAGACTTTTATATCGAACTTAAAAAATACCTGGCCAAGTATACTGTTGGAAAAAATAACTGCTATTTATGGTCCCTGGTTTTTTGATATATAATTTGTAAAGAATTTGATCAAGATTTTTATCAAGTAAAATCTCCCATCGCATTCTGTGTCAATATCTATCTATAAAATAAAAAGCTCAAAAATTTTCCCGTGAGAGGAATAGGTAGAGATGTCGACAACTATTCCGTGTGTCGCAGGTTCAAAGGACGACACTTTCAGTATTTTAATGATAGGAAATGTTTTTTTTTTAACACAAAATTTATAATTTTCACATAAAATTTCAATAAACGCTTGTCAATAGCATTTTCAATATTGATAATTTATCAAGAAAGGAGCTTTAGATTTCTGTGCTAGAATTCCAATTCTTGATAAATAATAAAAAATTTACAAATTATAAAAATTCTTAATTTATTGAGTGCTTACAATTGGGCTCAAGGCGAATTTATATAAGGTGGTGTTACTAGCTCAGCTGATTTTGTGTATGTGTTTCGCCGCACGGCTTCTGATATCAAATTGAAAAATTTTGTTTGAATTTCTACACACACTCTTACAGATTTTGACAGTTTATGCCGCCAAAGCAAAAACAAAATACATGTAAATTTTTGTTTTTGTACTCCTGCTATCACCTTATATTAATTCGCCTTGATTGGGCTGTAATAAAAATTCATATTTATAAAAAAAAAACGAATACTTTTTATCAGGACATTGGACATTGCCACGTTGTGTACGCCACCAAATCGGAAAAGCACATCAACATTCAATCACGATTTTATTTTCAAATTTTACTCAATTTTTTTTTAATTTGGCTCTTGCTTTTATTTTGATTTACTTTAATTTTATTTTTTTAATTCAATTTAATTTTATTATACTTTAGTTTTATGTTGATTTCTTTACTTTTTATTATTTTATTTTGTGGTATTTACTTGATTTAGTTTTTATTTTACTCCATATTATTAAATTTTTTATGTTTGTTTGTTTAATTTCACTTTGTTTTGTTCTTATTTAAATTACTTAATTTTTTGTTTTATTTTACTTTATATTAATTTTTATTCTCTTATTTTATTTCGTTTTATACTACTTATATTTTATTTTACGTGGTTTCTGCTTTGCTTTACTAAATTTTGAATTTTTTTCTATATAATTTTACTTTACTTTATGTTTTTAAAAATTTTTAATGGCTTTTTTATTGGGTCTTATCCTTTTTATTAATTTAATATTGCTTTATTTTATTCTAATTTAATTTTCTTTGCCTATTTTATTTAACGAAATTTTATTTTGTTTCATTTAATATTTTGTTTTTAATTCGATTGAATTTTTTAGTTTATTAGATTTGTTTTGGCTTTCATTTTATTTTATTTTGTTTTATTTTATTTTACTTTACTTTACTATGTTTTACATTATTTTTTTCGCTAGTTTTTTTTTGTGTTATAATTGCGTTTATTACAGTACTTTATTTTATTTTTTTATATTTAATTAAATTTTCTATTTTAACTGTTTTGCTTTATCCTTATTTTATTTTGCTTTATTTATTTTTTCTACTTTATTTTCTTATTTTCCTTATTTTTATTTAATTTTGGTTTATTTTATTTTTGTTAAAACTTCAGGCCTTTTATTTTATTTTACTTTATTTTGTTTGGCTAGATAAATTTTTTTCATTTATTTTATTTAGACTTATTTTTTTTTGTTTCTACGTTTAATTAAATTTAACTTTGCTTATTTTGTGTTATTTTATTTTATTTAAATTGTATTTAATTTCTATTTTGTTTTCTATTCGTATTTTATTAAATATTTTTTTATTTAAGAATTTTAAATTTCCTCATTTTCTTTGTTTAGTTTTGTTTAAATGCAATTTATATTAACTTTGCTAATGTCTAATTTATTTCACATTAACGGATATGTTGCGTTAGTACCCAATTCACCCTTCAAAATTTCATTAAAACGCGCTAACATATGTTAAAGTAGTTTTTGTTTTTCATCTTGTTGCAGAAATTACTTAAATCTCAAAATAATCAAGCGTCACAAACACTTTTATAAATTGCCGCCGCCATCAAACTAAACAACGCCGCCGCATACTCGCCCATCTCCATTTCATCGAATTCGTCGATTGCTTGCACGTCACCAGTTCGCGTCGCGTGCTATTTAAATCAAAACAAGGGAAATTAGTGAAAAAGTGTAGTTCAGTGAAAATAATCAGTTCTGTGGAATGTTTAGTGTTAAATAAATGTGTGCCAAGTGTTTTTGAGGTTTGTGATTTAGTGAGCATCAATAATTTGTGCATTATAAGCAAATATATGCGAAAGGGCCAATGTGGCGGGCGACGCCTGCAATGCAAAGCTATGAAACTCCAATTTTTATGATATTTTCAACGCATTTTTTGCACTTATTGCAAACTGCAGCTGCTGTTAACTGTTCGGTAAGTGATATTTTTAATATTGATTGCAATTTGTTTGTAAAATTATTGGTAAACAAAAGTGAGTAGGTGGTCCTACTCACTACAGCCGCTGTCAGCGCAGGGCCGCGTTTTTGACAGTGTTAGGGAAAAGTAAAAGCAATAATTTTCTATGGCTAAAAGCTCAAAATTAGTTTATTTCCAAAGAGGATTTTGATAGAAGGCTTTTTTATAAATAAACTAACCGCCTGACCGATTGTTTGTAGGCAGAAGAGGCGCCGCTTTGACCTGTAGCTCTCATTAATCATGTTTTACATGCTTTTAGTATTCCAATATCACTTCACACTTTATGTAACGCATTTTTGTTGTAAAATCCTCTTCCGGCCCTTTGAAGGTAGACAATTTTTGTTAGCAAATATGTACATATGTACATAGCTGCATTTAACAGCTTGCTGCGCTGCTCGTGGTTGGTGGCTTACAGCCTAGCGAGGACACCAACCGTGTGGGTAGCGAAGTAAATTAAATAATTAGCTATAAATTCAAAGGCGTGTTAGTGACATCTGTTGGTGAATGTTTGTTTATAGGCAATCAAAAGGATAATTGGCAATAAGGTGGTAAGTGTTTATTGGAGGATGTCAAATGAAAATTGGTAATGAAAATATTAACTTAAAATTTTATTTTTGGGTTATAAAAAGTACATATGTACATATGAAATATATACATCTGTACATATAATAAAATTGTAACAGGCCGATGTCTCTACATTATAGATTGTAAAGAAAACTTAACATGGGTGGTCTTTATTAGAGCCACAGAAGCCAAATCAAAAAATTTTTAGAATTTTTGTTTGTCTGTCTGTATGTATGTTTGTATGCTTATAACTCGAAAACTAATACAAATGTATGTACATGGAACTGAATGCAGTTTTCACCGATGTATTTCTGGAGATCTAACTTAAAATATAGAAAGGAAAAAATTAAATTGATAAAATAAATGAAATACATATTACAAAACGGGTATCAAACAGCACAAAAATACGTTTAAGGCGCTGGGAAGCACGGCGGGTATTTGCTATTTAGTATGGAATAAATACATATCGTCGTTTAATGTACAAAACCGCGTATCAAGAAAATGCAAAACCTCTTATGAGCGGCTGCCTTAAATTTATAGGGGAGAGCAAAACTTGCCTTATTTCCAAACGGTTCTCTCTTTTATCCCTGATTATCTCTTCTTCTTACATCTAAGTATCGATATTTTAGTATGAACGGATAATGGCTTGATGTTAGGAGCTTCCGGTGAGCAAATATCTTTTTTGGCACAAAAGTTAGTTAGGACTTTTTTCAGAACCACGATACGCGGTTTTGTACTTTAAACGACGATATGTATGTAGTATTCAAACCCCAGTTAATATATATTAAAGTTCCACATAAGTTTAATTAACTGTCGCGCGAAAATATGCAGATTATTTTGAATCTTAGCCTAACCTAGTTCGCTGGGTACTCTAATCTGTCAATTACTTCGTAATTTAGATGTTATTATTTTTAATAGAAGTAAATAATAGTTTTAAAATTGTGTTCACACAAATTGGGCAATTACAAGTGGCAAAACTCAAAGTAAAACACAGAGTGGACAAAGCAAATGTACTTAGATACCAGTAAAAAATATCAGTTGAGTTTTCGATGAAAAATTTTCACACCATTTTTTCACACCAGTATTTTTTTTTTCTATCAAACTGCCCCTGCGTTAGACAACCAAACAATTTAATTGCGGTCAAAAAATGTGAGAAAATAATGAGTCTATGCACACTTCAATGTGAAAATAAAAAATCGTCTATAATTAAGCTGTTTCAATGACAACACTCAATACATAATTAAAACTATAATGGACGCGTTTTATAAATACTTGCTACAATGTGTGCTTGAATACTGATTAGAGTTTCAAGTGGGTTATTATGTTATGAAGGAAATAAAAAAAAAACACACAAACCAGACTGGTATGTATTTAGAGGTAACAAATTTCGACTGAATTAGGATTTAAATACTACTGAGGCAGCCTCTATAAACAAAACAAAAAAAAAATAGATAAAATAAAATAAACAACAAAAGACTCAGTCCCATTGT
>NW_023458567.1:12789655-12801842 GCF_013731165.1 Rhagoletis pomonella | reverse complement strand
GCAAATATAGAGCAAGAGCATTTGTTAGCAAAAACCAAAACCTTGGTGGAAATATCTAATATAGCTGACTCATGAACCAAAACCAAACCAAAATTTAAAGTTGGGTACAAATTTTAAAGGTTGCATCGGGTGAGCAACAGTTTATCGATTCGAGAAATTAATGCGGTGATGAGAAAACGAAAACTCATATATCGAGACGATAAAGTGGCCGGTAAACTAAAGGTTAGATGAGAAAACGGCCCTAAATAGCAAATACCCGCCGTGCTTCCCAGCCCCTTAAACGTATTTTTGTCCTGTTTGGTAACCTTTTTTGCAATATGTATGTATTTCATTTATTTTATCAATTTAATTGAATAAAATATTTCAAACAGTTGGCAACTCTCTTCAAAAATACTACCGGCAGTAAACTTTCGCAAACCTCTTCAGTTTGATACCCATATTGCAATATTCAATTTATCTTATCAATTAATTTATTAATTTATTAATCAATTCAAACAGTTGGCAACCTTCAACAAAAATTTTTTCGGCTGTAAGCCTTTCTAAACCTTTTTCTTTTGACAGCTATTTTGCAATATTTACTTTATCTTATCAATTTACTTATTACAATTTCAATTCAATTTACTTTTCAAACAGGTGGCAACTCTCTATTTTTTCCTTTCTATATTTTAAGTTAGATCTCCAGCAATACATCGGTGAAAACTGTATTCAGTTCCATGTACATACATTTGTATTAGTTTTCGAATTATAAGCGTACAAACATACATACAGACAGACAGACAAAAATTCTAAAAATTTTTTGATTTGGCTTCTGTGGCTCTAATAAAGACCACCCATATTAATTTTTCTTTACAATCTATAATGTACAGACATCGGCCTGTTGCTATTTTGTTATATGTGCAGATGTATGTATATATTGCATATGTACATACATATGTACCATTTATAACCCAAAAATAAAATTTTAAGTTAATATTTTCATTACCAATTTTCATTTGACATCCTCCAATAAACACTTACCACCTTATTGCCAATTATCCTTTTGATTGCCTACAAACAAACATTCACCAACAGATGTCGCCAATACGCCTTTGAATTTATAGCTAATTATTTAATTTACCTCGCTACCCACACGGTTGGTGTCCTTGCTACGCTGTAAGCCACCAACCACGAGCAGCGCAGCAAGCTGTTAAATGCAGCTATGTACATACATATTTGCTAACAAAAATTGTCTATCTTCAAAGGGCAGGAAGAGGATTTTCCAACAAAAATGCGTTACATAAAGTGTGAAGGTGATATTGGAATACTAAAAGCATGTAAAACATGAGCAAAGATTAATGAGAGCTACAGGTCAAAGCGGCGCCTCTTCTGCCTACAAACAATCGGTCAGGCGGTTAGTTTATTTATAAAAAAAAGCCTTCTATCAATTTCTCTTTGGAAATAAACTAATTTTCAGCTTTTAAAGTCAATTATTGCATTTACTTTTCCCTAACACAGTCAAAAACGCGGCCCTGCGCTGACAGCGGCTGGCTTACCACCTACTCACTTTTGTTTACCAATAATTTCACAATGAAATTACAAATAAATATCAAAAATATCACTTACCGAACAATTAACAGCAGCTGCAGTTTGCAATAAGTGCAAAAAATGTGTTCAAAATATCGCAAAAATTTAATTTTCATAGCGTTGCGCACTTTGCATTGCAGGCCCTTTCGCATATATGTAGGTATTTGCTTATAATGCACAAATTATTGATACTCACTAGAACACAAACCACAAAAACACTTGGCACACATTTATTTAACACTAAACATTCCACAGAACTGATTATTTTCAATGAACTACACTTTTTCACTAATTTCCCTTGTTTTGATTTAAATAGCACGCGACGCGAACTGGTGATGTGCAAACAATCGACGAATTCGATGAAATGGAGATGGGCGAGTATGCGGCGGCGTTGTTTAGTTTGATGGCGGCGGCAATTTGCAGAAGTGTTTGTGATGCTTGATTATTTTGAGATTTTAGTAATTTCTGCGACAAGAGGAAAAACAAAAACTACTTTAACATGTGTTAGCGCGTTTTAATGAAATTTTGAAGGGTGAATTGGGTACTAACGCAACATATCCGTTAATGTGAAATAAATTAGACATTAGTAAAGTTAAAATAAATTGCATTTAAACAAAACTAAACAAAGAATATGAGGAAATTTAAAATTCTAATATAAAAAATATTTAATAAAATACGAATAGAAAACAAAAAAGAAATTAAATAAAATTTAGATGAAAGAAAATAAGACAAAATAAGGCAAAGTTAAATTTAATTAAACGTAGAAACAAAAAAAATAAGTCTAAATAAAATAAATGAAAAAAATTTATCTAGCCAAACAAAATTAAGTAAAATAAAATAAAAGGCCTGAAGTTTTAACAAAAATAAAATAAACCAAAATAAAATAAAAAATAAGGCAAAAATTAATTGAAACAAAATAAAATCAAGTAAAACAAAATAGGGTAAAGAAAAATAAATCAAAATAAAATTAAACTTAATGAAAGAAAATGGAAGCCAAACCAAATCATGTAAACTAAAAAATTCAATCAAATTAAAAATAAAATATTAAATAAAACAAAAGAAAATTAGTTAAATAAAATAGGTAAAATAATTAAATCAGAGTAAAATAAAGCAATATTAAAGTCATAAAAAAGGACAAGACCTAATAAAAAAAGGAATTAAAAAATTTTAAAAACATAAAATAAAATTATATAGAAGAAAAATCAAAATTTAGTACAACAAAACAGAAACAAGGTAAAATAAAATAGAAGTAATGTAAAATGAAATAAAATAAAAGAATTAAAATTAATATAAAGTAAAATAAAATAAATATAAAAAAAGTAACTTAAAGAACAACACAAGGTGAAATTAAACAAACAAAAATAAAAAAGTAAATAATATAGAGTATCTAAAATAAAAACTAAATCAAGTACAAAAATAAAACAAAATAAAATAATAACAAGTAAACAAAGCAAAATAAAAATATAGTATAATAAAATTATAAAATTTAATTAAAATTAAGCTTCATAGAACTCTTCCTAGTGCGCAATATTTTTCATTTATGCACATAAAACTGGATTTTTATCCGGAGTAAGCATATACACAGATGGACCTTTATGAATCTTAGAAGTACATATATGGAGGAAAGAGAATGTAGTTGATTCATTCCCAATACATCCGACTCAAATATTGGCCATCTGACGAAGGCCGGACAGCGGCAGAGAAAATGTTCTCTCCTCATCTTCCAAACAAGATTTTTTTTAGTTTCACTTTTATTTCAACATATTTTGATTAAAAGAAAAATGCCGATAAAAATAAAATTTTTCATAAAAACAGGGTTGAAATCTTGAAATTCATGCCCGTAGTTTGTTTGTAAGTCAAATATGAGTGAAATTGTGCTACTATGATAGCACGGCCGAGTAATCATAGCCAACTTATGTACAGTAGTCGAAAAAATTATAGCCGAGCCAAATTTTGACAAGTTTTAAAATATTATTTTTGTTGTTATTTAATTTCGGTTAGTTTTTTATAGTTCGTTCTTTACCAACATCCGTATAAATACAAGTTTAAAGGCAGTGTCACACGATTGGGTATTTGCTAAAATTTGGTGTAAATCGTATCCCAATTGTTTGAACACCCAAAATATATTTCACTATCCCAATCACGAAAATTAATTTATTGAAATTTTTCAATAGAACATCGCTGTATTGTACCAATCTTTTGAATGCAAAAAAAAATTTCCCACTTTTTTTTACCAATAGCCCAATATAAAAATTTACAAATCTGTACAAATGTACCAATCGAGTGACACTGCCTTAAAAATTTATGCAATTAAAAAAAAATTCTACAAATTTTCGTTAAAATTTCGAGTTTTTTAATTAAATTCTGAGTATGCAGTTTTATAGCCCATTGAATTCTAGTAGAATAAAGTACAAGTTTCAATTGGCTAAAAATGTCGATTGATTTTTTAGAACTTTTAAAAGTTCGAAATTTGTACGAAAGTTTGTTGATTTTTTTTTAATATTGCACAAATGAGTAGTCCACTTGCAAACAGCGTTATGTGATTTTATAATAGTGAGCCATAATTTAAAAAAAAACGTCTGCAACAACAAGTAACATCCAAGTTGTATATTTCTCTTTATTATCTGAAAATTTGGATAAACAAGAGCCTAATAACATTACAAACCAATATGGCAATGTGGTAGTTTTTGCAAATTTTATATATAAAAATTGAATATAGCGAGTTTTGAAACAGTAACTTTTACATAGCTATCTTTTTTTTGCTTTTGCGTTCGCTCTTTCATGAAGATTGGTTCTTTTTTACGACGCCTTCCACTAAGCACCGAAACTACCACGTTTTATTGCAGTTTTCTAAATTCATCAGAAGATGGAGACTTTTGAAAGTGTATAAATAAGTATTATAGCGACTTTTGCAATAGTAGTTAACATTTGATGCTATTTTTTCAGAAAATAGAAAGATTTTGCACTGCATTGTTAGTGGACATGAAACTACTTTAAATACTGGTACGTTACTCACCAAAAACTAAAAATCTAAAAAAATTTACATAGCTCCTTTGCAAGTGGACTGCTCAAATTTAGAAACATGGATTTCTACGGGTTTTGTTAAAGAACGAACTATATTTTTATTTAAAAATTTAACAAAAGTTCAATAACAACAAATATAATACGTTAAATCTTGGCAAAAAGTGGTTCGGTTATAATTTTTTGACCACTGTATGTATTTTTTTATATTTTTAATTGGACCTTCACATTGTACATAAAGGAAGTACATAACAAAATTAAAAAAATATATGCTTTTTTTTGCCTTTTTTTGAAGCTCGTTTTGCCTTTTTCAAGTTAAAGTGCCTTAAAAACCTACGTTTCTACATTTCGGTGGGGGGAGGGTCAGTTACCAGCTGCCATCTAGCTCAGGTATTATTTTCAGTCTTTGAGCGATCAGTATAGACATTTTTAACCGAGCTAACCAAGAGAGCGCCTGGATCTCTTCATTGTTCTCTTGGAGGTAAGCTAACACCGTTTTTTTTCCAAAGGAGGTTCCAGGTATGTAACAGTTTGTCTAATTATAAGCCATCTATTGCCTTATTTCTGGATATTTAAGAGATAAGTTTGCCTGTATATCGTTACGGTTGGGGTTGAGATTACGTCCACTGTGAGGCCGTACCTGAATTACTCACTAGCACTCTCATTTCCGGGAGTATTGCTATGAGCCGCAACCTGTGCTAAAGCTAATTCGAATATACTACCAACTCTATTCAAACGATTTCTGCTCTGCTTCGCCAGCTGGGACTTTAATGTTGAGGATGTCAGAGTCATAATGACCGCTAGCCTGCCCGAATCGCTTGGGCTGGACGCTGGCATAAGCTCGTACGTTTGAAAAAGCGACAGCTTTCGGCGATAGCAAGTACATAGGCCTGGAAGAAACTCGCCTGGAAGTCAGGCATAGGGAATGAACGAATGATATCTCCAGGTGATGGTATTGAATTCGCCGTCTCATTTGGAATTTTCGACCACAACGAGGACCTGTGGAATTTTCAAACTTTTTATCTGCTTGATTACCAACCCGATTCCATGGATTTTTTCAATCACAACAAAATCCAATGGCATTCACTTAAATTCTACGAGTGTTCTTGCTTGGAACCGTTTATTTTTAATTTAATTTAAAAAGGTAGTTGCCACTTATCTCTAATCGGTTAGCTAAATTGCGCTAAATTGCTTTCGAAAACGCCATCTAAAATAATTTGTCATGCTTCGCGCATTCGTATCGGCAAATATTTATTTATTTATTTAATCCAATAAGTGGAAAAGTAGCACTTGAACAAACGCTAACCGGCAGCTTTAGACAGCTGCAAACGAGCCATAAACTCAAAGCTGCAGCATTGTACTCCTATGCAGCTCAGTGTTTGTTTGTTTTATAAATGATTTATTTACATTATTGCTGATTTTTTTCAACAGCACTCATTGCCCTACAATTGCGTTGGGTTGGGTTGGGTTTTGAATAGGGAAAAGCCACCGTCACCGCCGCCGTACGCTCAGGCCTATGCGCCGCCCAATAAGCACACAAATATGAACGCTTGTGCATGCCTAATGAATAACTTCCTGTCCTCGCGCCCGACAATTCAATCGACTAAGTAAGCTGCCATATTTGTGCATTAATTTGTGCTACGACTCCATTATTACCCATCAGCTAGCCAGCCAGCCGCCACCACATCACAAAAATCACAGCTCACTCCCTGTCTGACACTCGAGTAGCATAATATGAACGACGCTGTCATTGAGTGTCGTGTTGCTGCCACTTAGTGTGCTGCCAACTCAAACGAAGCGAATTTCAAAAGCTATATACAGAGTTCAGACTCGATGCAATGTCGCATTGCTAACTTCAATTGGGTGATTACCATTCGCCCGTCCCTGCCTTCTGTCGAGTGAGTGCCTTGCCTGATTAACACCGCCGCTGCTGCTTTGTTGTGCTGCCACTCCTCCTACATTTCGTACTCCCATGAGCTCACTACCTACTAATTGTAGAGGTTTTTTACACTCGCTTAATATTTATTTATTATGGCGTAATGCGAGTTCAACTAGGCAAGCAGGGATGTTTCGTTGATTTACACAATTTTCAGAGGAACAATAAAAAATTCAAAATAATTCATAAAGTGTAGTGCGCGTAAATTAACTGGCCTTGCTTGTGTGCTTGTAAATATGTTTACACATTAGCAGTTGTTGACAATCTTTCAGCCATTCACCATTTTTCCCTTCAAACAAAATCTCTATGTGGCGGCCATATTTGATTTGTATTTAACAAAAAAAAAGCCTTTGTTGGTAGCACTCAAAGCACCCCTGCCGCTGAGGTTAGATGCAGTGTTGCTGCTGCTTTCCCATACTTTTTTTTTACCAATTACTGTCACTACTTTTGTTACTGTTTCTTTTTTCTGGCATAAGCAAATTAGTGACAGCGTGTGGTGAAGTTTGCATACACACTTGGTTGGTGCTTAAAGCAGTGAGCGATGGTGGTTGCGTTTTTAATCAAAAAATAAACTAATTTACAGTAGTTTCAAGGACCTTTCACATTTGCCTTGTAGTTGTGCTGGGAATGGGAAATATGTAAGTGCTTCAGAAATAATAATGGCCACTTCTTATTCAATAAGTTATTATTTCTTCGCATGGAACGGAGATCTCTTGTATTTGTCTTTTGTTGTATAAGTCTGGCCTTATGCTGCATTTCCACTAGGCGTTAAATGCCAAAATTTGAATGACTAAGTTGGCGGCACGGATTCGTGTAGTCCAATTTGCAATGTCTCTGAAATATAGATTCAACTAAGTTTAAGCTATCAACGGTCTTATGTTGACTTTGAGCGCATCGGTCGATTACGATTTACAGGCATTGAGGTGCGACTTCCGAAAACCTCGGCAGAAAAAGTGAACTAATTTTGTTGTGCCGACTCTGCTATGCCCTTGGATAGTCTAGCAAGGTGCGTTGGCGTCACATTCCACTTATGGTGGGCCTAGCGCTGTTTCAACGGCGTCGGACCAAAGCGAAATTCGTGTCAGCTGAGTGTTTTTATGTGGCAAATGAAGAGGGGATTGGTTTCTTGTGCGGTGCTTCTACAAGCAGCATATGTCCTGCCATCAAGTCTGAGCCTGTTGTACTAATTATTGCGCCAGCGCTACTTATCCGGCGCCGAAGCCATGTATTTCGTCCATAAGTTCGCGAAGATATCTTTTGACGTGACTCTGTTTCCGGTAAATGAATTTTCGGATGTTCTTTGCGGTAGCAGCCGAGCAGTAAAACAAAAATTCCGGAATTCCCCCTACCAAAGCTGGACGGGACTAGTCTGAACCTTTCCTCCGAGGCGAAATACTTAGGTATTAGCCTTGACTCCTTGCCGAAACTGATTACCGCGTCACCCTGGGATTTTAGTTTTAAGATTCCCATAAAATTTCCAACCCGAGAAGTTGGTCTCCTGTCGGCAAATGATGGTATTTCCATCTACACCGATGGCTCAAAAATGGAAAAATGAGTCGACTCGGAGTACAAAGGACCTTCAAACAAGGCAATCATACCACCTGCCTCATAAGTGCAGTGTCTTTCATGTAGGCGGGACAGCCAAGTGGCATTGAAAACAAAAGCAGTCCGGAAATGTCATGCAACGCTGGCCTCACTGAGTCACGTAAAAAACCTCTCTCTGATGAGTTCCTGGACAAAATATAAATATAAGGGAACGAAATAGCCGAAGAGATGACTAGATATGGCTCGGAAATTCAAATTAGCGAAGGGGACACCCTATTGCCACCGATTTTTTCTGCTAAAGGGGATTAAAGAATGAAGGTCTAAAGATCCTTGTGGCCGAGACTCAATAAGAGTCGTACTGAAGAACTATTGACACTATGCAAATCTGCAGTTAGTTCTCTTGGCGTTGTCGTCACATGGCACTGTGCTGTAGCATCAATGCCCCATCGATGGCGTATGCCAACGATCTCCCTCTGCAGAAGTTGCCGGGATGAGGATGAAGAGGAATCGATTCACGACTTCTTACGTCCATGCCTAGATCTCCAGACAAGGCGTCTCAAGCATTTGGGATCACCCTTGGGGGAAATGGCGGAGGTGAAAATATCGAACATCCACGGCTTCATCCGGGATATTAAGTGAGGCAAGTGTAACTGAGGCAAGTATAAATCTCTGCGATTCTAATTTGAAGTGAAGTCTGAATAAACAATTTTCCGCTGTGCTGAGAACGACATAAGCCGTGACACGCCAGATGTTTCTAGACCATCCTCTTAAGCAAATTGTAATCAAGAAAGTGACTTTACTGTTCATAGCTAGACTACGATAGTAGGTGTTATGGTTCTTGACTTTGTTCCACCCATGGTGCGATTCTCTGAGAATCTGCTACGTACGCCAACCTACGTTTACGCTACGTCGTTGACTAACTGCGCTTTAAGACGAGCAGAAGCTGCTTGCCTTTCCGACAAACAACGCAATACAGTCACAAACTCGAAAGCATGAGCGGCAAATAGAAGCCAGCCGGAAATACCTAAAGCGCTGCATGGAAATTGGTATGAGCTGCGAGTAAGCCAGAAAACAAACAAAAGAACCAATCGAACTGCCTCAGAGTGAGAAACCGGACCACCTGTCCGTTATCGGAGAGTACACCACTTCATAGGAATAGGCCCCGAAGAACGTTTCCAAACGAATGACGGTGCAGCGATGAACTATCCAGCTGTGAATAAAACTGCGCTCATGGCCAGAGACGCTGGAATTATCGTGGAGTCATTACTTTGAATTTGGAGACTTTGTGAGCTAAAGCTGGGTATAAGTTTCAAGGATTAACCAGTTACAGTTTTGTCGACGAAGGAGCTAAGGTTCATGCAAAATGCGAAAACACTTTCTTCAATCGGGGGCGGCTATTCATAATTTGCAGCGTTGCTGCGAGTTGGATAAGGGACACAACTTTCCGCATTATTCCCGCTGGAAAATAAAGTAGGAGTGCATTTTTGCATTCGAGTGGGAAATAGTTTTAGTTAGATGTCTCATATTCAATATATGCACTGTTCCGCACTAAAAATATCAAACTCGGTTACTATGGACTCATTTCATTGCACATGCCACAACTTTTTCTCATGCGGGTAGTACGATCACATAACAGCATTAAATTTCTTTGTCCATCTTCCTGCATCTCGAACTCTGTTAATTTTTTTTTTTTCAACTTCTCACTGCATTCCTCTTGAACGTGCGAAATTTTTGGCATACCACTGTCAAAATATTTACACAACATTTGTCATGCATGCGATCTACATACCACTCTGATCTCCATTGCAAGGATCCTTCGCGCGCAGAACGGTCAACATTTTGCCGCGCTCAGACTGCATTCCTTTGCACTGCCCGACGTCTACCTGTCTGGCAGTGCGCTACAAACTCTATTTGCTACGCAGGCAGCTGAGTGCTTAGTGACCGGTAGGCAGACAGACAAGACAAGACAATTGCCAGCGCAATGTTTTCTTTTGTGTGCTGAAGATTTGTGTGCACTTTGCTTTTGTGGCTACTTCCTCCGTCATCTTCCGCAGAAGTTTTTGTTTATTTATTTAAAATTAATTGTAGCGGTTTAAGATGTGTCGTCCTACCTCTCAGCGACTGTCTTTTTCTGTAGTCGGAAAATAATTCTATTATTTTACTTTTGTGTGTAATTTGTTAGTGATTAGTGAAAATGTGTTTCACCACTGTGACGTTGCGCCTTTTTTTTGGGTAAACAATCGCCATAAAATGTTGTTATCCTAATAATGCTCTTAGGGTTTTATAACGGATTATTTTGGCGTTAAAGTGTACAAATTGTAGGCGTAGGATGGGCAAATTGGTTAATGTCTGCTGTTTTTCTTTCGCACTTGTATCTTTGCTCGTTCTCAGGTCCTTCTGCGAAACTGATTCAAGAGAGAAGTCTTTGTTGGTATTTAAATTGTTGGATATTGAGTTCTCACGGCTATAGAGTGTAAACCTTATTGACTTAAAAGTCAAGAGTTGATGGCTTCGCCTGGGAATGCAATGAAGTAGTAGTGGACTGTGAAAATTTTAGGGGTGGTTTAGTAGAGATTTTAAAACTATTTGAACGTATGTAGATGGATTCTAACGGCAACTATTAGGGTTTGATTGTGTTGAAAGCTGAACAGCCAAAAGCCAAAATCTGCTCAAATTAAGATTGTAATCAAAGCTTGTGAGGTCTATAACAAAGGAAGACGATTCCTGGTCAAAACTTAAGAATATATCTCCAAATAGTCAAACCAATTAAAAAAGTTAGCTGTAAAATCAAGTTGCCGATGGGGAACCTATCTACGGCTGAGCGAGATCTTAAGGGTCGGTTTGGATGGTTGCGAATTTTCCTTCGATTGATTCTTGAGTTGGACGGGCAATATTTCCAGTTGTACTTGAGGCCTAATGAGAATAAAAATAAAAACTTCTCTGACCGCGTAAAGAAACTGAAAAGTGTGTCCAGAAATAGAAAAGGCAGCCCTTCAGCTTTCAATGGCTAGTTACTTTTCATTACTGCCGATCTAAATATTCATCACCTTTGCCTGTCAAAAGTAGGAAGGATATAGTGCAATTTTTTGCGACTATTGGATTGAGGACGTGACTGGTTTTACCAAGAATCATAACTCCCTAACTACAGATTAACAGGTATCTCTCCGCTGATCATGTTTTACGGAAAATATTTTGTGGTTATGTTTGTGTGTATCCTAACTAGCCATTTTCCTGAGTTTCTGGACTACCCAAATAATTTGCGCTCAACCAGGACCAATTATACGCAGTCAAAGTATTAAAAATAACGCATCTATGACATATTTTACTGGGTTGAAAGAACGCCTACAAGCCAAAGCAAGCGATATAATCGACCAAGACAGTAAGCAGTCTGGATGTTTGCTACTGGGATACCATTTCGGACTGATCAAAAAAATTTGTATTTCACTTAGATCTCCCGCTTACTACCAGAACAGAGCGCTGGTATAACTATAGCATATTCGAATACGAACTATAGCAGATTTGACGCTTTTAAAGACCCTCTCTGCCAGCTAGAAATCCGCGGTGATGTGGCCATCAGTACTTGTCTGTCGGACTTATCCGTTCCACAAAAATCCTCGAGCTACAAAGCTTTATTAGACAAACTGATTCTCGTTTAGCGCTGTAACCACCTAAGCCACAGCCGCTGTGGCTGAGTGGTTAGAGGTGCGTACCAATACCCCGTTGATCTGGTTTCGATCCCTGGTCCGAGCAACATCCAACTTAGTAAAAGCTTTTTTTCTCTTCGGCAGGCAAAGAAAAAGCTTCTCATAAAACCCATTTGCCGTTCGGAGGTGGCGAAAAACTGTAGGTTCCTCCATTTGGGTAACAATATCAAGAAGCTCGGCCAAACACTTAGCAAAAATGTAAGCACCAAATATTAATAAAACACGCCCGTCGTTTTTCTTCTATGTCAACTGACGCCAATTGGAAGCCAAGTCCTTTTCACTGAGGTATTTCCATCGCAGAAATTAGACCAAAGCTAATTATATTTCTAGTCAGCATCAACAATGTGACAATTAAAGGGTATTATACCGGCCTTTTTATACCCGAGCGCACTTGTGCACAAGGGTATATTAATTTTGT
>NW_023458567.1:12786314-12789555 GCF_013731165.1 Rhagoletis pomonella | reverse complement strand
GGTATTTAATGTTCGGCTTCGCCCGAACTTAGACTTTCTTACTTGTTTGACCTAAGTGTAATTGCATTGGAGACCTGGTTGAGAGCACCCGCACTAGCCAACCTTTGTCTTACTTATGATAGGTCCAATTGTGTAGAACTCTAAAAATTAGCAGAGGGTATTGGTCGATAGTAGGCCGCTTGTACTCCGAGGAGTAAACCAACCTAAGTAGTTTCAGTTATCAACCATTTTGAGGGTTTTTGGTTTTTTTTTTTTTTTTTTAAACAATCAGTTTCATACCTCAGTAATTAAAATTACCACCCATTTTGTGTCTTTCGATAAGAAGCGATGTGCCACAGTCGCAGTCTGGCAGCTCAGTTATTTCTGCAAACGGTCTGGATAAATGGTTTCTCCTTTTTCTTTTACATCAGGCTTCCCTTTGTTGACAACCACAGCCATACCCCCTACGTCTCTAAAAACCCTGCTGCAATCACATCGTGATCATGGTATGCTAGCAATGCCCACCCATTTCTTGACGATAGCCTCCCTTTTCTTGGAATCCCTTTCCGTCTCCTCTTGGGACCTATTCCACAAGCCTGCGTTTTTTTTGTATACCTGTCATGAATATGAAATGGTATTATAACCTTGGTCCGATGTTTGTAAGTACTAGAATAAAAAGAGATATTCTCATGAAATTTATCCTTAAATGATCAGGACGTCGAGCTGAGACTATTTAGCCATGTCCGTCTGTCCGTCTGTCTGTCTGTCTGTCTGTCTGTCGCAATCTAGTATCTCAGCTTTAGAGATATCCGACTCAAATTCGGTAAGCCGGTGTATTTTTAAATACATTAATCATTTATCGGAACCGGCAAAATCGGATCGATATAACAGATAGCTTCTATACAACTGATTGTTCAGATATGAGATTTTTTTCTATACCTCCTCCATTTATACAGCTAGGTACATGAAATTTCGCACTATTTTTCCCTATTATCAACAGATAGCTTACAGTGAAAATGGCAAAGATCGGGTGACTATAATCTATAGCCTCCATACAACTGATCGCTCATATATGGGGTTTTACTCTAAAACTCCTTCATTAAGACGGCTAAGACCAAGAAATTCCGTGAGCTACTTTCTAAACCGTCATACCAAGTCTACAGAGAAAATCGCCAAGATCAGTGCTGTATAAGCTATATCTCCTATACCACTGATGAGTCCTCTGTGAATGCAGTGATTATAAAAATGTTGTTTAGTTCCCAAGCAATTAATTTCAAATGCAGTAATCGGTTGAAGTAACATTATCTGATGTTCATGAAAGGTATGAAGCCTGCCCTGCTCTAACTAGTTTCTGAGTAGTCTAGTAACTCAGGTACTCCTTAACCGACGTTCCGATGTGAAATTTATTTCACAATTTCACTGGTTTCATATCATAGGATGAAAAGTACGGGCAGGTAGTGCTTTTCTTCAACCGCCCTAGACTTAAAAGTTTCTCCCAGGTATTATTGCCTCTTGACTGTATTGAACGATCTGCTACTCATTGAAGCGGTTCGGAGCACACACTTGAGACTTTTAGCATTACTATTTGACCTTGTCGTTGCTGGAAGTGCCTTTTTTGTTCAGGTTGCTATAATGGTTGTTTATTAGATTTCAAACCTTCACGGTTCCATATATCAATCTAACAAGTGGGTTGGGGAAAACTGTCAGCTCGCCATGTTATCATCCATGCCATGGCTAGGTTACCGTCACTTACTGATTTGACTTCGTATCAATGACGTATCGTATAAAGTCACTTTACCACTTACCACTAACGTCTATGGACATCGTCTGCCTAACTTTCTACATTGAAGGAAAACTCCTGGCTTCCGATGAAGGAGTTTTTGATTGGACTTCGCTGTTAGAAAGGAGCAATTTTTCCTTGAACTTAAAGATGTCCTGTGTAAAAGAATCAGTTCAGGGCAAAATACGACCATCAAGTCCCTTTGTGAGACCACTTTCGGGTTTGCGGCATTCAGTCTAACACTGAAGATTCATGTCCTTTTTCGCTCAAGAGAATTATTTGGATCATTTTTTTGATATATTTTTGGTCTGGTCTGAGGCAAATCGATTATTTTTTCATAAATCGTCTCTATGTTGAAGTCTATGTTGAACTATGTTGACGTATTCTGATAGCAGCCCTGTGCTTTTTTCCTTTTATCAATCACCACTTAACGCCACTCTGCTTTATGATTTTTGTTTCTTTCTTTTCGCATTCACTCAACATGTGGTATTTTAATTTCACATTCATCAATTCCAATTCGCTTCAATTTTTAATTACATATCACAGTTCAATTTGTATGCGTATTAGCGCTAAAATGCTTGATTAACTTTTTAAGTCCTCCTTCCGTGCAGGGCTTTGTGTACTTTTTTCTTCGGCGCGCTTTTGGTGATTTTTAGAGTGGAAATTTCTAGCGAAAAAAGGCGTGTCAATCGTACTACTCATAAGTTGCACATATCAAATGCATTTTCAAAATTGTGGCCTCGTTTATTATGCGCAATTCTGCGCGCCTGGCCTTTCTTTGAGACACCCGAGGGCGTCTGTGGTTGTCAAAATTTAATTTGACATTTCTACGCCGGTTTGTAAATTGCACTGCTTTTTGCACTGTGCATTGCAGGTGCCTTTCTTTTTGTGTGTTTTGGTGGTAATATTTAGCAGAATTTTTTAATTATGCTTAAGTGGGTGTTATTTTGTAGCTGGGCGGGCGGCCGGCAATGCACCCACCAGTGCTAACTGCATTCAGCTTTTATGCATTTTCGGCTTTTGAATTACGCATGAATTGCACTTTGTGAGTAATTGCAATTAGTAGGCAGCAGAAAGTGGTTTATTGCATAGAAATAAATGCATTTTACGGAAATGTGGATGAAACAAGGCGGCAATGTTCGATTCGATAAGTTCGCCAGCTTAACAAAGCAAATCTCAACAGAGCATTACTAGATCCCTTGGATTTTAAACAACAGCGTACGTGAAAGTTCGTCCAGAACTCATTCCTCTTCATATTCATATTCAGACTCATGCAAAGAGGGCAACCATAGTATGGACTGGTTTCGAAATTACGGTAAAATCGATATTCTAATGAAGCAGTGTCCAGAAATTGCGATACAATTAAATTTGGCAATAACAAGTAAGAAAGTCTAAGTTCGGGCGGAGCCGAACATTAAATACCCGGCGCAAGTAATAAATATATGTTTTTTCACCTTTCCGAAACCTTCCGCTAGATGGTAA
>NW_023458567.1:12767417-12786214 GCF_013731165.1 Rhagoletis pomonella | reverse complement strand
ACAAAATTAATATACCCTTGTGCACAAGTGCGCTCGGGTATAAAAAGAATTGGGCAGATATAGCATGGTTTGGTTCACTGATGACGCATTGACTGGAGAAGAAACCGGGGTAGGTTAAGAGACTTGGAATTGTTGCGCAAACATATGCCCATCTCGGATTGAACCTTATGGAACGACCTCTGTATGAGAAATAATTTAGTTATCAACTAGGCAAATCGACTGAGCCTGCCATTCTTAGCCTGGCATCGAAAATTGAAAGGGATGTTGGGTCTAAAAACCATTTACGAATTAACTCTGCATAAATATACCAGCACTCTGGCAGCAGAATGGCGGCGCTCCTCGCAAAAAGAGCATACGTGTTATCTTCAGAGCTGTTGTTGGATTGCCTTCAGCGCTCTTAACACTCATCGCATATATAAATCGGATTTACCTCTTTTTGGTTTCGGGATATGCCGGAATCATGGGAAATGAAGTGGCAGATATTCTCGCCTTCATCGGCCTGCCATGGTTTTCCGTTCAGCGACACTAATATATCCGAATGGAGAGTAGCTTTACAAGATGAATAGGAAGAAAACCCACTTCGATGTTTAGAATCATTGTATATGACCTTAATTTCCTTGAGCTAAAGGACCGCTTGAGGGTCCTGTATGTGTACTAAATGTTAGGTTTGTGGCGGAAACTTGGGGGCGTCATTCCTCTTCTAAACAAAAAGCGAGGGTTAATATTATTTAGCCCTCTTAAAACATAACATGCTAAAAATTTCATTTCAAAAGTAAGGTCAGATATCGGCTTCCTGGGATCACCCGATCGGCTAAAACCTGTACATAAATATACAAGGTGCTCGAACCTGACCGAACTAGTGGTACTCTTCTCTGCAGTGAACAATCCAAGGGATTGAAGCGGGATGAATCGAAAAGAAAGGGACATTGCTTTTTTCACGACAATGGTGGACCAAATATTTGTTTAGTGAATGGTTTGGAAATTGAGAAAGTTTGTGTGAGTAATATCAAACATCCATCTGCCACTTGAACCCATTCGTCCATTTTACGGCAGATGCTGTGGTCCTTCAAATCCAACTCTTTAATGGTTGGTGTCGAGATTCTACACGACTGGTTCGATACAAAAAAATCAGCCAAAGGAATATCTGATCGGCCGAGAACATCACCGCTGTATTTGAAAGTGTTCTGGATAAATTGAAGCAGCCGATTCCTCGTCGATCTCAGCCTTTCGCAAACTTCAACATGGCGGGATTTTAGCCTGTACTCGTACAAGATCTACAAGCTTCAGGAGCTAAAGGCTGATGACCATGGTTAACACCATTTGCGCGCTGGCTGGAGTTCGGAGCATTTGGAAAGGCCCCTAAATTTTGGCGGAAAAACTCATCTCAAACGACAAGACGCCTTTTGTGGATAAAGGGCTATGTTAAAAAGGAAAATCGCAATTCTTAAAACGACGTTAACGCACATTTTACCAGCGGCTTCATTGGTCCGTACTTTGTGGACGACTCTGTTGAGGCCAGCACCGTCCAAGGCGAGTTTTACGGAACTATGATAACCAATGATGAGCATAAAGTAAAGCTTTTCAAGAATTTAAAATTATTAACCTATCATGAAGATGAAGGAAAGAAAAAACTTTCTTCTCTAAGAAAAGATCTAATGAATAGCGCTACTAATTACGCACTCCTACACCAAATTGAATGCATTCACCAGATTAATTAAAAATATTCATTTGAAATAAATTAAAAACATAATTATCATGGAAAATAATAGCAAATGATAAGGCATTCATTTCACTCGGAAAATAATTCGAAAAGAAATCTCAAAAGCCACGCAGCTAAGAAAAAACAAAAAAAAATATCAAACAAAAGTAATAAGACCATTGCATAATTTATGCCACATGCCACATTATTGCTCCAATCCAGATTTCGAACACACTCACAAACCTACACATAACCGCACATTACCTCCTCCGCCTAGACTCCTCACAAATTTGCATTCCATTTCAATGCTTCTCATAAACCAATGATTTTGCGGAACAGATACTCTTTTGCATTTTTAATTGCAACACAGGCAGTGGGCGCTGCAAGTATGACAAAAAAAAAAAAAAACATATCACTCCAATACAAATGCGCTGCACCGCTGATTATGTGTGGACGACGAGCTGTAATGGCGGCGGAAATGTGGCTGCGGTGGCGGCACATAGTACTCTTACAGCTTATAATTACACCCAGGCCCATCCAACCGGGGAGCAGCCAACAACGAGGAAGCCAGTGACGAGGAAGCTGCGCAATTTTGTTAGGCATTGGGGGACCAAATTCACACATACTACATAAATACTTGCAAGTGGAGCCGGAAAATGCGGTTTTGTTGCGCACACAAAGTGAGCGATCGCATACACTTGAAGGGAGTACATCCATTTGTATGTAGGTGCGTGCGCTTGTGGATACCTACTTGTGCACTCAAGGCGTGAAAATAATTGAAAATTGCGCAATGCATACGTAGTACTTAAGGCAAATAATGAATGAATCGGCGGCTGAGGTTGAGAATGAATATATTTGTGGGCGTGGAAAGCGCAGGAAAACCACAATTAACTAGACGCAAACTGATTCTTCGCTAACTACGTAAGTAGGTGGGTTGGTATTGCTGACAAGCAGGAGCGATGTGGCATGGATGCGGTTGTGTTAATATGCATCATGTGATTTTCTGCTGAGACAATAGTTTATTTCGCTCGTTATTTACACAGTCAGACACGTATTTATCGCGGATGGATAACCCTAGTAGACATTTGCGTGAGATAGAGCCGCCTTCAAGTCACATCAAACGTCACCTCATGGAACTTAAAATACAGGTTAGGCAACTGATTGACCACACGGACTATAAACGGGCAATTATACCTACAAACCTGTGCTTTCGTCTCGTCTTTTTATGGTGTTGGTTGGAGATTAGTTGCAGACGATGGCTCGGAGTTACCTTGTGTTCCTACTTATTGAGAAAAAACTACGCCAAACTCGATGTATATATATGCATCTAAATATATCTTCTACGAAAAAATCATACGATACTGCCCACTTCATATGCTCATATTTAGCTACCTTGTTTCTACCTCATCGAAATGCCTCACTTCCTGAGGCTGTCTATATTTTTGTTATATTTCATCCTTTCAACTATTTCAAATTTTAAGATAAGAAGAAATGGTCTTGAAGTCCATGAGGAATTCTGTCTATCTCCCTTCGTATATTTTGCGAGGTTCGGACAGTCTAGAATTCCTGAAGATCGTCCAGCGGCATGTAGATACCTAGACTACAAAGTCCCGCCCACTGGTCAGAGGAATTATTTCCAAACAAAACATCCCGCAAGAGGAGAATGAGAGGCGTACATAGCCCTGAGCTACGTTTCTGATTCTGTAGTCGTCTATATTGATGGCTCCAAGTTGGACGTGGAGTTAGAAGGTGGAGTTTACTCGCAGGAACACTCAATCAACCTTGTTTTTCGTCTACCGATGGTCGCAATCAACGAAGTGGATTCAGTAGCTATATTTAGTGTTAGCCAAGCAACTATTAAAGCATTAAATTGTGACAAATCTACTTCGAAGACAGATAGTTATTGAATTTAGACGTACTCTAAATGCACTGGTAAGTACATGTTGCATCGCTGCCAGACCATAAAGCTATACCGGGCAACGGCATTGCAGATAAATTTCCAAGGAAAGAAAACTAATTGCCTACGATCCGCTACTTCTTGCAAACACTGACTGGAAAATACATAACTTTATCGAGCAAGCACATATAAGATGGTCTAAGGGTCCCATATACTGCATAGTAAGGCACATTTGGCTGAAACTAGATAAACGGAAATCAAACCCTCTTCTCCGCTGGAAGCAACCACTGCTCAGGAATGTAATCAGGAATATAACCAGGGGGTCTTCTCTGTATTGTAATTCGAAAGAGTAGACCGCGAGGCATTGCATGAGGGAAATGTTTTCTATCGTAGCTGCAGCTGTAGAGCATTATCTATGCCACTGCCCCGCACTGCCGAGCGTTGGTCGACGTTCATTCCGCCGTTATTTTTGTGAGTGTCTGGCTAAACTGGATTTAGGTAGAATATAGTATAATCCATGAACAAAGGACCGAAAGTAGTCTTTAATATGACACCACAATGCATCCATGGCATTTTAAGTGTGCCATTTTACAGTGTTGAATGTGGGCAGTCAAGATAATCTAACCTAACCCTACTTTCCTTCCACATAAGATCATCGCTAAAGGTACATCAAGCTTACGTCAAAGAAAATAATCTACAGGCGTCCTGGTGTACCTATCTATTTGCAAAGATTAGACACTTTTCTCCAAGCTGGGACCACAGGTATCCCAAAAAGTCTTGAATTTCCCGTCGTACTAAGTTTTCTAGCGATGCTCTTTCCTTGCGAACTGATCTACTTTCGTGTGACCCCTAGTATCTATGTACATATCCAGGGTTCCCGTACAAGCATTGCTGGCATAAGACATTGAAACGTTTTCTTCGAACAGCCCTTGGAAGGCCATGGGAAGCCTCGGAGAACTTTTGCTTCGGAAAAGCGTACAGCCTTATTCTGTATCACGAACGATGGGCAGCACGAACGATTCGTCTGCAGATGACAACATCGTCTTCGCCTTGCTTCTCATATATTACGTTGCAATGATCTCGGCTGCGTTTAAACCGGGTAGAATGATGTCGCTGGACACATTTTTGAAGCATTTCTTTGCAGACGAATCGTTCCTGTTGCCTATCGGTCGTGATATAGCATACGGCTGATAATCTACTTTAAAGAAGAAGAATAAAAGTTCAGAATAGTAACATATTACTGGGAGAAAAGAAAATGGCTCAGATAGAAAAGAGGTGTGATTTAAAACTCTAAGAATTTTGAGCTAGCTCCAGTCACTCGACGTCATCCTTCTTTAGGCAGCCATTTAACTGGCTCATTTACTAAACAGCTAAACTCATAGACCTTTTGTTTCTTTGAAATATACATCTCATGAAGATTATTTGCTATTCGCTTTTGCGATGGATATCGATGGTATCTTCTTCACAAGCGGTTTCATAATGGAACAGGAGTCTATTAAGTGTGTTCCACTATCGGGTAGTCGTTAAAACCTCATTTTTTCTTCTTAAATATTTTTAGCTTTTTTAACTGCAGGCAGTTATTTAATTTTTAATTTTTTGACTCGTCGACTTCTCAAATTGCGTGGGATGTACTTGTCTGGCTTCAAAAGATTGTGGCAATTTCTTTTCATTTATCGTATTCTTTTCTCGAGAAAACTAGACTCCTACCAAGAAAAGGTGAAATTTTAGAAAATTTAAGCGTTGCTTACGGTAGTCTTCATGGTTTCCAACGATGCGTATTTGTTCCTCTATGGCTTTTCAGGCAACGACTGCTTTTCTGGCTTTTAGCACTTTATTCAACTATAGGTTTTATAGGTCATCGTGAGCGCTAATAGCCATAATGCCTAAAGTCTTGGTATGCAGTTCTATAAAGGCCTATCACTTGATGGAATATATTAGGACTACATCGATCAATAAATAAACACTAAATAGAAAAAAAATTCTATAATCCATTAATTCACTTTTCTCTCCTCTCGACGCTCACGTTATCTACAACTACTTAAAATTGACTGTATTACATTTATTGTACTCTCTCTCTCTTACTTTTTTGGAGAGTTTTCCATTTCAGACCTAAAAAACCTCTGTCGAAGTGGTAAACTAAGAGGTGCAGTTGTGCGCCAATTGCTCGATGTTATCCACTCCATACTGTTTCTTCAAGTAATGTATATTGAAATATATAGAAAATTTTACCTAAAAATTGTAATGAATTCGAGAGATTTCCACCACTTTCCGAGAAAGCCCAATCTGGCGCATCGATACCTAATACTGGTCTTGGGACCTAATACTTATATCGAAAATGTTGCCCTAAGAGTTGCACCAGCTCTAACAAAATGCTTCAGCATTCAGGTTGACATCTCTCTGCTTAAACGAGTTCTGAAGGCAAACAAATCCTTCAGCCATACATAAAATAGACTTTTCCAGAGACCTGCTTTCTGAGGTTAATTCATCAATCGCTCCTCAGTGGCAGAGATATTAACTATCGTCTTGCTAGCTTGCTGGTGATAGACAGACACGATAGGTGGCGCCGAAAGTTTTGCTGGAAATTCTATACATGTCCCAGAGCACTGGGAACAGGGCGTCCGATCTCGGAGAGATCTAATTTTTTAGTACAGCACAAGTGAGATATGTACTTACATATAATAAATACCGTAGCACAAAACAAGCTACAGTTTAAAACTTGACGCCCCATATGGAAACAGAATGGCACTCTCTAAGCTTTCAGAATTGGCGCTGATTTCCTGTCATTCCCAGTTAGAATTTTCACTGTCCGCTTTATGAAAGAATTGGAGCACACATTTGCATTATGATGCCTTTTATGGTATGTTAGCGCATATGTGAGTGCGCAGAAGGACGAAGGAAGCACACACCCAAACAACAAAAAAAAGAAAACAGCCAAGCAAACATATAGAAAAAAAGTGATGCACTAAAGTAGAAATTAAGACAAATGTAGAGGCGCCTAGCAGCCAGCGAAGGCTCATAAGCAGCTTCCACTTGCATAGCTGAAAATGATAATACAGAAGTAACTAAGAAAAAAAAATTAAAATATAAAATAAGGTATTTCCCTCGTGTGTGAAAAGTAGAAAAAATAATAATTTTGCACATCCTTTGCCATGACATAAAAATGCATAAAAATAAATAAGAAAAAATGAAGAAGAAAAAAACGCAAATGCAGAAATTATAATGAAAATATAAGAGTAAATATACAGAAATAGATATGAATGAATAACGGGAGAATAATGAAAAAGTACTTCATTAAAAATTCCCGCATACAATAAACTACAAAAGCAAAAGTGGCAGCAGCAGCAACAACAATTTACATAAAAAAAACAACAACACCACCACTACCAGCATCCTCGCAGCAATTGCAACAAATCATAATGCAACTGTCAGCGGTAGTAGCCAGATTGCATCCTACCTATTTCTGCATTAGTGTGAAAATGTGAAATGCAAGCACTTAAAAGTTGAGTGTGCGTGTGTGTGTGCTAAATGTGTGCAAATACATATTGCGAAAGCGACACTTAAGCTCTCAGACGGTTAAGTGAGAGATAGGAGTACTTTAGTAGATATGTGGAACAACAAATTTAATACATACATACATATAGGGGGATTCAATAAGATCGCAGATGGTCGCTACTGGCCATTTGGGCAATTTTTTGCTACGCTGTGTGGTAAGTGGCACCGTCCCGTTGAAACTACATATTGTCCAGGTGCTCATGTCACCAGCGCATCCGTAACTGTAGCAGCGTGCAGTTTTGCTTGCTAAAGTATACGTTTAGGTGAAAATGCGCCTCATAGCTCATTGTGATAATTTTTTTTTTATTTGTAAATCGGTATCAACTTTTAGAACACTTTTACGCGTTGTTCAACTGAGTATTGCTCCACGACTAACAGCCAATTTCACGAAAGTAATTTAAGTGAAAAATACTTTAAATTTTTTGAATTTTATGTGGAAATTGACAGAAAATAAAATTTAATTTTCCATTTAAATTGCTGGTGAAACCGGCCCTAAGTTTGCCAAAGTTTGTAGTACCAATTGTTAAAAAAAATTAATTACAAATAATTGCTGTCAAAGATCTGCAATGCCCTTGTATCACCCTATAGGTGCATATACATGTTTATATCTACTTAAGTTTCCGTTATAGATGTAGATACTTATAAAATGGTTTAGAAATGAGGTAAAGTAGCGGTAGACCAAATATTGCCATTACGAATGCATTGACCAAGGTAACACTGGTACATATGCTTACACGAAAAAGGAGATATCACTGGGCAAAAAATTGCTTAAGAATGCAGTCGATTGCATTTTATTACTTGAAATTCTCGTTATTTGGTAAAAAAGAAGTGTTAATAAGAACGATGGAAAACAAATGAAAATATGCATAAAAGATTTTTTACAGCATTCTTAGCGGCATGATATCGCAAAGAAAAAATCTTATCATATTCAAATATATTTTAATTGTATTTACTACTTTTTTACTGATGATGCCGACTTATCAATCAGTCGTTCAGGCTGTCAGGGTTGCCACGCTTCTATGTAATACAAATTAGTATTTAGTTAATTTCAATCAGCAGTTCTTTATATGTATACATAGTACATATACGCTCAAGATATGTACTATTCATTCCAGCGTATTTCGGAATAGGGTTGCCACTTAAACTTTAGAGTAAGACATCTAATTAAAAGATATCGAAATCCAAAATTTTTTTTATTTCCAAATGACAAAAATTTTATATCCAAACCTTGAAAACTTTAAAAAGTATACATATGCACTCCGGGCAAAGCTCGGTCAACCTGGTACTAATGCTTATAAGCGGATATACTGTATTTAGCATAAACTTCGTATTTAATTAATTATAGTAATTCTTTTCAACAATTCATGATGCCTGCGAAGAAGCAAAATCTCCATCCGGCCTTATTCATCTTCTTGGTATAAATAATGCTTTGCAAACCAAAAGTGAATAAAGATGGACTTATATAGTTATACCCATTGTTCTAAGGGCTTACTTTAAGAAAGCGTCTTCGACAGGAATTTACACCAGCAAACCAACCCAAAATCAACTCATTGAACGCCGTAAGAATAAGATTTTGGACAAAATTTTGAAAAAATTAGACAGAGTTCTACACAATCGATTGATGAATGTCCAGATATGTCAGGAAAAGGTCAGGTAAGTTATGAATTGTGCATTAAATTTCGGTCCATTTCCTAAATGGGGAAAATTCGAGTTGCCCTATTAAAAATATATTTCACATTATAACCAAAATCGAAGAAGAAACTTGTAATCGAAAAAACATCGACTTTCCTTTAATTAACTGCCCATCTTTACATCTCAGCTTGATACTTCGCTATATCGAGATTCCTCATGGTAAGCCTTGCATATTAGAAGTTTTTTCTACATTTATGGGGGATTTTAGTGAATTGAAAACTGTTTTGTGAAAATTTGATTTCATTGTCTGGTATTTCTTCCTAAACGATGTTTTACCTCCCACTCACTCGGCTAGGCTCATTCACTCATGAGTCAGTTCACTCATGAGTCAGTTGGTGAGTCAAGCGACGAGATGAAATACCTACATTTGGACTTTTAGGGCGATGTCGCTACGCCACGCAGGGAAACAAATCAATCACCTAGAAGGAGAAATAGGTCAGCCAATCCGGAAACTTCGCCGGGCTTCTAGACGTACCAGTGTACATCGTGACAGTTGTGTCCTTGGAGGCCGCCCGCCACTCATTGGCATGTGCGGGCTTGAACTTCCGCGAAGGATAAGATCTACCCCTGCTCAATTTGTATCCGCCTGCGGTAGCCGATTCAGCGCGCAAAGAGCTACGCTAGGCACTGACGTCGCCCATGGCCAGCTCTATATGCAGATATGGATAGCGCAACGCCGCACACCATTTCGCATGTGCTGCATACTCTGTCCTAAACTCGAAGCGCTTTGTACACAATCATCACTGATCCCACGCTTCTTGGGTGTAAGGGTGTAGTAGTCAGATAGGTAAGATGAATAAGACAATCAACTAATTCAAGGGTAAACAACAGCAAAAACCACATTCCTCCATCTTTTTTATGTATTGATAAACCCTAGCTTTTTCTCAATGTGGGTAGTTTTATGTTAGGATGGCTAACAAGGTTTAAAGTAATATCGAATTTTGCGAAGAATTGATAATCTGACCCAGTGTTTCTTTGTGTTTTTTCTCAAAATTTCGGACCATAAATTTATGGTTGCTTAAATGAACGGAAGCATTGATTTAAAGCTGGGTGCAACTTTTATCCTGTAGCCACTACCCTTCTCTGATCAGTTTCTTCGTGGTCTTCAAGCCCTACTAAGCAGCATAAAGTAGATCTAGTATTTGGTTCTCGGTGCCCTAAAGACTTTCAAGTATACACGAGGCCCCATTTGGCCTGCCAACTCCGTGTCAGCCATTGTTTAAATAAACTTTCTTAGCAACCAAGCTGAACCCAGTTCAAATAATGCAAAACCATTTCGAATCCACAGTCTTTGATGTGGTGCGAAAAAGAAATACATTGGAGGCATGCAAAATTAAAAACAAACAAAAAAACGAAAACGATGAATTAATGAGCGAACAAAATGTGCATTCACGCCCGCCAGGCTAAAAGTGTAAAGCCAAATGCTTTGATCTTCAGACATTTATGGGCTTAATAAGGATTCAAATCAAACAAAGGCAATGCCAACTGGTGCGTTTAGCAAAAAAAACAACAATAGAGGAAATAAACGAGTACTAGTATTTTGCTGAGGGAATGTTAATTTTTAAAAAATTAAAAAATTTCCTTACAAAAATCTGCAGAAATTTTTTTGGTGCTTTACACAAAATAGCGTATTTAAAAGAAATTTCCACTTGACCGCCTTAGTTGTTTAAATGCATGTTTAATAAATAATTTGTATGTACATATGTATATAATTTTCATATGCCACTCTTCATCTTGCCTAACGCCCCTTTTAACACCGCAGCTTAACTTCACACACCTTCCATGCCGCCGTCAATAATTGCTTTGAAAACAATGCCAGGCACTTGAAACTTTTTTTTTCGCCATTAGATACTTTTTAGTTTGCTTCAATATTTTCTTTATTTTTTTCTGGTAAAATTTCAAAGTAAAAAGTCACGCTCGCAGGTGCCACATAGTTATACTCGTAGCAAGTTTCCAGAGCACACAGTTTTCAAATCAATTATCTGTGTTCTATGTATTCTTTTACGCCTTCGCCGTCAATTTCCAACTAATTTTCACTGCCACTTGCCGTTGGAGATGCCATCATACACTTGCGCTAACGAGCTACATAAATTGTTGTGGGTGTGAAAAAAAAACAATACTGCTGCCATATATGTACATATGTACATAGGTGCACATGTGCCAATTAAGTTTAATTGGAAAAATGGTTCATTTAGCAGTTAGTGTTAAGAAGTGGCGGCTGGTTGAAGATGCGAGCGTAGCGAGTCGTGGTTCTTTTTTGTGGTAGCGGTATCGAAAAAAACCAGCAACTTTAAATGAGAAGGTTCAACTCTCAATTGGAAGCGGGTAATTTTCTAATAACGGTAATTAAAGTGGCAAAAATTAAAACGTTGCTTTTGTGTTGGACAAGATGGGCAAACTATGAGATGGATATTTGTGTGATCAACTATTTATTTAGTACTATTTTTTTTTTGTTAAACGCTGAAACTATAAAAAAACGCGAGTTTCGTCAGAGCGAATCCTTACTCAGATCTTAGTGGCTGAAAACTGGAATATTAATCTAAGAAGTACCCACAGATCTAGAAATCAGTCTGTATTTACAGCAGTGTCTTGCTTTCTGGAGGATCAAAAAGTTAGCCAACGTTGACGAGAGAGAGTACGCATTACTAGAAAGAAACGACATGCTATACTTGACAACTCTTCTACAGAACCGGAAGTGGACTATTCACTCACGATTGAAATGCGGCTCGAAGCCATTAACTGCCAGGGGCCTCCCTGTGATGGCGTCCTTCAAGAAAAGGAAGGAAAACAGGTGAAGGCAAGTGGCGAAAAGCAATGTATTCCGAAAAGATTCAAAGTACACGGAGGTTAATATCGCCTTGAATAACAGCAGCGGCACCGAAAAAATATGCTCCTTCTGTTCGGTAAATGAATCGGTATTCCGAACCCAAGTACTCTTACATACTCAAGACACATTACATACATAGATATGGGAGCTTAGGTCGAAGTGTAGAAAGTTACGCATCTGCAAGGTCAACCAATGCAGCACTTTGGCCATTGAAGTGCCCTGTGTGGTGGGCATACTTCAAAATTAGTTCGTCAATGCGAGGTGGTAGGAAATATCTGAGTAAGTGGACATAGAGGGCTCCGACCAGGCATTCAGTGGTGTCGAGGCGGTTCT
Source organism: Rhagoletis pomonella (assembly GCF_013731165.1). NCBI lineage: Eukaryota > Metazoa > Arthropoda > Insecta > Diptera > Tephritidae > Rhagoletis > Rhagoletis pomonella. The sequence goes on along the minus strand of NW_023458567.1, from coordinate 12,774,214 downwards.
AGTATAAATATATGCCCAATATAAATTACCAGTTTTTTAAAAATACCAAAAATGTATGTAAAATTCTTGTGGATCAAAAATGTATGCCCAATTGTTTAATGGACCAAGAATATATCTTTATCTTCTCAATTACAAAAAGTTTTCATGACAAAAAATGTATATTCATTTTTCTTAAACCAAAAAAATTATTACCCATTTTTATATTTATCTACTTAAAAATATGTCCAATTTTTTAATGACCAAAATTTGTATGCAGTTTTTACAGCGTGGCGACGAATAACTGTTTCCCCGGTTTTTTGAGAAATAACGGGTCCTTTATAGATTTTGCGAAAAAAGTACTTTATTGTTAATTTTCCACAGATTTTACTTTAGTTGTATTCATTAGTTAATACATTTTAATCCCTATTTACATTTGCCAGCAGTTTAAACTTTGAGAGAAACGTTCATTTGGCAGGTGTATTTTTTCTTAGGCTTTGTACAAAAAAATACAAAAAAGAAAAAAAACTGTATAAGGTTGGTCGAATGAATGGCCGTCCTAGTCACCAGTTCCGAGTCTATTCGATTTCTAAGTATGAGGCCTTATGTTGGACAACGGGGGGGGAGTATAAGGAACTCAAAATGGAGAAAATTTGCCTATGGTTACAGAAGATATGGAATAAATTAACTGACGAAGACCTGCGTGCCAAATGAACTTTTCTCTCAAAGTTTACACTGCTAGCAAATGTAAATAAGGATTAAAATTGAAAAACTAATTAATATAACTAAAGTAAAATCTGTGGAAAATTAACAATAAAATACTTTTTTCGCAAAATCTATAAAGTACCCTTTTATTTCTCAAAAAAAAAAAAACGGGGTAACAGTTATTCGTGGCCACGCTGTATACGATTTTATGTGATGAAAATATATGCCCAAAAATAAAAGACCAGTTTTTCAAAAATTTCAAATATTTATATCCGGCTTTTTCTAACCAAAAATGTATGTCCCACTGTTTAATGGCCAACAACTTATCTCCCACTCCTCAATTACAAAAAAAATTTTAATGACACAAAATGTATGCCCAGTTTTCCAAAAATCCAAAAAAATATGCTCCATTCTTGCATTTAGTAAAAAAATATATCTATTTTTTCGAAACAAAAATGCGAGTCCAATTTTTTAAGACCAAAATATATGTATCTCCAGCTTCTCAATTGCAAAAAAATTAAATGATCAAAAATCAGTTTTTGGGTGGTCAAAACTTTCGACTAGCTTTTAAAATATATGCCCAAAAATATATGAGCAGTTTTTTTTATTAAATATCAAAAATTTGTTCGGATTCTTCCTACCAAAAATCATTGTCCAGTTGTTTAATAGACAAAAGTGTATGTATCTGCATACAACAAAAAAATATAAAGGCCAAAAATGTATATCTAGACTTTGGGTAAACAAAACACTATCAGCTTTTTAAAATATCAAAAATTGCGTTCTAGATTTTAAGGAAAATTAATTTATTTCGAATTCTTACTTTAGCAAAAATTTATGTCCAGGTTCTCAGTGACAAAGTTAAATATGTTCAGTTTTTAGGAATCCAAAAAATTAATTCTTTATAAGTTTTAAATATCCAAACATTTGTGCCCAGCTTTTAAAATGTGAAAAATGTATGGTAAATTTATAAAAACCATTAAATTATGTCCAAATCTTAAATGATAAAATACCCGTGTCCAGTTTTCCAATTAGAAAAAATGTGTCTAGTTCTAAGTAACCAAAAATTTATGTCCAGTTTTTAGATGACCAAATATTTTTATGTCCACTTTTTGAGATATCAAAAATTAATGTCCAGTTTTATTGGAAAAAAGACCTTAAATTTGTGACCGGTTTTACAATTGCGAAAAAAATAAAGAAAATTGAAGAAAATTGATGTTCGGTTTTTACTAAAAAGAAATCCAGTATTTGAAAAACAAAAAACTTATGTCCAGTTATAAATTATCAAATATCTATGCAGCTCTAATTTATACTTTCAAGTGCTCTGATAAGGTCCTGAAAACTGCAACTCGAAATTTATTTACTTTTTTTTAATTTCAGCAGCCTTCAAAAAACTACATAAGTGTAGTCCTTATCTAAATATCCACACCTAAAAATCTCACGAAACCCATATCAGCTATTTGCATTAACAACATAAATTTAGCATTTTTCTCATTTAACATTTGCCAGTAGAAATTTTAAACCTTCCCCCTTAGGTGTCTCGCATTTGCTGTTGTTGCAGTAATTATGCAACACTTAATCTCACTTGTGTGCTTTTAGGCGCATATGCATGCGCTTACGCTTGCCTAAGTTTTTTGCGCATTTTTTTAAATTTAAGTACTACATATTGCAGCGCTTGCACCCACCGTCCGTCGAAGCTGTTACCTTGCTTCTTGCTCCTTGCTCCAACTGCTACCCAGTCGACTTAATCACAATTATACAATAGTTGTTGTTTTTTGAAGACTTTATGCGTTTTGGCTTTTGTTGTTGCAACACTTCATCCATACCCTTCCCCGCCTGTCACATATCCTGCGGCTGCTTTGGCAAGCTGCTCAAGTTTTATGAGTTAAAAGCTGCTTTAGCTGCTTTTGGTGGCATAAATATTTGCATTGCCTACATTGTCGCCGGTTGTTAGGAGTGTGAGAGTGTGTGCAAGAGTTTGAGTTTGTCAGAAATGGGCGTGTTCATATGCAGCAGCAGCAGCGCCAGCAGCGGCACAAACGGTGGCAGGGTGAGTGTTTCTTTTTTCTTTCTTTCTAGTAGGGGATTTTATGCGCGCGTCCTTTTTGCAATTATAATTTTTTCGCAGATTATTTTTTTCATGGCTGCCTTTGCTGCTAACAAACTCGGTATAATGAGGAATTTAGTACTTGCAATTACATATTTGATGTGTTAATGTGTGTGTCAGTGTTGTCAGCATGTGAGAAGCGAAACAGTGGGACAAGGAGGGAGAGTCGTAGGTTTATCTTTATTTGCATAAGATTAGAAAAAAAAAACCATCAGCTATTTTGAGACATTTTTTGGGGCTTTTGATTCGATGCATAAATCACGGAGTGCTTTAAATATTGGAACAGTACCTTGTTCTGCTTTTTTAGTTCCTTAATCTTCTTAGCGATTTTGCAGCCTAGAGCTTCTTGAAGTGGTCTCTTCATCACAGAGGTTATGTCACTCTGCATCTGCTTCCACCAGCGCGTATCGCGTAGCCCGTTCGCGTTCATCCGTACGACCTGACAGCCAGCGAAGTCGCTTTGCCTTCATTTTTTCCCATTTTCTCTTTTCAAGCGCGACGGGTCCCAAACCTGGCACGAAATAAGATGGTAGACAGACGCTATTGATTTCAATAATTTCTGAAGCCCTTAAGACCGAGTTGTTACACCAAAGCTCCCTCTCTTTCTGTCGTGACCAAAGGTTTCGCGTGGGTTGATTACCATGCAATTTACATGACTCCCATATGCCCGACAACTTCTTCCGTAGTAATCAATATAGCCGATGCCTGGGCCATCTTGCCTTGAAAACAATAAAACACTGCCCATTAAAAATACCGGTAAATTTTATTCTGTCAGACATAGACCCCGCAAGCTGATTGGATGCTAAGACTGCAAAACTCATAAAAAAGATTTTAAAGTAATTTTTAAAGGGCCTATGCTAACTATGCTACAAGTTTCAAACTAAGCGGGCTGAGTTTATTGGAATGGGGAAAATAATTTAGTTTTTGCAGGATTTGAGGTACGAAGTTCCTGAGATAGCGTAAGCCGCGGGGACCTATCCTCCCCCATATCAAGACCGTAGTGCAAAATGAGGAATCTCATCCTTCGCGAGATGGCCCTGTTATCGCCAGACGCTATGGATTCAGACCCAAGTAGCGTCGAACTTCCCTTCCCTCTAATCCAGACTGTCATGCGTACCCATGCTCAATGGATGGTTTGCAGTCAAATGTATTTTAACGAAGCCTCCTGCTTGCCTGTACAGTTTTTTCCTTTACCTTTTCGATTCGGTCGACGAAAGATTCCAGCTCAATAGGTGACTAAAGAATCAGAATGAAAAATAAGTTCCACACACAAAACCCCGTATACCTGCACGGGGCTTTGACGATACGCAGATGACGCTAAAATTTGCTTTAACGTTTTATCTTCGGTAGCTGCTGGATTGATCCCCCAAAAGCCTACTCGGTCCCATCTAGGGAAAAAGCTGTTTGCGCCCGAGCCAACAACACAGCAGCAATTGGCGTCTGACTTATCGTCTCAGCCGTCAACATTCAGGACAAGGCGACCACGAGCAACCCGACTGAGTGCAGCTCTAAGGGGGTTCCTACTGCTGAAGAGAATCGGCAGTAACGAAGCTGTGTCCGATAATTCGAAGGTTGTGGCTGAGAGGACGGCCAGACGCATTATCTCTGAAGCCCATAATCGAACTCAACGAGAGGAACGCCATAAAGCAACTGAAAGTCACTGCTTTAGGTTCTACTGAATTGATCCCAAAAGGCAGCGATCGACAGACAAAAATGGAGTCAGAGTACCAAAGAAGCCTAAGACGGCCGTCCGTGATAGCCCGCCATATCCTACATGGGTGCTGCGGATTTTTAGTAGTGGGTCGCTGGCAGATATTCTTCAGAAAAATCGTCGACCTGCTCCTGCCGCTTGCGGCGGGGAACTATTGCTAGAAAGTATTAAATTGATCTCTCGGGCCGAGGAGGGTTCGGTCAGCCTATATAAAGAAGACATCTCCGCACTTGGGGAACTGTGGCTCGGCGATTCCTTATGGGTAGTGCATAGCGATGAGGTTACTTGTAGGCCGCTGAGCAAGAGCTTGGAAGCCAGCATAGGTCCCTTTTTGGTGAGAACAGCAAGCGCACAGCGCAAATTTGAGGACGAGCTCAGCCAAAAGCTTGGTAAAATACAGTGCAAATTATATTTGTGAGGGATTAAGGTACCAGTGGATGGAGAATAGGCCATCGAAATTCGCCTTAAACGACAGCTGCAATGCGTCAGTGGGACAGCCATGCATCTGTTTTAGTTTGTTCCTTTTCAAAGGCCATTTCGTGGCTAGCAAATTCTATCGAGCTTTTAAGTCTTTTTCGTCCTTTCCGCACCACTGTTCGCCACTCCAATCGCCGCCTTTCCACTACATACATATGCAGTGCTCTACCACTTAACGAGCACGCAACTGCAAATTTTCAAATTAATGCATGAAAAAATCTCACAACGCCTCAGTAAGTTAAGCGCTTTTTTGGGTGCAGCAAAAAAGTAGGAAACGAATTATGTAAGTAAATCCACTTTTAGCACCTGAAGCAAAAGCAAGAAAAGAAGGACGCATATGAAATGGAAATAAACACACAAACGCTAGAGGCATGCGAAGCCGCTCTGAGCATTCGGAAATGCGACGAGAAAATTAAGAAATTATGCAAATGAATTTTGCCACACATGGCAACCGAACCCGCTGCTTCTTTGGGGACAAGGTGGCGTCGAGGTGGGCGAAAAGATAGGTAGTGGTATGGAGCGCTAAATTGCATAAATACGAAAATGCAACTAAGGACTGGCAGTCACGCTGGACGCAAGGTGGATCCTTGCGAGTAGAAATACAAAAAAAACGCAATTATATAAACAAAAACAATTAAGCTTTAATTGCAGTGATTTCCCTGGGCAAGTGCGACGGGTTTGTGAACCACCCACACTTAGGTTCGTAAAGCAGAGGAAATCAGCAGATTTTTTCTATTTTTTAGATGCAAATACAGCCTCATTCCGGCGGCTTTTAAACGCTGCAGCTGGAGCTTTCGCTGAAATTCAGCAGACATGCACTCAGCATTGACGGCCGGCATACGTTAGCGGCTTGAGCTGCGCGCATTTAACGAATTATGATTAAATGTTAGCAATTGTGGAACTGTAACGTCGCAAGCTGAGGGAGGGGTCCGCAGTACGGGAAGGCCGTGTGGCGCTAAATTTATGCTTGACTGCCTTTAACGCCTTACGCTGCCTGCTATTCCTCCCGTAAATTTGCAGCCGAAATGCGTCCGGACGCATTCGCTGATCAAAGGACGACACTCTTGAGAAATTATCATAAAAAGGATTTTTTCTTCCCTTTTTTTGTCGAGCGCGCAATTCAACTTACAACTGCGTACAGTAAATGCATTTAGCAAAAAATTAAGCTAAAACTGAAAGGCGGCGGAGGATGAAGGAAAGCGAAATAGAATCGAGAGTATTTGAATTTGAATTTGAATTTGAATGGGCGCGCACGTCAATGTGGGCGTGTCAAGAGGAACAGGCAAGTAGGAGGGGCAGACAGGACGAAGAGCAGCAGTTGTGTGTGTGTGTGTGTGTGGAGGCCAAAGTGGCAACTCATCAAGGCGACAATTCAATTCAATGTGGACTTGCTTGTCGTTTCGACGCGGAACGCAGTTGTTTGGGGACTAAGTATTTTTCATTTGCGCTCGAATTTTGTTGTTGCCCCCTCCGCCCTCTCTCTCTCTCTCTGCTGTGCACAACAACTTTCGCTTTTGTTAACACTTGACTGATTGTTGTTGCTGCAGAAGATTTCAACTGTTGTCATGATTAATGCAATTTGCTGCTACATACAATTTGTGTAAATTGTAAAATTTGCAAATTGCTAAAGTGCTTTGTGCAAATTTTTAATGAAAATTGGAAAAATGCTAAATAACTTGAAAGGCGAAATTAGATGCGAAATATCTTTTTTCCCCCTCAAAGCAGCTGTGAGACAGCATTCTGTCAATGGCATATTTGAATTTTTAATATCAAAGCGTTTTTATTTGCATTTCTATATGCAGGTGATGCAAGTGCTTTTTTTTT
>NW_023458567.1:12757236-12767317 GCF_013731165.1 Rhagoletis pomonella | reverse complement strand
AAAAAAATTTTGCTACCTCTTACTTTTTTGAAGTCGGTTAAAAAATGTATCAAGTTAAAATAACTAAGGCTAAAAAAATAAAAAAATCTAAATAAAATAAATAAATTAAAAAAAAATCAATTACGTATTTAAAAAAATAAGAAATAAAATATGAAAACTGAAATAAAAAAATAAAGTACATAACATTAAAAACCAATGAAGGAAGATAAAAAAAAAGAAAAAAAATATTTGGCGCTTAGTCTTTTGATAAAGTGTTTGGCCGAGCTTCTCCTTCATCTTGATGTTATTTCACAAATGGAGGGACCTTCAGTTGTACGTCGGCAAATAGATTTTAAGAGAAGCCTTCTCAAAACAGCCCAGAGGCCTGCCATTGCCTGTCGAGGAGAGTTCGCTGTTAGAACAAAAAACAATTCTAATATTATTTGCTGCTTCAACCAGAAATCAAACATAGGTCCTACGTAGTGGTAGTAATAAGCACCTCTAACCACTCGGCTGCAGCAGCTCACACTTAAACATATACAATTTAATCAAATTAGTTTGAATTAAATTTTGTTACATTACTTTCTATTAATATAGTTTAGGTTTTTCTTCTTGTTTGTTTTCTACACTTTTCTCATCTCATCTTATGGCAGCTCACTCATTCAATCACTTACTCATTGACTATATCACTCACTCAATTACTCGCCATTCACTCACAAACATACTCGTATTACATACTATCTACATGCCATACCAAGTTTACCGCAATAAATTTTCAATCAGTAAATTGCTTACGTGATTTCTTTATTACCAAACTTACAATTCGCATTACATTTTTGCCACAATCACTGTCCCATAGCCACATAATTCACTTGCATGTGGTATGTATATAAATATATGTGTGTGGACATTAGGGTGGATAGTTGGAATTTTAATGCTCTCACCCCCTAAGATTGTTCTATATCGAAAAAATATATCCCTATTTTTTATTTTGAAAAAAAAAAATTATAATTAGAGGTCGCTCAAAGCGCTCAAGGTTTTCCATGTATTTTTTACGGGGAAAAACCACTTTTCATAGAAATAATATAGAATTCTCGAAAATCAATATTTTTCGATCGGAAAACTCTGCAATAGGGGTATATTTTTTCGGTATAAAACAATCCTAGGGGGTGAGAGCATAAAAATGCCGACTTTAGTTCTTCACATGCATTTTTTGACTACCCTAATGTGCATACATATGTACATATGCATGTATGTATATAAAAACCCTGTGAGAAGAATTTGAAGATTGCCTGAGGATTTTCAATTTACAAAATAGCGCTTTGATACTTTACTTAGATGGCGGAGAAAAATCAGTATGTGTGAGATATTTTTTTATTTTAAATACATACACTGAAAAGGTCTAAGCCAAGACCATATATAAATGAGCTAGCATGTTTGATCAGTTAAAGAATTCTTGAGATACTAGCAATTTAATCAAAAACCATTACTTGGCGAAGTCTCGAAAACTACATAGCAGGAAAGAAAAAACAGTCGATTTTCGGGCATAGCGACCGGTGTTACAAAAGAGTCGGTTTGATAGCTCAGTGACTTTTTGAAAAAAAAGAACATTTTTAAAAAATCCGTTATTTTATTTCTCAACATATACCCCTTTTAGCTCGATACATTTGTTTCAGAGTTGTCACAATTGCTTTAATGCCTTCCAAGTAATAAGTTTCCTCAAGCTTATCAAAATAGGCATTTTTTCAGTTAATGACCTCTCAAATGAAGCCAAATCTTTTACTGTCGACACACTTCTTTACGTTTGGAAACCCTTTATGTCTGTTTGTTTCCCTTTTCGAGGTAAGCGAAAGCACTGGAGCTATGGCCTTGTTGGGGAACCTTAACCTTCTTTGTTAGACCACCTCACGCACTATCATTCCCCGAATGCTCAATATCATTTCACGGATTTTATCGCCGATATCTGGCGTGGTGACAACTTTTGGGCGATCCTGCAAACTATTTTATGAGCATTGAAATCGATGGTTCAGAGTCCTCATATTATTTATTAAGCCTTTCCTTGGTTTCGGTGATGGGTTTTTACACATAAAATGCACATTTTTTCCATTTTCATTTTGTGGCTTTTAGGGATGTGCCGGATAGAGATTTTGCCGGATAACCTGATTCCGGATACCATATAAAAAATAAGAGCCAGATTCCGATCGGATATCCGGTAGACTGCTGTCCTTAATAAATTTCATAATATTGTTATATTCTATTTTTACTTATGGCCACATTATCTGCTTTTTTGAGCTGAACTGTCCAATACGTAATTAAGAATAGAAAATTTCTCCTCTGAAATCGAAGTTATAAAATAATTCTGTATTAAAAAGATTACTTCTCCGTCTGCAACCCGGATTTATCGATTATTTTTAGTAAATAGAGGAGAAACGTCAACGAAAACTTATAACCAACAATGAATGCCGCTAAGAAAAAACCGCGTGTTTGATGTATTTTTATTTTAAAATGTGATGAAAATCCAACTGCTTCATTGTGGCAATAGTTTGTGAGCCACGTTTTAAAACCCGTTTTTTCTGATATCAATAAATCTAAAAACTGGGTATATGGCGAACTAATTCGAAAATATAAATCAGTTAGATGGCGAATCATATGAATCATTCGAAAAAGGCCGAACTCTAGTGAAAGCTTCCTTCTATTGAAGAGCGAGCTCACCAGGAAATTTGGTAATGCTTTGAGGAAATTGTCAACGGCTCTGATGCTGATTCCAGTTTTTTGTAGTGATGTGGACAGCTAAACGATGAGGAAATTGAGAAATATTTAAAGCTCCCCCTTATACCCAGACAGGAAGATACTTTAGTTTTGTGGAAGAATACACGCAAGGAATTTACAAATTTGTTTACACTGGCAATGAAGTATCTCTATATATAAATTTTTAACTCTAATTACAACAATTAAATACAATTAATTACTACAATTAAGTACAATTAAATTTGATTATTAAATACAAAAAAAAATTCTGAACTAGATTTTCAAATTGAATCCTCTATAATCGAAATCCGGAAATTCGGCCGAATTTTAGCCAGTATCCGGGCGGATAGCCGGATAACAGAAAAACGACCGGATAAGCCGGAAGTATAATGTATAGACACGTTACTGGACTTTAGGCAGGCCCTAACTTGCTCTAATTGGTATAAAAGTTTATGTGATTCATATTTTCATGAAGGTGCAACCAGTAATGGACCACCCTAATGTGCATACGTACATATGTACATATGTGCTGGTCATGCTTTGGTGATTATACGATTTAATTTAGTTTTATTTACCTTTTGCTTTTGTAAATGCATGTATGTATGTAAATAGATTTGTCTACGAATGAGTCGCATACGCCTGAAACAAGCTCGATGCTGCTGCATAAGTAAGTTGCATGGATTAGTACATGCGATTGTGTAGCACAAAAAGTTGCTATTATGTATTTACTATTTTTAATTTCTTGTCATAAAACGGACTTTTTTCTAAACTAAAGCGGAAATGAATCATTTGAAAACGATAACAACACACGGACGCAGAAAACTTATTGCATAGGCTTACTGCTGCTGGATTTCTTCTGATAAGTTTAGGAATTTTAAAAGTTTATGTTTCGGTTATGAGCTTATACGAAGAACAGCCTGAAGTTCACAGTTTTCCCCGTTGTTATTTCAAACATAAGCATAAAGCTAAAAAAAAGTTCATTTATGAATTTTTGCTTTAAATCCAGGACCAGTAAATAGGTTGATCGCTGCAAATCATTAACCGTTTGCTTCTTTATCCTCGTTTTTACAGCTCCTGTGCCATTTTGCTGTCGATGCTGTGCAGTGGCTTCAACTCTTTTTTGTATTTTCGCTGTTAATAGTTGTAAATTGCCACTAAATACTTCAAAAGGTGTTAAGTACCAGATCTGTTTCAGACCATTTCTTTAACATTGATTAAAATTGAGAAAATAAGTTAATAATAAAAAAAAAATAGTTTTAAAACAAGTTTTACAAATATGGACCATATCGGAACATAAATACGGGTTCTCCAAATATCTCCACTCCTGCGCCACCTACCGGCTATATTTTCTGCGGAGTTATTTCTTTTCACGTGGGCAATATATGTGCACGTCGAATATGAATCAAATCGGACTAAGTACGTGTTTTCCACACATCTTTGATAAAACCGAATCAAGCTATGTACCGTAATTTTCTCGCTCTAAAATTGCTGAGATAAAGTGGAGAACTAAAAATTTAAAATTAAGTAAAAATTAAAATGAAACAAGTAAGAAAGTTCGGGTGGAGCCGAACATTAAATACCCGGCGAAAGTATTAAATATATGTTTTTTCACCTTTCCGAAAGCTACCGCTAGATGGTAAGCCGGGGTGTATCAATTTTGAGTAAATTAGCGTCCTTCAATTTCGAAATATTGAAATTTCAAGCATTTCTGAAATTTACCGTTATATGAAAAGCGGCTGAAATTTTAGTCCGATTTCAACAATTTTCAACGGTTTGCTTTTGTGTGGCAAGCACAATAACCATACCGAGCTTGGTACAAATTGCTAGAACGGTTAGCGAGATACATATATGTGATCATAAGTGGGCGGTGCCACGCCCATTTTCCAAAATTTTATCATAAACGTAAGCGTCTTGGTAAAGAATTGTTGCAACCGTTATATGGGATGTGGGCGTGGTTATTGTCCGATTTTATGCTGTGCCGTTTGGTATGCTGTGCCAGGGCCAACAACTGTGCCAAGTTTGGAAGAAATCGGTGCAGCGGTTACCAAGATATATACATGTAACCATAAGTGAGCGTGGCTACGCCCATTTTCCAAAAAATTTTAATATTCTTATTTTTCGTCTAACAATCATTGTAAACATCAATTTTGAGTGAATTATCTTCAGTAGTTACTAAAATATCGCAGTTTTCGTATTTCTAAAAATTACCGTTATATGGGAGGTAGGCGTGGTTATTGTCCGATTTCGCCCATTTTCAATACCGTCCGTCCTATGCCCAAAAGAAGTGCACGTACCAAGTTTCGTTAAGATATCTCAATTTTTACTCGAGTTATCGTGTGCACAGACGGACGGACGGACAGACAGTCACCGCTTAATCGATTTCTCTTTTCATTCTGATCATTTATGTATACATTTGTCTATATCTATCTCGATTCGTTTTGCCTGTTACAAACAACCGTTATGTGAACAAAGTTATAATACCCTTGTGCACAAGTGCGCTCGGGTATAAAAACAAAATAATATAATTAATAGCAATATAAAATAGAATAAAATAAACTAAAGGTTAAACATGTAAGAAAATTAGATGAAACAAAATAAATAATAATAGATTTAAAAAAAGCTTTATTTTTGCATTATTATTTCGAATGCGTACTTTCAACTCAACGTTACACAGTGGTCCAAAAACTTGGCCAAAAGTCGAAATTATCATTGTTTTTACGTTGCATTTTTATACTCGGGTTTTTTGGAGTCGCTTGGAGTAGGCAATTCAGGAGTAAAGTCCTCTCTCGACGTACGAAAACCACACTCTATAAGTCACTCATCATGCCTGTGCTGGTGTAAGGCGCGGTGGCATGGACAATGACAACATCCGATGAGGCGGCTCTTGGAGTGTTTGAGAGAAAGATTTTGCGGAAGATTTACGGGCCTTTACGCGTTGGCGACGACGAGTACCGCAGACGATGGAACGATGAGCTGTATGAGCTTTACAACGATATGGACATAGTGCAGCGAATTAAAATACAGCGGCTCCGCTGGCTTGGTCATGTCGTTCGAATGGACACCGACGCTCCAGCTCTGAAAGTATTCAACTCGGAACCCGCTGGTGGTAGCAGAGGAAGAGGGAGGCCCCCACTGCGATGGAAAGATCAGGTGGAGAAGGACTTGGCTTCACTTGGCGTTTCCAATTGGCGTCAGTTGGCACAGAGGAGAAACGACTGGCGTGCTTTGCTGAACTCGGCCAAAATCGCTTAGGCGGTTACAGCGCCAAAAAAGAAGAAGATTTCGAATCTGTTATCGGCTTTGAAAAAAAAAACAAATGGCGGATTCAAAATGGCAGATAGGTTTTGTTTTCCTGATATAAGTTTTAAGAAAAACAAAATGGTGGATAGGTTTGTCAAACGATTACTATAGAAAAGAACCTGACCTCAGCCTACTCTGTATCTACCGTCTGATTGTTTTATGTGTTCAGAATTATTTAATTTTCTTATACATAAATGTATTAGCACGTTTGTCATCTAATTTTCAGATATTTACATGTAAGATTTGATAACGACAAATCATTTGCGACATCAAACTTGGAAATACTCCGCGATACTTCTGACTTACAACAAAAAAAAATCTTTATAAAAAGTATACATTTTTTATATGATTTTCATGTACATATATTCATTCGAAATTATGATTGCAGAAATGCGAACGCTTTTATAAGCGAACGCGCAATAACAAAACTCTCGAAAGCAAACCAAAAGCGATAACAAACCATGGTACAGTGGAACCTCGATATAACGAAGTTGAAGGGGTTAGACAAATGCTCCGTCATATTTATAGTTTCATTATATATATAGAATGAGAAAATCTCGATACAACGAAAATGCCAAATTTTTTAAAAAATTCGTTAGAAGTATGTGGTCACAAGCAATAACCGCCCAAGTCGACTTAAGAAAGAATGGATTTTTTATATGCTATCGTATTCTTCAACTATTATTCCATGCGTATGTGAAATCCTCATCTCGCCAGCTAGGCTACTTGAAAAGTTATAGGCGAAAATATTTTGGTTTCTCCATAAGGCTAACATTACAATCGAAATGTTTAAAACGTTTTTTCTCGAATTCAGGTTTTTCGACTTATTGATTATGACCACAGAAGTATAGTTTCGTTTTTTTTTTTTTTTTAAACGGGACTGTAACCGTCATTATATCGCTAGCTTAGCTTTTGTGAAAACTTATACTTTGATATAGAAAGTAAGAGAAATAAAAAATTCATCCGGTACTTGTTTTATATCTTCCCGTTGATATGCAATGGAAGGCAAATTTGCTAAGTCCAAAATAGGCACAGAAAGTTCTATAAGACACAAAATATTGCGAAATCTTTTAATTACCATCGAATCCTTTTCATTTGTATGGCGTTTTGCTTTGCTTTAAATGCACTCAAAATGTTGCCTTCAAAGTTTTGCAAAATACTTGAAAAAATGGCTATAAGAAATCTTTGTAAAATTTGTAAAAATGCAACTTCCACATTAAGCTAGCAATGTTTAGAATTCGTTATGTAGAAGTGTTTGAGCCGACACTTCGTTTGCAAACGGGACTTTAACCGAATTCCGAAGGTTTTCATGCTAAAAATTTGTATGGAAAATCACGCAACTACGAGATTTTTCCAAAAAAAAATTTTGATATATTGAATTTTTAATTTTATCAATGTTCATTATCGAAGCTTGACTGTGTGTTTTAACTTCTGCATTTCCACCAAAGGCGTGATAAGAACTTACATGTGCTTATGCACTTACATATATACGTATGTAAAAGATTTGCATGAGTATGGGAAACACTCGTCTTCGCTCTATATCGATTTCCCTGCAGGAGATTTCCCTAGCCCAAAAATGGTTCAATATGCGTTCCTTTTTCCACAACACTAGTTTCCGCTCAATCTCCGAACAATGGCTACAACTGTCTTCTTTATAATGGCACCTCCATTGGCGGTAGACAGTTGCCCCATAAAAGAAAAGTCTCGTCCGTTGACGATTGTTGTCGCCGAGCGACCCGTAAGCCGATGTTACTTAAACAACAACAACGCAATACTTTGTTCGTGCACGTTGATGCTTGCACAGATGAACGAATCGTGGTTAGATTTGAATTTTTTACACTTCGTCTGCCAGCAGAAATCGGGATTTTTGAAGTATGTATCTAGTGTCCCTCATTGCATAACAAAGCAACCAGTCCAAGACTTATTCTGTTAGAGACCATTTCAGAACTAGTAACTTTATTTCATGCGGATACTTGCGCACGGCAGGGTTTTTATTTCAAATACAACACTTTGAATGACTCCCACCCGGGCTGGACATAAATACATATTTAGATTATCGTTTCACAGTTAAAATTTTGCACTTGCGACAATCAAACCAACTTGTGATCTCGGTGAGCTTTGAAAAGGTAGAGTGTAAGTTAATAAAATTATTTTACATCCGTTTGATTGTGAAATTATTTCCAACAGCCGGTTTCACCAGCAATTTAAATAGCAAATGATTTTTTTTTATTTTCTGTCAATTACCATATAAAATTCCAAAAATTAAAATCATTTTTCACTTAAATTGCTTTTGTGAAATTGGCTTCCATTAACTCATTTAGTGTTACTTTGATTGTTACCGAATATTCGGTAACCGAAAAATTTAAAAGTGTTATTAACAGAAATGAAATGAGAACTTTATTTATCGGCTAAAAAATTTTGTTACGAGCGCAGAACAGAATTCCCACGGAAAAGATACATACGGGTGTTTCCATGTAGCCGTACGCGACATTCGTACGCTTATGGAGTAACATAAATCTCTCAAAAATAGAAGTTACTGAAAAACAAGAAGAAAAATATAAGCAGCCTCGAAGCTTTGGTGTGGAAAATATCCGTTTAAAAGAAGGTGATAACGTACGCGACAAAAAAAGAAGTGTTTTTAAGGCACATATACATATTTGCGAAAGTCTGCGAATCATGGGAGTTTTTGTTTTTGTTAAAATTCCTAAACTAAGCTAAATAATGTACCTTTACAATCCTTCCATTTTTTTATCTCTGGTTAGTTTTTATTAAAAAAACATTATAACGTACGCGACAGATTTTTCCCCCATACAATATTTTTACTAGTAACACATACTAAATTAAATTTTTAATTTAATTTTTTCAGTTCTTTATACTTCTGAATATATATCATCAGAAAATATTGAAAATTCGCTTCAGATAATACGCTCTTTAAAATACATTTATGCAAGTTTTATGTACAGTATGTAATAAATAAATAAACTTTTTAAAGTTTCGTAAATTCCATTTTATTTACATAATATTTACAAAGAACTCAAACATTTTCAACCGGCTTCAAAAAAGGGGAGGTTATCAATTCTTTGGAGTGTTGTTTCTTCTTTTATGTATGCCACCGCATAACTTTGGACCGCGTGAACCGATTTCAATCATTTTTTTTTTACCGGAAAGATGGTACTTTAAGGGTTTAGATCCGATCATTAAATCATGAAAAAAATAACGGTACTCTTAAATTTGTATATGAGAATTGACGCGGGCTTTGCTTTTTTTGCTTAAAAATTACTTGTTTAATAAAAAGTTCTATAAACACAAGATGCACTCAACTTTCAAAAGTAATACAAAATTTTACAATAGAATTTTAATATATATAAATTTAATAATTCCATGAAATTTTTACACTTTTATGTTCATTTTCGTCGATTTCTGGTTTCGCATTTTTTAAATACTTCGAATACCGAACATTTAAAATTTGAGCCCCAAAACCCACCCCTTGTGTGCGCTAATGCTAAGTGCTCATATTTACTCAACTTTAAACACTTTGTGTGTATTTTTTCTCAACGTGATAAATTTGGTATGTAGCAGTAAACAGACAGTGATTAATTTTGCACACACTAGGAGAGGAAACTGGTTACCTCTATTTGTATGCGTAAATTAAAAAAAATTTTTTTAAAGGGAATTTTAAACACTTTATGTGTAAACTGTGAAATTGTGAACAATAAATGTTTAGAACTCAAAAAACAAATTTTGAAATTTGTTCTACGCCACACATATGCTAAATAAAAGTAAGCAAGCAGTGTTTAATTTAATTAACACGGTGTGTAAATTTGCATTCATTCAGAGAGAAAACTGGTTACCTATCTTAATATGCGCAATATTATTATATTGTATATGTAAGTAGGGCGCGTCAGTTTGTGTGGAACGATTTCGACGGAAGTTGAAGTTGCGACTTAAAATTTCAACCGCTTTTCAACTTAAAAAAAGTACTAATTTTTGTACATTTTTAATCGTTGAACCTACATTGAATATTTAAATAGTAGTAAGTAGTTACAGAATATTG
>NW_023458567.1:12751323-12757136 GCF_013731165.1 Rhagoletis pomonella | reverse complement strand
CAATATTCTGTAACTACTTACTACTATTTAAATATTCAATGTAGGTTTAACGATTAAAAATGTACAAAAATTAGTACTTTTTTTAAGTTTAGAAGCGGTTGAAATTTTAAGTCGCAACTTCAACTTCCGTCGAAATCGTTCCACACAAACTGACGCGCCCTACTTACATATACAATATAGCGTTATTTCAAATATACACTCTAAAATATTTTTGTTTTAATTTGCGCATATTAAGATAGGTAACCAGTTTCCTCTCTGAATGAATGCAAATTTACACACCGTGTTAATTAAATTAAACACTGCTTGCTTATTTTTACTTATCATATGTGTGGCGTAGAACAAATTTCAAATTTGTTTTTTGAGTTCTAAACGTTTATTGTTCACAATTTCACAGTTTACACATAAAATGTTTAAAATTTCCTCTAAAAAATGTTGTTTAAATTTACGCATATAAAGAGAGGTAACCAGTTTCCTCTCCTAGTGTGTGCAAAATTAATCACTGTCTTTTTACTGCTACATACCAAATTTATCACCTTGAGAAAAAATACACATAAAGTGTTTAAAGTTGAGTAAATATGAGCACTTAGCATTAGCGCACACAAGGGGTGGGTTTTGGGGTTCAAATTTTAAATGTTCGGTATTCGAAGTATTTAAAAAATGAGAAACCAGAAATCGACGAAAATGAACATAAAAGTGTAAAAATTTCATGGAATTATTTAATTTATTTATATTAAAATTCTATTCTACTTTTTATTAAACAAGTCATTTTTAAGCAAAAAAAGCAAAGCCCGCGTTTATTCTCATATACAAATTTAAGAGTACCGTTTTTTTTTCATGATTTAATGATCGGATCTAAACCAAATTACGGGACGACCCTTAAGGTACCATATTTCCGGTAAAAAAAAATTATTGCAATCGGTTCACGCGGTTCAAAGTTATGCGGTGGCATACATAAAAGAACAAAAAACACTCCGAAGAATTGATAACCTCCCCTTTTTTGAAGCCGGTTGAAAATGTTTGAGTTCTTTGTAAATTTTATGTAAATAAAATGCAATTTATGAAACTTTAAAAAGTTTATTTATTTATTACATACTGTACATAAAACTTGCATAAATGTATTTTAGAGAGCATATTATCTGAAGCGAATTTTCAGTATTTTCTGATGATATATATTCATTAAAAATTTAATTTAGTGTGTATTACTAGTAAGAATATTGTATGAGGGAAATATCTGTCGCGTACGTTATAATGTTTTTTTAATAAAAACTAACCAGAGATAAAAAAAAATGGAAGGATTGTAAAGGTACATTATTTAGCTTAGTTTAGGAATTTTTAACAAAAATAAAAACTCCCATGATTCGCAGATTTTCGCAAATATGTACACTTCTTTTTTTGTCGCGCACGTTATCACCTTGTTTTGTACGGATATTTTCCACACCCACCAAAGTTTCGAGGCTGCTTATATTTTTCTTCTTGTTTTTCAGTAACTTCTATTTTTGAGAGATTTATGTTACTCCATAAGCGTACGAATGTCGCGTACGGCTGCATGGAAACACCCATATGTATATTTTCCGTGGAAATTCTGTTCTGCGCTGGTAACAAAATTTTTTAGCCGATAAAAAATCATTTCATTTCTGTTAATAACACTTGTAAATTTTTCGGTGACCGAATATTCGGTAACAATCAAAGTAACACTAAATTAGTTAATGGAAGCCAATTTCACAAAAGCAATTTAAGTGAAATAATTTCACAATCGAACGGATGGAAAATAATTTTATAAACTTACACTTTACCTTTTCAAAGCTCACCGAGATCACAAGTTGGTTTGATTGCCGCAAGTGCAAAATTTTAACTGTGAAACGATAATTCAAATATGTATTTATGTCCAGCCCGGGTGGGAGTCATTCAAAGTGTTGTATTTGAAATAACAACCCTGCCGTGCGCAAGTATCCCCATGAAATAAAGTTACTAGTTCTGAAATGGTCTCTAACAGAATAAGTCTTGGACTGGTTGCTTTGTTATACAATGAGGTACACTAGAAACATACTTAAAAAATTCCGATTTCTGCTGGCAGACGAAGTGTAAAAAATTCAAATCTAACCACGATTCGTTCATCTGTGCAAGCATCAACGTGCACGAACAAAGCATTGTGTTGTTGTTGTTTAAGTAACATCGGCTTACGGGTCGCTCGGCGACAACAATCGTCAACGGACGAGACTTTTCTTTTATGGGGCAACTGTCTACCGCCAATGGAATGGTGCCATTATAAATAAAGGCAGTTGTAGCCGTTGTTCGGAGATTGAGCGGAAACTAGTGTTGTAGAAAAAGGAACGCATATTGAACCATTTTTGGGCTAGGGAAATCTCCTGCAGGGAAATCGATATAGAGCGAAGACGAGTGTTTCCCATACTCATGCAAATCTTTTACATACGTATATAGTATGTAAGTGCATAAGCACATGCAAGTTCTTATCACGCCTTTGGTGTAAATGCAGAAGTAAAAACACACAGTGAAGCTTCGATAATAAACATTGATAAAATTAAAAATTCAATATATCAAAATTTTTGTTGGAAAAATCTTGTAGTTGCGTGATTTTCCATACAAATTTTTAGCATGAAAACCTTCGGAATTCGGTTAAAGTCCCGTTTGCAAACGAAGTGTCGGCTCAAACACTTCTACATAACGATTTCTAAACATTGCTAGCTTAATGTGCATTTTTACAAATTTTACGAAGATTTCTTATAGCCATTTTTCAAGTATTTTGCAAAACTTTGAAGGCAACATTTTGAGTGCATTTAAAGCAAAGCAAAACGCCATACAAATGAAAAGGATTCGATGGTAATTAAAAGATTTCGCAATATTTTGTGTCTTATAGAACTTTCTGTGCCTATTTTGGACTTAGCAAATTTGCCTTCCATTGCATATCAACGGGAAGATATAAAACAAGTACTTTAATCCTTTTGGAGAGGATGAATTTTTTATTTCTCTTGCTTTCTATATCAAAGTATAAGTTTTCACAAAAGCTAAGCTAGCGATATAATGACGGTTACAGTCCCGTTTAAAAACAAAAAAAAAAAAACGAAACTATACTTCTGTGGTCATAATCAATAAGTCGAAAAACCTGAATTCGAGAAAAAACGTTTTAAACCTTTCGATTGTAATGTTAGCCTTATGGAGAAACCAAAATATTTTCGCCTATAACTTTTTAAGTAGCCTAGCTAGCCTATACCTTTTTAAGTAGCCTAGCGAGATGAGGATTTCACATACGCATGGAATAATAGTTGAAGAATTCGATAGCATATAAAAAATCCATTCTTTCTTAAGTCGAGTTGGGCGGTTATTGCTTGTGCTTCGTTGTATCGAGATTTTCTCATTCTATAAATATAACGAAACTATAAATATAACGGAGCATTTGTCTAACCCCTTCAACTTCGTTATATCGAGGTTCCACTGTTCCATGGTTTGTTATCGCTTTTGGTTTGCTTTCGAGAGTTTTGTTATTGCGCGTTCGCTTATAAAAGTGTTCGCATTTCTTCAATCATAATATCGTATGAATATATGTACATGAAGATCATATAAAAAAAATTTTACTTTTTATAAAGATTTTTTCTGTTGTAAGTCAGAAGTATCGCAGAGTATTTACAAGTTTGATGTCGCAAATAATTTGTCGTTATAAAGTCTTACATGTAAATATGTGAAAATTAGATGACAAACGTGCTAATACATTTATGTATAAGAAAATTTAATAATTTTGAACACATAAAACAATCAGACGGTAGATACAGAGTAGGCTGAGGTCACGTTCTTTTCTATAGTAATCGTACTTCAGTTTGACAAACCTATCCGCCATTTTGTTTTTCTTAAAGCTTATATCAGGAAAACAAAACCTATCTGCCATTTTGAATCCGCCATTTGGTTTTTTTTTTTCAAAGCCGATAACAGATTCGAAATCAGCGACTCCAAAAAACCTGAGTATAAAAATGCAACGTAAAAACAATGATAATTTCGACTTTTGGCCAAGTTTTTGGACCACTGTGCAACGTTGAGTTGAAAGTACGCATTCGCAATAATAATGTAGAAATAAAGCTTTATTTTACATCTATTATTATTTATTTTGTTTCATCTAATTTTCTTACATGTTTAACTTCATATTTTATTTTATTCTATTTTATATTTTTATTAATTATATTATTTTGTTTTGTTTTTATTTTAATTACTGTATTCTAATTTTTTAATTTAATTATTTTTTAATTTTGAACTTTTTTTATAAATTTTTTTTTTATTGTTTTATATACATATGTATTATCTTACTCACATACATTTTTTTATTTTATTTTATATATTGTTTCCCTTTTTATTTAGTTCAGAATTTTTGTTTTTATTTAAATAATTATTTCATTTTACATTTTCATTTTTTATTTTATTGGACTTTTTATTTGCTTATTATTTGTGTTTATTCACATTTTTTATCTTATTTTTTAAAGTCCTTTTATTTCATATTTCTATTTTGGATGTCATTATACCCGAGCGCACTTGTGCACAAGGGTATTATAACTTTGTTCACATAACGGTTGTTTGTAACAGGCAAAACGAATCGAGATAGATATAGACAAATGTATACATAAATGATCAGGATAAAAAGATAAATCGATTAAGCGGTGACTGTCTGTGCGTCCGTCCGTCCGTCCGTCTGTCCGTCCGTCTGTGCACACGATAACTCGAGTAAAAATTAAGATATCGTAACGAAACTTGGTACGTGTACTTTCGGGCGTAGGACGGATGTTATTGAAAATGGGCAAAATCGGACAATAACCACGCCTACCTCCCATATAACGGTAATTTTCAGAAATACGAAAATGCGATATTTTAATAAATACTGAAGATAATTCACTCAAAATTGATAATTACAATAAGTTTTAGACGAAAAATAAGAATATTATAAATTTTTGAAAAATGGGCGTAGCCACGCCCACTTATGGTTACATGTGTATATCTTGGCAACCGCAGCACCGATTTCTTCCAAACTTGGCACAGTTGTTGACTTTGGTACATCATACCAACTTTTACAATTTTAAAAATCGGACAATAACCACGCCCACATTCCATATAACGGTAATTTAGAGAAATACGAAATCTTCGATAAAGCAGTAAATATTAAAGCTAATTTATTCTAAATTGACGCTTGCAGCAATTCTTTACCAAGAAATACGTTTATGATAAAATTTTGGAAAATGGGCGTGGCACCGCCCACTTATGATCACGTATATGTATCTCGGTAACCGTTCAACCAATTTGTACCAAACTCGGTATGATTATTGTGCTTGCCAAATATAAGTAAAACGCTGAAAATTATTGAAATCGGACTAAAATTACCGCTTTTCATATTACGGTAAATTTTAAAAATGCTTGAAACTTCAATATTTCGAAATTTAAGGACGCTGATTTACTCAAAATTGATAAACCCCGGATTACGATGTAACGGTAGCTTTCGGGAAGGTGGAAAACATATATTTAATTGTTGCGCCGGGTATTTAATGTTCGGCTCCGCCCGAACTTAAACTTTCTTACTTGTTTTTTATTTGATTTTTTTTTCAGTTAAAGCATTTTACTTAATTTAATATTCTACTTTTTTTAATTATTTAATTTAATTACATTTTTTTTATTATATTTTGTTTTATTTTATTTTATTTTATTTTATTTTATTTTATTTTATTTTATTTTATTTTATTTTATTTTATTTTATTTTATTTTATTTTATTTTATTTTATTTTATTTTATTTTATTTTATTTTATTTTATTTTATTTTATTTATT
>NW_023458567.1:12746445-12751223 GCF_013731165.1 Rhagoletis pomonella | reverse complement strand
TTATTTTATTTTATTTTATTTTATTTTATTTTATTTATTTTATCTTATTTTATTTTATTTTTTATTTTATTATATAGTTCAATCTCTTTATTTTATTTTATTTCATGTTTTTTTATTTTAATTTTGACTTAATTTTATTTTTTTAGTTCTCCACTTTATCTCAGCAATTTTAGAGTGAGAAAATTACGGACACAGCTTGATTCGGTTTTATCAAAGATATGTGAATAGGTGGCGCAGGAGTGGAGATATTTGGAGAACCCGTATTTATGTTCCGATTTGATTCATATTTATAAAACTTGTTTTAAAACTATTTTTTTTTTATTATTAACTTATTTTCTCAATTTCAATCAATGTTAAAGAAATGGTCTGAAACAGATCTTGTACTTAACACCTTTTGAAGTATTTAGTGGCAATTTACAGCTATTAACAGCGAACAAAAAAGAGTTGAAGCCACTGCGCTGTAAAAACGAGGATAAAGAAGCAAACGGTTAATGATTTCCTGCGATCAACCTATTTACTGGTCCTGGATTTAAAGGAAAAATTCATAAATGAACTTTTTTTTAGCTTTATGCTTATGTTTGAAATAACAACGGGGAAAACTGTGAACTTCAGGCTGTTCTTCGTATAAGCTCATAACCGAAACATAAACTTTTAAAATTCCTAAACTTATCAGAAGAAATCCAGCAGCAGTAAGCCTATGCAATAAGTTTGCGTCCGTGTGTTTTTATCGTTTTCAAATGATTCATTTCCGCTTAAGTTTAGAAAAAAAGTCCGTTTTATGATAAGAAATGAGAAATAGTAAATACATACATAATAGCAACTTTTTGTGCTACACAATCGCATGTACTAATCCATGCAACTGACTTATGAAGCAGCATCGAGCTTGTTTTCGGGCGAAAGTATTGTACGTATGCGACTCATTCGTAGACAAATCTATTTACATACATACATGCATTTACAAAAGCAAAAGGTAAATAAAATTAAATTAAATCGTATAATCACCAAAGCATGACCAGCACATACATATGTACGTATGTACATTAGGGTGATCCATGCTTTGCATTATTGGTTGCACCTTCATGAAAATATGAGTCACATAAACTTTTATACCAATTAGAGCAAGTTAGGACCTGGCTAAAGTCCAGTAACGTTTCTATACATTTATATACTATATATATATACATACATATGTATTGTGTGTGTATGACAGTGTGATGAGCCAGTGACCTTGCCATACTGCTCCTATCAACTTGCATCTGTTAATAAACTGCTATCGAATATTTTGTAACCTATGTCATTTATATATGTAGTTTGCGTCTGACAACCAGCAACTAGGGATATGCCGGGTATCCGGTAGATATCCGGAATACGGCTTACCCGGCCGTTTTTCTGTTATCCGACTATCCGCCCGGATACTGGCTAAAGTCCGGCCGAATTTCCGGATTTCGATTATAGAGGATTCAATTTGAAAATCTAGTTCAGAATTTTTTTTTTGTATTTTAATAATCAAATTTAATTGTACTTAATTGTAGTAATTAGTGTAAAAAATTTATACATAGAGATACTTCATTGCCAGTGTAAACAAATTTGGAAATTCTTGGCGACTATTCTTCCACAAAATTAAAGTATCTTCCTGTCTGGGTCCACATCACTACAAAAACTGAAATCAGCATCAGAGCCGTTGGCAATTTCCTCAAAGCATTACCAAATTTCCTGGTGAGCTCGCTCTTCAATAGAAGGAAGCTTTCACTAGAGTTCGGTCTTTTTGGAATGATTGATGTGATTCTCCATCTAACTGATTTATATTTTCGAATTAGTTCACCATCTACTCAGTTTTTGGATTTATTGATATCAGAAAAAAACGGATTTTGAAACGTGGCTCACAAACTATTGCCACAATGAAGCAGTTGGATTTTCATCACATTTTAAAATAAAAATACATCAAACATGCGTTTTTTCTTAGCGGCGTTCATTGTTGCTTATAAGTTTTCGTTGACGTTTCTTCTCTATTTACTAAAAATAATCCATAAATCCGGGTTGCAGACGGAGAAGTTATCGTTTTAATACAGGATTATTTTATAACTTGGATTTTAGAGGAGGAATTTCGTATTCTTAATTACGTAATGGACAGTTCAGCTCAAAAAAGCAAATAATGTGGCCATAAGTAAAAATGGAATATAACAATATTATGAAATTTATTAAGGGCAGCAGTCTACCGGATACCCGATCGGAATTTTGTACATGGTATCCGGAATCAGGTTATCCGGCAAAATCCCTATCCGGCACATCCCTAAAAGCAACAAAATCGCGAATTTTAATGAAAATGGAATAAATGTGCATTTTATGTGTAAAAACCCATCACCGAAACCAAGGAAAGGCTTAATAAATAAAAGTGAGAACTCTGCACCATCGATTTCAATGCTCAGAAAATGGTTTGCTGGATTTCATTGTGCTCAAGCACAAGTGGCACCAAACGATCAGGTCGCCCAAAAGTTGTCACCACGCCAGATATCGACGATGAAATCTGTGAAATGTTATTGAGCGTTCGAGGAATGATAGTGCGTGAGGTGGCTGAGGTTGTAGACATCTCAACTAAGCAGGTACATCACATTTTACATTAGTATTTGGACATAAAAAGCTATCGGCGAGATGGGTGTCGCGCTTGTTCACACTTGACCCTAAGCGCAACCTTGTACCTATATCTCAGTAGTATTTGGCGATGTTCAACCGCAATCTGAACAAATTTATGCACGCTTTACAATTGTGGACGAAACATGGATGCATCACAGTACACTAGAGCCCAAAACATAGTCACAACCGTGGATTTCTCCGGGTGAACATCTAACAAAGAAGGTTAACGTTCCCCAACAAGGTCATAGCGATAGTGCTTTGGTATGTACGGAATGTCATTCCCATCGCTTACCTCGAAAAGAGTAAAACAAACAAATATAATGCAGTGTGTCGAGAGTAAAAGATTTGGCTGAATTGAGGGTCATCAACTAAAAGAAACGCCTATTTTGATAAGCTTGAGGAAACTTATTATTTGGAAGGCATAAAAGCAATTGGAACAAATCTTAAACAAATGTATCGAGCTAAAAGGGGGGTCTATGTTGAGAAATAAAATGCTGTTTTTGCCGAAAAAACATCTTGTATTAAAAAGTCACTGACCTATTAAACTGACTGACTGTAACACCGGTCGCTATGACTTGTAACACCGGTCGCTATGCCCAAAAAGCTACTCCTTTTTTTCTTTCCTACTAAGCAGTTTTCGAGACCTCGCCAAGAATTGGTTTTTGATTAAATTGCTAGTATCTCAAGAATTCTTTAACTGATCAAACGTGCTAGCTCATTTATATATGGTCTTGGATTAGACCTTTTCAGTGTATGTATTTCAAAAAATATATATCTCACACATACTGATTTTTCTCCGGCATCTAAGTAAAGTATCAAAGCGCTATTTTGTAAATTGAAAATCCTCAGGCAATCTTCAAATTCTTCTCACAGGGTTTTATATACATACATGCATATGTACATATGTATGCACATTAGGGTAGTCAAAAAATGCATGTGAAGAAGTAAAGTCGGCATTTTTATGCTCTCACCCCCTAGGATTGTTTTATACCGAAAAAAATATACCCCTATTGCAGAGTTTTCCGATCGAAAAATATTGATTTTCGAGAATTCTATATTATTTCTATGAAAAGTGGTTTTTCCCCGTATAAAATACATGGAAAACCTTAAGCGCTTTGAGCGACCCCTAATTATTATTATTTTTTTTTTTCAAAATAAAAAATAGGGATATATTTTTTTGATATAGAACAATCTTAGGGGGTGAAAGTATTAAAATTCCAACTATCCACCCTAATGTCCACACATATATTTATATACATACCACATGCAAGTGAATCCTGTGGCTAAGGGACAGTGATTGTGGCAAAAATGTAATGCGAATTGTAAGTTTGGTAATAAAGAAATCACGTAAGCAATTTACTGATTGAAAATTTATTGCGGTAAACTTGGTATGGCATGTACCTAGTATGTAATACGAGTATGTTTGTGAGTGAATGGCGAGTAATTGAGTGAGTGATATAGTCAATGAGTAAGTGATTGAATGAGTGAGCTGCCATAAGATGAGATGAGAAAAGTGTAGAAAACAAACAAAAAGAAAAACCTAAACTATATTAATGGAAAGTAATGTAACAAAA
Source organism: Rhagoletis pomonella (assembly GCF_013731165.1). Lineage (NCBI taxonomy): Eukaryota > Metazoa > Arthropoda > Insecta > Diptera > Tephritidae > Rhagoletis > Rhagoletis pomonella. The sequence goes on along the minus strand of NW_023458567.1, from coordinate 12,747,018 downwards.
TTTAATTCAAACTAATTTGATTAAATTGTATATGTTTAAGTGTGAGCTGCTGCAGCCGAGTGGTTAGAGGTGCTTATTACTACCACTACGTAGGACCTATGCATGTTTAATCTCTGGTTAAAGCAGCATCTAATATAATAATTTTTTTTTGTGCTAACAGCGACCTCTCCTCGGCAGGCAATGGCAGGCCTCTGGGCTGTTTTGAGAAGGCTTCTCTTAAAATCTATTTGCCGGCGTACAACTGTAGGTCCCTCCATTTGTGAAACAACATCAAGATGAAGGAGAAGCTCGGCCAAACACTTTATCAAAAGACTGAGCGCCAAATATATATTTTTTCTTTTTTTATCTTCCTTCATTTGTTTTTAATGTTATGTACTTTATTTTTTTATTTCAGTTTTCATATTTTATTTCTTATTTTTTTTTTAAATACGTAATTGATTTTTTTTTAATTTATTTATTTTATTTAGATTTTTTTATTTTTTTAGCCTTAGTTATTTTAACTTGCTACATTTTTTAACCGACTTCGAAAAAGTAAGAGGTAGCAAAATTTTTTTATGTACATACATATGTTAC
>NW_023458567.1:12733303-12746345 GCF_013731165.1 Rhagoletis pomonella | reverse complement strand
TTTTTTTATGTACATACATATGTTACCAGATAACCATCGACCACGTGAGCCATTTTCATTCATTTTTTATCGGAGAGGTTCAACCAACGTGGTTTCATAATATTTTGGTTTAGTTCCGCCATTTAGATCAAGAAAAAACCAACGGTACTCCTAAAATTGTATATGAGAAATGAAATCTTTTGCTTTTTTTGCTTTAAATTACATGTTTTATTTTACTTTATTTTTTTCTGTTTAGTTTTTTTTTATATTTTATTTATTAATTTAAATTTTATTTTATTTCATAAATTTTGTTAATTTAATTTTTATTTTAATCTTTGTATTTATTAAATATTTTGCTTTAATGTATTTATTTTATCTTTCATCCAATCTTAAGTTTATTCTGTTATATTGAACATTTTATTTATTTCAATAGTGTTATTGAGCTTTGTACCACGATTTTGTTTTCTAAGCGGTAGAAGCTCTACTACGTAGAGTTCGATACTTTTTCCATTTTTCCTAGAATACAAAATTGTGGTACAAAGCTGAACAACGCTATTGAATTAAATATTAATACGCCACAATAAAAAAAATTGACGAACATTTGTTTAGTTTACTCGTGTTAAATTTTTATTTTATTACGCATTTTTTATTATGATTTTATTTTATTTTTTTTTAATTACATATAAAATTTAATTTAGGGTTTTTATTTATTTATTTTTTATTTTTTTTATTATATTTTTATTTTAAATTTACTTTTAATTATTTAGTTTATGAGTTTTTTTTAATAATTTTGTTACTTGCATTTGTTTTATTTGCTTTCATTCCATTTAAACTTTTTGTACTTAATTTTATTTTGTTTATTTTAGTGTATTTTTTATTTATTTTTATATATTTAAATTTAATTTTATCTTTTGCTTTGTTTTATTTTATTTGGTTTTATTTAATGTTAATTGCGTTTAAAAGTTTTTATTTTTTGTTTACCTAGTTCATTTGTGTTATTTTTTTCTTATATTTAGTTTAATTATTTTTGTATTGTACGTATTTAATATTATAAATATTTTCCGTTGTTTTATTTCTATTTAATTCTTTATTTAATATAATTCTTTATACTATTTTTTGCATTATTATTTAATTTTCAATTTATTACTTTTATTTTATTTTGCCTTTTTTATTTATTTTTTTATTTAATTGTTACTTTATTATATTTTTATTTTACTTCTATTTAATTATAATTTTATTAATTTACTTAAATCTTTTATTAATTTGTATCTTTAGTTGAATTTATATTTTTATTTTAGTTTATTTTGTTTTATTTTTGACAACTTTATTTAATTATGTATTTTGTTTTCTAATTTTTTTGATTCGCTTTATTCGCTTTCATTTTATATAACATTTTTAATGTATTTTTTTAATTAATGTTCTGCTTTAATTAATCGTTTTAATTTTTTATTTATTTTAAGTTAACTCTAATTGTTTATTTTATATTCAACAATTATAGTGATATTGATTTTGTTTACATTACTTACTTTGTTATTTAATTTGATTTTTTATTATTTTATTTTTATTTGATTTATAATTTATTTTTTTCTTTATATGTGACCTCCCCTAAATTTCATCAATAGAAAATAAATTAATCGCGCCTCTTAAAAAAAAAAGCCATTCCATTCACTCACACTAGCTAAAAAAAAACAAGAGTGCAATTATGGCCAGGTAAAGGCATCCATCCTTTCTATCGGTCAATGAAATATTTTCGCTGTTATTAATGAAAAGCGGAAACTCCAAAGCCACTGTGGCGCACGCAAAAAGTGGGGAAACAGCAAATTGGGTTGCAAGTGACGTGCTGCGAAAATACAGGCAGATACCAACGAACATAGCCACGCATTTTGTTTGTCGCGCAATGAATAGCGGGTTATGGGTTATTGAGTTCGCCGGTTGAAAGAACAGGTGAACCGCTTTGCCCACGCATTCAAGGCAACATGGCCAACAATTCACAATATGGCGGCAAAATACCGTTGGCGGTGCTGTCACGGGCAAAATGTCAAATGAAAATTGGAAAATGTACAATAAACAAAAAACAAACGGTAAAGCGAAGGGGTGAGAGGGGGGAAGAGAGCACCACTCATGGACTCAGGCAGCTGGACAGGAGTGTGAATGAACACGAGAGGGATTGCATATAAGCGGATAAGCGAACAGAAAAATATGACTGCATTGATGATTGACTGTGTATTGATCGGGTTTATTGAGTGGTGCAAGGGTCTGCCAAAAGAGTGGTAAAAGCACTGCAGTAGACGGAGGGCGAATATTGGATGATAATGTTGATGAAAATTCATCAAGCGACATCCATTCAGGTGGGAACAAAGCGAATATCCTTGCAAATATACATGTACCTACACATATATAGTACGCATACTACTCATTTAATACACATATACGTAAATATGTATTTACCATCATGTGTTTGTCCTATCGCCCATATACTTACTACTTACTACTTTTACTATGTACACACTTGCCATGCGCTCAAGTGCATTTCAATTTTGCAATTTACTGCAATTTTGATGACACAAGTATGCAAATATTTGTTGTTGTAAGCTGTTGAATGGCTTCACTGTGTGGCAGGTTATACCCGTAGTCCCAAATTCGTATGTCACAGAACCCGTACACAAGTAGATTTTATACCCAAATGAAGTCCGTGTTGGAAATGTTAAGCTCTGCTACCAAAATTATCTATTTATTTTGTGTGATTCTCTGCCGGCAAAGCTTGACCAAGTCAAAGATAACTAAACCTCAGCCACCACTAATGACTGCTGTGTCAACAACCAGGAACGCATTCTAAAGATCAGTGGTTAGGTAAATAGTATCAATCGGCTCTTCTTCAGAGGCGGAAGCAGACCCTTCACTCGCGAGACGTGTACATGTAAGGAAGCACAGTGCTGTCGAAGACCTATAACTGTCGGCGAGTGTCCGCCTTTTTCAGGGCAGAAGAAATCCTTCCCTCTTCTTAGAGCATCAAGTAAAAGGCCCAGGTCTACGGAGCCTACACCTTCAGAAACCTGCAATCTTTTAGTAGACCAAATGAAATATAAATCCTCTGAATAACGCTGCAAGAGTAGGAACGCTGGTACTCACCTGCCACCTGGCCAAAACCGCTCCGCTACCACAAGACTCCTAAAGGCCCTGACCAACTATTTGTAGGGCTGTCAAAAAACTGTCTCTGGTTGCCGAAACAGTGACCGCGACTGCGATTCCGTAGATGTCCACTGAAGAAATAAAACAATGCCAGCGCTAAGTGATACGAAGCCAATGCCACTGGGTATGAGTTGGATGGAACCTTTGTGGTGTAATGACTCGCTAAAGCCAACTGGCCGTTACGCCAAGAAACCCATACAATGAATAGATCATCCCTCTCAGTACGGCGCTCTACTGAATTCGGCCGCTCGTGTGAACGATATTGCCAGGTCGGGCTAGACGGCAATCAATTGTCGACGTTATAAGGAGCTTTTTAGGATGACAAAGGCTGGGGATAACAAGTATCTTAATCGGCATCGCTTCAGACCAGCAATGTAGAGAGATATACCAGTGATGCTCAGAGAGAGCTTTTACTCTGTGCGCGCATATAACATCTGCAGAGAGCTTTGAAGAATTCCGCCCGCGGGCTCTGTTTTGATTATCACTGGTCTAAACAAAATTTATAGAAAGCTTAAATGAGGCGGTGTCCATTACCGCTTCAGACTCTTATGGTCGCAGCTGTTTTGGTTAAATTGATGCTAAAATTTTCTTACTGGGTTATCTCATGCCATGCCAAAATCATGTTTAATACCATCTATTGTAGTTGTTTTTGTATCTTTTGTTTTCGTCATCTTCAATAGTCGAATGCATGCTACTTTGAAAATCTGTTAAAATTGTTCGCTTTAGCAAAGTGGTTGTTGCAATGGATTTGCTGTGGTTGCAGCAGATTTGATTGGTTATCAATATTTTAATTATACCGCACTACGTTACCATTGAATGCATAAGCACATATGTATGTATGTATGCATACATGTGTAATACGAGTAGTATTGGGAATACATTGCCCTCTAGGTTAATTGACAAGTAGCTTTTGGTCGAAAATTGACTGAGTTTGAGAGTATGAAATACATATGTATTTACATTAGATCGGGGCGAGCATAAGAAAAAAGTCGATCTTTAGCATTTTTTTCAGATCCTCTACAAGTAGATTTCAAACTCGGGGGAGAAGTGTGAAAAAGAGTGGAATTGTGGGTAGCCGAAGAAACCAAAACGATTTTCCCAGCCCTCAGGCCTCGTGGCTCACTTTTTCTGTCTGAGAAGCTATTCCGCCACCACCACACTTAAATGTTTTGCAAGTGTCAGTATTGCACCAACAGTTCTCATGTGCCTTATTCATGAGTTTCTTAAAGTACACGACATTATCCGCTATGCTTGACCATATAATTGGCTCTCATTGAATTATAACCTCCAAGAAATCACAGTTTGTCAATTCCTCAGCCACTTCGTTGTCTTGATCATCATAGTGCCCCGATACCACATAAATCATAGCCCATTCCAAATTGCTAAAGAGTTCAGCCTCAAGTTACTTTCCTGGAGTATTCGTGAAAAGCTTCAAACGGTTTCCAAGAGCAGTTTGGCTATCACTTCAGACCCAGTTTTCGTAATTTTTTCAGTCTGCTACTTTAAGTGATGCAAATACTTACGATCGAAAGACTGCTGACATCAAACGTAAAGCAATAAAGTACCATAAGGTAACTCTAGGCAGCCTCTTCAGCTCGTTTTTTTTTAGTTCTGGCACCGTCAGTATCGACAGTGTGTCGATTTCTCCATTGATTCATTTTAGGAAAGCCAGCAAAGAATTAAGAGCCACTGCTGACGTTGTACTCACAGCGTTCGTACACACTTATTTGTCGCCTAACGAACACCACAAGAGAGGTAAGAATATACCACCCAGATGGCATCATCTGCCAACTCTCCATGGTACAAGGGAGAGTAATTGCATCCTTTTTTCGCGACCCAGTCTAATGTGCATGCATACGTAACTTCTACAAACTTTTATATTGATTATGAAAAGAGCAGAAATGCATATACAAATAAAGAAAATTTAAAAATAGGGAAGAGAAGTTGCACAGCTGACAAATAAAAAATGCGAAGGACCTACCTTCTATTAGGGTCAAAGACCTATAGCATGCGATCCCAAACGTTTTCATTTCGCTGCGCACTTACCGGCTCAGTATATTGTCACGGCGCTCTAGTCAAAAATTACACTTCAATTACCTACCTCCAGTTACCTACACTTAACCAGCGCATAAATTAATTGGTTATAATTTCCTTCTTAGTCTTCTTCTTCTTATTTGGCACTACAACCGTCTGTCATAATCTATATTACAAAAGTACTTACTCCTTCAGTACTTTGTATTATATTCCAGATTTTTATTTGCTGTCTCACCTCCGCGCCCCCGAATTCCACAAGCTTCTCCTGTCAAAACTTGGCACTACTCATTCCAAGTTCCAAGTTTTTCCCCCCTAAGCCAGTCCGCTCTGGATCCTGCGGGGTGGGCGATAAGTCATTATCCTTCGTAAAAGTCCAACCTGGAGGCATGGAAATTACAGTAAATTGACTCAAACTTATTTTTAAATGTTTGCAAATACTAAACCCGGCTCACTTTTCCATTTATTTGTAGGATCAGTCATACGTAATGCTGGGAACAAAATACCATTCGGTCATCAGTCACGTTTCGCATAGGCAAGAAATAAAAATAAAAACAATCAATATTGGAGACTTTCTTTAGTGGGACAAGCGATATGCGATAATGAGTGACTCATTTCCGGGTGTTACTATGTATCTTATCTATGAGTGATATGCACTTGGATTATCTTATTTGTCGCATAACAAATACAATAAATGCGTTCAAGCTTGGCCAATAGAACGAATATATAAGCCATTCTTTTTTAAGTCGGACGGATTTCGTAAAAAAAATTATGTCATGTCTCCGATTCGCTTCAAATTTTTTTTTGTGGGTTCTATACATGAAATAAGCTAACACGTATTCGAGGAGTTTTTTCTTCTTTTTTTTTCTTCGGAGATATGGTCTGTCAAAGTTTGCATTTTTTCGTGGTTCTGACTAATCATGCACTCCTTCAAATCGTTATATTTTGGATTCTGTTGATCGTAGAGTCTTTATCTTAACGTCATTTTAAAACTAAGAAACGGGCTTAAGATTTCCATATATATATAAGACGGTCAAGACTGTGGTAAAACTAACTTAGCTATTAACAGTTGAACTTTTTGAAGTTGATTTGCATAGTGAAGACCAGTTAATAACGGATTTAAAATTATACCATCGTAATCCTTGTTTAATTCTCTATAAAAACCGTGGTTCGAAAAAATGGGGGTTTTTCTAGAACTATTTTTAAAATATTTTTCTTTGTGACGAGATGGTTTATTTTATGAGAATCAAAAATTTTTTGTAATTTTTTTTCGAAAACTTATACTAAGATATATTTGGTAAGGTGTTAAACATCGGGTTTTTGCAAGAATTTAAATTGTATTGCAGATTCCGATAGAATACCAATCCAGATATAATATTTGTATGTCAACATTTTTCTTTAAGGCGACAAACCCCAAGAAATGGGCGTGGCAATTGCAGAACTAAAATTAGCAAAAGGCAGATTTTATTGCGGATTTCGACAGAATATCGCTTCGTTAACAATATTTGTTGCAATCAAAAGTGTGACACCAAATTTAGTGTCCGATATGAAAAGGAATGGCTCACATAGGCACGTATGGTTGGAGATAGTTTTCCGCAATTTCACATAGAAGTACATATGTATGTATATGCATACATGTCTGTGCCCGTCAATTAAAGTAGCTTAAGTGACTTTAGAAAGTTTGACTTTGAATTAAAAAATTACACTATGCGACAGTCAAAATCGGGATGGGATGAAACCAACGGGAAATGTTATATCGGTCAAAAACAAGTTATACGTGTCCCGGCGTTTCGCTGGGTCACGTCTAGGAATCGAGATATATATATAACTATCATATAGGGGAAATTGTCACCTTTGGTGGTCTTTTTTTGACATAACTCGAGAACCACTAGTCCGATTTTGCTCAAACAAATTTAAAATTACAATTCCTTTAATCTGTTCATATAACGTTTTTCTATATAATCAACAGTTTTGCCGGTAAAAATAAATGTATGAAGAAAAAAAATATTTTTTGCCTAAAATATTAAGTTTTTTTAAAACTGTTAATTTTTTTAAATTTGTTTGAGCAAAATAGTGGTTCTCGAGTTATGTCAAAAAAAGACCACCAAAGGCGACAATTTCCCCTATATGATAGTTATATATATATCTCGATTCCTAGACGAGACCCAGCGAAACGCCGGGACACGTATAACTTCTTTTTTACCGATATAACTTTCCCCGGTAGTTTGAACCCTTCCCGATCACTGACCCCTACCATTTATCTCACAGTGTTATCAGCTTCAGATTAAAAAACAAAAACAAAAAAATGGAGCAAGAAAAGCCAAAAACGGCAGTAGTTGGAAGTGAGTAGTAAAATTCTGATCATAAACCTCCAAAATGTTACTTATGTATGTATGTAAGTGTACGTAACTAAAAATAAGCTGTTATCCAATTTGAAGCCGTTCACTCTTGCTAGGCACTTACAACATATTTAATACTCCAAAGACTTGCACGCATTTAATGTTTAATGGCAAAATAGCAAATAATATTCAAATATTCGCATATTAGTGACCAAATTAGATTGTCTTCCAGAACATTTAACCAATTCAATGCATTTTATGTGCATATATGTATGTACATATGTATAAGCTTCAGATATAAATAGATGCGTGTATGTGTAACTTCAAATGATAAGTAAGACAACGGTCATAATACAACATTGTATAACGTCCCAATAGGAATTCGAAGCCTTCTTCAATGTGGATTCATACTCGTTAAATGAAAACTTGTATGAAGCTTATAAATTTAAAGCATTAAGGGAAGCTCAGAATCGCAATGGCGCCAGCAGTAAAGAAATGTTTTGGCACTTTCTAAATGTCTACTTGATACTAGTAATATGAGTTGCAAGTTGCTTCAAAAGTCCGTTTTTGAAAGAAGCGAAATCGATTTTTCTGTGATTTTTGTTTTTAGTGCATTCGTGATTGAATGATTACTTGTTGCAAATCGAATCGAATCAAATTACAAATTTTGAATTATCTAACCTCCGCAGGGCTATACTCTGTCAATGCTATTCGTGCATAGAACTCTATTCCAATTGCAACTCGCAGTAGTCTAAATAAAAGCAACTTTAAGAATGTTCTATATGCGTACTTTCGTAAGCGACATTTTTTTCAAAATTTTCTTTTTGATGCAGAAATATTCCTAGAGCATCCTAGATGCATTTCTACATCAAAAATAAAATTTTGAAAAAAAAAATTCGCCTATATATGTTATATAATTATGAGTTTCGCTATCTAAATAACAAATCTCTTATTGTACTAATAATTTTGCAATAAATGAAATGAAATTAATATAATTACATTGCATATATTTTTTTTATAAAGGAGCATCAGTTCCAGTGGTGCCGTTTAGTTCTTGGCTAGGTGTCTAGATTTGGCTACCACCGACTTATTCTGGCCACTTAAATTTAAAATTGCCACTAGCCCACAGTGAAACTTGCACACACAGAGTGAAAAACTTGCTTACGTGTGTAGAAAAACTCACGCCGGCAATATTAGGTTGAGCTGTTAATCATCTATTGTCTTTACTTCCAAGAATAGAAAGCATCAGAATAAATTCAGAACCAGTATGAACAAAAAAATTTCATTGAAGATGTCACAGCCTCCATCGAAACTGGTTTGTCTCCAAATCAAATTAGACAGTATGATCTCTGGATGATTGGTTTATAGAGAAAGATTTTGAACTTCCGCAGAATAATGCTACAAGCCCTAAACTAACTAACCTACTCAAATAAAGCTCAACTCGGATTCCATAACTAGCACGATGGATGTTATATCAAGTAATTTGGACTCTTATCATAGGCTTTAGATTAACATTTTTTTCGACGAGGCGCACTTTTTCAGATTAGGACCAATAATAAAATTAAATCGAGATTGGCCATGGCCATTTTCAGCGCTCAGGGTCATATGCTCATTGTTTAATCAAAAGTAGTTTATAAGAACATTTGGTGCTCGTAAAAAAGAGCTACCAAGACATTTCATACTAAATATACATACCGCAAAACAAAAAAAAAGCATTGCTCATTGCTCAATCTTCCACACAAATATTGAAGCTTCATCAAACCATTAAGCTGTCCAAGATTTAACCCCCAAAAAGCATGCTTCTTCATCGTTTCACACCATAAAGGACATTTGCTGTAAACAGAACAACCCAAACTAATGCGAAAATAAAAGAAGACAATAAAAAACAAAAACGAACAAACAAAAACACAATGAAAACGCGCCAAAGCAACCCTCCCACAGCGCTAAAGATCGACTGGGTAGCATGCGACATGGAAGTAGAAGAAGTCATCATTTTTCTGGTCCATCAAATCGCTTAGTTCGGCTATTAGTTATGAAGTGTAGCGGGCCGTAAAAAAGAAGAACCCTTGCTTTGAATGCCAACTGGTGAATGGGTAAACACTTGGCTTGTACTTTGTATGTGGAAGTAGTACATATTTATGTACATCTGGCACTTGCTTTTTGGCTGTGCGCTCAACTATTTCAATTTCACTTTTACTTGCCAAAAAGTATGCCTCCTTCACCAACTCGTGTTTTCCTCTACTCGCTTTTCGTAATATACATAAGTATGTATTTACATTTTAGGTTTTTTTTTTACTTTAAAAATATTGAAAAATATATACTTAGAAATCTAGTGAATATGAAAATATTGCCTGCCACTTTACTTAGTACCTCTACTGCTTCACTTCACTTCACTTCACTTCACTTCACAACAAAAAATCATGCTTCGTTAGTCTGCTGCGATTTGCTGTGTGGAAGTCAAAAGTGTCCGCTAAACGTTTGGGATTTGCAGCTGCTTATCCTTTTACTTACATAGCTTGGCGTGATTGTGTGTTGACTGACGCTCAGTTGGCCAAAACGATTGTGGAAAAATTTACATAATTTGTTAAAAGGCATTCCTCACTAGAATGTGAATGTGAATTATGGCCTGCGCATGCGAGAATGCATTTGTTGGAAATCTTAGTTGGCGTAGGGATTTATGTATGTACATATGTTTGAGGATGAAGGATGCTGTCTACTCACTTGTCTGTCAGACAACCAATGTGCGCTCCTGCAAGTAGATATGATAAATGACTATTAAATATCGAAAGGACATTTAAGATCTACAGACATTTGCAAAATAATGCTGGTTAATATTTCGTTTAAATTTTTTGAATAACTTATGAGCGAAATGTACTGTAAATCTATCAGTTATTAAAGTTCAAAGTTGAATAAAGTTAGCGAATAATGATTACACCGTGTCACAAAAAAAAAGTTTTCTTGGTTCGCAAAGATGAGCTGGTATTGAAAATTCCCTGTTTAATTAAATTTATTTTTTTAACTAATAAAGTTAGAAGGACGAAAGTCGAGGATGTGATCGGGAATATATTAGTCCTTAATATATATATATATTTTTTCAAAAATAACTAGATACCTATTGCGAAATTTCTATGATATTCAAGGATCAAACTTGAACATTTTCAATACCTTTTCGTACTGATGCACAAAAAATTTCTTCCTTCTTTTTTTATCTTTTATTTGATATAGTTTTCCCCGCTAAATTGCATTTCAAAAATTGCAAAATTTTTGGTTCAATAAGAAAAGCTTATAGAAGGAATCATTTGGTGAACGCCGTTTTTCTCGAAATGGGTCAGTGACTATGGCCACCGATATGGGGTGACGCCTATTGATTACTTTCACTGGAGTTAAGCGGAGTCATTGATTTATACAACCAAACTGGAAACTTTGGGCGCCTTGGCAGACAACATTGTGGGAAACATTGCCAACACAGGGTCCGCATAGCTTTGACAAGTGATCAAAAATTGTACATCCAAACTTAGCGACTTTCTAGATACCGACGGTTAAACACCCCAAAATCCTGGGAGTGACGTTTGGCAGCCTCTGCTCCTTCTCAGCGCACGCCACAGTCTCTTGTAACAACTGCGAGCCTGGCTCAAAGACCCCGAGTCGCTAGCCGGCAGCACCATTTGGGAGCCGACAAGGAGACCCAGCGAACGATCGGTCAGTGGCAAACTCTGCAGCTCTACGTACGGGCACAGGCTGTTATCTCATCTCGTCCGAGCATCACCTCCATGAAGAAAGGCAGATATTGGCGGTGAAAGATCACAACATCATGTTATCGAAGCAATTTCTCGTGGGATGTCATCGTAGCAGCCACCCTAACAATGCTTTGAATCGTAACGAAACTCCGCCTGGTTGAGCACTGCTGTTACAACAACAAAAACTTCCTATAATATGATCCAGAACTCGCATTCGCATTCCTTCTTTTGCTTTCAGGGAACACACACACAGCGTGCTACAGCCTTTAAATGCATGATTATCCGACCATGACGTGAATAAAGGGAATCTGTAGTACAAAAGGCTTTTAGATGCATGTGTAAGGAATAGTGGGATATTGTTCAAATGATCGTTTGACATACATATGTTTGAGTACATTCTAAGCGTCCTCAAGCGTAGCCAAGATTTTGGTGTTCTATGCGCGGGGAAGCAGGAAGGGAGCGCTTGTCCGAGACAGCAGGTTACATTCGTAGGGCTCTCACGGAGGACTAGCTCCCCGTGTTGTCCGAGTGCTCGGTGTATTCAAACATTAGAGGTCTTAAGCGTGCGTGGACTATTTGGACTGATGTGTGTTTGGATGTGAGTAGGGTGTTTCCCTTTAATCGGAATGTCGAGTGTGAATGAGGGTTCAGCCCCTGGCCACCTGTTTCCAACTGTATGAACGCTCAGCTGGTGGTAGTTTCGGCTAATAAGGTTGACCGGAGATTTAATTTTGGTACCGTAAGATGCTCTTGGAACGCGATCGGACCTACTGGTGTGGGGAGTATCGTGGTGGTAGAATTGGCTTGTGTCAGCTCAATAAAGAGCTGCATTTCAACGTTCAGTGGTAAGTAAGGCAGAGATTTTAGATAGGTCTTAAGTCATACCAGGTTGGTTAATGTGTCCGTTGCTGCCAATTTGTACCGATAATGCATAAATTTCGGCGTGTGGATCAATGCATTGATTTGATCTGCGGCGCTTTTGAGCACCTTGGACTTAGGTTCACGTTTCGAAACATCTCGAAAAGCCAAGCAACCATAAACCTAAAATGATTATTTATGTGTATACTTATTTCGGCGACAGATGTGCGGCGAAACTTACTATGCTTCTAGTTGCAACAAAAAATGCCTTAGGTCGAGGCCACGCAATAAGCGGCAAAGTGGCGCAATACAGAAATGCCGCTCATAGTATTGCATATGTTTTAGTTTTAAGCCGCTCACTGTGTGGCCTCGGCCTTAATACTTTCGTTTAAGGTTATTATCATGACATTTACTTAAGTATATTTGTGTATTTAACTAAATATTTTTCAAATTACTACTACATAAATATTATCAAAAACTTTCACTACAAACCTCTTTTCATTTTTTTTTATCCATTTTCAGGTTTGGTTTCAAAACCGTCGTGCCAAATGGCGTAAAACAGAGAAATGTTGGGGACGCAGCACCATAATGGCCGAGTATGGACTCTATGGAGCGATGGTGCGCCATTCGTTGCCACTGCCAGAAACAATTATAAAATCGGCAAAAGAAAACGACTCAGTGGCACCATGGCTACTAGGTATGGAGACGGAAAGTAAATGCAAAAATTTATCATATTTACTTTTTTATTATTACTGACAATGTAGCGAGTATAATAAGAAATTAGTTAAGTAGCCTTTAAAAATTAGCATCATTTATAGGAAATTAATTTTGAAAAAAAAACCAACTCATAAAAAACAAGAAATTCTAAAATTGTGAACATATTTGAAGTGCATGACGAATTCATGTCGT
>NW_023458567.1:12730140-12733293 GCF_013731165.1 Rhagoletis pomonella | reverse complement strand
AAAAAAAGTCGCACAAATATGTCCGCGTAAAATAGTTCTCATAAAATTGTTCATTTCGTAAGTTGGTAAAGCAGTTTAGTAAAGTCACTAACCCCATCAACAAACTTACCAGCTGTTCTGCATAAAAAAGGCACCGTAAATTAGTTCGTGTATTTATGGTGATGCAGCGCTGCCATCCGCCAAACTTCCCACAAATTAGCACGCAATGGCACGAAGTTTATTACCAAGCTGGCAGCACGCCTGCGCCGGGTAAACACACGTCAGTTTTTGTTTTTTTTTGCCCCAAATTGCAATCTCAAAAGGCTATATTAATTTGTTTGCTAATTTGCATAAATTATCAGTCAGTTCACAATTGCAAACAACAAGCTGATGATGCAGCTTCTCGTTCTAATACTGCCGCTACTGGTGTACTTGGTGAATGCCGGTCCGGAGGAGCAGGAGGGTGTGCGCTTTGCCAGTCGCTGTGAAGCCTGCAAAATTTTGGCTACTGTATTGCAGGAACGACTAAAGGAAACTGGCAAATCGCACGATGTAATCGAAGTTGGGTATGATTATGAAATAAAACAAAGAATGTGGTATAATTATGTACTAAATCCTAATTGTGTTTTCCAAACAGTTACTCGCTCGATGATGTCAAACCAAAGAAACGCACCGAGTACCGCCGCAGTGAGCTACGTCTGCTGGAATCGCTGGAGAATGTTTGTGAACGCGTTTTGGAATATAACCTACACAAGGAGCGCTCTGATAGCACACGATTTGCCAAAGGTATGTCACAAACTTTCAAAACACTACACGGCCTCGTCGACAAGGGCGTCAAAGTGGATTTGGGCATACCCTATGAGCTATGGGACAAGCCACCAATCGAAGTGACGCAAATGAAAGCGCAGTGTGAAGATATGGCTGAAAATTATGAGGATGTCATATCAAATTGGTACTTCAAGCTGCAAGATGAGAAGAGTTTAATTGAGCACCTTTGCGAGGATGAAGTACTTGCGCTAGATGATCGAAAATGTTTGAAGGAAACTCTGCCGGCTTTGGAGAGCGATGAAGATACGGATGATGTGAAGAAGAAAAGCCCGAAGAAAAACTCGAAGCTGCCAACAAAAACAAAAGGCGATTCAGGCGAAAGCGCTACGAACAAAGAGGAGCTTTGATGCAATAAAGCAAAGGGAGATTTCCAATGAATTTTCATTTGCACAATGCAATGCGCTGTAAAACCTATTTATGCGTTTGTATGTATGTGTTTAACCATTGAATATTTTTCCATTGTATTTACTTTGAACCAAAACATGAGATTCCTAAATATTTATCCATTAAATTTAATAGGTATAGATTATAATAAAAATAATTTTTTAAGTATTCCAAAAATATATATGTGAGTTTGATTTGCAAAATTATCAAGCATGTGCAAAAGTGCTACAGCAACAAAAACTAAAGCAAGTTCGAGTATAAATTATAGCATTTTTCTAGTTTTTAGGTGCGACTGTTATGGCATAAAAACCCAGTTAACAATGCATTTAATTAATACAGGCTTTTACATGAAAATAAATAAAATTGTATCATATCTTTTACATTAAAGTCTAAAAATCAAGTCAACAACTAACATCACAACGTTCTTCAAATGCATTAAAATCACAATTGCTTAAATATACAGATATGTACCAACCACTAGAAGTTTATGTAACTCATAGTAAACAATGTCCACTAAAACTCAATCATAGCATCAGTAAAATAAATGAGTGAAATGAAGTTTAATATAGGCAATATAGTCTTTTAGCACGCACCTGCAAATGAGCGCCAATGAATACATCTTCTACGAATTCTGCAACCTCTGCCGCATTACACCACATAGACAAACGTCCAAAAGAATATGTTGAAAGCAAGAAAAGCCAGCGGAAATAAGCAACGGGCCTTCTTATCGATCCACATGGATATTTCTTGAGGAGTTAGTGTAGTCCAACCGTTATTTTGGCCTGCTTCTCCAGATTCCATATTGATTAGATCACGTTTGCTATAAGGCATTGAATCGCAAGTATTTGTTGTAGTGCCACTGAAACTCGTAATTTTCGATATGTTATCCAATGCTTCATTCTCATGTATGGTATGTATTGGTATATTATGTACGGTTAGATAATTATTAAATGCGGTTGGGTCATTGGATGCTTGATTAGCACCAGGCGCAACACAGAATGAACGTGAACGACCTGTGGGACGACGTGAAGCGCGCGGCGATAATGTTGACTTAAGTATATGCTTGCTACTCATTTTCTTCACATCCACATTGCGTTTACGTCGCCAAATAGTGTTTACAAATGCAAATTCTATAAGACTGCCGAAAATGAAAAGTGTACAACCAAGAAACCACACTTCAGAGATTTTTTGAGCACATTTTCCGGCATCCAATGGCTTTGCGCGCTACAATCGCGCAAGTTCTGTGACATATGCTCCACGCGTACGAACCATGAGGGTACAGATTTGTATATCAAAGGTGTATCGGAGCGCCAGCAGTATGGATAACTATGTTTGACTTGACCAGCAGATACTAGCACACCCATTTCCTTGAGCTTCGCTATTATCGCCTTATCGGCATCTTTGACATAGAGACCAGCAAAGTCAGTTACCTCCGCCGTGAAACGTCCCACCTCATCTAATGGACAAATTGGCTTGCTGGATTTTTGTATAATGCCCGCATTAAGACAAATGCGATATTCATCCTCACCAAAGTAGGGCGCGTTGTGGACAATGCCGGTACCGGTCTCTGACGTGACATAATCATCGACAAGTACGCGAAAAGCTTTCGCTGCGGTTCCTTTTTCGAGGAAGTAAGGAAAGGGTGGTTTATATGGTGCATTGGCTAATTTGGTACCAGGAAATCTCTCTAAAATACTGTAATCATCTTCGTTTTTATAGACGGTATTTAAGCGTGATTCAGCCAGGATATAAATGCGTTGTGTTTTCTTATCCAGGGCCTTCACATAGATCAAATTCGGATTAACCGCACAAACATAATTCGATGGCAGTGTCCAGGGTGTTGTTGTCCATATGAGGAAATGTGTATTCTCCATATTCACCGCCTCGAACACATGCCTAAGCCCATGTAAAAATCTCTGAAAATCGAAAAAGATTAATAAGTACAAAAGCCTGCAATTTCGC
>NW_023458567.1:12725823-12730040 GCF_013731165.1 Rhagoletis pomonella | reverse complement strand
GATTTTTTATTAAAAATTTTCAATATTTATCGAAGTATTGATTTTTATGGAAAAAGCGCCGCAGGCGAAAATTTGTAATAAAAAATCGCGTGATTTTTTATTAAAAATTTTCATTATTTATCGAAGTATTGATTTTTATGGAAAAAGCGACGGAGGCGAAAATTTTTAATAAAAAATCGCGCGATTTTTTATTAAAAATTTTCATTATTTATATATATATTAAACGAAAGAAGATACCGAAAAGCACTGAACAGTGCACTCATAAGGAAAAGTGAATTATTACGAAATACTAATACAGTGGCAGCACTATAGCTATTTTGGAATCTCGCGTTTCAGCTGGCAAAGATTGTCAACTTCTTTTTAATAACAAAATAATCTTAGGTTGATAAAACTATTGGGGTGTTCACAGTTCGTTCCAAATTGTGTCTGAAAATGTAGACGTCTACATTTTGAGACATCTTTAGCATCAAACTGTGAGCACCCCTTTCTAGCAGTCGTCGCAAAATCGTCTCAAAACTTTGCTGGTGTTGCCAGACATTTTTCCTTGCGTGCATTTTTTATGTCGCCTTTCGATTTTGTTTCCGAAAAATTGAAATTATTTAACTTAATTACCAATTCGTAATATTTGTTATTTCTTTTCCTTGATTTGTTTTTTTTCATCAGAAATTGCGCTCAAATTAAATGCAAATACAGAAAACGTGCCCAATATATAAAAAAAATGTGATTAGTATTGCCATAATGCAACCCTGCTGCGAGGTTGCAAAATGTAGACGCGTAAAAATCATACCTTTGAGTGTGACAAAATGTAGACGGCGTCGTTTTCCAATTTTGTATGGGAAACAACAACACCACAGATTTTACGGTTAGAAAACGTCTTAAAATGTAGACGTCTACATTTTGAGACACTATTTGGAACGAACTGTGAACACCCCATATGTGTTTCTTTAATAAATAAGTTAAATTATATATTTTAATAGTGTTTAAAAAGTGAGAACAGGTGATTTAGTGAATTTTTGTCGGTGTAATTGCCCATAGAAAACAACGAAATTTAACAAAAGTTTTTTGTTCATAACTTTTAAATGGTTAATAATATTATCTTCCCCCCCTACGGATTGTTATTAGGGGGGCCGAAACGCGTCGTTTGGTACCCCTCCCGACTTTTCCGCACCTTTTTTAGGGGTTGTTACCCCACCCTAGAAAATTACCGAATAAAACCGTTACAAAAAAATTTAAACAATCAACAGTAATTTTTAGTCATTTGCAACTTAGACCTTATTCGTAAATCCAACTTACGATGGATTCAGTAATATAGCAAAAAATGTATAATATTCCATTGTGTATGCGAGAAAAACTATCGACAACAGCAGGAAAAACATCGATTGTGGGTAAAATTTTAAAACATCGATGCTACCGACAGTGCCATCGCTTGTTACCCAGCTCTATTTACTCGTATCTAAGGGTGGGTAACTCAGCAAATTTATAGGAGTTGACTCAATGACTCCAACTCACTTTAAGGAGTCAGCTCATTCAACTAACTCATTTGACTCTTTCACCCCTATTGCGAGTGTCGACTGGCAGTAGATAAACGACTATTAAGCGATTATCGATTATCGATGCTATTGTGAGTGTCGCTTAGTCGCTCAATTAGCGACTGTGAATACATTTTAATCGATCATCCTTCTATTGCTGTTTTTTAGTCGTTGAAGTTTGCGTTTATAAAATTTACATAAGAAAGTGGTACTATAATGGATAAATTGAATTGGAAGTTGTAAAAAATTGTGAAATATACATATGTATGTACATATGTGTCTGAATTACAGATCAAAAATTGTAAGCAACAAAAGGCAACTTGCGCGGTTGGTCGAGCAGGAGAGTCCTCACATAGGCAAAGGAATTTCCGGAAAGAGTAGGGGAGGAAGCTCCGCTTCTTTTGTGAAAGATATACAATATTTCTTGTGCATATAACTCCGGCTACGCCATCCACAGTGTTATTGCGCAGAACCAACATCAAAGTTTACAAAAAACTGCATAATTTATTAATTAACTAGTGCTCGCAAATTTTAAATCTTTATTTTAAATTAAAGTTTAATTCTTTCACTACACTTTTATGTTAAAGTTTTAAAACTCGGGTCACGCGTTTGGACAATCAATACTCAATATCATTGTACAAATAACTAAACGGTACCGTATTTCTTAAACTTCCATGAAGTTTATTATGAGGAAAACTGCTTTTCCTGCAAATTCTGTGAAAACTAAAAACCGTGAAGCATCGGGAACGCAACTTCTAATCATAAAATTCACATATGTGCATACACTTCGTCTTCCAACTCCAAGGGATCCGATTAATCTCGCAATTCCCTCCTTGCTTTAGCCAACTCTACTACTCTATTAGCTTCCACATCATCTTCCTCATCACTAAACCATATTTCAACTGTGTCCATTTTTTAAATTTGATAATAAAAACAATTATTTTAAAAATTATGTAAATGAAACACTGAAGAAACAAATGTATACAAACAAACAGCTGTTTACAATTCCGTCAACCATTCACAATAGTACAAATTTTTATCGATCAAGTTACACAATAGCAAAATAAAAGATGATCGACTCGATCGACAAATTTCTATTCTACTGCCAGTCGACACTCGCAATAGGGGCCTTTGTATGTTACACTCATTCGTATCGTAGACTCGTTTTGAGGCATAGATGCGGTATAGCGGCCGTTGAGATAAAACAAAACTTTAAAGTGGGCGTGGTCAGCTCCTTTCTACTGATTTGAAAGGTGTAATTTTTTTTGTGTGCAAATTAATAGGGCGGTGCTAGGGGGAGGGTAAAGGTGGAATTTTCAATATTTTCAAAAGCTTATATTTCGAAACCTATTGTACCGAATTTCAAAATGTGGATATGGTTGGAAAGGCAATTGATTTGATATGCACATCTTTATATATCTTACATACATACATATTTCGAGAAAAACTAAAAAAAAAACGAAATTATAAGAATTTGTGAGATTTGACATAACATCCGCAATACAAAATACATGTGGTTGTTGTTGTTGTATTCTTGCCACCACCTTGTATAAATTCGCCTCGTGCAAAAACAAAATGCAAGACTTTGCCATGCTAAACACTGTGGCGAAGCGAGAGAGTTATATGGACAAATATGAGCCACTATGATTCAATTGATTCATGTGAGCCCTACGGGAACAATTGAGTTACTGAGTTACATTTTTTTTGGACAGGGAATCTGAGTTACCGATTCACTTATAGGAATCAACTCAATAACTCAACTCTGAGTTGAGTTACCCACCTCTACTCGTATCATTTCATCCCTAATCGCGTTCGCCACAAATTGCTGATTTTTCACAATTGCAGGTTAAAATCTAGATATTAATATTAATATGTATTTTTGGGCTTTTCCAAACAATTAATAACTTTCATTGTGCTTAAGGTGTGTGCACAAATTATACTTTGGTCAATTTTGTTATTTTCATATACTTATATCGCAGTAAACCTCTACAGTATAGAGGCACAAACAATTGGTGGGTATCTAGTATACAAGATGTAATTACCATTTGTGAATTTTCTAATAATTAAATTACAGATAATGGAGTCGATGGAAACATCAGCATCGGGTAATGAATCTGAAACTCCGACGGATGCACCCTCTTTAATGGAGACGGATGAACCCAATGAGACTCCAGCGTCGGTGGGTGCCGGCGCTGCGAATGAACCAGCTACCGTTAATACGGATGCTAATAATGAGAATACGGCCGGCACTGAACCCCGAGCTTCTCAACCCGAAGAGTCAAATGAAAATGGAAACGTTAACGAAAATACAAACATAAATGGACAACCAGGCGACCAGCATAATGGTGTTTCATCAAGCACCGACATGCCACCGCCGCTTCCGTCTTCAGCTGGTAATGCACCATCAGGAGAAAACGAAGCACCAACACCAACTACTGCAGGGCCACCCATAGATGAGGAAGATGCCAAATGGCATACGGTGGGAATCTACACTGGACTTAACGCAACGGTATCATCGTTCATAGACAATACCATTTGGTCATCTTCCGGTTTGAAACTGACGTCTAAAAACTTGCCAGATCTTTCAACAATTCAACGCGTTTGTCTTGAGCCAGGCACTGCTTACCGTTTCCGCTTGCGTGCCATAAACACTGTCGGCACCAGTGATTGGAGTGAGATATCAAGTTT
>NW_023458567.1:12723810-12725723 GCF_013731165.1 Rhagoletis pomonella | reverse complement strand
AAACTTGATATCTCACTCCAATCACTGGTGCCGACAGTGTTTATGGCGCGCAAGCGGAAACGGTAAGCAGTGCCTGGCTCAAGACAAACGCGTTGAATTGTTGAAAGATCTGGCAAGTTTTTAGACGTCAGTTTCAAACCGGAAGATGACCAAATGGTATTGTCTATGAACGATGATACCGTTGCGTTAAGTCCAGTGTAGATTCCCACCGTATGCCATTTGGCATCTTCCTCATCTATGGGTGGCGCTGCAGTAGTTGGTGTTGGTGCTTCGTTTTCTCCTGTTGGTGCATTACCAGCTGAAGACGGAAGCGGCGGTGGCATGTCGGTGCTTGATGAAACACCATTATGCTGGTCGCTAGGTTGTCCATTTATGTTTGTATTTTCGTTAACGTTTCCATTTTCATTTGACTCTTCGGGTTGAGAAGCTCGGGGTTCAGTGCCGGCCGTATTCTCATTATTAGCATCCGTATTAACGGTAGCTGGTTCATTCGCAGCGCATGCACCCACGGACGCTGGAGTCTCATTGGGTTCATCAGTCTCCATTAAAGAGGGTGCATCCGTCGGAGTTTCAGATTCATTACCCGAAGCTGATGTTTCCATCGACTCCATTATCTGTAATTTAATTATTAGAAAATTCACAAATGGTAATTACATCTTGTATACTAGATACCCACCAATTGTTTGTGCCTCTATACTGTAGAGGTTTATTGCGATATAAGTATGTATATGAAAATAACAAAATTGACCAAAGTATAATTTGTGCACACACCTTAAGCACAATGAAAGTTATTAATTGTTTGGAAAAGCCCAAAAATACATATTAATATTAATATCTAGATTTTAACCTGCAATTGTGAAAAATCAGCAATTTGTGGCGAACGCGATTAGGGATGAAATGATACGAGTAAATAGAGCTGGGTAACAAGCGATGGCACTGTCGGTAGCATCGATGTTTTAAAATTTTACCTACAATCGATGTTTTTCGTGCTATTGTCGATAGTTTTTCTCGCATACACAATGGAATATTATACATTTTTGGCTATATTACTGAATCCATCGTAAGTTGGATTTACGAATAAGGTCTAAGTTGCAAATGACTAAAAATTACTGTTGATTGTTTAAATTTTTTTGTAACGGTTTTATTCTATATAAAAATAAATATGTAGTGTGTATTTGTTGTATGGAAACAAATGAGACAAGAAAAAATTAAAAAAAGCTAGTTTTTAGCCATTTGAATATTGCACTTGAATGGCCAAAAAATGCATACCCAAAATCTTTCTAAGAAAGCTAATTGAAAATATCGGGTAATTCTCTAGGGTTGGGTAACAACCCCTAAAAAAGGTGCGGAAAAGTCGGGAGGGGTACCAAACGACGCGTTTCGGCCCCCCTAATAACAATCCGGAGGGGGGGAACTAATATTATTAGCCATTTAAAAGTTATGAACAAAAAACTTTTGTTAAATTTCGTTGTTTTCTATGGGCAATTACACCGACAAAGATTCATTAAATCACCTGTTCTCACTTTTTAAACACTATTAAAATATATAATTTAACTTATTTATTAAATAAACACATAGTTTTATCAACCTAAGATAGATTATTTTGTTATTAAAAAGAAGTTGACAATCTTTGCGAGCCGAAACGCGAGATTCCAAAATAGCTATAGTGCTGCCACTGTATTAGTATTTCGTAATAATTCACTTTTCCTTATGAGATGTGTGCACTGTTCAATGCTTTTCGGTATCTTCTTTCGTTTAATATATATATAAATAATGAAAATTTTTAATAAAAAATCGCGCGATTTTTTATTAAAAATTTTCGCCTGCGTCGCTTTTTCCATAAAAATCAATACTTCGATAAATAATGAAAACTTTTAATAAAAAATCGCGCGATTTTTTATTAAAAATTTTCG
>NW_023458567.1:12717505-12723710 GCF_013731165.1 Rhagoletis pomonella | reverse complement strand
TATTGTCGTGGAACATTTTAACTCATCAACTCCCGCCTGAAAGGGTCGTCATGAAAACCCTTAAAAAGCAAATTAAGAAAGTCATGAAAAGATTAAAATCTTCTAGAGAAATATTCTTCGAATTCTTTTACTAAGGGCCTTATCAGGCGAAATCTTCATGCCACCAATGTAAAAGTCTCTAAAAATTAAAATAAAAAAATCTATGCCAAGAGAAAATAACAAAATAACCCGTTTTTAATAAATTTTTGTACATAAATATAAAAAATTTAGATTTTATTTTACTCATTCAGCCTTATCCTGAGTTTTGCTCGAAAAAAATACATCCGAAAATTTTTCATCCGCCCATAGTAAATACACGGAAAACAAAAAAATTAAAGTAAACCGGTTCGGGGAAAATTAAACTCATGATAAGGCTGATTACTTTTTATTTTATTTAGGACCCCCAGTAAAATTTTCCAAAGAAATTTTCTAGAACTTAGCAATTCTCTAAAAAACTTCCAAATTTGCTTTTTGGGGCGTTTCTTCAAGCAAGGTTCATCTTTTCAGGAGGGAGATAACGGGTTAAAATGTTCTACGAAAATATTTCCTATGAAAATTTATGGCTTATTCATAAAAAATATAGTAGGTGTATAGCAGAGCTGTGTAAGTGTGAAATCATTTTCAATTTTAAATCAACAATTTTTTTCTATCCAGTTTTCATTACTTATTCTTCGCTTACGATTGAGGTTTAAAATTGTTGAATTTTCCATTCTCTCAAAGCAGTTATGAATTCACACATCAACATATTCATAGCAAGATTGAAAAAACCAATGCCCAATCAAAAAAAGGTTTAACACTGAATGAGTATTGAAAAGGCTGCAATCTTTTATGTGTGTGCATTCTTTAACTCAGTACCAATCATTAGTTCAAAGACACCCTGGTAAATAACTTTTTGATAAAAAGGAAGATTTTTGACAATTGCTCAATTGTAAAAATTCAAACCGGCGTTACCCAATTTAAGTTTTTTGGTAGAGGGGATTTTATATCATATGTTTGGGATTATATATAAAACAGTTGTATTAAAATTTACGTTTTAAATATAATTCATGTTTTATCTTGAAAATGCTTAAAATTTACATTAAATTAGATAACTACTTCGCATAAGTTTAACATTTAGGTTGATAAAATTTTAGTGAAAATATTTTAAAAATCTTAGTGTCTTTAATAAAAAAATAGCTCATCATAAAAATTGTATCGCCGTTCGGCGTCGGCGTAAGTTTGTAGGTCCCTCCCATTTGTGTGACAGCAAAGGCGCACGCTACAAATCGGAGGAGAAGCTCGGCCAAAACGTAGCAAAAGTGTCAAGGCCAAAATATGATTATTATAAATAAATTTAGTTTCAAACAGGTCGCAACCCTCTTCAAACACCTCAAAAGTATTCCCAATATTATTTAGTTGTGAACCCGCATGAGTGCGAAATTACCATTTTTTACCAGAATTTCCAGATTTTACCGGAAATCATACTTGGTTTTCTGGCAACTGAGAGGACAAATAAGAGAGTAAGTAAGGTCATCTCTTTGTCAGAAGCTACCTGGTGGTAAATTCTGGTAAATGTGTCAAAAGATCCGATGTAGTGTGTTTGACAACCAAATTGTAAACAAAAGAGAAGTGCACTCTGCTAATGCATGTTGAAAAGTAAATAATTCCTTGCTTGAGTGGATGCTAATGAGTTTTGGTTAAATTACAAAACGCTTAAAAAGGTATTAGCCGTCATTTTACGTTTAAAAACTTTAAAACTTTAACACATTACCACCCTATACTCTATATATGATTGACCATTGAACTAAATCGTTGTTTATTTGGGTAAGATTAAAATATATTTTACTATTCAATATTGGAGTTGGTGTGAAACAAAAATTAATAATTTATTGTTATGTATGCAAATGAGAACTACAATTCTGAGCTTATTGAGCATCTCTTAGTCAAAAACAAAGGCAATTTTGCTTGATCAAGTTTCGAATCTAAGAAGAAAATGTTTTTAACAAACAAAAGGTTAATAATAAAATTTGAAGGATTTAAGATATTGCGTATGGTAGCATGAAACGTCACAATCTTCTTAATTGTCAGGCAGTTGATATGGCTACGAAAAAGTGACAATGGAAACACATAGCTGAAGATTTCATACTTACAGTGGGATAAACTTCAAACCTCTAATATAAATTAGTTAAATTTAGTTATTATTTTTTTTTAACAATTTTAAGTTTTCGTTTGGAATAGTTTTCATGAACTTATCTATTAGGAGATCTCTTTGGAAAATTACCGTACATCCGATATCTATTGAAATTTTGACATCCTCACTTTTTGGAAAAAGAAGTTCAAGATACAAGTTTATGTGCATAAAATAAATTAAACAATAAAAGTCTCCTTATTTTTATGGAACTTATAATAGAAAAATTTTTATTTCATTACCCAGACTTTATGAATAGCCTACTCTATAAGTAATAGTAGAAATTCCGAATTAGTAAGTTCAGTCAAGACGTCATTCAAAAGTTTTGAAGAAAATCACTTTTCTCTTTTGTGAAAATTTGGGACTATCTTATGCGAGTATTGTCGACAAAATGTTAGTCTATGAATGACTAAAAATTAACGAATAACGAAATGATTAAAATTAATTAAGCGATCGCTGTGGTGTAGTGGTTAGAAGTGCGCACTACCATCCCGCAGGGTGAGCGTCCGAGCCCAGTTCCGGCCAACAAAAAAAAGAAAATGTTTTTTGTAATAGTGGTCGGCCCCCGGCAGGAGTCGGCGTAAAACTGTAGGTCCCTCCCCTTTGTGCGACAACATCAAGGCGCATGCCACAATCGGAGGAGTAGCTCGGCCAAACACTAACATATGTCGATGGTCCTCTGCAATAACGGCACAATTCAAAATTTCAGGTTTAGAAAAATACATAATTTGAAAGCTTACAGTATGACTGCATATAATCCGGAATAATTACGTTCCAAGACATATTATTGCTAAATTACGAAACAAAAAATCTTTAATTGGCTCTACTGAGATATATGAAATTTTTAGTTGTGTCGATATGTAAGCGCGTTTCTATTATTATTAGTAATCATCAATACAATTTCAAATTACATAAACCCAGTCACAGCCCTTTTTTGTATTCGACGCTTCCAGAAATCACATAATACATAAAATAAATAAAAGCTGTTTTGATTAATATTACATAAACTGGAAACTGTTAAAAATAAGTGCGCTTGTGTACAGAGATTTTAGAACCTATTTAGTTCCTAAAATGTCTGTTTGCAACACATAACAATAAAAATGCACATCAAATTGCTAAGAATGATGAAGGAAATCGATTCAGACATGCCTGTTTAACTGGCCGTGCGTGCTCAAAACAAACACATGTTAATTAAGGAGCTATTCAAGTATTATGTAACCACCAGGGGAAAGCGGGGGTCTTGGTTTGGCAACGGGCAACATTTCTTCAAATAAGTAAAACATTAATTACACACGCACAAATTTTGCCTGCAATTTCCATCACAATTGAACACTGCACTTCACTCTCGTTTCGAATTTTTGAAAGCGTTTTTTAAGCTATTTAGTGGTTTAACACTTCTTGTGGGCACTTGATATTGTAAAAAAAATATGCGCAATTCGATCACTAACTAAATTTTTTTGTAAAGAACGCCCGTTTGCTTTAAATTTGTAAAAATACAAATATTTTTTTATTTTGTTTACATCTGTCATTTGTTACAAATGAAGAAAAGTCCAAGAGTTGCCAAGTATAAATATCTCTATATCTATTTATTAAAATAATAATTTACAATAATAATTTATTTAATTAATACTTTATTAAAATACAAATTTGAAGTGCAAATACATTTGTAAAACTGTTTATCACAAAATGTTATTAATTGTTTGCAAGCATACTATAGTTTTCATGCATTTTGAGAATAAATAATCTAATATGTGTACATATATATCGTCGTTTAAAGTACAAAACCGCGTATCGTCATTCTGCAAAACCGTGTGATTGACATTGGCTGCCAAAAATTGGATTTGCTCACAAAAGCTCTTGGCTCAATTCTTATCCATTCGTCCTGAAATATACTAGCCAGAAATACGTTTGCTTTATAAAAAAGATAACCATTTTGAAATATGGGTGACTTTACTCTCTAGAAAATAATTTATGCAATTACGCGGTTTTGCATTTTCTTGATACGCGGTTTTGTACTTTAAACGACGATATGTATAGCATGTACTTACGGCGGCCGCCGTAGCAGAGTGATTACATGTGCGTACTTCCACTCCATAGGACCATGGTTAAATACCTGGTCAGATCATAACACAAAATAGCAGTCGTCCTTCGGCACGCGATGGCATACCTTCGAGTATATTTCTGCCTTGAAAACTCTTCTTATAAAATCAGAACTCATGCCTCAAGTTTGAGCAGAAGTTCGGCCAAACACTTAGAAAAATATTTTAGCACCAAATATTTATTTGTTTACTTATTTTAAGGGAGATGGCAATCTTCTAGTTTCACATTTTGGGTGCAAAAATTTCAACCCTGATACAACAAATAGTATTAGTACTGAATGATAATGACAGATTGCATTCCCATAAACGTCCAATCATACATGATTGAGTTTTTTTTTTGCATTCACATTCTCTATGTGAATGGGTATCAACCATTCCATAACACACTACATATTTTGTGTTTGCAATTTGTAACCAATCTGAAGAGTGGTTGTTAAATTTTTTAAATCAAACAATCACATTTTTTAAACGAAAAAAATGAGAATGCACACTCAATTGATTCAATCATTACACAGCTCTGGTGTATAGAGCTTTATAAATTGATGTTTTCATACATTTTACAATTTATAAACCATTTATAAAGCTATTTTATTTCTTATGAATAATGCCATTAATGTATAAGTCTTAATCTTTTATTTCCCTCAGACATTTATTATAACGATTGTTTCCACGTTTTTGAAAACTACTTACATGAAAACTTTAGTAGGGCATAAAATAAAAATACGAGCCAACTTTCGTAAATCCATCGAGTGTTTTACTGGAATACTTGTGAAAAATATTACATAATTGTCGCAGAGTGTATAGTAATCAATTTTTAATTACCGCCTAATTCCCACATCACTGACAAAATTCATCATATGACTATTGTCACAATTACTGCGCCTAAAGCACAATATAAACATTGTTTCGCCGTTGTCACTTCCTCAGTAGGTCATAACTATAAAACTGACAATTGTCATACGACAGCTTAAAATAAATTTGCGGCATAGTATTAGGCGCAGTAGTAAAGGCAATAGTCAGCCGCTGAGTTTTGTCAGTGGTGTGGGAATAGGGCGGTTAATGGTGTAAGTGACAGTTTCTCAAGTAGCCATTAGTGATGTGAATGGTATCGAGTATGGAATAGTATATATTTGATACTGTTAAGCAATTTGAGTATTCGATGAGTATTGAAAAAATAGGTTTGTATAGTAACCAATAGTCAGTACTAATTTGTACTGGAACCTGCAAATTTTTACTGGAAAAGCGTATGATAACCCAAACAATTGGCAAGAGAGCACTGAATCGAGAGCGTAGCAACACGGGAGAGCTGCAAATTCTTGCTAGTGAAATTTTTACTAGCAGAAATTAGCTAGCAGAAGAAGAAGAAGAATAAGAGTAAAAAGCCGCCATTTGTTGAATTGGTTCAGCACAAACAAAAGTAAAATGAGTAGAAATCAAAATATTAATGATGTACTGGACTGTATAAGTGCGTGTGTGTAAAGCGAAGCGTTTAAAAATGATTTATAAATAGTAAAATGTTTACAGCAGAATATCAAAACAGTGCAACAGCTGTTCACTTGCAAGTTTTTGCTAGTTTTGTGTTCATTAACTTTTTCTGCTAGTTTTCTGTTCTTCTCAATTTTACGCTCTATTTTGCTTTTACGCTCTCGCTGCAATGTTTTACTGGAGAAGTTACTATACAAACCTATTATGTCGATACTTTCATACTCAAACATCATCGTTAAAATATAATTTCATAGTAAGCGTCGCCAAAGCAAAGTAACGGTAAATTTTACAATGGTAGAATGGAGAATGGTCAGGGAACAGTGTATAACTAGATTTCAAAATGATAATTTACCGGAACATAACGTGGATCAAACAAACAGCAATTCTCTTTGGAGTGATTTTGATCAAAAATCTA
>NW_023458567.1:12714859-12717405 GCF_013731165.1 Rhagoletis pomonella | reverse complement strand
TCAATCTACGATTCATGTTTCGTGGGCAGGCACATAGAATACATATTCTTTGTAGCAATGGAGCCTATCATCGCTCCTTAAGAAATACCACCATTTACCGCAGAAGAGCTCAAGTCCGCCACTAATAGAGTAAAGGCCAAGAAAGCACCAGGCCCAGACGGCATTCCAGCAGAAGTTCTAAGAAAAATCGCCACAGAACGCCCTCATATGATTCTAAATATGTACAATGCCTGCCTCAAGAACGGAATATTCCCAGAAATTTGGAAAAGGCAGCAGCTGGTCTTAATCACCAAAGGAAAGGGAAACCTGGACTCACCATCAGCGTATCGACACTCTGTATGCTGGACACAGCTGGAAAACTCTTAGAAAGGCTGCTAAAACCTAGAATAGAAGCGGCTATCCCTAGCGGTGGCGGACTTTCCTCAAGACAGTACGGATTCAGGCCCGGTAGATCAACAATTGGAGCTATAAAACACGTAACAACAACAGTAGAAGCCGCATACCAACACAAAAAGCTAGTCCTGCTTGCAGCCTTAGACGTTCGCAACGCCTTCAACACCGCAAAATCGGAAAATATGATACACGCACTAGAAGAAGTCTATAACATACCCACATACCTTAGACTCATGGCTACCTAGAAGGCCGGGAGTTATTGTACCATACCACCGATGGACCCCGGCAAATGACGATCACGTCGGGCGCAGCACAAGGCTCCATTCTTGGGCCAGACCTATGGAACGTCAGCTGCGACGGAATATTAATCCTTGAGATGCCTGATGACACATATTTAGTAGGCTACGCTGATGACATTGCCGCAGTGATCACCGCAAGACTATGATAAGAACACAGGCATGGCTCGACTCACACGGTCTTAAAATTTCAGCAGTGAAAACCGAGCTAATACTCCTAACCAAGAGGCATATTCCGTTAGAAGTGAGCATGAAACTGACCGGCATTACATTAAATACGCTAAGAGTAATAAAGTACTTAGGCGTAAGGCTAGACCCCAGGCTAACGTATTGGGTACAAATGCAGCACGCAGCCGCAAAAGCAGCAAAGGCAACGACTTACCTAAGCAGATTAATGGCCAATATTGGTGGACCGACCCAAAGTAAAAGAAAACTTCTAATGTCCACAACCTTGAATATTTTGCTATACGGAGCGGAGATCTGGTCTGACACCTTACAGAAAAATAACCGTTGCAAGATACTTTCTAGAGTCCATCGCACAGCAGCTTTAAGAGTAGCCTCTACGTACCGTACAGTGTCCGGCGTGGTAATACTAGTTATAAGCGGAACGGTTCCCATTGACCTGCTAGAAGCCGAACTCAAGAAAATGTGGGAGCTTAAGGCGCAAACGAATCCAAGCGCAATAATCTGCAAGACCAATTAACCCAGATAACGACATCCAAGCCATGCTACATAGCGAAACTAACTGGAAGAACATAGTTAAATATGCAGAATACTTACTTAGACTTAAGAAGCAATAATGAGAAATATGGAACGCCACCCTGGAGCAATGCGATTAGTGGTCCCAGGGTGGGCGACGGTTCCAATTCGGGGGGAGTGTTTTAGTCTCCGGACATACCATTGTTGTGACTACGGCTTTGATGATGCAATAGGCATTTTCGACACCCTGCCCGCGAAAAAAAAAAAATAAAATAAAATGGTCACGGAACCTACCAAAGCCCAATCAAGCCTACCAACCTACGACTGAAAAAAAATACCAGTTTTGGTAGGAAAAGCTCATGTGTGGCAACACTGGTTGCGTTATCGTTTCGCCCTCAAAATTTGCGCCGAGCGCATGCACTAAATTGGCCATCTATCTGACTACTTGTCGTTATCGGCAAATCGTAAAATATACCAAAACGGATAACTACGACATTGGCGTTTACTGATAGTTGTGTACGCATTATTTGTTCACATTTTATAGGGAACAAGCAGTTTTTAGCAAAAAAAACCGACTTCAACTTTCATAAAAAAAAATATATATATATATATATCTCATGATCCACTGATCGGATCTTAACCAGATTAGTGTGGGGCCACCTCTGAGACACTACCATTCCGATGCAAAAAGAATTATCGAAATCGGTTGATCGTGGTCCAAAGTTATGCGGTAACATACATAAAAAAAAAAAATAAAAAAATATTCCGTCGAACTGATAACCTCCTCCTTTTTTGGAAGTCGGTTAAAAAATAAGTGGCTAATATAATAATTATATTTTGGGGCTTACGCTTTTGCTAAGTTTTTGGCAAGAGCTCCTCCTCAAATTTGTGGTATGCTCTCTAGGCTCTATTGCACCAACGATTTATCATTGGCATTTTAAAAAATTATCAATGCTGCGCCAAGTTATGTTGGTCATTAACTTAGGGCCAGTTGTTTAATGTCCAAATAACCAATTTTACCCGATTAGATAAGCACTAAAACATTGGCAAATATGCTTACAAATATGCTCGAGAATTGGGAAATGCCTCGCCAAATAAACGTTTTAAAGGAAGTGCAGGAGCTGGGGGCGGCGGGCGAACTATACTTCCATAGGTTGG
>NW_023458567.1:12712754-12714759 GCF_013731165.1 Rhagoletis pomonella | reverse complement strand
AGTGCAGGAGCTGGGGGCGGCGGGCGAACTATACTTCCATAGGTTGGAAGATAACTGAAGATTTTTGTAGGTATTAATTTGAACTTGAAAACGCTGATCAGACAAGGACATTTTTAAATTGCAATGTAATCATATATGCATACATTAGAATTTAGTTTATAAGTTATAATATTAACGTAATTACAAAAAGTAAATTGTTCATCTATAAATGAAATCCATAAATTAAGACAAATAACCACAATCAGTTGAATAAAAAAAGAAATAACAAAGTTTAGTAGGGCCAACACAAAGGCGTTTCAGACAGCTTTCACATTAAACTTCCGGAGATTTTCTGTAAACATTAAAAAAATAATCCACTTTATGTACGAATGTAATCGAAAAGTTCTATAAATAAACTAAATTTTGAAAAAACAAAAAATGCAGTTGCAAGAAAGAAACGTACATAATCAGGGCTACCACAGAATCCATCGTACTCCGATTTTTCGCAAAATCTACGAAAATGAAATTGAATTCGAGTAGCTACGAGCGTAACGTACACTTTTAATACATACATACGTTCGTAGCAAATCGGATTCTGTAATAACATTTACGCAGTTTTCACGAAAAATAGGACTAGGATAGATTCTGTGATAGCCACCAAAAGTTCCAAAATTATGTATAAATAAGGATTACATTTTTCAAAACTTCAAAAATAAAAACAAAATCCCTTGCCTTGAATGGTCCGCGTGCACTTTTCCAAATACTCGAGATTATTGTGGTCCTTCATTATTTTCGACCGCCTGATTATAAGACTATAATCCGGCCCATATTTTAGAAAATCTATATTGTCCTCAGGTATATCTACTGGTAGTCGTACGCCGCAGCAAGTAGCTGTTAATTGAGTCCAAAACAGACTAGCATTAGTAAAATCATAGCCCCCACCACCCAAGAGCACAGTAGGCAACTTGCGTTCTAATACGAATTCAACGCAATCAATTAAGTCAGCTGGGATGAGATTGGTACCTCCAAGCGGATCACCCACAATAGCATCAGCACCGCATTGTATTACATAGGCCTCTGGCGCATAGCATTCTTGTATGATGCTGAAAACGCTGCAAGGGTATCATAAGTTCTCAAAATAGTCTCATTTAACTTTTTTTTTTAAACTTTAACTTGCCGCTTAAAATATTTGCAGAAGGTTTCACCGGTTATACCATCACGATAGGGGAAATTAGCTGAATAGCCTTTACCGCTAGCAAAACCACAATCATCCAACCCACCAGTGCCCGGGTAAAAGCCACATTCAAAACGATGCATGGAAAATGTGAATACACGTTGAGTCACTTCAAACGCTTGCTGTACACCATCCCCATGATGGACATCTAAATCGATGTAAAGTACACGCTTAAAATGCCTCCGCAACATAAGTATGCCTAACACTATATCATTCACGTAGCAATAGCCAGCAGCACGATCACGCTGCGCGTGATGCCAACCACCTGTCCAGTTAATAATCACAGTTTGTTTACCGTTCTTAGGCAAACCATATTTGCATAGTGCTGCACAAGCACTCATTGTACCGCCTGCAATTGTGCAAGCATATTCCCATATGCCTCTCCAACTAGGACAATCGAAACCCAAACCGTACTCCAAATGAGCATGTGTAGTATCTAAGCTAACGTCATCATCCTCGACACTACATTGATCTTCCTCTGCAACAGATGCGTTTAATTTTATGGGAACAGCCGCTGTTAAATTGATTCCTTTTGGATTGCTTTGTGTCTTTTTCTCTAATAGCTGTTGCACATAGTCATGGTTGTGAAAACTTCTTAAATCGGTGAGCCCACATACTTTTGGATCCAGACGTTGCATGAGTTTGAGTAGGCCATAGGAGGCTATCAGCCGGTGCGTGAGTGAAGCCTGTGGAGGAGGCGAATCCTTTAGCGTTCTATAAGAATACAATTTTATTACTTACCCTGCCCCGAACTGCAGGATTATTATCTGCTTGATGTATTAAGTTGTCGTT
>NW_023458567.1:12710267-12712744 GCF_013731165.1 Rhagoletis pomonella | reverse complement strand
GCCAAGCCGTTACAATCAGATTTGTTAAAGTTGATGTAGGTTCGGTGGTCCGAGGGAACAAAGTCGGTGGGCTTATTGATCGAGATGATTATGGGCAGTTGGTCTGATGCAAGCCTTAGCATAGGTCGCCATGTTATGCTATTCATCAGACCAGCGCCAGCAATTGTTAGGTCTGGCGAGCTGCTGCAGCTGCCCAAAATCTTAGCGGGGGCGTCCTCGTTCATGGTGCAGAATGTCGAACCGTCTATATACTCAGCCAATAGGTTTTGCCTACGATCAATTGAAAGACTTGAGTGCCAAATATCGTGGTGCGCGTTAAAGTCCCCTACTACCATTCCGGTTTCACCTATGAGTAGCGCACTTATGTCAGGGTGATTTCCTGCAGGGCAGCAGGTGACAGGGGTTGTATATACGTTAACTATTTTGAGCTCGACATCGCCTGACTGGACAGCTATGCCCTGACATTCTAGGGTGGTGTCCCTCGGGTCGGTGTCCTCTTCGATTAGACGATATTGCACTATGTGGTGTAGGATGAACGCTGATCCTCCACCACTATCTCGTTCGCGATATTTACGGAGCACATTATAGGTGGCGCAACTCAACAGCGTTGACCCACGAAGACTGGTATCTCTTCAATCATGTTATGGAGTCCGTTGGAGTTCAGTTGTAAGAGTTTGGTGGTCGCGATAGGGGAGGTGAGAGAAGTGTGGGGCCTACCTTGGGCCTGTTATATCTACCCCATTTGCTGTTGCTGCAAAAGGGCATGTGTGCCATTTGACTAATGCCACATTCCGGTACACTCCGTTGTAATGGTATGGGCAACCAAGAGCTGCTAGTTAACTCGCACACGCGAGTTGTAGCGGCGGGAAGAGTGGTGTGAGGGGTAAGGGAGTGGCGAAGCTTGCTGTTGCTCAGAGGAGCTTCTTGGAGCCGTTTAGGCTCTATCTGTGCTAGTTCGCATTTGCTCGTTGCGCGTGGAGGCGGATGGTGCCATCTGGCCTGAGAAACAGGGGCCACAAAGCTTGCGGTCCACTTCCTGTGAGACCAAAGGCCAGACCAGATTCTTAGGTGACTCCATCCGTTGTAAGAGTTGCACCTAACCGAAGTGAAGTTCGGGCGGAGTCGTATCTGGCAAATGCAGCAGAAGTATGTTTATGGACCGGGGTTGGACTCAATGCCCGCCCGGAGAAGAGGGATGCTAAGCAATCCGACTGCAAAACCTGAAAATGACTAAACGGATGTGCATGAAATTTTGCACACGGATAGCTTATGACCTCAATGACAAATATGTTACCTCTTTAACAGCTTTCCCCAACAGACACCAAATTTTGCATACTAACTGCAGCCTTCCGATGGTCATACATGGCCTGAAAATAATTTCGATAAATCAGGGGGCGTGGCCCTTCCCATACAATTGAAATTTTCTTATTGTATTAATATCTCTGTAAGTGTTTGTTGAAATTGGTATGGAGATTTGTATCAATTTCATACTCACCGAGATAAATGTGTGTTTTTTTTTAAAAGGGCCGTGGTATGGTTATGGGAAAAGGGGGTGTGGCAACTCAAAAGTATATGTATAGAGAAAAATTGGGGTTATTGGAACTCTGCATATCTCTGTGTTTGTGATAGAATACTGAAACTTGGTTTTGGGATACATAAAATCGGCTCCATACTAATGGAAGCAAGTTAGAGTTAGACAAATGTGAAATTTTCATACAGCAAGTGTCTGCAAGTACCGTATTGACAGAAAAATCTAAATTAATGGAGAAAGGGGAGCCGGCATCTGCCATATAATCTAAAATTCTAATAATGCATGCTTCTAATACCTCTGGAGGCATTTAGCTGCAGTATTGAAAAATGGTTTTTTATCAATGCCAGGTTACTGAATTCAAGTTGGACATATTAAAAACCGGACATGCCACCTTACCTTAAACTTAGAGGGACAAGATTTAATAATTTCAAAGTTTTAAACGGCCTAAATACCTTAACTAGCTTAAAAAATATACAGCTATAGAAATATGGACGCCGAAATAAAATATAACATCGTTAAATATTTTTTTTTTATTTGTAT
This sequence comes from Rhagoletis pomonella, assembly GCF_013731165.1. Lineage (NCBI taxonomy): Eukaryota > Metazoa > Arthropoda > Insecta > Diptera > Tephritidae > Rhagoletis > Rhagoletis pomonella. Next base: position 12,710,673 of record NW_023458567.1, on the reverse strand, counting down.
GAAAATGTTGGGTGAAACCCGCTAGTAAACATATTTTAATAAATATTTTTACCCACAATTTTTAACGTGTGAGCTTTTTTCCGTCAACCTAAATTATCTTATTTATCGACTGGAACAGTTCATTCAAGCGATGCGTTTACTCATAATTTTACAACTCTTTCCTTTGAGTGTCGGCAGTAAAGGAGTTCCATCTTCACGGAGCGCTTCCTCGTAAGGACACTCCAAATCTGTCTTGAATCCGACTTTTTTTTGCTAGACTCTGAGAAGTTGGACTCGTAAACTGCGTTGATGTGTACTCGATACCATACTTTTTTCCAATTCCGTCTCTGATAAGAAATAAAAGAAGATTAAACTTTTGTTGACGTCTCCGTGACCAAATCTAGTCACCTCAATTCTAACAGCTTTT
>NW_023458567.1:12697098-12710167 GCF_013731165.1 Rhagoletis pomonella | reverse complement strand
AGGCACATAGAATACATATTATAGTCTTGCTTGCAACCTTAGACGTTCGCAATGCCTTCAATACCGCAAAATTGGAAAATATGATACACGCACTAGAAGAAGTCTACAACATATCCACGTACCTTAGACTCATGGCTACCTGAAAGGCGGGGAGTCATTGTACCATACCACCGATGGACCCCGGCAAATGACGATCACGTCGGGCGCAGCACAAGGCTCCATTCTTGGGCCAGACCTATGGAACGTTAGCTACGACGGAATATTAAACCTTGAGATGCCTGATGACACATATTTAGTAGGCTACACTGATGACATTGCCGCAGTGATCACCGCAAGAGACACCGAAGATGCCCGCCACAAATTAAACCAGACTATGATAAGAACACAGGCATGGCTCGACTCACACGGTCTTAAACTTGCAGCAGTGAAACCCGAGCTAATACTCCTAACCAAGAAGCATATTCCCTAAGAAGTGAGCATGAAACTGACTGGCATTATATTAAATACGCCAAGAGTAATAAAGTACTTAGGCGTAAGACTAGACCCCAGACTAACGTATTGGGCACAAATGCAGCACGCAGACGCAACGGCTTACCTAAGCAGATTAATGGCCAATATTGATGGACCGACCCAAAGTAAAAGAAAAACGGAGATCTGGTCTGACACCTTACATAAAAATAGCCGTTGCAAGATACTTTGTAGAGCCCATCGCACATCAGCTTTAAGAGTAGCCTCTACGTACCGTACAATACTAGTTATAAGCGGAACGGTTCCCATTCACCTGCTAGCAGCCGAACTCAAGAAAATGTGGGAGCTTAAGGCGCAAACGAATCCAAGCGCAATAATCTGCAAGACCTTGTAGGACCAATTAACTCAGATAACGTCATCCAAGCCATGCTACATAGCGAAACTAACTAGAAGAACATAGTTAAATATGCAGAATACTTACTTAGACTCAAGAAGCGGGAGCTGGACGCAAATGCACCGAGGGAACTTTAGTTAATGAGAAATATGGAACGCCAATCTGGAGCAATGCGATTAGTGGTCCCAGGGTGGGCGACGGTTCAATAGGGAACTTTAGTTAATGAGAAATATGGAACGCCACCCTGGAGCAATGCGATTAGTGGTCCCAGGGTGGGCGACGGTTCCAATTCGGAGGGAGTGTTTTAGTCTCCGGACAAACCATTGTTGTGACGACAGATTTGATGATGCAATAGGCATTTTCGACCCCCTGCTCGCGAAAAAAAAATAAAATGGTCACGGAACCTACCAAAGCCCAATCAAGCCTACCAACCTACGACTTAAAAAAAAATACCAGTTTTGGTAGGAAAAGCTCATGTGTGGCAACACTGGTTGCGTTATCGTTTCGCCCTCAAAATTTGCGCCGAGCGCGTGCACTAAATTGGCCATCTATCTGACTACTTGTCGTTATCGGCAAATCGTAAAATATACCAAAACGGATAACTACGACATTGGCGTTTACTGATAGTTGTCTACGTATTTTTTGTTCACATTTTATAGGGAACAAGCAGTTTTTAGCAAAAAAAACCGACTTCAACTTTCATAAAAAAAATATATATATATATATCTCATGATCCACTGATCGGATCTTAACCAGATTAGTGTGGGGCCACCTCTGAGACACTACCTTTCCGATGCAAAAAGAATTATCGAAATCGGTTGATCGTGGTCCAAAGTAATGCGCTAACATACATAAAAAAAAATAAATAAAAAAATATTCCGTCGAACTGATAACCTTCTCCTGTTTTGGAAGTCGGTTAAAAAATAAGTGGCTAATATAATAATTATATTTTGGCGCTTACGCTTTTGCTAAGTTTTTGGCAAGAGCTCCTCCTCAAATTTGCTGTATGCTCTCTAGGCTCTATTGCACCAACAACTTATGATTGGTATGTTAGAAAATTATCAATGCTGTGCCAAGTTATGTTGGTCATTAACTTAGGGCCAGTTGTTTAATGTTCAAATAACCAATTTTACCCGATTAGATAAGCACTAAAACATTGGCAAATATGCTTACAAATATGCTCGAAAAAAAACAAAAAAAAAATTGAAGTACAGTTCATTTTTTTGTTTTTAATTCAGTTTATTTCAAGAATTGAAGAATTACAATGGACAATCAAGTTTGCCCATTGTGAATGCCCTCTGTGAGTGCCAGGAGAGTAACATCCTTCTAACCGAGGTTAATCCATAATGTCAGTATAAAGTCTGTCAAACCATGAAAAAGCGTGATCCCCAATGCTTGAGACGCCTTGTGTGAAGAGCTGAGCATTGACAAACAAAACTGAGATATTTTTTGAGTCCCCATAGAGGAATCTGAACCACCTGAATCTGAAGAACAGCCTAATGTATACATATTAAAATACTCCTTGTACAATATACAGCTATAGAAAAATGGACAGTGAAGTAAAATATAACATCATTAATTTTTTTTTTTATATTTGTATGTATGTACAAGGTGGCGCTAAAGTAATCCTCCTATCAGAAAATGCTATAAATTTTGCGATTGGCCCCTAATGTCAGTTCTGTTTTGACATTTGTGTAGTAAACACATGCGAAATACACGTTAATAAACAATGTTACGCTACACTGCTCCAGCACGCGGAATATTGCTGACTATTTATTTGACCAAGAGGAAGATGATTTTTCATCAAAAATAATCATGAGTGATGAGGCCCATTTCCATCTTAGCGGGTACGTAAATAAGCAAAATTTACGCTTCTGGGGCACTGAAAATCCGCGTGTAACCCACGAAGAGCCATTACACCCGCTCAAAGTCACTGTATGGTGTGCTGTTTTCGCTGGAGGAGTCATCGGACCTTTTTTCTTCGAAGACGTCGCGGGCCAAACGGTTACTGTGAATGGTGAGCGCTACAGAGCAATGATCAACGAGTTCTTTTTGCCGCAACTTGATGAATTGGGATTGGAAAACATGTGGTTCCAACAGGACGGTGCAACGGCACACACTGCACGTGCCACAACCGATATGCTGAAGGATGCATTTCCCGGGCGCCTAATATCCCAGCAAGATCGCCTGATTTGACCGCTCCAGACTTCTTTTTGTGGGGCTTTTTGAAGTCGCGGGTTTATGTCAACAAGCCTCAGACTCTTGCAGCTCTCAAAGACAATATCCGTCAAGAATGTGAGGACCTATCGCCGGAAGTTTTGGCCAAAGTGATGGAAAATGCCATAAAAAGGGCTCAAATGGCAATCAACTGTGGCGGCGGCCATTTACATGACATCATATTCTCGACTTGATGTAAAAAAAATTAAAAGACCAAATAAAAATAATCCACAAGAAGAATCAAAGTTTTTCATTTTTTTTTTAAATTACAGCCAAAAAACATCGCAAGGTTACTTTTGCGCCACCTTGTATATTTGCATTTGTATTTGTATGTACAACATACTTTTAATAAATATTTTTACCCATAATTTTTATCGAATGACCTTTTTTCGTCAACCTAAATTATCTTATTTATCGACTGGAACAGTTCATTCAAGCGATGCGTTTACTCATAATTTTACAACTCTTTCCTTTGAGTGTCGGCAGTAAAGGAGTTCCATCTTCATGGAGTGCTTCCTCGTAAGGACACTCCAAATCTGTCTTGAATCCGACTTTTTTTGCTAGGCTCTGGGAAGTTGGACTCGAAAACACCGTTGACGTGTACTCGATACCGTACTTTTTTCCAATTCCGTCTCTGATAAGAAATAAAAGAAGATTAAACTTTTGTTGACGTCGCAGTGGCCAAATCTAGTAACCTCAATTGTAATAGCTTTTGACCCAATCCAAGTCGCCGGTATTCAGGTTTTACACTCAATCCAAGAGCACTTAGATATTTATCGACCATGTAGATCTTCCGAGGGTCCGCTAGGGCAGAAATTGTCATTACGTAGCGTAAGAGATCCGCAAATTTCGATTTACCCTGCGTATCAAACAATTCGATCGCTGTTTTTTTTACAGCTTATACATAAATGTAAATCGAGGACTTATGTATGTATCTATATTCAAATAGTGCTATCTCACCACAGCAAGACTGACCTAACGCATTCTCCAATACACTTACAAAATTGTCAATAAAAACCAATACATTACCGGGGTAAAAGATTTCGTAAGCTATTTTATAAATAATAATACAAAGTCTACTGAGAAAATACCATTGATTGTCCAGATACACGTTTTTGCGATATATCTCCTTTATGTAGGAAGCTAAACCCATTAAATTGGGTTACCGGTTTACATACCAATCACACAGCAGTGAAAATCACTTAGATTGGTGCTATATAAGGTATATCTTCCATACCTCTGATTGTTTAGATATGATTTTTTATATATGTAACTCCTCTATCTATGTATGTTGTGAATATATGAATTTTTTTCAAATGCAGTTATCTGTTAAAGTGCTGCTCTTACTTGTTTAATTGGGACATAGGCACTTAAATACTTATATTTTTGTTTTCTATTTAAAATTTTCCTTTAATTATTCGAACTTTATAAAAAAAATGCACTTGAAACTTAAAACTAAACCGGTTGCGTAAACAATGTTTTGAAAGTGTAACTTTGTTTGATCGCAGTCTAAGCGTGTTTTTTATTTTACAAAAACCAAGTAAAGTTTTTGTAATTTTGGAGTATACCCTACAGAATGGCAACAAAAAATAATGTAAAAATGCGTTTACGAAAAAAGAAAATTTTGAAAAATATGTCGCTTCCATCTTTTGGCGGTTAGAGCTCGGTATGTAAATGTGTTACTTATTTTAGCACCGGCAATAAAATATTAGGAAAATATTTGTAATTGCATATTTTACATGTTTATAGTGCATTATTTTGAATTTTGATTGCATATTATATGCGCATATTTTCGATTTTTTAGTGCATGAGATTCTTAGCCCCAGTGATAAGGAATAAAATGAAGTGTACAACTCAATTAACTAAGAATCAGGTAAATAGAAAGCCGCACAGTTATCACCAACACTCGTGAATTAAATAAAATTTCGAAAAAATCTGTGAATTTACCTTCAGTGATTTCATCGCCTTATCCGTCTCTTCGTCAACGTAAACAAGCACATTCATACCAGCAAGCGTTGGTTCTGCATCCTCCTTAGTAATCTCGAATGCAGCGACGGAAATTCCTTGTGACAATGCCTGACCCCATAATTTTCGCCCCGTTTCTATCGATTGGGGATCGTTTATCACACCTGAAGGATAATTTATATAATAACCAGTTAGATAATTAATTTTTTTTATTAATAGTTTAACAACCGATTTGAATGCACATTTATAAATATTTAGGAATACCGTTAGTTTCTTCATGATCCAATGATCGGAATTACCGAAAACGGTTCACGTGATTTAAGGTTATTCGGCAACATACATAAAAAAATATAAATATTCCGACGAATTCATAACCTCCTCCTCTTTTTTTGACGTCGCACAGTGTGGCGCGTAGAACAAGCTAGGTGAACAAAATTATTTACGAATCGTTTTGGGGTATACTTGAGATGCTGATTTCCGATATGCTATCCTTTTTCAGATTGATTTTTGCAAAATTTTTGTTGCTGAAACATATATTTGCCATCACCATGGCAAACATTTATTTTATATATGCAAACTGCGCAACTGGGAAAATCCTGGCGTTGTATACTTTTCTTTACGCCTATCGCATCAAGAAAGCTATGGAGGTGAACTTTTCGATCACGTTTACCGATCTTTGGCCATTCTTCGAAAAATTCCAAACTTTTAACATAGTAAGTGCGTGACATGTTACTTTCGGTCCGTAAAAGGTGTGAAATAATAAAAATAATTATATATACATTTTTTTTAAATTTCCGAAATTCATTTTCACAATATCATAAATAGTCCAAGATTTAGTTGTAATGAGCAGTTTTAAAAAATACGACTTGAAATATAATACATAATTAAAAACTAACACAAAATCACATATATACTTCCACACTGAGAGGTTTTTCAAAAAGTAGATATAGAAATCAACTAAAATATTTTTGAAATTCAGTAAGACTATAAATTGATATCCTAACACTGCCCCCATACCAACAATAGAATGTAGAACATAAAAACCTTTTCAGTCAGAGCGTGGATATCCTTTACGTTAATAAGTTACGCTTTTATAGAAATCCTTGCATGAATTTTAGAAAAACTCAGTAGAGAAATACATACACAAAGTATTGGCACAGCAAATTTTTCACAATATATGCAACAATTTTTATTCTAATATTTTTTCCGCCAATTTTGTATAAAAATATGGTTCATTCAACAACAAAAAATATATGTACAAATGTCATTCCTAAACTCGCGAAAATTCAGCAAATTTTCATCAAAATTTTCAACTTTTTAATCAGATTTTTTAGAATTTTCTTGAGTATGCAGTTTTGCAGCCCATCAAATTCTAGTAAAAAAAATGAAACTTCAGAGTTAGTCAAAAATCGCGTTCGTTTTTAAGATTTTTTTTGTTGAAGGTGTTTTGCATCTTTTCCATATAAAGTATTTTCGAAAAAAAATGTTTGTATGGAAGAGACTGCGTGAAAAAAAATTGCCAAAAATCAACCGTAATTCCTAGCTACTTAAAACTTGCACTTTATTGTAATAAGCTTGACTGGGCTACAAATCTGCATACTCAAAAATTCTGATTAAAAAGTTTAAAATTTTCATGAAAATTTGCTGAATTTTCGCGAGTTTTGCACAAAGTTGAGGAATTATATTTTTATGTTTTTTGCTGTAGAATGAACCATATTTTTATACGAAATTAGCGGAAAAATATTAGAATGAAAATTGTTGCGTATATTGTGAAAAATTTGCTGTGCCAATACTTTGTTCCGGCAGTGTACATATCGAGCCCTAACCGCCAAAATAACGTAAGCGACATTTTTTTCAAAATTTTCTTTTTGATGCAGAAATGCATCTAAATCCTCTAGGAATATTTCTGCATCAAAAAAAAAAAATATTGAAAAAAGTGTCGCTTACGTTATTTTGGCGGTTAAGGCTCCATATGTATGTAATCTCTTTTTAGTGTAATAATTTCTTTCCATTCGTTGCATCACTAACCCATAGCCCGACATATTGTTTCATCCTTCACGAAGATAGAGCACATATGGCAAAGTGCCTCTTCGTACCGCTCCTCAGGAATTTCCTGCAGTGAGAATTTTCTCTTCTCTCCAGCAGAATCAATCAACTCAATGACACTCCACACAAGTGGGGGGCCAACTGGTCGAGACCACACCATTCTTCTTCGATAATAAAAATATTGAGGCGATATGAAAATGCTGTGGACCGTGTAATCCGAATAATAGAGTTCAGATAGAACGTACTCGGTGAATGATGTAGATTGGTGTACGGAAGAGACGTTAGAATCTTCTTTGAATTATATTCGTATGTATAATACAGTTGCTATCAATTTAGTTGACTAACGTTAATGTACGTGTGCCGCTGCTATATGATAACTGGATGCAATATTAGTGGAACCTTTATTTATAATACGAATGTAATAGCTACGAGCGTTTGTCGTCTAATCATAGTTGCATTGACCACATGCACTTCAATGGCTTACCTTGTCGTTATCAGCTAGCTATCGGCAAGTCTTAAAATACACAGGAACGGGTGGGTGCGACATTTACTAATACACTCCGTATCATAATTATAAACGCACAAAATATTACAAGTTTTAAAAATTTATATTTTTTCTACTACTACTACTAATTTTATTATTTTATTATGCCAGCGCATGGAAGCTGCTCCACAACCGAAGTCCGACAAGCCTGAAAGATGCCAAGTTTCGGACTTGTTTCAGGTCTACAGGCGTGACAGTTGACTCATTAAACTTTCTTCTTCTTTTTTTATTTTTTTATTTTTTAGTCGATATCTCATTTGTTGGAAAATTCATTCCTACACTTTGGGTATTTATAAACCAGGGGTGGGCAAGGCCGAGGTCGAAAAGAGCCACATGTAAATTCTAAATGCTACAAAGGGCCACAAAAAAAAACAGCAAAAACAAAAATTTTATTTCTAAATAAAATTATTATTAGAAATGAAAGATATTATTTTTATTATTATTCTAATGTACGTAAGATAAATATTAAAGAAAATTTAGAAGATCCCTTTGGCCAAATTTTCAAAATCTGGTTTTACGTCAGTTAAAGCCCATCGTAACAGTTTTAAATTTCCAGTAAAAAATGTCCAACAGCAAGATTCTGGCGAAATGTTATCTGTACTCCCACAAGAGAAAAATATCCAAAATAGTACGCGAACAGAAATTTGCAGCAACCTGCAAGTTAGACGAACATTAGTAGCGTTCTTGTGCAACATAGTTTGTACCAGTTTGTACTAACTATCACGTTTTGGTGTTCTTGCACCCAAAAAACTTATAAGAAATTTTCTTTTTTGAGGAGAAGTTGCTAGTTTTTACTGGATACATTTTTGCTAATAAGAACTTGCAAGTGAGAAAAAACAGCTGATCGCATGTTGCTGGGTGGAATTGAAACTAGTAAAAGAAATGTTTATGAGGTTTTTATAGTTGAAATTGACAAAATAAACCCATTTAAATATAATATATATTGTTTTATTAGTAACTAGCTGCGAATAAACAACAAATTAATCAGCTGTTCGTAAAACTTGCAAACTACTAACGAATTCTCAGAAATTAAGTTACTGGAGAGTTACATTTAAATAATTTCAAATCGGCAAGTCTTTTTTCAAAATCTGCTTTTAAATCATGTGCAATATTTTTTTCTAGCCATGGAAAGTGATGAAATATTCTGTTTTTGAGATCATAAATAAAAAGGCGTAGTTTAGTTTCAAAACTTAAAATAATTTGCGATAAATCAAAAACGTTTTTATTCTCTCTTGTAAAGACAAATTCAAATTTTGCAAATGTTCCCTTATCTTGGTAAAGAACATTAAATCAGAAAGCCAATTTTCATTCTCCTATTGCGGGTAATGTTCTGAAAATAGTATAAAAAAAAAAAACACAATGGAAAAGAATGTCCAGCAAAGAAATATCTGTTTTAAAAAGCAAACAGAGCCAAAATGTTCTAAGCAAAGAGAAAGTAAAAAGAGCCGCACTTTGCTAAGCAAAGGGCCGCATATGGCTCAAAGAGCCGCGTTTGCCCACCGTTGTTATAAACAAAATAATTTTTATCATTTGCCACTAAATCGTTTCTTATTTTATAAAAAAATATTCTTTTTAAATTTCAAAATTAATGAAAATGTTTACAAATGTGCCGCTCGCCTGATAAGATTGACCGACTTCGAAAGCCTTACGGCCTGAAAAACTTGCTATGGAGCTTCAGCCTCTGTTATGTTTATGTAAGGGCCACTTACCATTCAATTCAAGTGCAGTTATCACTTGGGTGAGATACTCTCGAGTGCATAATTTATCATATACTCCACCACAATTAAATATACATATATATATTTTTTTAATTTATTAAATGCAATCACAAATCACTTCGGACAAGGCCCAGCCGGAAATGAAATTAATCTAAAAGTAGTTACACTTCTTTCAATAAGAACTAATGTCTCATATTGCATTTATTTTCAACAACTTTAAGTTCAACAACTCAAGAGAATGGTGGCTCTGGTAACAGTATTCTTCATGCCGCAATTAGTAGAGAAAATCGGCTCCACACAAGTTGATCGATGAGGGGAGATTTTATTGATTATCTAGTGCAGCTGATGCTCTAAAAACATCTCTGCATCAAATAGAAATTTTTGGAAAAAACGTCGCTTAGATCTTTATGGCGGTTAGGGGTCGATAAATTTTCTATTTTTCAAAATATATTTGTTTTATACTATATTTCCAGATACCAGGAACTGACGTAGTCGTAGAGAAGGGAATGCACATTTGTACATATATTTAATAAATATATATAAAATAAATAAAAAATTATTATTTATATACGGACTTCATGAGTACCCAAAATTCTTTGATGATCCAGTAGTTTTCAATCCCGAAAGGTTTGGAGATGGCCAGTCAATTTCAGACGCTTATATTCAATTTGGTTTAGGTCCTCGAATATGCGCTAGTAAGAAAATTTTCTTAAATAACTCAAAAATGCCATCATTGCATTGAAAAATCGAAAGTGAGAGATAATTAGTGCCTCTCAAGCCAACGAACTTCCGGTTAGTCATCACCACAATCATCATCATTAATTGATTAACCTTGATACATACTGTTGTGTATGCAAATTAAAATTTACTAACAACAATGAATTTTTATTCTCAATGTAAAACTAATTTTAATGTAATTGTAATTTTTTATATCTGGCAACACTGAACTATAGCCACGAGAATAAACGTGAGTAGGTTTAGAAAGACCATTGCGTGCACATCTCATCGGCAACCGAATTGCGTGAGTATACCATCGACTTGTTATCACCAACTACAAGTTTAACATCTGGCGACGAGGAAAAAAAAGAATACAACGATGACTGAAGAGTTTTTCAAAAAATTGATGGAGGAGCAACGTAACTTCACTCTCAGTGTGCTAAAGGAACAGAAGGCTTGGATGGACAGCCTTTCGAGAAGGCCTCCAGGTCAAGATGCTACTCTGGTTCCAGCTTTTGTGCAGTTCAACATTCAACAGCAGAAATGGGAGTCCTACCTGGAACAACTCAAGCAACATTTCTCTGCTTATGCTGTAATTGACGCCAACAAACAGAAATCATTTTTCTTATCTTGGTTGGGCAATGACGCTTATGAAACACTAAAAAAACTTGTCGGCGTTGACGAGTTACAAAAACAAACGTTTCTTGAACTTTCTGGAAAACTAACGGAATTCTATAAAGAAAAGGTTCATGTAGTTGCAGCTCGTTATGAATTCCATAAGGCAGAAATGGGCAGCCGTACCTACAAAGAATGGGTAGCCGATCTGCGAAGCTTAGCCCGGCAGTGTGATTTTGTGTGCAAAAAAGAAAATTGTATGCATGATTACTCGGACGATATGATCAGAGACAAAATAATTTTGAATTCGCCCCACGATGCAGTTCGTACGGCAGCCTTACAAAAACCGCAGCCAACGCTGGCCGAAGTGCAGCTCATCGCCGATTCACTTGAATCAACAACAAAGACGGTAAGCGCAATCAAAGACAAAACGAACACTACAAATGCAGTAGATAGCAATGGAATTTACTTGATGTCAGCGAGGAACACCGAAAAAACTAACATGCGTAACAAAAACAAAAAGAACAAAAAACCAAAATACCGTTCATGCACAGGCTGTGGAGTTTCACATAATAGAGATGATTGCAAATTTAGAAGCGCTGTTTGCCGAAATTGCGGCAAAACAGGCCATATTGCAGTCGTATGTTTATCAAGTGAAAAGAAATACGAACAAAAGCAGAATAAAGCCAGCAAAGTCAACAAAGGTGACAAAATAGAATACATTTCAACGGCATTTTCGGTAGCTAGCACAGTTAGCGGAAAAAATAAAAAACGTTTTGTGGAAGTTTTTGTTAATGGCATAAAGACAGAATTTCAGATGGATTCTGGTGCTGAAGTCTCCGTAATAACATTGGACACCTACGAAATGTTAAATAAACCATTACTGAAGCCATGTTCGCGTGAACTATACGGCTACGGTCATACTCAAATAGAAACTTTGGGTGAATTCTCTGCGAAAATTCAATGCGGTTCAGTCGAGAAAATATTGCCACTAGTAGTTTCGAATGTGCGGGGTTCTAGCAATTTGTTCGGAGTGGACTTATTTGAAGAATTGGGATTCAAAATTGTGCAAATTGATACATTGACCGTCGAGTCATCCGAAAAATTGCAAACGCTGTTGACTACTTTCGCAGATGTGTTCACTCCAGCACTTGGTACAATTAAGTCAGTCAAAGCCTCGATTAAACTTAAAGAAAACGCAGTACCTAAGTTCAGCAAGAGCAGACCAATTCCTTTTGCCCAGCTACCAAAATTTAAAGAAGAAGCGCAACGATTATCACAAGCAGGTATTTGGCAGCAAATTACATTCAGCGACTGGGCATCCCCCATCGTGCTAGCAACAAAACCGGATGGATCAGTACGCATCTGTGGAGATTTTAAGAGAGGCGTTAACCAGCAAATTGATGTAGATCAATATCCTCTACCTACTAGGGAGTGCCTACTACACACAGTTCGACACGGCAAATATTTTTCGAAGATAGACTTGCGCGACGCATATCTTCAAATGGAGCTCGACGAGGAGTCCAAAAAAGTGCTAGTGGTCAACACGCCACTGGGCTTGTTTCAGTACCAGCGACTGCCATATGGGGTAGCGAGCGCACCAGCCATGTTCCAGAAACATCTCGAGCAGCTATTATGTGGAGTTGAAGGATGCGCAAATTACATCGACGACATCATTGTGGCAGGCGCGGACGAAAAGGAACACATCGAACGCTTAGCCAAAGTTTTAAATATACTACAAGCAGCAGGTATCAAATGCAAGAGGGAGAAATGTGAGTTTTTAAAGACCAAGTTAACGTATTTGGGTCGTGAAATAAGCGCAGATGGTATTTTACCAGATGAGTCTGGAGTCCGAGCTGTGAAGAACTTACGGCGCCCGACAAACTTAAAAGAGCTTGAGGCATTTATGGGAAAAATAAATTACTACCACAATTTTATTCCAAATTATTCCCAACTTGCAGCGCCAATGAACAAACTAAGGCGGAAAAATGTGACTTTCCAGTGGAAGTCAGAGCAAGAGAACGCGTTCAACGAACTCAAAGGGCATATCATAAAAGCAACCATGCTGGCTCATTTTCAAGAAGAACTACCAATCGTGTTGGCTACTGACGCCTCATCGTATGGGGTTGGAGCAGTGATCTCCCATGTTTATCCGGATGGGACCGAGCAACCGATTGCTTTTGCCTCCAAGACCCTCAATCGTCATCAAGAAAACTACAGCCAAATAGAAAAGGAGGGTTTGGCAATAATATTCGGTGTGCAAAAATTTCACCAGTTTTTATACGGGCACAAGTTTACGCTTATAACGGACCACAAACCGCTGGTCAGCATATTTAGACCCGATAAAAATCTTCCAACCATGACGGCTCAACGTATTCAGAGGTG
>NW_023458567.1:12693470-12696998 GCF_013731165.1 Rhagoletis pomonella | reverse complement strand
AAAAAAGTCCACGACTATGGGATGTGCCACGCCCCTTCTTACAAACTCATGTATATATAGTCTACTATAAGCACCTACCATAGATATGCCTGCATACGAAATTTCAAGCTCATGTGACTTATGGTTCCGATGTTATAGCTGATAAAAAATTTCACGCCTATGGGAGGTGCCACACCCCCTTGTCGAATCCCAATTTTATTCTCCCTATCACAGGCCCAGCCCAGGTGTCATGACAATACTCTGTAAAATTTTCATTCGATTCTGTCCATCCGTTTAGGCTGCAACCTGGCACATACATACATACATACTTCTGCAAATATATAGTAGATATTTTTAATAAGGGGACCTCATTTGAACAATGGGAAACTAAAAATTTTAAATGTTACGTTAAAAAATACATATTTGGTTGCGACGGGTGAGACATCCAATATGAATTTTTTTGAACGCTTATAACTTCTCAACATAAATGTATTTTTCTAATAACTTACCACCATTTTAAAGTTCATGAGTTGTTTCTTCTTTTTGGATAATTATTCGTTGCATTGCCACCTGTAGTACATGAGGAATGCCTTGAAAACTGCATGCAAAATTGTTACAGCATATTATATATGCATTTCTAACAGTAAAATAGAGAAAATAGTGAAAAATAAACCGATAAAAATGTATTTCTAAATAATTATACTACCTGCTTTACTGTTTTTACAAATTTAAACACAATTTACATATGTATGTAATGTACTTTTTTACCTGAGGTGTATGAACGCAAATTTTCTACATATCGTTAACATAGTATGGATAGGGCGTATTTCACACTGTCGCTGAAATGCAAAAAAGCGACAACTAACTAAAAATGTTTATTGCATAAAACTATGTGGGGACTTATGATTCGATGAAATTCATCATGTTGTGTATGAAAATTAAAATTTATTCTCAGCGTAAAGCTCATTTTAATGTAATTGTAATTTTGTCGGCCGCTGCGGTGTAGTGGTAAGCAGTGCGCACTTCCACTCCGCAGCACCTGGGTTCAAACCCTGGTCAAAGCAATATCGCAAAAAATATAGAAAAAAGGTTTTTTCTTAACAGCGGTTGTCCCTTGGCAGGCAATGGCAAACCTCCGAGTGTATTTCTGCCATGAAAAACAGCTTCTCATAAAAATACCATCGCCGTTCGGAGTCGGCGTAAAACTGTAGGTACCTCCGCTTTGTGTGACAACATAAAGGCGCACGCCACAAATCGAAGGAGAAGCTCAGCCAAACACTAACATATGTGTAAGCGCCAATTTATTATTATTATTAATAATATATATATGGCCACCAGAATAAATGTCATTAGGTCAACGGCAACCGAATTGCGTGAGTATACCACCTACTTGTTATCGCCAACAACAAGTTTAACATCTGGCGACGAGAAAAAAGAAGAATACAACGATGACTGAAGAGTTCAATGTGCTAAAGGAACAGAACGCTTGGATGGACAACTTTTCGAGAAGGTCTCTATGTCAAGATGCTCCTCTGGTTCCAGCGTTTGTGCACTTCAACATTCAACAGCAGAAATGGGAGTCCTACCTGGAACAACTCAAGCAACATTTCTCTGGTTATGCTGTAATTGACGCCAACAAACAGAAATCATTTTTCTTATCTTGGTTGGGTAATGATGCTTATGAAACACTCATAAAACTTGTCGGCTTTGACGAGTTACAAAAACAAACATTTCTTGAACTTTATGGAAAACTAACGGAATTCTATAATGAAAAGGTCCATGTAGTTGCAGCTCGTTATGAATTTCATAAGGCAGAAATGGGCAGCCGTACCTACAAAGAATGGGTAGCCGAACTGCGAAGATTAGCCCGGCAGTGTGCTTTTGTGTGCAAAAAAGAAAATTGTATGCATGATTTCCAGGCGATATGACCAGAGACAAAATAATTTTGAATTCGCCCGAAGATGCAGTTCGTACGGCAGCCTTACAAAAACCGCAGCCAACGCTGGCCGAAGTGCAGCTAATCGCCGATTCATTTGAATTAACAATAAAGACGGAGGGCGCAATCAAAAACAAACGAACACGAATGCAAATGGAGCTCGACGAGGAGTCCAAAAAAGTGCTAGTGGTCAGCACGCCGCTGGGCTTGTTTCAGTACCATCGACTGCCATATGGGGTAGCGAGCGCACCAGCCATGTTCCAGAAACATTTCGAGCAGCTATTATGTGGAGTTGAAGGATGTGTAAATTACATCGACGACATCATTGTGGCAGGCGCGGACGAATAGGAACATACCGATCGCTTAGCCAAAGTTTTAAAGATACTACAAGCAGCAGGTATCAAATGCAAGAGGGAGAAATGCGAGTTTTTGAAGACCAAGGTAACGTATTTGGGTCGTGAAATAAGCTCAGATGGTATTTTACCAGATGAGTCTGGAATCCGAGCTATGAAGAACTTGCGGCGCCCGACAAACTTAAAAGAGCTTGAGGCATTATGGGTAAAATTAATTTCTACCACAATTTTATTCCAAATTATTCCCAACTTGCAGCCAATGAACAAATTAAGGGTGAAAAAATGTGACTTTCCAGTGGAAGTCGGAGCAAGAAAACGCGTTCAATGAACTCAAAGGGCATATCGCTAGCTTAGAGTGAAAAGTTGCTAAGTCCACTTTTTATGAAAACTCATATTTTGATATAGGAGGCTAGAGAAATTGAATACGCATCGTTTCGAAAATTATAAAGGTACTTGTTTTATTTTTTCCTCTTCATAAGCAATAAAAGGAAAATTTGCTAAGTCCAAAAGAAGCACCACAAATCCGATAAGGCCAAAATAATACGACATCTTTTAATAAATATCGAATCCTTCTGATTCTTATGGAGTTTTGCTTTGCTTTAAACGCGCAAAATGTTTGATTCAAAGTCTTGCGAAATAGTTAAAGAAAATGGCTATAGGAAGATTTTTTCCTCTCCTGTAAAATTTTTAAAATGGGACTTAGCAACTTTTCTTTCTAAGCTAGCGATATGATGATTTCAAAGAAATAT
Source organism: Rhagoletis pomonella (assembly GCF_013731165.1). NCBI lineage: Eukaryota > Metazoa > Arthropoda > Insecta > Diptera > Tephritidae > Rhagoletis > Rhagoletis pomonella. Next base: position 12,693,981 of record NW_023458567.1, on the reverse strand, counting down.
ATTTTTTTTATAGAGGAAATGCATAAGAAAGAAAAAAGATGTACACATAAAAAGCATGTTTACTTTTTCCTTTAAAATATACTATATATATTTGAGGTGTATTATATTTTTTCAGACTGTTTTGAAAAAGTACTATAATTTTCTTAGAAAATTTTGGCAACCCTAGTGCGATAGTGCATAAAGGGGTATAGCTGCAAACCAGCCAGAGCAATTTGCGTAGAGAAGCCAATGACGAAGTTAAGTTAAATTAAGTGAATAGGACAAGTCACATTTAATCTAGAAGCTGAACAGACTATGGGGGACCTCTTCTTCCTGGGACAAAAGTGCAGCGGATACAGATTCCATTTTATACATTTAAATTGATTAAAAGGACTTCTGTACATATGGCTAATAAATTATGGTTTTAAATTTATTTATTTCTGTCCAAAGATCTGATTAAGAACTTCGAATATCCTGTTTTTGGTTGGCATCGCGGTGAATAGTTCTTAACGGATTACATCATATCATTTTT
>NW_023458567.1:12677779-12693370 GCF_013731165.1 Rhagoletis pomonella | reverse complement strand
GAGAATTTAATAAGAAATTAAATAATGTAAAACAAATTTAAAATTAACAAGTAAGAAAGTCTAAGTTCGGGCGGAGCCGAACATTAAATACCCGGCGCAAGTATTAAATATATGTTTTCCTCCTTTCCGAAAGCTACCGCTACATGATAAGCCGGGGTGTATACATTTTAAGTAAATTAGCGTCCTTAAATTTCGAAATATTGAAATTTCAAGCATTTCTGAAATTTACCGTTATATGAAAAGCGTCCTCAATTTTAGTCCGATTTCAACAATTTTCAACGGTTTGCTTTTATGTGGCAAGCACAATAACCATACCGAGCTTGGTACAAATTGCTAGAACGGTTAGCGAGATACATATATGTGATCACAAGTGGTCGGTGCTACGCCCATTTTCCAAAATTTTGTCATAAACGTATTTCTTGGTAAAGAATTGTTGCAACCATCAATTTTGAATAAATTAGCTTCAATATTTACTGATTTATCGAAGATTTTGTATTTCTCGAAATTAGCGTTATATGGGATGTGGGCGTCGTTATTGTCCGATTTTAGAAGTTTTCGGCCATTTAGTATGCTGTACCAGGACCAACAACTGTGCCAAGTTTGGAAGAAATTGGTGTAGCGGTTACCAAGATATACACATGTAACCATAAGTGGGCGTGGCTACGCCCATTTGCCAAAATTTTGTAATATTCTTATTTTTCGTCTAAAACTCATTGCAAATATCAATTTTGAGTGAATTATCTTCAGTAGTTACTAAAATATCGAAGTTTTCGTATTTCTTAAAATTACCGTTATATGGGAGGTAGGCGTGGTTATTGTCCGATTTCGCCCATTTTCAATAACATCCGTCCTACGCCCAAAAGAAGTTCACTTACCAAGTTTCGTTAAGATATCTCAATTTTTACTCGAGTTATCGTGTGCACAGACGGACGGACGGACGGACGGACAGACAGTCACCGCTTAATCGATTTCTCTTTTCATCCTGATCATTTATGTATACATTTGTCTATATCTATCTCGATTCGTTTTGCCTGTTACAAACAACCGTTATGTGAACAAAGTTATAATACCCTTGTGCACAAGTGCGCTCGGGTATAAAAATGTCGAAAAAACTAATTTAAAATAATAATAATAATATATTGGCACTTACACATATGTTAGTGTTAGAATCCAAATTTAAAAACAAAAAACACAAAAATATAAAGCACCAAGAAAATTAAGTAAATTAAAATATATATATACAAAAAAAAATAATTAATTTTAAAGTAAATAAAATAAAAAGGAGTTGGTATTTATATAAAAAAAAAAAATTCAAAAAAAACTTAATTAAATTGAATTTAAAAAGTTTTACATAAATATGATTATAGAAAACATAAAATATTATAAAACAACAGTTTTGAAATTTTAGATTAGGTTAAGGGACTTAAAGTATTGATCAAGTAACAGCAAAAAAATGCCGTGAGCCAAGAGCAAAGTTCTCTGGTGCGATCCCAGGCGTTTAGACTGTAACTTTTCAAAAGCTGGGCGAATTAAAAGAAAAAATTGGGATGATTCTCCTGTCAATATAGCCAACATAATTAAAAATTGCGACTGTGTCAACTGAAGCCGCCGTTTGACCATCCTTGGTCAAAAATACCTTGCAGTAGTATAGGTCCTAGTTTTCGCCCAGCATTCATTCAGCTGACACGAGGCCCATCTCTTAGAAAGTAACTACTCGCACTACTCTTTTTCTCAATGAGTCCGACTTGAAGGTGCACATCAGCTGCCACACAGTTTCCAGCAACGTCACTGTTTCCTTATTAAAAAACTTAGTCGTTATCTTAGGAGAGGTCAAACATGCCCTAAGTAGCTTTGAGCGCACTGTGAGCAAACTCCAGGCGTTGATTGCCGTTTGGCTGTTTTCGTCGACGTCGCGCAAACTAACATCTTATCGACTGGCCTCAAAGTATATTATTATTAAATATTACTGTAATCAAAAAGCCAAATTGGATAGTTGTTGATGGAGAGTTTCCCGCAAAAGATGCCTCCACCGACCTACACGTTAAACATCGAGCCGTGCGTGTAGAAGTTGTTCAGGAATGCCTTCATACAACCAAGGTCTCCCGACTACTCATCCGTGAAAGGAATGTGAGTAGAGAATGGGCTGTTTAATTGGTGGCAGAGGAGCTTATTTCAGGCAATCTAGCCAAGCAGTGTTCCATGTGTTATCGGTGATAAAGTTGAAGCTTCCAAAAATATTAGAGTTTTTAGACTTTGAATCGGCTCTGGGCCTAAATCTGACTGCAGCAGCCTCATGTAGTGGTCCTCAATGCCCCAATGATTCCCTCGAAGTTAGTATGTTGTACCTGCTCCAGCTTTCTGAGTAGCGTAACCTTCTATGGCTTTCTTAAAAAGTTATGGGCTTCCATGTGGTGAGCTATTCACTTTTTTCTCAATGTTAGGCTCCCAAGATAGCTTTCTACTTATGTACATAGAATCTAGAATCAAGACTAAGAGTACTTACTTGGCTTTGTCAGGAAGTGGCAGACGAACGACTGAAATTGAGAAAAGATTCTTGTGAAATACATACCTTACCTTTTCCCAGCAAACATAACGAGCTCCATTTTGCGTGAACTAGAATTAACAGCGAGTAAAATTTTCGCAGACCACTTGGTCACCAAGTTCAAGTATCCCTGAATTAAATCATTAAGGTTATAGAGAAATTTACATGGCACTAAAAAGGGATGAAAAAGGGTTACCCTTGGCTACCACACGCTGGATGATAGCGGTGCCGCAAAAGTATTCTGCTAATTTTAGTAAAAAATTTTCTAGTCTCATTTAAAATTGTTGCCAAGTTTCATGCTAGACCTTCTTTCAATGCCAGTTTCTTACACCATCACAGATGAACATTCTCATGCCCATAATCAACAATCTTTAGGAAGTTTATCTGGAATACTATAAATGTTGTAGATAATACATACGACATATCAACACTCTTAAGCAGAAGAAATGTGCGAAAGCATCATTTATGCATGCACATACACCCACATGCACAGCGGGAAGTATCGTAAATTTTCATTTGTGCCAATGACAATAATGGCCAATAATGGAGCACAGTTAGACTCGAGTATAAATAGAATACTATATGAATGTTTATGCCGTACTATTTATATAGTATATACCTATGTACATATGAATGTTTGTGTGAGTGCGTACAGCTTCTCGGCACACTCACGTGCATATATGTATGTACATACATAAATACTACTTAAACTATACACACACACACTCCTTGCGATAGGAACAGAAGTCATGCGAGCAGACAACATAAAGACAACAATGCTTGCTGTTGAAAGCCAACCGAAAGAACAATGCGTGTACGCAAAAAACAATAAAGAATCTTCATAATATATTTGCAAATTGCCAATATCAGCAGAAATTTTCCGTTTCTGCTCTACTTTTCTTTTAATTTGCAAATTTTCTCCAATGGCACAAAAACAATTGCAAGAAGTATTGTATATACTAGTATTTGTACATACATACATACGAGAATACAATACCCAATATTGCTTGTTGTAGCTTAAAAGGCTCTACATCTGCATACATTATGCCAATTTGCTATGTTAGCTTCCGAAATAAACTGAATGACGAAACAAAAATTATTTTTCATCAATTCTTATACGCAATGCTTTGCGGCAATTCCACAGCTTAACAAGTATAACATATAGCACGAGTTTATTTGGTTTAGCTGGTGTGTATTTGTATTGGTGTGGTAGTTTTATAGCCGCATGTTCCAATATACAATGTCCCATATACATATGTATGTATGTACATATGTATATTAGACTGCATCACCAAAAAAAGTTGCGGTTTTTCCGCCGGGATTACAAAATTTATTATATTTTAAGACATTCACCAAAATATTTCGGAAAAATATTAAGATTTACGTGTTCTGGACCGATTTCAAAATACACACCTCCAAAAATGGAGTTTTTTATGAATAAAAATAGCTTCTTAAAGAACTTTTTGAAAAAAGTCCCCTCAGATGTCAAAACAAATTAAGCTTAAAAAATCTGCAGAAAAATATTTAAAAATCTTTTCAACGGAATTGTACTGAACTTGAATAGAATAACTGGGCCAAAACTATTTTCCCACTATTTTTCTTTATGTGCTAAAAAAAAGTCATTCGTGTTCAGATTTTTTGTTTTTTTAATTTTTTATGTAAATTTTTTAGGCCTAAACCGTTTTTTCATTTGAGTGGATTTTTTTGAAAAAAAAAATCTTTAAGAAACTATTTTTATTCATAAAAACTTTATTTTTGGAGGTGTTTTCAAATCGGTCCAGCTCACGTAAATCTCAATATTTTTCCTAAATATTTTGGTGGACGTCTTAAAATATAATAGATTTTATAAATCCAATGGAAACACAGTACCAAATTTTTTTTTTTGTATGGGGAGTGATGCAGTCTAACGTATATACATATATGTATGTATGTATATATTGGTGTTTGTGGTAGTTGTCGGTAAGTAATTTGCGAATAAATAAAATGCAAAGCATATGCACAGGCGCATCAGCCCTGTCATTGTGACTTTGTATTTCATGACTTTTGAGCCAAGCTTTACAGCTATGAAAATGTCAAAAAGAAAAAACTAGCAATAAACATTTCCACTGCAAGCAACAAAAAACAAAGAATGTAGGACCTTCAGTTTGCGAATTAGCTTCTTCCTTTCTTTTATATATATGCGAGATGATTAAAATAGGTAGCCATCGAACGTTTCTTAGGGAAATGACTTGGTAAGTAGTAGACATATCTGCAGGAGATAATATTATAGTTAGCTGCTTAGATACTTCTGCACGTGGGCTCTTATCATCCTCGTAGAAGCACCTAGCCGAGTTTGTTGTAAAGAGCAGTAGAACGCGCGGACTTGTTTGAAGATAAAGAAAGAAGGACAAGGTTTCTAGCGTGTTCTGTTGGTTTTATAATTTCGGGTTTGGTGGAAACATGCTGGCTGGACATGGCAAAAGTTTCCAGCATTTAACGAGCCGCGCGTTTTGGATAAATGCAAAATTTGATTAACAAAGTAAAGTTATTTTAAATGTTTGATTTATTTTAAAGCAACATCAGTAGAATCTAAGCCAAGAACATACAATTTGAATAAAATATGTTAGAGATATTTACCACTCTTTTAGCTTTACTGACCAAGTCCAAAGAACAAAATGCTAAATTCGTTTCTATGAAATTCTATGAAATTTTACTCGTTGCTATTTTTAAGTCCCTAGATCTCGAAAATATGCTTCTTTTTCGCCAGTCTAAAATCCGACTTTTAGCTATTTTCCAGGGATTCCAGGCCACTGTGTCTTGCATTCAAACAGATCTTTCACGGCTTTCAAAAATCATTGAGAAGATTAAATCTGGAATTCTACCTCCATCAAAATCCGTCACGCTCAAACGTCACGTCTTTCTAAAAGCCAAAGTCATTCAGACAGACGGCACTGTAATGGCAGATTTTTACTGAGCATTACATTAAAAAAAAATGTATAATAGCAAATTGCGACATTAGAAAGTAGCCGTGTTAAATCATTTAGTTCGTTTCCAAATTACATTTTTTGAATACAAAATTTTAATATAAGCCGAATTTGCACTAGGCATTAAAATGGCAAAAAATTGGCGCCATTTAAAAAATGCCATCTGAAAATTAACTAAATGATACTTTTTTTAACGTAAAGACACGAATATTTTTTACTGCCAAACTTTATCATTACAATTTTTGCCATTTAATGCCTAGTGGAAATCCAGCATTAGATTTTTTTATGTCTCTTTTGGACCTTTCTTTGTATTTTTGGAAAATATATTTCCAATCGGCGTTGTGTTCGGTCGATTTCCAACTTTGAAGACTTTCTTTTTACCCTAAAAACTTGATTGCCTTTTTAAAACGAACTCCACTCCCATAACGTACAAGCATGTAACTTTATAACTTTACGTACATTTTTGCTCGCAATAAAACCGCCACTTCACAAGCGTTAAAGAGGGGGCATATGGAAATTTTCAATAATCGGCTTGAAAGTTAAAACAATATGTGCTTGTAAATATGTATATGCAATAAAAAGAGGAGCCTTTCATCTACATACTTAATTTTGCACTCCCTTTCGGAATTCAATCAGTCAATATTGTAAATTTTTACTGTTATTAGTGTAATTTAAAACAACACAAATGGCATTTCGTACGATACATTTCAGGCATTCAAGCGCAACATGCATGCCATTTCATGAATATCTTATTGTTTTATCTGTCAATCGAGGGTAATGAAAAAATGCTTAATATGAGTCAGATAAGCGTTCAATTTTGGCATACAAACGGCAGTTTATTTGCTGGTACAATGTCGTTTAAGTATAAGAAGTGCAATTTTTTTGAGCCTTCATTTACATATGTGTGTGTAGTAGCTTGATGCTTGATGAAAAACGCTTGATACGAGGTTGTTAAATATGAAGCGCTTGAGGTAATGGTGATGTGGTACTCTGAGTCTTGAAAATTACCAAAAGAGTCATTTTAAATAGGCAATTACATTTCTGCCTTTCTCCAGTTTATTTGCTTCAAGCATAAAGTAAAATTAACTCAATGTTTGGAAAAGTTATCTGCCAAAATTATTTTCAAAAGGAACTATTTGTAACTTTATTGCTTGTTTAAATATGCTATTAGTAACAAGCTGCACTTTTGAAAAAATAAAAAATTAAATCAGGTTTGCCAACTAAAAAACTTATTTGTCAATATAATTGTGGCGAATTAATATTTATTTGTACGACGATTAGTTTTTTTTAGGAAAAATGCGATAGAAGGTATAGCTGATATTTTTTTTGAATGCTCCAAAAAATTTTTGTTTTTTATTTTTGAGTAGAGTGTTAAGTGGTACCGCTGTATGCTGCTGTCGTGTTATATTCAGCGTTAGAATCTGTCATGAATAAAATTTTAGTTGATTTAAAAAATTTTTGCCCGAATTTGACCGCTTTACATCCAGCCTTATTTTTAAGATTTTCAACGGTTTTTGTAAAAAAAAAGTAAACGGTAGTCGGTACAAAAATATTTTGGTGTCCTTTTCTTGAGTAGAGTTTTAACTGGTAGGGGACAAAAAAAATTTTAAAGATGGGCATTCAAAAAAATTTGTTTTTGTAATAAGTAACTGGTAACCGGTGCAAAAAAAATGGAAAAGTTCAATTTGAAATTTACATTTCAGTAGATATTAAGAAATTAATTAATTGGCCCATATAAAAATAATTATGAAAATTTAATTTTGTGGAAATGAAATGTGGAAATTTCCGAGAACCACCCATTGCTCCAATATTTTTCCCGCGAAATTTCTTGAAATAAACCTGGAAAAAAAAATTATCAAAATCCCAACCGTAGTTTTCATAGAATAACATTTTAAAAAATAGTCCCCTCTATATTTTTAATGAATTATGGCATTTTTTTTGTATTAATCATTATTGTGCGTTACATTTATTTTAATGGAGATAGGATCTGAATCAAGATTTTATTATTTGTGCGGAATGGATGAACATTGAATTTGACATAGTGAAAACAAGATTTAAAGTAGAGCTAACGGCACTCCTGCAAATTTAGGAAATTTCGTCAGCTAAATAGCTTATGTGTTAGTTACTTACTTACATACATATTTAAAGGGATTCCATTGCTTTGTTCAAAAAAAAGTGCTACTTTCATCTTTGATATAACATGTGCAAAGTTTCATAGATCTGCTATAAAAATTAAAAAAGTTGCAGATTTTTGATACACCTTGCCTCTGTCTGACACACTGTTCGGTGGTCGGCCACCTTACCTTCACATTTCTATTTAATAGTATGCATTACTTGTCTCATGGAATTTAAAAGAAATTAAGAATAAGTAATTTTAAATTAATTCAAGAAAGTATTTCATTAAATTAAGAAATTCTTCTTTTTAAACGATGCAATCAATCAGATTTGCTCTCCGAAATGTGATTTTTAAAAGATATTCTTAATAAGGAATCTTTTATGGAATTTTCTTCGTTTCAAATGATTTACAACCAAAAAACGAATTTTATAGAATCTTACACAGATTTCTTCAGTACATTTCCTATGTCCGAGCAGAGTTGCATTTGGGTAACTGTGATCTCTTTTTTTCACCATCTCAAACTTATTTATAGCTATTTTACTTTGAACTAGCCTTAACATAATTTCTTACCGTATTCCGGCTTCTACTAAACTCGTACATTTTTTTTTCTTTTTATTTCTTCTAAATTCTTCACACAGGCTATGGCAATATTGCACCACGCACAACACTCGGCCGTTTGGTTACGCTCGTCTATGCCATTTTTGGCATACCACTTACGCTCGTTTATCTCTCCAGCACCGGCGGCATTCTGGCGAAAGTGGCACGCGAAGTGTTCTCCAAAGCGCTGTGCTGTTGCCTTTGCTCAAATTGCGGCTATTGTTGTTACGATGAAAAGCGTATGGCCGAAAAAGAGCGGCGCATGAAACGCAAACGACAACAGGAGGAATTGCGTAAACAGCAGGCTGCCTTACAGGAACCCTATTTTGTACACGACTCATTTCCAACAACCGAAAAACAATCAAACCTAGCGGGTAGTGGCACACAAATGCTGCCACCTGATATCGATTCACTGAGCGCCAGCGAATCACGTGGCTCAATGCACGGGCTAAGTATATTGGCGCCAATTTTGTTGTGTCTTTCGATGATGGTTATTTACATACTAATCGGTGCGGTGGTATTGTATCGACTAGAAGATTGGCCTATACTCGATGGCATCTACTTTTGTTTCATGAGTTTGTCCACAATCGGTTTCGGTGATATGCTACCGGGGTTACGGCGTGAGTCCACTGCAACTACATGGTTTTGTTCGATATACATAATGTCCGGCATGGCATTGACAGCGATGTGTTTTAATGTTATACATGAGGAAATTGTGCATCGCATCAAAATTGTGGTGGAATTCAAGAAAGGTGCTAACGTATTGGATACGATGAGTGAGGAGCAGGGATACTATATGCCGCCTTGACAATATGAAAAGGGCACAAGTTTGTACAAACGTAATCCCACCGAAGAGACGCTGGTATCGGGTGAGTAGTAATTTTGCTTCAATTGAACTGAAACCGGTATTATTAAAAGTATTTTTATTTTTTTTATTCGTAGGCACACCCACTTCACTCACCTATGGCGCTCAACTGGAAACAGATCTAAATCAAATGCACCAAATGAAAGAATATATTAATCACGAGCTCGTACCTATACTCACCATGGATCCAAATAGCTCGTCAACAAGCTCTACACATCTGCTGAAGGGCGGTGGTGCCACTTTAAATAATTTGACGCCATACACAAGCGCTACAGCCACTGCTACTACGCCAACAAATATTCTGCCAACTGGTATGGGTATGTCTACTTTAAATACGCCGCTCTTGGAGGAATCCGCGCAGTCTTGTTTGGAAACTATTGTTAGCGGCAGCGGACCACAGGCGACGTTGGGAGTTTACACGCTCAGTGAGGAGCCGGAAATGGATAGTTAAATTAACTAGGCAAAGTAGAGAAAAATTTTAAGACAAATGGAAAACAATGGTAGATTTAGTATTGTAAATTAGCGGAAGTCTAGCGCTAGGAAGGTTGTTTGTTCATGTTTTTTTACTTTTCTTTTGTAAATACTGAACTGTACTATAGATGAAAATGATAACTGTAGAGATACATACATACGTATATCAGGCGGAAACAAAATTTTGGAAAATATTGCAACTGCACGCATGTGAATACTATAATCAATAATCAAATAATAGGGCTATTCGCGATCCGGTGCAAATGGCCTAGCATCATTGCATTGCAAATTTGTATTGCAAATTATTTGCAATACACAAACAAAATACACGCATTTGCATTTGTCATTGCTTGACAAATTTACAATACCGAAAATCCATAGCATAAAAATGCTATGCATTGCAACTCTGGTTGACATTTCTATCAGCTGATTAAAAAAGTTTTACCATGACAGTTTAATTAAGGTCGCTCACAATCCATAGCATATTTCTGCAATTGCATAAATTTGTCAGCTATTATGCACCGAATCGCGAATAGCCCTAATATTCGAAGTATGCATTACACTCCGATTAAAGACAGGATATCTCCCAGCGCTTTGAGTGGCCCTCCATTAACTCTCACTGAAGACGACTTCCACTAGGATAAGTCGCACCATTTTACAGCGTCAAATATATGTGACCTGGTCTACGAAAAGGGAGCTTACGTGCGAAAACTAGTTTTCTGTGAAAAGCTGTTAAAAGTAAGCAACTCGTTTCGCATTATCTCGTTAATTGTTCTCCGCGCCGGACGTCCAGTAAGTGTTGTTGTTGGTCCAGTAAGTGTTATTGTTGGTCGGAATATTATTATAGTTCATCGTGTAAGTTGCTAGTGTGGAACATTTAAAAAAGTAACACTGAAGAAGTGACGTTTTTGTACTTCTAAGCAAGTTAGGATTTTCTGCTTTTCACCACGTGAAAAAGCATCTCATCTTCCATCCGAATCAACCAAAAAGTGAAAATTGATTTTTTGACACCTAAGCCCCCTTTCCGTAGACCAGGTCACATATAACGATTTTCGATTTCTTGCAGATTCTCGTCCTGTTCTAGAGTTCGTTAAAATCGACAAACTCGGTTTGGCAAGGATATGAATCGATAGCCAAGAAATGATTCAGTCTTTCTGAACATTGGTCATTCTAACAAGAAACAAACAATTAGAAAATGTGGTGATGTTTTTCTAAGATATTTCATAATAAACTTCTCAGCTTTGCTAAATTTTCGGGTACGCAAGAACGGTAGTTAGACGAGTGATCTGGTTCGTTATGTTCTTTTCGAACAACACAGCTAGGTATGGGTAACACTGCGCTGTGCGGCGCAATTGCGCTAACACCGTAGCCGGAGTTGCCGCGCCAACACCAATATATGAAATGTCCTAGTGCCATTAACACCAAAAAACACATGACACACACAATTCGCCTTAATTCTTTTAAAAGTTGCATTTACTTTGTTGTTGCTTTCTTTTAAGTGGTGAGAACGCCAGAAACTTATGTATTTTGGTAAACTTGAAGCTTTTACTCCATAATGATGAGAATATCGTGGCATTTAGCACATTCCTAGCAATTAATTTCGGTTGGCGGTACAAGCGTTGCTCATCGCCGACAGTTAAAGTAATAATAGACATGACACCACTGTATGGTGTGTTACACTGTATGACGATTGGTACTGTGGTGACACTCAGATAGCGCCATGTTCAAATCAGTACACTGCGCTATTGCACTGAGTTAGTACGATGATACCATAGGTGGCTCCGCCGTTATTGGGCTAGCGCCATAAAAATTGCGCTATTAGCAATGGCTAAACACAACTCATAGAGCGCCCTGCTATTCGAAAAATTTGCTTATGAATCCTCGAAAACGCCCTCCTGAAAAGTGGATTGCTCAGAGCATTTTTTCTTTATTTAAAGCAACAAGATTACGGAAATCGGCGAAATATGGTACTTGTACATAAACTCTCCATTTACAGAGAAATGTACTCGTACCCAGCAAACACAATCTCTAACGTTAGAGAAATTCGATGGCGAAGTTAGAGAACTACATTAGAATTCGATTCGAGAACGATTATAGAAAAAACGCAAACTCAAATAAATGTAAATACGCAATATTCCAAATAAAGCTTTTTATTTAATAAAGCAAAACAGCAGTTTGAGATTCACATTCGAATCCCATTAGAGATCAACATTAGAATTCAATTAGAGAATTAATATTTTCTCGAGTCGAGAACTGTGGCCCACTTTTGTTGAGATCGCTATAATTATCGATACTTTTTCAAGTCGTTCTCAAACGTTTGAGATTGGAGAATGTGGCTAGTTCTCCAATCATTCTCTAATTGATCACTAACCTCAATGTTTGCTGGATATAATCCTAAATATTGTAATGCATACAAACATATGTACATACATAACAAAAACAAAAACTAATGTCAGCAGTAAAGACGATTACATTTTTAGCAGTGTATACTAGGTGCTGGATAAATTACCTAAACTCATTAAAAAATAAGATTATATCTATAAATACATATTTAAATGCTTATGTGTACATTAGGATGGTCCCAAAACCTTTCTCCGCCTATGATTGTTCTATACAGAAAAAATTAACCCATGTTTTTTTTTTGTTTTGAAATAAAAAAAATATTTGAAGGTCGCTCAAAGTGCTTAAAGTTTTCCATGTATTTTATACAGAGACCGAGAACGCATTCCGGTTTTGGTTTAGTTCTGCATGAGAACAAAATTTAATATCAAAATAGGGCTGATTGAGAGCAGTTTGAACGGGGAAAAAATGGAAAAATGGGAATGAAAGTTTCGGGAACGTATCCATAGCTAAAGAACAAAATGCGACCAAAACTCTCGCGAACGTTCTCAAAAAGAGCAAAATGAGAACAAACCTGATGCTGAATCATTTCAACTACCAGATTATTTATCATTAGCGTGAACAGTCCATTCTTCATTTTCTGTGCGAGTTCGTGTCTTAAGTCTTTCGTTGACTTAATTTACATAATTATCTTTCAATTCTTTTTTGATTAATTTTGATATTCAAACATTTCAAACTAATGCAGCGCTATGAAAAAAATTTTGTTTTCGCTCACTGGTTTTTTATAGGAAAAGCAAACTTTTTCGTAGAAATGGTATGAATAGAATTCGTGAAAATCAATATTTTCCATCGAGAAACTATACTTCTCTCCAGGAGACTTCCAATAATAATACCCAATTGTTTTTAATAATAACTATTTTTTAAAGGTCCCCCCAAAAAATGCAAGGGGGTGAGGGATCGGTGCGGGTATAAAAAATCGCTAGTATCAAAAAACGGTTAAATAAAAAATTGGGCATTATAATAGGAAGTCTCCTGAAGAGAAACTAAGCTCCTCGATTGAAAATATTGATTTTCAAGAATCATATACCATTTCCAGGAAAAACTAGTTTTTCCCCATTTATAAAATACATGGAAAACTTTGATCGCTTCGAGCGACCTCTAAATATTTTTGATTTCAAAATAAATAAAAAAATGTAGGTATATTTTTTTTTGGGAGGGAGCATTAAAATTTCGACATTACTATTTTGTGGAGCGCCCTAATGCACACATGTATATATATATATAATATTATCAACAAATTGTAATCAACAAATTGTAATAGAAATTACAAGAAGGTGTAAATACATACATACATATTATAGAAACTGTCAGTCTGTACTTCTACAATTACTATAGATACAAATAATTAGAATTGGTAATCAACTAAAAATGTGGTTCCGTAAAAACAAAAACAAAATTAGTAAATAACAGTTGCGCATTTTTGTACGATCCTTAAAACATATTTTGTAGTAAAACTATAATTCTTTTAAACAGAAAAAAAAAATATCTGATTAAGTACTACATACAAACATAAATACATACATATACTACATTCGCATACTCATAGATTCTAAATCTTTTTGTACATGTCAAGATTAGTAAATAGCAGTATTTTTAGATGTAAGTGAAGTACATACATACAGAGATTTAAAAATCGACATTTAAAAAGTTAGTGAATTAACGAATGTTAGTCAAAATATGCATATGTATGTACATTAGACCGTGCCACCTCACAAGTAAACAAAAAAGTTCGCCTTACACCCCTGAGTCTAAAGTACTTTTACAAAGCAACTTTGGAAAAAAAATGAAAATTTTTCGGTGACACATTTGGCCACAAATTTTTTTTTTATATAGTTCTACTGAAATAATCAAAATACTTCCCTAGCAAAAGTTTAATAATTTTTGGTGAGCTTTAATTTACTGACATTGGGGTGGTACACTAGGGTGACATGAGCTGAGATCTGGTGAATAAGTACTAGAACAGGGTACTTGAGGTCAAGGTTGGAACAAAAAAAAATTCTCCTCGGGGCAAGAACATCAATATGTCAAACTTTAAGATCCGACTGTAAATGCTGAATGACCAAAAATGTAAAATTGGGACCCTTATGTTCAGTAAAGAATAAAATTAAAAAAAGCCCCGAAATTGACTTGCACAAATACATAGACTCAGCGGTGTATGGCGAATTTACCAATAATATGCATATTTATTAGTTGAATAAAAAATAAATTCTGAATTGAAATACTTAGTAATGTTAAGTGTGACATGGGTATGTAGTTTAATATAAAATTGTAAATTTATAAAGCAGAAGCAGTAATTATAGAAAATTAAATTTATTAATTGTTATATGTCACCTGGTTTGATTTGAATTAATCTCGGAAAAAGGAAAGGTTAGTAAGAGTCTAATAACCAGGGAACGGATTTTATGGAAATTGCCTTTTTTTCTGCTAAAGAGATAGAGTATATTCGATTAAGAATGTCCACGATTTAGCTTTCCCTGATTCCATATATATACATTTGATGTTGCCTTTTTTTGCCTTTTTTAAGATATTTGCCTTCTTTTGCCTTTTCTACCTTTAAAAAAGTGATTATAGCATTTACATTTTTTTTTTAAGATTAAAAAATATACACATTGCCCATGCGGCTTATAGAAGCGCAGAGACCTCTTGCTAAATTGGTGTTGGAAAAAATCAATGCCGTTTTCTCAGCTAACGAAGGCTTGGAGACAATAAGGGGTGTTGATAGAATTATAAAGGGCGAGGAAAACGCCCTTATTCCTGATAATATGAACGTTTCAAGCGTTCCATATTTAAATTGGGCTCCACTTGTATCAACTTACGTCGAGCGCACATTTAGTACATTCAAGGCTTTTCTTCGCGAAAATCTAATGAAAATGCTGCCAGAAAACTTCAAAATGCATCTTGTGGTTCAATGTTACTACAACTATACAGATTAAAGTTTTATGAGTTAGAAACCCGAAAGGATAAAATAGTCAAAGATTCAAGGTACAAATTTTTCATATAATGAAACTAGTTCATAGTTTTTCTCTTTTTACTTGTAATATAAATGTATTTTTTGATTGTTCTTCGTATTTTCTGTCTTTTAGGTGCCTTATTTTGCTTTTTTGCCTTTTCCTGCCTTTTCTGCTATTTTGTTTTGCCTTTTTTGCAACATCTAGTGCCTTTTCCTGCCTTTTTCGCTATTTTATTTTGCCTTTTTTATAGGTTTTTAGGTCCTAAAAGTCCGTTCCCTGCTAATAACAATAGTAATATTTTGGCGCTTACAATGTTTGTCAGAGCTTCTCCTCCAATTTTAGGATACGCGTCCTAATACTATAATAAAAGTTGAGGGAACTACAATTCAACACCGCTTCCGAAAGGCAAAGGGTTTCATGAAGCTTTTGCAAAGTTGAAATATACACGCAGGTTTGCCATCGCCTGTTAGAAAAAGCTTTCTTTCTTAATTAGATGCTGCTCGGACAAGGAATCGCACCCCAGCTACTACGGAGTGGTAGTACGAATCTCCAACCCTCAGCCATGGTAACCTGGAGAGAGTATCTCTTATTTTAAATATATATATATATATATATATAACTATCTATAAAAAAATACATGCTGTAAAATAAGGTCAGAAATAAACTGCTGATTGTTGTTTGTTCAA
>NW_023458567.1:12642932-12677679 GCF_013731165.1 Rhagoletis pomonella | reverse complement strand
TGACGTCTCCGTGACCAAATCTAGTCACCTCAATTCTAACAGCTTTTCACCCAATCCCAGTCGCCGGTATTCAGGTTTTACACTCAATCCAAGAGCACTTAGATATTTATCAACCATGTAGATCTTCCGAGGGTCCGCTAGGGCAGAAATTGTCATTACGTAGCGTAAGAGATCCGCAAATTTCGATTTACCCTGCGTATCAAACAATTCGATCGCTGTTTCTTTACAGCTCATTAAAATATTAGGAAAATATTTGTAATTGCATATTTTCCTTGTTTAGAGTGCATTATTTTGAATTTTGAGTGCATAATATATGCGCATATTTTCGATTTTTTAGTGCATGAGATTCCTAGCCCCAGTGAGTGATAGGAATAAAATGAAGTGTACAACTCAATTAAATAAGAATCAGGTAAATAGAAAGCTTCACAGTAATCACCAACACTCGTGAATTAAATAAAATTTCAAAAAAATCTGTGAATTTACCTTCAGTGATTTCATCACCTTGTCCGTCTCTTCGTCAACGTAAATCAGAACATTCATACCAGCAAGCGTTGGTTCTGCATTCTCCTTAGTAATCTCGAATGCAGCGACGGAAATCCCTTGTGACAATGCCTGACCCCATAATTTTCGCCCCGTTTCTATCGATTTGGGATCGTTTATCACACCTGAAGGATAATTTATATAATAACCAGTTAGATAATTATAATTTTTTTATTAATAGTTTAAGAGCCGCTTTCTCAAGTAGCCCTAAAAAGGTAAGCCTAAACAAAGAAACAACCGACTTGAATGCTCATTTATAAAAATTTAGAAATACCGTTAGTTTCTTCATGATCCAATGATCGGAATTACCGAAAACGGTTAACGTGATTTAAAGTTATGTGGCAACATATGTACATAAATAAATATAAATATTCCGACGAATGGATAACCTCCTCCTCTTTTTTTGACGTCGCACAGTGTAGCGCGTAGAACAAGCTAGGTGACAAAATTATTTACGAATCGTTTTGAGGTATACTTGAGATGCTGATTTGCGATATGCTATCCTTTTTCAGATTGATTTTTGCAAAAGTTTTGTTTGCTCAAACATATATTTTCCATCACCATGGGAAACATTTATTTTATATGCAAACTGCGCAACTGGGAAAAACCTGGCGTGGTATACTTTTGTTTACGCCTATCGCATCAAGAAAACTATGGAGGTTAACTTTTCGATCACGTTTACCGATCTTTGGCCATTCTTCGAAAAATTCCAAACTTTTAATATAGTAAGTGGGTGGCATATGTTACTTTCGGTCCGTAAAAGGTGTAAAATAATAAAAAAATTATATATACATTTTTTTTTTAATTTCCGAAATTCATTTTCACAATATCATAAATAGTCCAAGATTTAGTTGTAATGAGTAGTTCTAAAAAATACCACTTGAAATATAATCCATTATTAAAAACTTACACAAAATCACATACATACTTCCACACACTGAGAGGTTTTTCAAAAAGTATAGAAAATCAACTAAAATATTTTTGAAATTCAGTAAGACTACAACTACACTGCTATACCCACCATAGGATGTAGGACATAACAAACTTTTCAGTCAGAGCTTTGCGGATATCCTTTCTGTTAATAAGTTACCCTTTTATAGAAATCCTTGAATAAATTTTGCCCACCTAACTTGTTTCAAACGACAACTGTGCGTCGGTTAAAAATGCATTAACTGCTCATTTTTTGTCCGTTTTTTTATCGAGAAAAACTCATTAGAGAAATACATATATAATCCCTTTTTAGTGTAAGAATTTCTTTTCATTCGTTGCATCACTGACCCATAGCACGACATATTGTTTCATCCTTCATGAAGATAGAGCACATATGACAAAGTGCCTCTTCGTACCGCTCCTGAGGAATTTCCTGCAGTGAGAATTTTCTCTTCTCTCCAGCAGAATCAATCAACTCAATGACACTCCACACATGTGGGGGGCCAGCTGGTCGAGACCACACCATTCTTCTTCGATAATAAAAATATTGAGGCGATATGAAAATGCTGTGAACCGTGTAATCCGAATAATAGAGCTGAGATAGAACGTACTCGGTGAATGATGTAGATTTGTATACGGAAGAGGCGTTTGACCAACGTTAATGTAGGTGTGCCGCTGCTATATGATAACTGGATGCAATATTCGTGGAGCCTTTATTTATAATACGAATGTAATAGCTACAAGCGTTTGTCGTCTAATCATAGTTGCGTTATCGTCTCGCCTTCTAAATTTGCATTGACCACATGCACTTCAATGGTCATCTGCTTACCTTGTCGTTATCAGCTAGCTATCGGCAAATCTTAAAATGCACAGCAACGGGTGGGTGCGACATTTACTAATACACCCCGTGTCATAATTATAAACGCACAAAATATTGAGAAGTTTTAATAATTTATCTTTTTTCTACTATTACTACTAATTTTATTATTTTATTTTATAAAAATATTGTTTATTCTTTTACAAAGACCGAATAAATCCAAGATTCAAAATTTGTGCAATATTCAACAAACTTGCGTAATTTCTTCCATACCATGCCATTTTTTATACTTTTTCACTTCCAAGGCAAAGGTACTACAATACCGTTGTGACTTTCGATGTTCAAGCCTGAAAAGATAGTGCAATCGCATGGAAGCTGCTCCACAACCGAAGTCCGACAAGCCTGAAAGATGCCAAGTTTCGGACTTGTTTCAGGTCTACAGGCGTCGTGTAACAGTTGACTCATTAAACTTTCTTCTTCTTCTTCTTCTTATTTGCCGCTGCAACCACCAATCGATTTTGGTCGAGTTCAACAAAGCGCGCCCGTCGTTTATCTTCTGCGCCAACTAACGCCAATTGGAAATGCTAAGTCTGGTCTTTTCAACGCAGAGCAGGTCTTCGTCTTTCTCTGCTTCCACTAGCGGGTTGCGATTTGAATACTTTCAGAGCTGGAGCTTTGGTGTCCACTCGAACGGCATGGCCAAGCCAGCGGAGTCGCTGTACTTTAATTCGCTGCTCTATGCCGATGTCGTTGTAAAGCTCATATACTAGGCTGGGTCGATTTTGTATGGGGTAAAATAAAAGTAATTTGACCGCATTGTAATAGTAATATAATGATGTCTCAGGTCTCAGCCAATTGTTATTGGCCACGAAAGATTAATTTAACTCTTATCTTTAGCCCGCGCAATTGAATCAAAGTGTATGAATTTTGTAAATGAAACTTTGGCTTGTAATATCTATGGAATGCGTTATTGTTATAAACAGGACGATATATCAAATTAAGGGCTATTAAATTTAGTACCTCACGTTCACTTATCATTTTTCAATAAGTCTACACGTTTTTAAGATATTAAGATAAAACTTACAAAAACTATAATTTCCCTTATGAATTTTCAATTCTTAATTACTTCAGCAACCAAGTGAAAAATACAAAGAAGTGAGACGAGATTTATTTCAAGCCTTTTAATGTTTTCGGATGTTTATATAATATTAAAATGACCATGGACTTGGTCACGCCGATTTGGTCAGTTTTCAAGATCGTGGTGAATGAATGTATTGTCAAAGATTAGGAATCGTTCGACAAGTTAATAGTAGTTTCAAACATATAGGTATTTACATACATTACAATTAGGGTGAGAAACGCCCATTTTGAGTCCATTTTTGCAGTCTTGAAAACTGGTGCGGAAGGGTTTCATTAGTCGCCGCAGAAGCACATATATATGAAAGTAGGGGACGTGCAATAAGTGTTTAGATATACATAAATATTTTAGTTAATTCCATTATGTGAAAAAGTGTCTGTAGGTAAATGCAGTAGTCTTTAACATATCCTGGGAAATCCTTTTGAGGACTCTCCAATTCAGTGTTTCCATACTAATTTGCATAAACAAAATTTTTCCGCGATGATGGAAAATAATGGCTATTCTATTAGAGCTACCGATATTGTTCCTAAATTTGCAAAAATTCGCAAACTATAGCTAATATTAAAAAAGGATTAGAATATTTGGAACTAGCGATCTAAATGCACGCCAGCAGTATTAATGTTGTTCTTTACATCTTTTGACTATAGGCCAGTGCAATTATCAAGAGAACAATTAAAATTTTCCTGAAAATAGATGAGTTTGAGATTAACGATAAGATAAAGGGCTGCGCGAAATGATACTTGCCTTTATCTTTCGCGTTAAAGGATTCATTATCTAATATTATGCACCAAAATTTTTGGCTAAACCCAGAATTTTTAACAAGAATTGGTCTTATTCGCCTAGTGTGCTGTGGGTCACTTGGCGGTCGATGCGCGGGCTCTTACAATTAAAATGAAAGACTAATATTTCGCAGGCTTGTTGTTGACTTCATGATACAATATATTTTCACTATTACCAAGGGATTTGAGAAAAATTAGATTTTCGACCCGCCCTATCATATACATAGCTCATCGTTCCATCGTCTGCGGTACGGTACATATTACTCTTAACAAGCTCGCATTTTTTAGTCGATATCTCATTTGTTGGAAAATTCATTCCTACACTTTGGGTATTTATAAACCGAGGCCGAGGTCGACAAGAGCCACATGTAAATTCTAAATGCTACAAAGGGCCACAAAAAAAAACAGCAAAAACAAAAATTTTATTTCTAAATAAAATTATTTTTAGAAATGAAAGATATTATTTTTATTATTACTCTAATGTACGTAAGATAAATATTAAAGAAAATTTAGAAGATCCCTTTGGCCAAATTTTCAAAATCTGGTTTTACGTCAGTTAAAGCCCTTCGTAACAGTTTTAAATTTCCAGTAAAAAATGTCCAACAGCAAGATTCTGGCGAAATGTTATCTGTACTCCCACAAGAGAAAAATATCCAAAATAGTACGCGAACAGAAATTTGCAGCAACCTGCAAGTTAGACGAACATTAGTAGCGTTCTTGTACAACATAGTTTGTACCAGTTTGTACTAACTATCACGTTTTGGTGTTCTTGTACCCAAAAAGCTTGTAAGAAATTTTCTTTTTGAGGATAAGTTGCTAGTGTTTACTGGATAAATTTTTGCTAGTAAGAACTTGCAAGTGAGAAAAAACAGCTGATCGCATTTTGCTGGGTGGAATTGAAACTAGTAAAAGAAATATTTATGAGGTTTTTATAGTTGAAATCGTCAAAATAAACCTATTTGAATATAATATATATTGTTTTATTAGTAACTAGCTGCGAATAAACAACAAATTAATCGGCTGTTCGTAAAATTTGCAAATTACTACTGGTTTTGCGTTCTTGTACTTTTGACCTATAAGAGCGAATTCTCAGAAATTAAGGTACTGGAGAGTTACTGGCAAGTTACTGGATAATTTGTAAATGAACACAAATATTGTAGAGTACTAAGACTCTATGGTTTATGAAGTATGCAAACGTACATTTAAATAATTTCAAATCGGCAAAACTTTTTTCAAAATCTGCTTTTAAATCATGTGCAATATTTTTCTCTAGCCATGGAAAATGATGAAATATTATTTTTTTGAGATCATAAATAAAAAGGCGTAGTTTAGCTTCAAAACTTAAAATAATTTGTGATAAATCAAAAACAATTTTATTCTCTCCATGTAGAGACCAATTCAAGTTTTGCAAATGTTCCATCACATCGGTAAAGAACATTAAGTCAGAAAGCCAATTTTCATTCTCCAAATGCGGGTAATGTTCTGATCTCCATTTGCGTATGTGTATATAAAAAGAAAAAAATAAAATAAAAAACAACACAATGGAAAAGAAAGTCCAGCAAACAAATATGTATTTTAAAAAGTAAATAGAGCCAAAATGTTCAAAGCAAAGAGAAAGTAAAAAGAGCCGCACTCTGCTAAGCAAAGGGCCGCATTTGGCTCAAAGAGCCGCGCTTGTCCACTGTAGTTATAAACAAAATGACTTTTATTATTTACCACTAAATCGTTTTCTATTTTATAATAAAATAATCTTTTTAAATTTCAAGTTTAATGAAAATGTTTACAAATGTGCCGCTCGCCTGAAAAGCCTGATAAGATTGACCGACTTCGAAAGCCGTAATGCCTGAAAAACTTGCTATAGGAGCTTCAGCCTCTGTTATGTTTATGTAAGGGCCACTTACCATTCAACTCAAGTGCAGTATCACTGGGGTGAGATACTCTCGAGTGCATAATTTATCGTATACTCCACCACAATTAAATATACATATATATATTTTTTTTTAATTATTAAATGCAATCACAAATCACTTCGGACAAGGCCCAGCCGGAAATGAAATTAATCTAAAAGTAGTTTTCAAATTACACTTCTTTCAATAAGAACTAATTGCTATTTCTTGATTTATTTAACATAGGGATGTCATAGAAAGAAGTCAATTTTCTCATATTGCATTTATTTTCAACAACTTTAAGTTCAACAACTCAAGAGAATGGTGGCTCTGGTAACAGTATTCTTCACGCCGCAATTAGTAGAGAAAATCGGGTCCACACAAGCTGATCGATTAGAGGAGATTTTATTGATTATCTAGTGCAGCTGATGCTCTAAAAACATCTCTGCATCAAATAGAAAATTTTGGAAAAAACGTCGCTTAGATCTTTATGGCGATTAGGGGTCGATAAGTTTTCTATTTTTCAAAATATATTTGTTTTATACTATATTTCCAGATACCAGGAACTGACGTAATCGTAGAGAAGGGAATGCACATTTATATATATATTTATATACGGACTTCATGAGTACCCAAAATTCTTTGATGAGTTTTCAACCCCGAATTGCCAGCCAATTTCAGACGCTTATATTCAATTTGGTTTAGGTCCTCGAATATGCGCTGGTAAGAATATTTTCTTAAATAACTAAAAAATTACATTATTGCATTAAAAAGTCGAAAGTGAGATACAATTGGTTCCTCTCAATCCAACGAACTTCAGGTTAGTTGATGAGAATTACCACAATCATCATCAATTGATTAACCTTTATACTGGCGGCAGAAATAATATACCCCTCGTAATTTGAAAAGTTTTTGCTATATTTCTTTAATTTATTTTATGTTTAATAAATTTTATAAAAGCCTAGGTAGTTATACACCAAACATCATATGAATCCGCTTTTAAAACCTTGAACAAAAATTATAAAAATTCTGAATAAAAAGTTTGAAAATTTGGCGAAAATTTGCCGAATTTTTATACAAAGTTTGAAAAAGGGATTTATATGGTGTTTGTTGTATAACTAGCCAGGCTTTTATAAAATAAAAATATTCAGAGGACCCGAGCTATCTAGATCCAAGATCGACTTTCACAGCTGCTCCGAACGGAATAATTCTGCACTGCAGAAAACTCGAGGCGTAATGCCATAAATAAAACTTTCGCTTTTGTGTGAACTTTTAGTAAATTATATTATGGATACAAAATAAATAAATACATGGTTTAATTTGTATTCACGCGAGAGTTCTGCATTATCTACTTTCTAATTCATTTCAATTCGAATAAGAAAATAGTATTGAAAACTGAATGTAAAAAAGATATTAAGAAGCTAGAGAATAGGGATTTAATTTTACCTACGAAAGAACTTATAAATAGTTCACAATACATTCCTCTTTATTTGCACTTCATGAAAAATATTTTGGATTGGGCTCAGCATTTGTGAACACCTAAACAATATCTAATTGTTAAGTGTAATATTTTCAAGAAAAAATAATCTCAAAATGGTACCACTTGCCGCAGTAAAGCAGCTCGAACGCCTCGTTAATCTCATCGAACTTCAACGTGTGAGTGATAAACTCGTCGAGCAGCAAGTACACGGTTAAAAATTTGGGTTTAATTTTTAAATACGCGCTGGGACTACTGCCTTTTTTAATCTTTTATAGTCTACTTTTTAAACCATTCAATAGTTTTAAGCAATTTTTAATATAATCTGGTTAAAATTTTAGGCCAGGCAGCCGAAAAAATTATGTTTTGCTATGAGTGGTTTAAAATTAAAACCAAAAAGTTCGTGGCTTCAAATAAAGGCCCTATATGTTTAAAAATCAAACCAAAATGTTTTAATTCTAGTTTCTAGGCTTCATGCAATTTAAGATTTTTATATTCTTAATTATGACGAAATTGAAAATGTTTGGGTTTAAAATTTAAACCGAAATGTTTAAATTCTAAACCCAACATATGTGCTCTCTTTTTTTATTAAACTTAGAAGGTTTGTATTTGAAACTAAATTTAGTTTGGTCATATAGTTATGTAGTCCAAAAAGTTTAAAATTAAAACCGAAATTTTTAACCGTGTATGTTTAATATTGAGTTTGAGGTGTGCTTATTGAACAAACAACAATCAGCAGTTTATTTCTGACCTTATTTTACAGCTGCTAAAGAATTTAATATTTTACTGTAAAAGTATATTAATGTTCCCAAAATTTAAATAAGCATGTATTTTTTATAGATAGTTATATATATATAAAAAATTAAAGATACTCTCTCCAGGCCACCATGGCTGAGGGTTGGAGATTCGTACTACCACTCCGTAGTAGCTGGGTGCGATCCCTGGTCCGAGCAAGGCGATGGCAAACCTGCGTGTATATTTCAGCATTGCAAAAGCTTCATGAAACCCTTTGCCTTTCGGCGGCGGTGTTGAATTGTAGTTCACTCAATTTTCATTATAGTATTAGGACGCCCATCCTAAAATTGGAGGAGAAGGTCGTTCAAACATTGTAAGCGCCAAAATATTACAGTTGTTATTGGACTCCTTAGACTTACTTTTCCTTTTTCCGAGATTAATTCAAATCAAACCAGGTGACATATAACAATTAATAAATTTAATTTTCTATAATTACTGCTTCTGCTTTATAAATTTACAATTTCATATTAAACTACATACCCATGTCACACTTAACATTACTAAGTACTTCAATTCAGAAATTATTATTATTCAACTAATAAATATGCATATTATTGGTAAATTAGACAGTACCAGAAAAAAAGTTCGCCATACACCTCTGAGTCTAATGTAATTTGCAAGGCAATTTCTTAAAATTTTATTTTTTTACCGAAAGTAAGGGTCCCAGTTTTACATCGTTCGTCATTCAGCATTTACAGTCGGATCTTAAAGTATGATATATCAATGTACAAAGTACCCCGTTCTAGTACTTATTCACCAGATCTCAGCTCATGTCACCCTAGTGTACCACCCCAATGTCAGTAAATTAAAGCTCACCAAAAATTATTAAACTTTTGCTAGCGAAGTATTTCGATTAGTTCCGTAGAACTATTTAAAAAAAATTTGTGGCCAAATGTGTCACTGAAAAATTTTAATTTTTTTTCCAAAGTTGCTTTGCAAAAGTACTTTAGACTCAGGGGTGTAAGGCGAACTTTTTTGTTTACTTGTGAGGTGGCACAAGGTCTAATGTACGTACATATGCATATTTTGGCTAACATTCGTTAATTCACTAACTTTTTAAATGTCGATTTTTAAATCTCTGTATGTATGTACGTCACTTACATCTAAAAATACAGCTATTTACTAATCTTGACATGTACAAAAAGATTTAGAATCTATGAGTATGCGAATGTAGTATATGTATTTATGTTTGTATGTAGTACTTAATCAGATATTTTTTTTCTGTTTAAAAGAATTATAGTTTTACTACAAAATATGTTTTAAGGATCGTACAAAAATGCGCAACTGTTATTTACTAATTTTGTTTTTGTTTTAGCGGAACCACATTTTTAGTTGATTACCAATTCTAATTATTTGTATCTATAGTAATTGTAGAAGTACAGACTGACAGTGAAGAAATGGATTTCTATAATATGTATGTATGTATTTACACCTTCTTGTAATTTCTATTACAATTTGTTGATATTTGTATATATATATACACATGTACATACATTAGGGCGCTCCACAAAATAGTAATGTCGGAATTTTAATGCTCTCTCCTGAAAAAATATACCTACATTTTTTTATTTTGAAATCAAAAATATTTAGAGGTCGCTCGAAGCGCTCAAAGTTTTCCATGTATGTTATATAAGGGGGTGAAAAAATTTACGTGGAAATGGTATATGATTCTTGAGAATCTATATTTTCAATCGATGAGCTTAGTTCTCTTCAGGAAACTTCCAATTATAATGCCCACTTGTTTATTTTACCGTTTTTTAATACTAGCGATTTTTTATAACCGCACCGAGCCCCCATCCCCTTGCATTTTTTGTGGGACCTTTAAAAAAACAGTTAATATTATAAAGAATTGGGTATTATTTTTGGAAGTCTCCTGGAGATAAGTAAAGTTTCTTGATGAAAAAATATTGATTTTCAAGAATTCTATACATACCATTTCTACGAAAAATTTTGCTTCTCCTATATAAAACCAGCGACCGAAAACAAAATTTTAATGTAAATTAAGTCAACGAAAAACCTAAGACACGAACTTGCACAGAGAATGAAAAATGAACTTATCACGCTAATGATAAACAATCTAGAAGTTGAAATGATTCAGCATTAATCTGGTTTAAAATTAATCACTCTCACCGAAATGATATTTCATTTCAACACGCAGACGCCCCACAGTGCCGCGACTCCATACAAATGATGGACAAAAATAGAAGGAGTGGTCGGAATTGGCTGAAACTTCACACCTAGAAGTATTATGCCCCTCTAATTTCAAAAATGAAATCGGTTTTTCTGTACCGGTTACTCATTTCGAGAAAACCGAGTTTTTCTTGCATTTTTATATGAAAATAGTCATTGTGGACATGTGTTGCTATAAGTGGAAGGAGGCATCAGAATGGGCTGAAACTTTACACCTGAAAGGACTATATCACCGCAATTTAAGAAAAAAAAACGTTTTTCAGCATCTGTTACCATTTAATTAAAAAAAAAATTTTTATACAATTTTATAAAAAGGTAAAATAACTCATAATCATCGTAGACATATGTTTATAAAAACCGAAATAGTATTCAGAACTTGTTGAAACTTTACACCTAAAATGACTAAGCCATGCTTATTTCAAAAATGAAATCGATTTTTCGGTACCGGGTACCCATTAAAAAAAAAAGATTTTTTTTTTACATTACTATATGAAAGACAAATAAGGCATAATCATTGCTGATTGTGGTGTTTACGAAAACAGGAAGGAGTCGTCAGAATTTATTGAAACTTTACATCTGAAGTGTCTATATTACTCTAATTTTAAGAAAGTAATCGGTGTTTTTGTAACGGGTACCCACCGAGTTTTTGCACATGATTATTTAAAAATGAAATATGGCATATCATTGTTGCTAAGTGTTCAGAAAAATAGTCTTAATAGTCAAAATTCGTCTAAACTATACTTCCTAAGTGAATACATTATGGTAATTTGAAAAATTAAGTCGGTTTTCCTTACATGTTAACCTTTAGAAAAAAAAATTCTTTTGATTTCATTTAAAATAAAGCATAATCACTGTTAAGTAAGTAAGTAATAATAACTGTTATATGGTAATAACATATAATATGTTAATAAAAACCGAACTAGTTGTTATAATCACTCAGTTTCAGTGTCAGAAGAGGAGGAAGTGATCACTGATTCAAATGATTCCATGCTTTTGTCTGCTTCGTCACTTTCAACAATGTATTTATTAAAGCTGAGATCAGAACCCTTTAAATATTTGTTTCTCTGTTTTATATTTCTTTTAAATGCAACTAATGGATCTGACGATAATATCAAACGAGTCATTAAATCCGTATTGCTTTGTACTCTTCCAGTTTTTCGAGAATGATTAAGCCGATATTTTCTTATGTTTTTGTGTGAACATTCTAAGGCTTCTTCTGATAATGAACCTGATAAAATAGGTGGAAATACAGATTAAGAAAATAAATGAAAACATAGCTTTAAAATCATTACCTATTGGTAAATCAAAGTATTTAATTACATCACATCCATGTACTAAAACTTTATGCACTGAACTTGGCATGTTATACCAACCATAATTTCTAAGGTATAACTCTCTTGTTTCGTTCAACAAAACACTAAACTCTTGGGTTTTTATTTGTTTTCCACAAGAGAGGACTCTTAGCACCAGAGAAAAATTCATGAAATTTTAAACTCGCGTTGAGCAACATTTTCCACTAATAGTAAAACGTTGAAATTTTTGCACAGGTAATGTAATTAGTTAGGTGAACAAAATTATAAAAAGACTCGAATCAAAAAAAAAAAAATATAAAAAAATTGGACCTCCCTGATGTGCATACATTTGTACTATCATTTTCGCAAGCTGTTTTTGTTTGCTGCTTAAGCAAAATAGTACTCTTTATGCAGATGAAGAGTAATAGGTATGTTATTTATTATACCCGAGCGCACTTGTGCACAAGGGTATTATAACTTTGTTCACATAACGGTTGTTTGTAACAGGCAAAACGAATCGAGATAGATATAGACAAATGTATACATAAATGATCAGAATGAAAAGAGAAATCGATTAAGCGGTGACTGTCTGTCCGTCCGTCCGTCCGTCCGTCTGTCCGTCTGTGCACACGATAACTCGAGTAAAAATTGAGATATCTTAATGAAACTTGGTACGTGAACTTCTTTTGGGCGTAGGACGGATGGTATTGAAAATGGGCGAAATCGGACAATAACCACGCCTACCTCCCATATAACGGTAATTTTCAGAAATACGAAAACTGCGATATTTTAGTAACTACTGAAGATTATTCACTCAAAATTGATATTTACAATGAGTTTTAGACGAAAAATAAGAATGTTTTAAAATTTTGGCAAATGGGCGTAGCCACGCCCACTTATGGTTACATGTGTATATCTTGGTAACCGCTGCACAAATTTCTTCCAAACTTGGCACAGTTGTTGGTCCTGGTACAGCATACCAAATGGCCGAAACTTTTTAAAATCGGACAATAACCACGCCCACATTCCATATAACGGTAATTTCGAGAAATACAAAATCTTCGATAAATCAGTAAATATCAAAGCTAATTTATTCAAAATTGATGGTTGCAACAATTCTTTACCAAGAAATACGTTTATGATAAAATTTTGGAAAATGGGCGTGGCACCGCCCACTTGTGATTACATATATGTATCTCGCTAACCGTTCTAGCAATTTGTACCAAACTCGGTATGATTATTGTGCTTGCCACATAAAAGCAAACCGTTGAAAATTGTTGAAATCGGTCTTAAATTACGGCCGCTTTTCATATAACAATAAATTTCAGAAATGCTTGAAATTTCAATATGTCGAACTTTAAGGACGCTAATTTACTTAAAATGTATACACCCCGGCTTATCATGTAGCGGTAGCTTTCGGCAAGGTGGAAAACATATCTTTAATACTTGCGCCGGGTATTTAATGTTCGGCTCCGCCCGAACTTAGACCTTCTTACTTGTTTTTATTTTCTTTTTGTTCGCCTTTCGTCTAATCATTGGGGGCTGTAAGGTGTCTCGATTGCATTTATTTCCTTACCCAAATTGGTTAACATATTATTTGTAAACTGGTGTCATTGCTCTATATATATATATATATATGTATATATATATAAATGTAAATTTTCGTATACCTTTGTTTTTGGCTCCCATACCGTGATGCATATTTAAGTATTTTAATTAGCTGATAATTTTTTTCATTTCAAAGCACCCTGTACCTCTTAATTTTTTTTTGCACTTTTAGCTTTAATTCAACACCTTATTTTTGAAAAGCGAACCAAAAATTTAGATCTTAGGGCATTCAGAAAAAGTATTGTAAATATAGATCAGCTAAAATAATACCAAAAAAAGGCATTTAGTCACTTTTTCAAAATTGAAAATTTTCAAATATTGGAAAAAGTTGGAAGAGATTTCGATTGTTTCTGTTAGTAGAAGGTCCAAACTACCATAACCAAAAAAAAAATTTCACGAACTTTCAAGATGTTTTTTTGTTTTTGTCTCCAAAGTTTACCAATTTTCGGATTTTGGTATGTTTAATCATATATTTATTTATTAATAAAAAAAAAATATTTGTATAAATTTTTTTTCCATGAACCATACATTTGTTGGTTTGTCGCATATATCTTTATCAAAGTGCAAAAGTTGATCTTGCTAGGAATAAAAATGTATTTTTAACAAATTTTTAACTGCGACCACTTTTATGTGCGAATCGCCGAAATGAAATGGTATGTAGAAAATAGGTGTACTTTGAGGGGGCGCGTGAGGCTGAAAGTTGTTTTTATCACAAAATAACTTATGAACTTCTCTTAGTTGGAGATTTAGCTGTAACTTGACATCAAAACATCTAAGTTTCAAGACAGTCGATTTTTGTATTTTTGTCCACCTTCGCGGCACTGTGCGCCCCTCTCATTCTTAACGTTAAGTTCTCAAAACTTTTGTTCTCGTTTTGTTCTCTAGCAGGACGTCCCCCAGATTTTTGTTACCCTTTTATCCTCCTTGAAAACGTTCTCGATAGCATTGGAAACGTTGCCGAAAATTTCCTTCTCACTCTGCTCTTCTTGAGAACGCTGTTAAGAGTTTTGTTTTCATTTTGACCTTTGTAAGAACGTTCCCGAGAGTTTTTTTTCGCATTTTGTTCTCTATGGCAACGTTACCGAAACTTTTGTTCCCATTTTTTCTCCACTCAAACTGCTCACAATATTTGTAGCATTAAATTTTGTTCTCGTGCAGAACTAAACCAAAACCGAAATGCGTTCTCGGTCCCTGTATAAAATACATGGAAAACTTTGAGCACCTTGAGCTTCCTACAAATATTTTTTGATTAAAAAAAAAAAATTGTGATCTATTTTTTCGGTATAGAAAATCCTAGGCGGTAGCAGCATTAAAATTCCGACTTTAGGTTTTGGGACCATCCTAATGTACATAAATACGTATGTATATAGGGGTGTACATATTTTTAATCTTATGGCCTTATCCATAAAAAATAAAATAGGTTTAAGGACCCCTATAAAGTGATATTTTCATAAAAATTTTCAATTTATAAAGCAATTTATGAATTTGGGTGTTATTTTTTTATGATTTAAGTAATTTATCCATTACCTATGCACGGGCATTCGTTTTTGTTGTTGTTATTTACATACGTTTGTAAGCATTAGAATATTTTAGATTATACGAGTACGTTTCTCTGTTTGCAAACGGAGAGTTGTATGTACAAGTACCATATTTCGCCGATTTCCGTAATCTTGTTGCTTTAAATAAAGAAGAAAAAAATCTCTGAGCTATTTTGTTGCTTTTTATAAGCATCTCTATTTCAATCCGTTTTCAGGAGGGTGTTTTCGGGTGTGTTTTTGCGTACAAAAAAATCTAGCAAAGCTGAGAAGTTTATTATGAAATATCTTAGAAAAACATCAACACGTTTTCTATTTGTTTTGAATTACCAATGTTCAGACAGACTGAATCAATTCTTGGCTATCGATTCATATCCTTGCCAAACCGAGTTTGTCGATTTTAACGAACTCGGCTTCAAAAAGGCTAGAAAAGGACGATAATCTGCAAGAAAACGAAAATCGTTAAATATTTGCCGCTGTTAAATGGTCCGACTTATTCTAGTGGAAGTCGACTTCACTGAGAATTAATGGAGGGCAACTCAAAGCGCTGGAAGTTATCTTGTCTTCAATCGGAGTGTAATGCATACTTCGAATATTATTTGATTATTGATTATAGTATTCACATGCGTGCAGTTGCAATATTTTCCAAAATTTTGTTTTCGCCTGATATACGTATGTATGTATCTCTACAGTTATCATTTTCATCTATAGTACAGTTCAGTATTTACAAAAGAAAAGTAAAAAAACATGAACAAACAACCTTCCTAGCGCTAGACTTCCGCTAATTTACAAATACTAAATCTACCATTGTTTTCCATTTGTCTTAAATTTTTTCTCTACTTTGCCTAGTTAATTTAACTATCCATTTCCGGCTCCTCACTGAGCGTGTAAACTCCCAACGTCGCCTGTGGTCCGCTGCCGCTAACGATAGTTTCCAAACAAGACTGCGCGGATTCCTCCAAGAGCGGCGTATTTAAGGTAGACATACCCATACCAGTTGGCAGAATATTTGTTGGCGTAGTAGCAGTGGCTGTAGCGCTTGTGTATGGCGTCAAATTATTTAAAGTGGCACCACTGCCCTTCAGCAGATGTGTAGAGCTTGTTGACGAGCTATTTGGATCCATGGTGAGTATAGGTACGAGCTCGTGATTAATATATTCCTTCATTTGCTGCATTTGATTTAGATCCGTTTCCAGTTGAGCGCCATAGGTGAGTGAAGTGGGTGTGCCTGCGAATAAAAAAAATAAAATAAAAATACTTTTAATAATACCGGTTTCAGTTCACTTGAAGCAAAATTACTACTCACCCGATACCAGCGTCTCTTCGGTGGGATTACGTTTGTACAAACTTGTGCCCTTTTCATATTGTCAAGGCGGCATATAGTATCCCTGCTCCTCACTCATCGTATCCAATACGTTAGCACCTTTCTTGAATTCCACCACAATTTTGATGCGATGCACAATTTCCTCATGTATAACATTAAAACACATCGCTGTCAATGCCATGCCGGACATTATGTATATCGAACAAAACCATGTAGTTGCAGTGGACTCACGCCGTAACCCCGGTAGCATATCACCGAAACCGATTGTGGACAAACTCATGAAACAAAAGTAGATGCCATCGAGTATAGGCCAATCTTCTAGTCGATACAATACCACCGCACCGATTAGTATGTAAATAACCATCATCGAAAGACACAACAAAATTGGCGCCAATATACTTAGCCCGTGCATTGAGCCACGTGATTCGCTGGCGCTCAGTGAATCGATATCAGGTGGCAGCATTTGTGTGCCACTACCCGCTAGGTTTGATTGTTTTTCGGTTGTTGGAAATGAGTCGTGTACAAAATAGGGTTCCTGTAAGGCAGCCTGCTGTTTACGTAATTCCTCCTGTTGTCGTTTGCGTTTCATGCGGCGCTCTTTTTCGGCCATACGCTTTTCATCGTAACAACAATAGCCGCAATTTGAGCAAAGGCAACAGCACAGCGCTTTGGAGAACACTTCGCGTGCCACTTTCGCCAGAATGCCGCCGGTGCTGGAGAGATAAACGAGCGTAAGTGGTATGCCAAAAATGGCATAGACGAGCGTAACCAAACGGCCGAGTGTTGTGCGTGGTGCAATATTGCCATAGCCTGTGTGAAGAATTTAGAAGAAATAAAAAGAAAAAAAAATGAACGAGTTTAGTAGAAGCCGGAATACGGTAAGAAATTATGTTAAGGCTAGTTCAAAGTAAAATAGCTATAAATAAGTTTGAGATGGTGAAAAAAAGAGATCACAGTTACCCAGATGCAACCCTGCTCGGACATAGGAAATGTACTCTAT
The DNA here is from genome assembly GCF_013731165.1 of Rhagoletis pomonella. NCBI lineage: Eukaryota > Metazoa > Arthropoda > Insecta > Diptera > Tephritidae > Rhagoletis > Rhagoletis pomonella. The sequence continues at coordinate 12,660,368 of NW_023458567.1, read as the reverse complement.
CTGAAGTTAAATAACCAAATACAGTACATTTCGTATAGTTGCATTCGCACATCAGACCGTGCTCAGCCTAGCTTGACGTGTGCTCCGGGCAACCCCTCCCGAGTTTATGGCGGACTCTGAATGTCTTACAACCATGAAGAGGTGAACGCCGATGGCTACCCTTGTGAAGTGAAATCTTCATACGAAACCTGGTTTGCAAAACAATATTTTAGCGAAATGTACTGTAGTTATATAAAACTTAAGCAACTTTAATATTAGAAAACAGCTCCCGACCCGTGAATATTCTTTATCTGCCTTTCAACCCCTCGGAATTTCTGGATAGTGAAGCTGAAAAGCGTGAAACTAGCCATTTCTTCATCAAAGTTAAGCTCATATATATATAACGATTAATTAACCAGCAATTTAAGTTTATGAGGGAATTTTGGGACTATTTCTTCACCCAATAACTGAAAATGTGAAGGTAAGGTAACCGTACAGTGTGTCAGATAGAGCCTAGGTGTCACAAAATTTACAACCTTTTAAATTCTTATGGCAGATCTATGAAACTTTGCACATGTTATATTAAGTATACAAGCTTTAAAAAAAATTCTGTATTCAAAAATGAAAGTATAATTTTTTTTGAACAAAGCAATGGAATACCCTTAAATATGTATGTATGTAAGTACGTAACACATAAGCTATTTAGCTGACGAAAATTCCTAAATTTGTAGGAGTGCCGTTAGGTCTACTTTAAATCTTGTTTTCACTATGTCAAATTCAATGTACATCCATTCGGCACAAATAATAAAATCTTGATTCAGATCGTATGTCCATTAAAATAAATGTAACGCGCAGTAATGATTAATAAACAAAAAAATATGCTGTAATTCATTAAAAATACAGAGGGGCTATTTTTTAAAATGTTATTCTATGAAAACTACCTTTGGGATTTTGATAATATTTTTTCCTAAAAGTTTATTATTTGGAAGAAGTTATTACAGCAATGGATGGTTCTCGGAAATTTCGGTCATTTCCATAAAATTAAATTTTCTCAATAGAATTCAAAAAGAAAAAAAAGACTGACCGAAATTTCAAAGAATCAAATATTATAATTATTTTTATATGGACCAATTAATTAATTTCTTAATATCTACTGAAATGTAAATTTCAAATTGAACTTTTCCATTTTTTTTGCACCGGTTACCAGTTAGTTATTACAAAAACAATTTTTTTTTAATGCCCATCTTTAAAACTTTTTGTCCGCTACCAGTAAAAATCTACTCAAGAAAAGGGACATTTTTTTACCGACCACCAGCTATTTTTTTTTTTAAAACAGTTGAAAATCTTTGAAAATTTTTAATTCATCTAAAATTTGAATATAGCACGACAGCAGCATACAGCGGTACCAGTTAAAACTCTACTCAAAAATAAGAAAACAAACAGTTTTTGGAGCATTAAAATTTTTTTTTTTTAATTTTTCTTAAAAAAAATAATCGTGGTACAAATAAATAATAATTCGCCACAATAATATTGACAAAGAAATTTTTTAATTGACAACCCTGACTTAATTTCTAATTTTTGTCAAAAGTGCAGGTTGTTACTAATAGCATATTTAAACAAGGAATAAAGTTACAAAATATTAATTTGGAAAACAATTTTTGCAAATAGTTAATTTTTTTTTTATGCTTGAAGCAAATAAACTGGGAAAAGGCAGAAATGTAATTGCCTATTTAAAATGACTCTTTTGGTAATTTTCAAGACTCGGAGGACCACACCACCTACATACACCTCCAACGCTTCATATTTAACAACTTCATATCAAGCGTTTTTCATCAAGCATCAAGCTACTACACACACATATGTAAATGAAGGCTAAAAAAAAATTGCACATCTTATACTTAAACGACATTGTACCAGCAAATAAACTGCCGTTTGTATGCCAAAATTGAACGCTTATCTGACTCATATTAAGCATTTTTTCATTACCCTCGATTGACAGATAAAACAATAAGATATTCATGAAATGGCATGCATGTTGCGCTTGAATGCCTGAAATGTATCGTACGAAATGCCATTTGTGTTGTTTTAAATTACACTAATAACAGTAAAAATTTACAATATTGACTGATTGAATTCCGAAAGGGAGTGCAAAATTAAGTATGTAGATGAAAGACTCCTCTTTTTATTGCATATATTTACAAGCACATATTGTTTTAACTTTCAAGCCGATTATTGAAAATTTTCATATACCCCCTCTTTAACGCTTGTGAAGTGGCGGTTTTATTGCGAGCAAAAATGTACGTAAAGTTATAAATTTACATGCTTGTATGTTATGGGAGTTGAACTCGTTTTAAAAAGGCAATCAAGTTCTTAGGGTAAAAAGAAAGTCTTCAAAGTTGGAAATCGACCGAACACAGCGCCGATTGAAAATATATTTTCCAAAAGTACAAAGAAAGAACCAAAGGAGACATAAAAAAATCTAATGCTGGATTTCCACTAGGCATTAAATGGCAAAAATTGTAATGATAAAGTTTGGCAGTAAAAAATATTCGTGTCTTTACTTTAAAAAAAGTATCATTTAGTTAATTTTCAGATGGCATTTTTTAAATGGCGCCAATTTTTTGTCATTTTAATGCCTAGTGCAAATTCGGCTTAAGTTAAAATTTTGTATTCAAAAAATGTAATTTGGAAACGAACTAAATGATTTAACACGGCTACTTTCTAATGTTCTAATGTTGCTATTATACATTTTTTTAATGTAATGCTCAGTAAAAATCTGCCATTACAGTACCGTCTGTCTGAATGACTTTGGCTTTTAGAAAGAGGTGACGTTTGTGCGTGACGGATTTTGATGGAGGTAGAATTCCAGATTTAACCTTCTCAATGATTTTTGAAAGCCGTGAAAGATCTGTTCGAATGCAAGGCACAGTGGCCTGGAATCCCTGGATAATAGCTAAAGGTCAGATTTTAGATTGGCGAAAAAGAAGCATATTTTCGAGATCTAGGGACTTAAAAATAGCAACGAGTAAAATTTCATAGAATTTCATAGAAACGAATTTAGCATTTTGTTCTTTGGACTTGGTCAGTAAAGCTAAAAGAGTGGTAAATATCACTAACATATTTTATTCAAATTGTATGTTCTTGGCTTAGATTCTACTGATGTTGCTTTAAAATAAATCAAATATTTAAAAAAACTTTACTATATTAATCAAATTTTGCATTTATCCAAAACGCGCGCCTCGTTAAATGCGGGAAACTTTTGCCATGTCCAGCCAGCATGTTTCCACCAAATCCGAAATTATAAAACCAACAGAATACGCTAGAAACTTTGTCCTTCTTTCTTTATCTTCAAACAAGTCCGCGCGTTCTACTGCTCTTTACAACAAACTCAGCTAGGTGCTTCTACGAGGATGATAAGAGCCCACGTGCAGAAGTAAGTAAGCAGCTAACTATAATATTAATCTCCTGCAGATATGTCTACTACTTACCAAGTCATTTCCCTAAGAAACGTTCGATGGCTACCAATTTTAATCATCTCAAATATATACAAAAGAAAAGAAGCTAATTCGCAAACTGAAGGTCCACATTCTTTTTTGTTGCTTGCAGTGGAAATGTTTATTGCTAGTTTTTTCTTTTGGACATTTTCATAGCTGTAAAGCTTGGCTCAAAAGTCATGAAATACAAAGTCACAATGACAGGGCTGATGCGCCTGTGCATATGCTTTGCATTTCATTTATTGGCAAATTACTTACAACTAAAACAAAAGCCAATATATACATACATATATATTAGGGATGTAAATTTTTTCGCTTTTTACGATCCCGAGATATTCGGGATGTCGTTATAACAAACCCGGGATCACGGGATTAGTCCCGGGATTTAAATATTCACTACTTTTCAACAACTTAAACCGAAAAATTGCTTCTATCTCTCCTACCATACAATAAATAATAAATAAATGGGTAGGTTTCAAACATTTTTATTTAAAGTGGCGTTTTTATTTTTTCTCTCTGACGTCAGGACTTGTTTTAAAGGATTTTGTAATTTCAAAGCTAATTCCGAAAACTATTAAAAAAATTCAATGCAATGTAGAATAAAAATATGGGTACTAAATGCAAGAGGAAATTTCTTTGGAATAAAAACAAAAAAAAATTTTGTTTGGATTCACAATGACGAATTGGTAATTTTTTAAGCTGATAAAGGCAAAAGGACGAAATCCGAGGACGCTATCGAGTTTCGAAGTTTCAAGGATAAGATTTTAAAAGGACTTTTTCAATATTTATCAGGGACATAACAGTTATAAGTTTTATAGCATAAACGTTGCTCCATAACAGTTATTAGATGAGAAATATTTTTTATTTCGTCGATAAGAGTTATAACCCAACGTTTATTTTTTACGTTGCCTGATAACTGTTATGCAGGAGAAATATTTTCTCCGTTGCCGATAAGAGTTATTTCCCAACGTTTATTTTTTACGTTGCTGGATAAGAGTTATTTTACAACGTTTATTTTTTACGTTGTCTGATCAACGTTGTAAGATTAGGATATTGATGAAGATGGAGATGGAGAATAAGACAAAGACGATGAAATAAAAGTGAGAGAGTGAAATAACTATTATCAGATAACGTAAAAATATTCGTCGGGCAATAACTGTTTTCAGGCAACGTAAAAAATAAACGTTGGGCAATACCCGTTATCGAGCAACGTAAAAAATAAACATTGGGAAATAACTCTTATCAGCAACGGAAAAAATATTTCTCATCTATTAACTGTTATGAAACAACGTTTTCGTTAATTTTCAGAATTCAGGCAACGTTTTCAGTTTGTAAATTCGAGATAACAGTTATTTTTGGTCCCTGATATTTACAAGTCCTTGTGCACCAAAAAATTGAATCTGTTTAGATTGGACAGAATTTCCTCTTTAATTTGATACCCATATTTCTTCTCTAGGCAACTTTCACTGAATTTTTAAAATCATTTTTAAATTACAAACGTCAGAGTGAAGTACTAAAAACGCAATTTTACTATATTTGGTCCATGGTTGCGCGCATATACTGATTTTTGTGTTTAAAATTTACTATCGCGCGGTGTTATATGTATAATGAGCTAGACCTTTATAAACAAATATAAATTATTAATTAAAAAAAGAAATGTAGCCAATACTGGTCAAGAAAGGGAGTTTCTATTATTGCCATCACTGCAAATTACAAATCCCGAAAATCCCGGGATTATTTGACAAAAATTCCGGGATTTTTGGGACCTAAAAAGGCCAGGATCCCGGTATTAACATTCCTAATATATATACATATGTACAAATGTATTTACATACATACATATATGGGACAGTGTATATTGGAACACGCGGCTATAAAACTACCACACCAATACAAATACACACCAGCAAAAACAAATAAACTCGTGCTATATGTTATACTTGTTAAGCTGTGGAATTGCCGCAAAGCATTGCGTATAAGAATTGATGAAAAATAATTTTTGTTTCGTCATTCAGTTTATTTCGGAAGCTAGCATAGCAAATTGGCATAATGTATGCAGATGTAGAGCCTTTTAAGCTACAACAAGCAATATTGGGTATTGTATTCTCGTATGTATGTATGTCCAAATACTAGTATATACAATACTTTTTGCAATTGTTTTTGTGCCATTGGAGAAAATTTGCAAATTGAAAGAAAAGTAGAGCAGAAACGGAAAATTTCTGCTGATATTGGCAATTTGCAAATATATTATGAAGATTCTTTATTGTTTTTTGCGTACACGCATTGTTCTTTCGGTTGGCTTTCAACAGCAAGCATTGTTGTCTTTATGTTGTCTGCTCGCATGACTTCTGTTCCTATCGCAAGGAGTGTGCGTGTATAGTTTAAGTAGTATTTATGCATATGCACGTGAGTGTGCCGAGAAGCTGTACGCACTCACACAAACATGCATATGTACATAGGTATGTACTATATAAATAGTCCCGCATAAACATTCATATAGTATTCTATTTATACTCGAGTCTAACTGTGCTCCATTATTGGCCATTATTGTCATTGGCATAAATGAAAATTTACGATACTTCCCGCTGTGCATGTGGGTGTATGTGCATGTATAAATGATGCTTTCGCACATTTCTTCTGCTTAAGAGTGTTGATATGTCGTATGTATTATCTACAACATTTATAGTATTCCAGATAAACTTCCTCAAGATTGTTGAATATGGGCAAGAGAATGTTCTTCTGTGATGGTGTAAGAAACTGGCATTGAAAGAAGGTCTAGCATGAAAATTGGCAACAACTTTAAACGAGGCTACAAAAATGTTTACTAAAACTAGCAAAATACTTTTGCGGCTTTAGCTTTCCACTAAGAGGCAAAACCTCCTTCCTAACATAATTTCCAGGCGCTGGAAACCCACATGGAAGCCCATAACTTTTTAAGAAAGCCATAGAAGGTTACGCTACTTAATTCGAGGGAATCATTGGGGCATTGAGGACCACTACATGCCTGCCTTTAGCTCTTGATATGATGTTTATCACAGCGCCGGTCGACTTCGTTGGTAAGGCTACTCAGAGTCTAAAAACTCTAATATTTTTGGAGGCTTCAATTTTATTACCGATAGCACATCGAACACTGTTTGGCTAGATTCTCTCAAATAAGCTCCTCTGCCACCAATTAAACAGCCCATTCTCTACTCACATTCCTTTCACGGATGAGTAGTCGGGAGACGTTGGTTGTATGAAGGCATTGCTGAACTTCTACACGCACGGCTCGAAGTTTAACGCGTAGGTCGGTGGAGGCATCTTTTGCGGGAAACTCTCCATCAACAATTATCCAATTTGGCTTTTTGATTACAGTAATATTTAATAATAATATACTTTGAGGCCAGTCGATAAGATGTTAGTTTGCGCGACGTCGACAAAAACAGCAATCAACGCCTGGAGTTTGCTCACAGTGCGCTCAAAGCTACCTAGGGCATGTTTGACCTCTCCTAAGATCACGACTAAGTTTTTTAATCAGGAAACAGTGACGTTGCTGGAAACTGTGTGGCAGCTGATGTGCACCTTCAAGTCGGACTCATTGAGAAAAAGAGTAGTGCGAGTAGTTACTTTCTGAGAAATGGGCCTGGTGTCAGCTGAATGAATGCTGGGCGAAAACTAGGACCTATACTACTGCAAGGTATTTTTGACCAAGGATGGTCAAAAGGCGGCTTCAGTTGACACACTCGCTATTTTTAATTATATTGGCTATATTGACAGGAGAATCGTCCCAATTTTTTCTTTTAATTTGCCCAGCTTTCGAAAAGCTACAGTCTAAACGCCCGGGATTGCACCAGAGAACTTTGCTCTTGGCTCACGGCATTTTTTTCCTGTTACTTGATCAATACTTTAAGTCCCTTACAGGCTAACCTAATATTCGCGGCTTGCGTTTTGGTACGCATGCCGTCGAATTTGTTTTTTTGCGTCACCCGAAATTGACTTGCATGCGTTTGCATTTGATTTCATTGAGCGAAACGTCAAATCAAAATGTCACGCAGAACAAAAATTGGAAATTGAGTTAGCTTCATACGCACGCCGTTCAATTTCGGTTGATCTCATACAAGTTGCATGTGCATGAGAAAGTTTTGACAATAAATTGGCGGCGTGCGTGAATATTAGGTTAGCCTGTTAACCTAATCTAAAAATTCAAAACTGTTGTTTTATAATAATTTAAGTTTTCTATAATCATATTTATGTAAAACTTTTTAAATTTAATTTAATTTAGTTTTTTTTTGAAATTCTTTTTATATAAATATCAACTCCTTTTTATTTTATTTACTTTAAAATTAATTATTTTTTTTTGGTAGATATATATTTTAATTTACTTAATTTTCTTGGTGCTTTATATTTTTGTGTTTTTTGTTTTTAAATTTGGATTCTAACACTAACATATATGTAAGTGCCAATATATTATTATTATTATTTTAAATTAGTATTTTCGACATTTTTAATTTTAAATTTGTTTTACATTATTTAATTTCTTATTAAATTCTCTTAATTTTATTTTATTTAACTTTACATTTAGTTACATTGTGTTAATTTATTTTAGTTATAATGTTTTTTGTTTATATAATTTTGTTACTTATTTTTTTCATACATACATTTATTTATTTTTTTATTTATTTGTTTAAATTTTGTTTTATTTTTTACATTGTTTTTCATTTTAGTTTATGTTATTTTATTGTATTTTAATTTGTTGTTTATTTTTATTATGCTAATTAAGTCTACTTTATGGAGTTTATTTTTTTAAATTTATTTTAAAATTTTTTTTTTATTTATCCTATTTGAGTCTATTTTATTCTAGTATATTATATTTTTTCATTTAATTACATTTCTTAAGCTTTTTTCAATAATTTTTAAGTATTTTTTCTAATTTGGGGCTTATTTTCTTTACTTTATTTCCCTTTTTTAAGTTATTATTGGATTTTTTTTAATTCATTCATTTTTTAAATTTTAATTTATTTTACATTTTGTCATTCTTCTATTTTTTAGTTTTTATTTTAATGACTTAATTTTTAAAGTTTATTTCTTTTTTAACTTTATTTTGTGTTTTTTAAATTTAAATTTTTTTTAACGTTTTTATCAAATTTCCACAGCAAATACTTACCAATCGTCGTTAGCACCGTTAGTGAGTAGAGAAACGCTTTAGCGAAATTCCATTCATGCGGCCCGTTGCCATGCCCATATTGACCGCCATGTGTGTGCAGGAGTACAGCTTCCGTGGCTGGACTATTACCAGCAATCGCTGCGCCACTACCGCTCGCACCAGCCAGGCCGCCATCCATTTCATGTGATAATTGCAATAGTGCATCCTCATTCAGTCTCTTGATTAATTGGTCTTGAAATTTGGCAATCTCCAGCGCAGCTAGCCTGCAAGTAGGCAGGGAAATGAGAATGGAAAAAGAAAGAAAAAAGATGGAAATTAATGAGAACAAGAAATATGCAGGTAGGTTGCAGTCGCAGTAAAATTAAGTACTTGAATATACACTTTGGGGAAAAGAGTTAATTGGGTAAAAATTTGATTTGTTTATACATATGTATGCACATACTATCCTGGCGTATGATATATGTAGATTTCCTTTGTTTAATATTTAAAATAGTCTAGAAGACTAAATGAATTCGTGAACATTTAAAACCAATATCGATTAAAGTTTTTTACTTGGGTTACTTCGGCTTCCAGTTTAATACAACTCCGCAAGAACATAAACAATGAAATTTAATCAAAATAAATTTGTTAAACTCTTACATTACCTATAGCAATAGAAACTTAATTAAATTTAAATTAAATTACTATATTTGATACAAACGATTTCAGCGATATTGAGCATTACAAACAGCCAAGCTGAGATAGATGCAGCGGTGGCGTAACAATGCCACAACTTTTCCATAGAAAACAATAATAAATTAATATTTTCAAAAACATAGCAAAATACTTGCATCAGTACAAAATGTTTTCGAAATTTCCTGTAATGAAATGTGCAAACCTGCAAACCTGGAAATATTACTCGTAAGCACTGTTGTACGCAAGCTATTCATGGAAAATGCCAGAAAAATTATGCGAAATATTTGATGCAAATTTCTAATCTACTCATGATTCCATGTATATATGTATACACTATAATTCTGCTCTTAATAAATAAATAGATAACAGATGCAACTGCATACAGTGGTGATCACGAATTTAGCACACCTGCATTTTTTTGCAATGTGCATAATGCTATACGTGATAATTTTTTTTCGTAAATTTTTTTATAAAAATATAATTTAGTCTATAACATAAATCAGTCAATGTCTAAAACTTTGTGCAAAATTCAATAAAAATTGTGATACAAAATTTCGAATTTTTATTCTGAATTTTTTTTTAAAATTTTTGGTATGCAGCTATATATGTAGACTTAGTTTTACTATTGTAATGAGCAAGTTTAAAACGGCTTAAAATCACTGTTGATTTTTGATAGTTTTTTTTCTAATGCCAGATTATTTTTTTAACGACAACTTTTTGAGCAATTAATCGGGGTAAATTAAGGGTATATTTCTTTTCGATAACACATATTTTTAGCCAATTATGCGGGGAAATCAATTAAGCACGTAAATTGAGAGGGGGTGAGAGCATTAAAATTCCGACTTTACTCTTTTTGGACCACCCTAATGTACATACTATAATTTCTGTACAATTTAAGTAAATTTAACTTTTCAAAGTTGTGGCAACCCTGCTAAAAATTATTTTCTAACTGAAACGTTATTAAATCTTTTTTGTCTTACATTACCATACATTTTTACTTGCACTTGTGCGCAAGGGTATATTAATTTTGTTCACATAACGGTTGTTTTGTAACAGGCAAAACGAATCGAGATAGATATAGACAAATGTATACATAAATGATCAGGATGAAAAGAGAAATCGATTAAGTGGTGACTGTCTGTCCGTCCGTCTGTGCACACGATTACTCGAGTAAAAATTAAGATATCTTAACGAAACTTGATACGTGTACTTTTTTAGGGCGTAGGACGAATGTTATTGAAAATGGGCAAAATCGGACAATAACCACGCCTACCTCCCATATAATGGTAATTTTCAGATATACGAAAACTGCGATATTTTAGTAACTACTGAAGATTATTCACTCAAAATTGATGTTTACAATAATTTTAAGATGAAAAATAAGAATATTATAAATTTTTGAAAAATTGGGCGTAGTCACGTGGTCACATGTGTATATCTTGGCAACCGCTGCACCGATTTCTTCCAAACTTGGCACAGTTGTTAGCCTACCAAATGGCGGAAAATTTTTAAAATCGGACAATAACCACGCCCACATTCCATATAAGGGTAATTTAGAGAAATACGAAATCTTCGACAAATCAGCAAATATTAAAGCTAATTTATTTAAAATTGACGCTTGCAACAATTCTTTACCAAGAAATACGTTTATGATAAAAGTTTGGAAAATGAGCGTGGCACATATGATCACATATATGTATGTATCTCGGTAACCGTTTGTACCAATTTGTAACCAATTTGTAACAAACTCGGTAGGGTTATTGTGCTTGCCACATAAAAGAAAAACGTTCAAAATTATTGAAATCGGACTAAAATTACGGCAAATGGCAAACCTCCTAAATATAGACTAGAAATAAAATAATTTCAAACCCATTTCGATTGGTACCCCTCTATTTAAACAAAAAACCTAAAAATATTTTAAATGTTGAAGAAAAGATTTCTTTTTGCATATTTTAATATTTCATATAACTTGTGTATAATTTAATTTAATACAACTGTTCAAACATGTGGCAATCCTCATTACAATATTTTAGAACTTAAGCTTCTTTGTCTGGCATCCATGCTGTGATTCATATTTCAATTACCTTTTTCTCTTAATTCAAGTGGTATTTGACTTTTTAAACAGGTGGCAACCCTCCTACATATAGAATAGAAATAAAATCTTCTAAACCCTCTTTCGATTGATATTCATCTTTATACAAAAAACTACCATAAGGGCCTAGAGGGAAGACTTTTTCTTAAAATTTCAGACCTTTTACTTAAATTTCTTTGAATAAATCGAGTAAAAGGTCTGAAATTTTAAGAAAAAGCAATTGCTTAGTTTTTATTCATAAGGCCCTATATTTCATAGTGTTTTCCTTCTTAATAGTTATTTTTTAAGTTTCGAAATTTTAATGTATCACGTCACAACATTAAATTAAAAATACTAAACCAAATACCCATCATTTCATCTATTTTCCCTACTACACATAATAAATCATAATTCCAAAAATCTTCGCTTCTCACTTACTTTGTCCAATTCTCCTTGTAGAGTATATTCAGTGACACCGTTATATCCCAGATATTCTCAATGGTGCGTTGTCGTACTTCCTGTGTGTCCGCCGACAGCGCCAAGTGCGCCGAAGTGACGCCATCACCGCTCAACTCATCACCATAACTAAAATCCCCAGCGCCCGGGTCGCCATTCTCATCGCTCAATGGTACAATGCCCTCCAGCATGGCATTGGGAACAGAAGAAGAATCAGCATTTGACGTAGAAGAATACGTAGCGCCAGATAATGATGCAGATGAGGATGCCAAGGAAGCTGACGAGGAGGAGGAAGAGGTGGCTAGCGAGGAGTATGCGGTTACTGACGATAACGCTGTGCCATTGTCCAGATGCGTTTGTTCGGGTGAAGTGTGATAAATATTTGCCACATTACCGCCACTGCCACTACCACGTTTGGTTGATGCAAGTGTACGTTGCTGTTGCTGTTGTTGTTGTTGGTGCTGTTGCTGCTGCTGGCGTTGTCGTTGCAGCACTGCATGATGACTATGATGGTGATGATGGTGATGCAGGAACGTTGAGTCTTCGCTCTCGATTGTTAGAAATATGAATGAACCTGTGAATGACAATAGAAAAAGAGGTGGGGGAAATGTGTAAAAATGCTGTAGCTAATGCTTTTATTGTTATTGTTGTTGTTGTCGATGATAAGGGAAATGAAGATGTATTCCCGGTATGCATAACTTATGTACGTACATACATACATACGCCCCCTTTACCACTTTACCTCAGCATAAAGTGTTGGTGCTAAGTGTATTGTGCAGAAATGCAAGGGTTCGACTTTAACGTTTTGCCTTCCTAGCGATAATGAGGGTCCAAACGGAAGCGCCAAGTGTTCGCTGTGGAATATTCACTTGAATAGTTTGCATAAGAGTATTTTCTTGGTATTGTTGTTGTGATTTTTTTCTAGTTCTTTTCGTGTTTACTTGCTGCACTAAGAACTATTGTATGGCGTCCTAGTTGGCTTTAGTAATCTGCAAATAAGGACTAATGCTTGCTTAGGTGGGCGCACAGTGGCTTGAAGGAGATGAAACTTTGTGAATAAAAAATAAATTTGGAGCGAACAGGTTTCCCGTTTAAGGGAAGTGAGAACAGGTTGTGCCCATCTTAATTGGGGGTTTCGTAAAGAGCCTTTAAACTCAGATCCTGACCACAATCTCAGCTTCAAGCTGATAACTTGCTGAGCGAAATGGCAACATGAGCCCTTTGCTCAACCTCGGTTTGCTCAAAGCTAGTTGTCGAATGCTTGACATCTCTTTCGGTCGCTCCTCAATATTTCCGTATCAGACTTAAATATAAGGGTGCTGGCCACAGTGGTATTGCAGAAAACTTCGTGATGGGCGAGGGAGGTTACGAAAGCACCGTCAAATAGCGCCCACTGAGTAAAGGGTGAGTGGGAGTACATCCGATTACATGTGTATTACTATTGGACAGCTGGACCTCGTTTAAGCTGAGAGAACGTTGGGCGTATATCGCGCATGTATTAAGGAAAGATCCTACAAGTCGAGTATGGAATTGCTTGGAGGACAATGACATGGATACCATCTCAATTTTTCCTTCTTGAAAGGCAGAATTTGTCGCTAAAGCCTTACAGTTATTGTTTGTATGTGGTATAAGAAATGACAAGTGCTTAGGTATGTTCAAAAAAATTGAACGCCTTGAGCACTGCTCTACCCTATACAGGACTAGAATAATAACTCGCATAACCATTCTATTTCTATATAGTGTGACCGCTGGAACGTCAGCCGCAACTTATGCATGTGTTTCTGCACGCAGATACAACGTAATTTAACACCCATTAGTGTGGTGCAATATATTAAGGTCGGGGAGCCAAACACTAGGTAGGAGCGAATAGGAACGAAACGAGCTTTCAAACGGAAACAAAATAGGTTCACTGTGCACTTGGGTGCTTCTCCTCTTCTCTACTGGATGCAGGCAGCCAATATAACCTTACCTAACCTATAAGATAGAAAAAGGTTAATCTTTTAAATGTGAATTGCCCATTCCTTCTATATTGAGCTTTGGTATGAGCACTCCCGTGTACTGTCTATGTAACGTTCGAGCTAGCAATGTCTTTAAAACGATGTCGAACGACGGATCACGACCCTTGAAATAGCTGAAATGCTACAACTGAACATTCTTGTGGATGAAACAAGTCAGAAGGATGAAGGCAAAAATGAAGCCAGAACCTAGAGGAGAAAGCTTTGTATCACTGAAAGTAGGGTAAGGTCGATGGAATGCATCAACGAAGGCCAGGCTACTGAAGTCATCTTATTCGATTCGCCGATTGCGATATATTCCCTACGTGCGGCATCGGCAGAGACATTTTTCCGACTACGAAGATTTGAAGCAAAGATAAATAACTTAAAACAGCTGGGTCAGTTTTGAAACCGAATGCAATTAAAGTTGAAAACTTCAGCAAGCCGAAGAGCTGAAAGGTGCGGAAATTCCACAGAGCAGTAGCAATGACTAAATCGATATATTCTGAAATACCGCCAGAAGCCTTTTTTCTGTACGCAATGGCTCTGAGCTGGCAGGCAACAAAATAACGTCGTCTAAAATCAACCTAAGCCATTTAAAGCAACTACATAGTTATTATAACCAAAGCTTTATTAAATCGTGTACGATCTCCTATTGCTCCTATTTAAGCTTCATAAGTCCACTGTCCATGAAAAGCCAACCAGCAATATACATACAAACGCTAGTTGCTGTTAGGCGAACTAAAACATCAGATAAACGTTGATGAGTTACTTATGCAGAGAGCTACATACATATACGTAAACATACGCATAAACGTAGAAATTTTTTTATTTGTAAAGTAAATGGAGTCACCGACAACAAAGGCCACCAAGAAGGATTGTCACACTGGTGGCAGAACAACACCAACGACACTCAACTATTATAGTACTGGTAATATCAAGCGTTCGGGAGTGGACTTGGAAAAAATGGTAGTTGCTGTAAAAAGTGTGGTCGTAGTAGAGCTAAGGAGAATCAAATAACCCCACGTGTTTTTGTAACTGTGTACATACATATGTATAAGTATATCAAAGTGTACAGATGTTGAGTGTTCACTTAAACTTTTAAAGCATGTCCGCACTCATTAAAGCGTACACCACACAATCAAAGTCTAACGGTTCTTGAAGTGCTTATAGTGGCAGAAGTAGTAAAAGAAGCAAAACCGTGCGCTGCTGCTTGTGTGCCCGCCTCTGTGTGTGAAGAGTTTAAAGTCCTTGTAAGTGTTAATTAACGCGGCAAGCGTGCGAAAGCGAGCACAGGTCCTTGAGACAACATAATCGCTATTGCTGCTTGGATGAATGCTAGGAACGGTGTGGACTGTATACTCTAAAGATTGCTAGTTGGTCAGTTTGTAAGTGTAGATTGGCTTGCTGATTGTGTATCTACTAGTAAGACAAGCACTTGACATGTCCTTGCAATGTCGAACATTATTTGTTTTAATTTTCGTTCTCTCCCTCTCTATCTGTCTCCCTTTCTCTAACCGTTCTCTTGCTTTTTTGAAACTTTGTATCATTTAAAATAAATATTAAACGTTTTTACACTTCCATGCAGTCACTTTAATTGCTTCAAATGTCACGTATTTCTTTTAATGGCTTTGCTCTTGTCCAATGTTGCGCATTTGACTTAGTTTGCCGAAGTTATGTACTTCAAGTACAACAATTTGTAATTGGGAAGGAAAGTATTCCTGCAGCTGAACGATATACTCAATTAGTGGTAATTTGTATGCGCAGGAGACGAATTGCTGATAGTATAGGTGTGTGCGTGTGCGAATAAATTGCAGCTATGCTGGCCACTCGATGTGACCGTATGAATTTAAATAGAGATTTATGACTACAGTTATACAATATTTGTGGAGTTTTTACGTGTCTTAGCTGCTTGCTAGTGGGAGAGAAAATTCAATATTAAGAATTTAAACGACTAGCATTTCGTACACATCACACATCATAGTCATCGCAATCGTTATGGCTATCTAATATTATTTTATAATTTTTGTTGTAATTTTTAATTTTACTTTATTATAATTATATATAATTGAAATTCAAAAACAAATGTTTTATTTAATTTTATTCTACTATATTTTTCCGTCGTCGTTTATTTTAGTTTTTGTTGTATTACTTGAATTTATTAAATTTTATTATAGATTTTTTCGACTATGCGCGTATAGCACAGAGGGATTGTACGTGTTATTCTAAACAAATTTGCCAAAGATAATGTGAGTCTAAAATCAATTTGGAGTTTGCCAAATTGCGAAAATAGGTTTCTTGGTATGAAAAATCCATTTTTGCACTTATCTTTTTCTCACCAGAGGTCGCAACAGTGAAAATTTTCACATTTTCTTCGAAATCTATTTTCGCAATTTGGCAAACTCCAAATTGATTTTAGACCCATAGTTTCTTCAGAAAAATTGCTTAGAATTACACGTAGAATCGTGCGATACCCGCACAAAAATTTACCCGCCCTAGTACATATATATACTATTTATTTATATTTTTAATTAAACTTATTATGTATTCAATAATTTTTACTTCATTGTATTTTATTTTTTGCAATTTTTAAGTTTTAGTTTTTATTCTAAAACTTTATTTAAATTTTATTCAATTTACATAATTTATTTCACACGAATTTTACTGAATTGAATTAATTTTTTATTTACTTTTTTTATTTTTATTTGCTTATTCTTTTTTTAATATTTGTTTATTACATATTTTGTTTTCATTTTAATATTTATTTATCACCTTTTCGGTTAAATTTATCTATTTTTAATTAACTTTCAAATCAATTTTTTTGATTAATTTTACGACGTTTGTTTTTGTTTTCAAGTTTAATGTTTTTTTTATTTTATAATTTTACTTATATTTACTTTACTTTGTTTAATTAAATTTTCTTTATTTAAATTTATTTTATTCGGTTTTTTATTGCATAACTATTTTTGTAATTTGATTTTATTTAATTTTATCTTAGTTTATTTTATACTATTTATTTTAATTAAATTTAATTTATTTCCTTAATTCTTTTCTTACTGCATTTAGTTTGATTTTTTTATAATTAATTTTATTTAATTTTTAAATTTTATTTAACTTAATTGGTTTCATTCTTACATATTTTGTTTTCATTTTAATACTTATGGTCTCAGTTAAATTTCTTTATTTTTAATTTACTTTCCAATATATTTTATTATTTGAACAACGTTTGTTCTGGGTTTAAGTTCAACTTTTTTTTGGTTTTTTATTTTTTAATGCACTTTACTTTATTTAATTAAGTTTTCTTTATTTAAATGTATTTTAATTTGTTTATTTTATTTTACTTTATTTTATTTAACCTAACCTATTTAGTTTTAATGGAATTTTGTGTTTATATTGTTTTATTTTATTTCATTAAATAATACTTTCTTGATTTACTTCATTTTGTTTAATTTAATTTAATTTTATTTTAATTTCTTATTTAATTTTATTTTTGTTTGTTTTTTATGTATGTTACCGCATAACTGTGGACCACGTCAACCGATTTCGATAATTCTTTTTGCATCGGAAAGGCAGTGTCTCCCATACGAAACTGGTTTAGATCCGACCATCGTATCATGAGATATA
>NW_023458567.1:12639271-12642832 GCF_013731165.1 Rhagoletis pomonella | reverse complement strand
TATATCTCATGATACGATGGTCGGATCTAAACCAGTTTCGTATGGGACCACCTCTGAGACACTGCCTTTCCGATGCAAAAAGAATTATCGAAATCGGTTGACGTGGTCCACAGTTATGCGGTAACATACATAAAAAAACAAACAAAAATAAAATTAAATAAGAAATTAAAATAAAATCAAATTAAATTAAACAAAATGAAGTAAATCAAGAAAGTATTATTTAATGAAATAAAATAAAACAATATAAACACAAAATTCCATTAAAACTAAATAGGTTAGGTTAAATAAAATAAAGTAAAATAAAATAAACAAATTAAAATACATTTAAATAAAGAAAACTTAATTAAATAAAGTAAAGTACATAAAAAAATAAAAAACAAAAAATAAATGTTAAACTTAAAACCAGAACAAACGTTGTTCAAATAATTAAATATATTGGAAAGTAAATTAAAAATAAAGAAATTTAACTGAGACAATAAATATTAATATGAAAACAAAATATGTAAGAATGAAATACTAAAAAAATAGGATTCAAAATTAAATGATATAAAATAAAGCCATTTAAATTAAAAAAATTTAAAAATTAAATAAAATAAATTACAAAAAAATTAAACTAAATGCAGTAAGAAAAAAATTAAGGAAATAAATTAAATTTAATTAAAATAAATACTATAAAATAAACTAAGATAAAATTAAATAAAATCAAATTACAAAAATAGTTAGGCAATAAAAAAACTGAATAAAATAACATTAAATAAAGCAAATTTAATTAAGTAATGTAAAGTAAAAATAAATAAAATTATAAAACAAAAACAGTTAAACTTAAAAACAAAAACAAACGTCGTTAAAATTATCAAAAAAATGTATTTGATATTTAATTAAAAATAAATAAATTTAACCGAAAAGGTGATACATACATAAATATTAAAATTAAAACAAAATATGTAATAAACAAATATTAAAAAAAGAAAGAGCAATTAAAAATAAAAAAGTAAATAAAATTAAATTCAGTTCAGGTCAATTCATTTGAAATAAATTATGTAAATTGAATGAAATTTAAATAAAATTATAGAATAAAAACTAAAACTTAAAAAATAGAAAAACTTAAATAAAACGCAATGAATTACAAATAATTTAAATATGTATAATCGTAATAAGTTTAATTAAAAATAAAAATAAATAGTATATATACTAGGGCGGGTCAAATTTTATGACTATGCGTGTATAGCATAGAAGGATTCTACGTGTAAACTATGGGTCTAAAATCAATTTGGAGTACACCAAATTGCGAAAATAGGTTTCGAAGAAAATGTGAAAATTTTCACTATTGCGACCTCTGGTGCCACCTCGTACCAAGAAACCCATTTTCGCAATTTGGCAAACTCCAAATTGATTTTAGACTCACATTATCTTTGGCAAATTTGTTTAGAATAACACGTATAATCCCTCTGAGCTATACGCGCATAGTCGAAAAAAAGCTATAGTAAAATTTAATAAATTCAAGTAATACAACAAAAACTAAAATAAACGACGACGGAAAAATATAGTAGAATAAAATTAAATAAAACATTTCTTTTTGAATTTCAATTATATATAATTATTAGAAAGTATAATTTAAAATTACAAAAAAATTATAAAATAATATTAGATAGCCATAACGATTGCGATGACGATGATGTGTATATGTACGAAATGCTAGTCGTTTAAATTCTTAATATTGAATTTTCTCTCCCACTAGCAAGCAGCTAAGACACGTAAAAACTCCACAAATATTGTATAACTGTAGTCATAAATCTCTATTTAAATTCATACGGTCACATCGAGTGGCCAGCATAGCTGCAATTTATTCGCACACGCACACACCTATACTATCAGCAATTCATCTCCTGCGCATACAAATTACCACTAATTGAGTATATCGTTCAGCTGCAGGAATACTTTCCTTCCCAATTACAAATTGTTGTACTTGAAGTACATAACTTCGGCAAACTGAGTCAAATGCGCAACATTGGACAAGAGCAAAGCCATTAAAAGAAATACGTGACATTTGAAGCAATTAAAGTGACTGTATGGAAGTGTAAAAACGTTTAATATTTATTTTAAATGATACAAAGTTTCAAAAAAGCAAGAAAACGGTTAGAGAAAGGGAGACAGATAGATAGGGAGAGAACGAAAATTAAAACAAATAATGTTCGACATTGCAAGGACATGTCAAGTGCTTGTCTTACTAGTAGATACACAATCAGCAAGCCAATATACACTTACAAACTGACCAACTAGCAATCTTTAGGAGAGAGCATTCATCCAAGCAGCAATAGCGATTATGTTGTCTCAAGGACTTGTGCTCGCTTTCGCACGCTTGCCGCGTTAATTAACACTTACAAGGACTTTAAACTCTACACACACAAAGGCGGGCACACAAACAGCAGCGCACGGTTTCCTTCTTTTACTACTTCTGCCACTATAAGCACTTCAAGAACCGTTAGACTTTGATTGTGTGGTGTACGCTTTAATGAGTGCGGACATGCTTTAAAAGTTTAAGTGAACACTCAACAACTGTACACTTTGATATACTTATACATACATACGTACACAATTACAAAAGCACGTGGGGTTATTTGATTCTCCTTAGCTCTACTACGACCACACTTTTTACAGCAACTACCATTTTTTCCAAGTCCACTCCCGAACGCTTGGTATTACCAGTACTATAATAGTTGAGTGTCGTTGGTGTTGTTCTGCCACCAGTGTGACAATCCTTCTTGGTGGCCTTTGTTGTCGGTGACTCCATTTACTTGACAAATAAAAAAATTTTTACGTTTATACGTATGTTTACGTTTATGTATGTAGCTCTCTGCATAAGTAACTCATCAACGTTTATCTGATGTTTTAGTTCGCCTAACAGCAACTAGCGTTTGTATGTATATTGCTGGTTGGCTTTTCATGAACAGTGGACTTATGAAGCTTAAATAGGAGCAATAGGAGATCGTACACGATTTAATAA
The DNA here is from genome assembly GCF_013731165.1 of Rhagoletis pomonella. NCBI lineage: Eukaryota > Metazoa > Arthropoda > Insecta > Diptera > Tephritidae > Rhagoletis > Rhagoletis pomonella. Next base: position 12,639,828 of record NW_023458567.1, on the reverse strand, counting down.
AGCTTTGGTTATAATAACTATGTAGTTGCTTTAAATGGCTTAGGTTGATTTTAGACGTCGTTATTTTGCTGCCTGCCAGCTCAGAGCCATTGCGTACACAAAAAAAGCTTCTGGCGGAATTTCTAAATATAGCGATTTAGTCACCGGCACTGCTCTGTGGAATTTCCGCACCTTTCAGTTATTCGCCTTGCTGGAGTTTTCATCTTTAATTGCATTCGGTTTCAAAACTGACCCAGCTGTTTAAGTTATTTATCTTTGCTTCAAATCTTCGTAGTCGGAAAAACATGTCTCTACCGATCCCGCACGTAGAGAATATATCGCAATCGGTGTGTCGAATAAGATGACTTCAGTAGCCTGCCATTCGTTGATGCGTTCCATCGACCTTACCCTACTTTCAGTGATACAAAGCTTACTCCTCTAAGTTTTGGCTTCATTTTCGCCTTCATCCTTCTGACTTGTTTCGTCCACGGGAGTGTTCATTGGTAGCATTTCAGCTAGTTCAAGGGTCGTGATCAGCGTTGCCATTTTAGCCGTTTTCCGGCTAGATTTAGCCGGTT
>NW_023458567.1:12632204-12639171 GCF_013731165.1 Rhagoletis pomonella | reverse complement strand
ATGCTGCCATAATTTTACTGTAGATGACGATCTCTTAAAATTAATGAGTTCAGGTGATATATACAATAGTGATTTATTTGATGATGAGGAATATACACTCGATATAAATTAATGGTGTTAACTAGGCTTTCGTTTCTTGCGATTTATTTAAATAAAGCATGTGGATTTTCACTAAAACATTTTAGCCGTTTTTAGCCGCTTTTTTTTGCCAATCTAGCCGGTCGGCCCAAAAAGTTCTGGCAACACTGGTCGTGATCCGTCGTTCGACATCGTTTTAAAGACATTTCTAGCTCGAACGTTACATAGACAGTACACGGGAGTGCTCATACCAAATCTCAATATAGAAGGAATGGGCAATTCACATTTAAAAGATTAACCTTTTTCTATCTTATAGGTTAGGTAAGGTTATATTGGCTGCCTGCATCCAGTAGAGAAGAGGAGAAGCGAACCTGGCTCCCCGACCTAAATATATTGCACCACACTAATGGGTGTTAAATTACGTTGTATCTGCGTGCAGAAACACATGCATAAGTTGCGGCTGACGTTTCAGCGGCCACACCATATAGAAATATAATGGTTATGCGAGTTATATTATTCTAGTCCTGTATAGGGCAGAGCAGTGCTCAAAGCGTTCAATATTTTCCTCGTCATGACAGCTCCGAAGGAATTTAGTGGTCGGCAGGCCAATTAATTTAAGTAACTTGCCTAAGTAGAGAACGCTTAAGACAATTGAGTGAATCAGAACTTTTCTTGTGAAAGCTTAACCAGATTTGTCGAATCATTCAACAAGTAGGTTCTGTCGACCATCTTTTCAAGGGGTCTTCTTCTTCGCAAGGGGGTGTAATTTGAGCCATGATGCGCGGAGCGAGAGGAGTTGGCCTCAGACACGGAGCTTCAACAATAAGCCTTGGCTTTTTAGGTTAGCTCAAAGTAGTTGCCCCGAACGGGAAACATATTTTGAACATACCTAAGCACTTGTCCTTTCTCATACCACATACAAACAATAAGTGTAAGGCTTTAGCGACAAAGTCTGTCTTTCAAGAAGGAAATTTGAAAGCCGGAAGATGTCGCCCTCATAGAGCCTCTTGCTGTATTTAAAAAAAAAAAAAACACGTATTGAGATGATATCTATGTCGTTGTCCTCCAAGCAATTGCGACAATAAGGATCCAATATGTCGCTTTTCAGAATTAACTGTAGCAACTTGTTGAGCCTATTGACCGCCTTCGATCCATACGTAGGATCTTTCATTAGTACATGCCCGATATACGCCCAGCGTTCTCTCAGCTAAAACGAGGTCCAGCCGGGCAAGAGTAATACACATGTAATCGGATGTACTCCTACTCACCCTTTACTCAGTGAGAGCTACTCGACGGTGCCTTTCGTGACCAGCTCATCCATCACCAAGTTTTCTGCAATACTACTGTGGCCAGCACCCTTATATTAAGGTCTGATATGGAAATATTGAGGAGCGACCGAAAAGGATTTCAGTCGTTCGACAACTAGCTTTGAGCAAACCGAGGTTGAGCAAAAGGCTCTGGTTGCCATTTGGCTCAGCAAGTTATCAGCTTGAAGCTGAAATTGTGATCAGGATCTGATATGAAATGCTATTTACGAAACCCTCAATTAAGATGGGCACAACCTGTTCTCACTTCCCTTAAACTGGAAACCTGTTCGCTCCAAATTTATTTTTTATTCACAAAGTTTCATCTCCTTCAACCCACTGTGCGCCCACCTAAGCAAGCATTAGTCCTTATTTGCAGATTACTAAAGCCAACTAGGACGCCATACAATAGTTCTTAGCGCAGCAAGTAAACACGAAAAGAACCAGAAAAAAATCACAACAACAATACCAAGAAAATACTCTTATGCGAACTATTCAAGTGAATATTCCACAGCGAACACTTGGCGCTTCCGTTTGGACCCTCATTATCGCTAGGAAGGCAAAACGTTAAAGTCGAACCCTTGCATTTCTGCACAATACACTTAGCACCAACACTTTATGCTGAGGTAAAGTGGTAAAGGGGGCGTATGTATGTATGTACGTACATAAGTTATGCATACCGGGAATACATCTTCATTTCCCTTATCATCAACAACAACAACAACAACAATAAAAGCATTAGCTACAGCATTTTTACACATTTCCCCCACCTCTTTTTCTATTGTCATTCACACAGGTTCATTCATATTTCTAACAATCGAGAGCGAAGACTCAACGTTCCTGCATCACCATCATCACCATCATAGTCATCATGCAGTGCTGCAACGACAACGCCAGCAGCAACAGCACCAACAACAACAACAACAACAACAACAACAGCAACGTACACTTGCATCAACCAAACGTGGTAGTGGTAGTGGCGGTAATGTGGAAAATATTTATCACACTTCACCCGAACAAACGCATCTGGACAATGGCACAGCGTTATCGTCACTAACCGCATACTCCTCACTCGCCACTTCCTCGTCAGCTTCCTTGGCATCCTCATCTGCATCATTATCTGGCGCTACGTATTCTTCTACGTCGAATGCTGATTCTTCTTCTGTTCCCAATGCCATGCTGGAGGGCATTGTACCATTGAGCGATGAGAATGGCGACCCGGGCGCTGGGGATTTTAGTTATGGTGATGAGTTGAGCGGTGATGGCGTCACTTCGGCGCACTTGGCGCTGTCGGCGGACACACAGGAAGTACGACAACGCACCATTGAGAATATCTGGGATATAACGGTGTCACTGAATATACTCTACAAGGAGAATTGGACAAAGTAAGTGAGAAGCGGAGATTTTTGTGAATTATGATTTATTATGTGTAGTAGGGAAAATAGATGAAATGAAGGGTATTTGGCATGTGAGTAATATGCTACAAGGAAATTTAAATAAATTAAAATTTCGAAACTTAAAAAATACTTTTTAAGAAGAAAAAAACTATGAAATATTGGCTTGGAGTTGCTGATGTTGGCTTTTAATTAAAAGCTTCACTCTAAGCCATTTTGTGTAGTTATTTGTATAAAGATGAGTATCAATCGAAATGGGGTTTAAAAGATTTTATTTCTAATCAGGGTTGCCACCTATTTAAAAAGTCAAATCCCACTAGAATTAAGGGAAAAAGGTAATTGAAATATGAATCACAGCATTGGTGCCAAGCAAATAGGATTTAGTTTGAACAATTGTGAAGAGGGTTGCCACCTGTTTGAACAGTCGTCTTAAATTAAATTATACACAAGTTATATGAAATACTAAAATATGGAAAAGTGTTAAGAAATCTTTTTTTCAACATTTACAATATTTTTGGGGTTTTTAAAAAGGGTTGCCAGCTGTTTAAAGAGTAAGGGTCTGATTATGCATACGTCGCATAACTTCGCACAACCATTTGTACCAGTGCACTAAAAATGTAACTTAAGAAAATGTGAAGCAAAATCTAAACTCAACAGATCGCTAAGTTCTTAAAATTTCTGCTAATTTCTGGGTAATGGAATACATACAAAATACATACAAAGTACATACGAAATTACAGTTTGAAGTTTATGCGAAGTTGTGCGAAGTTATGCGAAGTATGCATAATCAGACCATAAGGCTCAAATTATTTAATAAGTTAATTTAATCATTAAAAGATGGGTATCAATCGAAATGGGCTTGAAAGTGTTTTATTTCTAGCCTTTATGTAGGCGGGTTGCCATCTGTTTAAAAAGTCAAATTCAACTTAAATGATCAGCTAATTTAAAAATGTATGGTAATGTAAGACGAAAGAGAGTTAATAGGGTTTTAGTTTGAAAATAATTTTAAGCAAAGTTGCCATAAGTTTGAAAAGTCGAATTTACTTAAATTGTACAGAAATTATAGTATGTACATTAGTCTGGCCCAAAAAGAGTAAAGTCTGAATTTTAGTGCTCTCACCCCTAGGATTGTTCTATATCGAAAAAAGTATACCCCTATTTTTTTTATTTTGAAATCAAAAAATATTCAGAGGACGCTCAAAGCGCTCAATCTTTTCCATGGGGAAAAAACACTTTTCGTAGAAATTGTATACTTGAAAATCGATATTTTTCGATGGGAAAACTTAGGTTCTCTTCAGGAGACTTTCCAATTGTTTATTTAACCATTTTTTAATCTAACAGTTTTTATCGGTCCCCCCAATGCATTTTTCATGGTTTTGGATATTTTTGGCGGACCTATGTTTATTATACATAAGCAATTGGATATTATTATTGGGAATCTCCTGCAGAGAAATAGAGTTTTCCGATCGGATCGGATCGGATTGTTTTTCAAGAATTCTATACCATTTCTACAAAAGCTTGTTTTTTCCGCATATAAAATGCATGGAAAACTTTGAGGGCTAAAAAACAGGGGTATATTTGTTGAGCATTAAAATGACGACTTTACCTTTTTACCACCCTAATTTACATATATACACATGTAAACACATAGCTTATTTAATATTTTGACTCAAAAACTATTTCAATAAAATGTTCAAACGGTATGCTTCTCTCTCTGGTCTCAACATAGGCAAGCGAATAACTCGGTAGGTGGCACTAGGGTAGGGATATATAGAGAATCCCTGTGAGTAGTGCGATTTTGTTCCTTTTTGGAATATACACTTGCTATATAGGTAATACGAATCACTTACGCGTATGATAAATAAATTATTTTACAAAAAATTTACCCGCCCGAGAGCGCTGGTGGAGTATTCGTCAGCAAAAGAAAAAAAACTATCAAAAATCAACAGTGATTTTAAGCCGTTTCAAACTTGCTCATTACAATAGTAAAACTAATGCCGAATTTCCACTAGGCATTGAAATAACGAAAGATGTATTCCATTTAAAAAAATGCCATGTAGAAATGAACTTAATGATTATTTTTTTAATGTAATGACACGATTATTTGTTAATGCCCGACTTTGCCACATGTCATTTTTGCCATTTAATGTCTAGTGGAAATCCAGCATTAGTCTACATATATAGCTGCATCCCAAAAAATTTTTAAAAATTCGAATAAAAATTCGTAATTTTTTATCACTATTTTTATTGAATTTCGTACAAAATTTTAGACATTGACGGATTTATGCTATAGACTAAATTATAGTTTTATACAAAAAATTTACGAAAAAAAATGATCACGTATAGCATTATGCACATTGCAAAAAAATGCAGGTGTGCTAAATTCGTGACCACCACTGTATGTAGTTGCATCTGTTATCTATTTATTAAGAGCAGAAGTGTAGCGTATATATACATACATGGAATCACGAGTAGATTAGAAATTTGCATCAAATATTTCGCATAATTTTTCTGGCATTTTCTTTCGCTGCCACACGTGTAGCAGTGCTTACGAGTAATTTTTCCAGGTTTGCAGGTTTGCACATTTCATTACAGGAAATTTCGAAAACATTTTGCACTGATGCAAGTATTTTGCTATGTTTTTGAAAATATTAAATTATTATTGTTTTCCATGGAAAAGTTGTGGCATTGTTACGCCACCGCTGCATCTACATATCTCAGCTCGGTTGTTCCTAATGCTGAATATCGCTGAAATCGTTTGTATCAAATATAGTAATTTAATTTAAATTTAATTAAGTTTCTATTGCTATAGGTAATGTAAGAGTTTAACAAATTTATTTTGATTAAATTTCATTGTTTATGTTCTTGCGGAGTTGTATTAAACTGGAAACCGAAGTAACCGAAGTAAAAAATTTTAATCGATATTGGTTTTAAATGTTCACGAATTCATTTAGTCTTCTAGACTATTTTAAATATTAAACAAAGGTAATTTGTAGGATGCGAAGTGGAGTAATGATTTTTATTCATATATACATATATTATATGCCTGGATAGTATGTACATACATATGAATAAACAAATCAAATTTTTACCCAATTAACTCTTTTCCCCAAAGTATATGTTCAAGTACTTAATTTTACTGCATTTACATTTACATATTTCTTGTTCTCATTAATTTCCATTTTTTCTTTCTTTTTCCACTCTCCTTTCTCTGCCTCTTTGCAGGCTAGCTGCGCTGGAGATTGCCAAATTTCAAGACCAATTAATCAAGAGACTGAATGAGGATGCCCTATTGCAATTATCACATGAAATGGATGGCGGCCTGGCTGGTGCGAGCGGTAGTGGCGCAGCGATTGCTGGTAATAGTCCAGCCACGGAAGCTGTACTCCTGCACACACATGGCGGTCAATATGGGCATGGCAACGGGCCGCATGAATGGAATTTCGCCAAAGCGTTTCTCTACTCACTAACGGTGCTAACGACGATTGGTAAGTATTTGCTGTGGAAATTTGAAAAAAAACATTAAAAAATTAAATTTCACAAACATAAAATAAAGTTAAAAAGGAAACAAACTTTAAAAATTAAGTCATTAAAATAAAAACTAAAAAATAATAGAATGACAAAATGTAAATTAAATTAAAATTTAAAAAATAAATTAATTTTAAAAAAATCCAATAATAATTTAAAAAAGGGAAATAAAGTAAAGCAAATAAGCCCCAAATTAGAAAAAATACTTAAAAATTATTGAAAAAAGCTTAAGAAATGTAATTAAATGAAAAACTATAATATACTAGAAAAATTCTATCAAATAAAGTAAAATACAATTAAAAAAATAGAATAAAATAGACTCAAGTAGGATAAATAAAAAAAAATTTTAAAATAAATTTAAAAAAATAAACTCCATAAAGTAGACTTAATTAGCATAATAAAAATAAACAACATAAATTAAAATACAATAAAATAACATAAAGTAAAATGAAAAACAATGTAAAAAATAAAACAAAATTTAATCAAATAAATAAAAAAATAAATAAATGTATGTATGAAAAAAAATAAGTAACAAAATTATATAAACAAAAAACATTATAACTAAAATAAATTAACACAATGTAACTAAATGTAAAGTTAAATAAAATAAAATTAAGAGAATTTAATAAGAAATTAAATAATGTAAAACAAATTTAAAATTAA
>NW_023458567.1:12607562-12632104 GCF_013731165.1 Rhagoletis pomonella | reverse complement strand
TCCCATACGAAACTGGTTTAGATCCGACCATCGTATCATGAGATATATATATATATATTTTTTTTCATATGAGAATTGAAGTCGTTTTTCTTTTGCTAAAAATTACTTGTTTATTTATTATATCTTATTTTAATATTTGTTGCCTATTATTTTTTATTTAAGTTTATTTTGTTTAATTCAATTTAGTTGAATTGAATTTAGTTAATTCAATTTTACATAATTTTATTTTTTATTAAATTTGATTGGATATTTTTTTTGTTTTGTTTCGTTGTATGTATTATTTGTTTATTTTTTTAATTTAATTTTTTATAGTAGTTTTTATTTATTTTATTTTTTCTTTTTAGTTTATTTAACAGTTTATTTTACTTTATTTTAGTTAATTTAATTCTTTTATTATTCTTTTAAATCTGAGTTTGCTTTATTTTGTTTTATAATATTTTTTAGTTTTCTGTTATACTTTTCTTTTTTCATTTGGGTGATGTTTTGCTGTCATTCTGTTTTTTTTTGCATTTTTTATTTGGATTTGAGTTTTATTAAATTTTATTTGCCAGCGATTTTTGTTTTACTTTTTGTTTCCATTTTTTTAAAGGTTTTTTTTTCTTTATTTGCATTCTTCGTTTTGCTATTCCTTTTTACCCCTTTCCTTTATTCCTTTTCTTTTCTCCCGATTTTCATTTTGGCACTTCCAATGGTTTACCTCTCACTTCATTCCCTCCCCTATTTCACATCTTTCATTCCTTTTTTGCTAATTCTAACTTCCCCATACTCACCCAGTAGCGTGTAGGCCAGCAGCAGCGCGCAAATTCCCAAATTCGTCAGCAGCGCCGACCAAATCGTCTGTGACTTCTGCTTGCACCGTTTTTTCTGCTGCGACTTCGTTGATGATGACGAGTTCCCACTGCCAAAGCAGGTACAGCACTTCGATGAACGTTTCGAATCCGAAGCACCGGTTGCAGCGCCGACAGAGCCACCCATTCCGCCTCCCACGTTTGACAGATGATTGCTGCGCCCCGCGCTGGCATTGCTACCCCCACTTATGCCTAGAGTTACGCCGCTGTTGCTATTAAGTATACCCACAGAAGGCGGCGGTGGTAGTTGTGTTTGCTGTGCGGAGTGTTGCAGCGAAAGCACCGTTATGGGCGTTGTTGCATGCTGCATCATATCGCTGGCTAATGAGAGTGTGGCAGGTGGTAGTTGCTGTTGTTGCTGATGTGCGTGCGCTGCTGACTGATAGGTAGTCGCCACACTACTCAAATATCCGCTCGTAGCAGTAGAGGCGGGCAATGATAACGCAGGCGTTTGTGACTGCAGCGGTGGTCCAGGGCCCATGCCACCACCGCACATACTCAACGTAGAGGGTGGCAGGCTGAGTGGTGTTGATGCCACAGATGCTGCGGCCGCCGCTGAGGCAGCATTCGGATACTTCAGTATGCCCACAGGCATAGGAACGGGCGTGTTAGAAGTCGTCGTGACTGCTAGCAAACCGCCTTCGATGTCCTCGAGCGTGGGCATGGGTAGCAGTGGTGTTTTAAAGGTGCTTGTGCCGCCACCAGCGCCGGGTGTGTTGGTGCTACCCATCATGGAGATAGCAGACGGCGGCGGCGGCGGCAGCGGTGGGGAGGCGGAAGATGTAGACGACGCGGATGCATTAAGTTGGCTATGCGGTATTATCGGTATGTTCACGTAGGTGGTTGTCTGCGAGGCGGGCGACGACGCAGAGGTGTCCGCTGAAGTCGTTGTAATACTGCTGTTGCTGGGTGTGGCATAGCCATTGGTGTAACCGCTGTCGGACAGCAGACTCGCGGATGGTGGTGGTGGTGGGGGGAACTTATGTTGTTCGATGTTCATGTTGTGGCTATGATCGGTGTAAAGAAGTCTGCGGCTGTTATGCAATGGCTGTAGGCTTGCTAGCATAGGCGGAGGAGTAGTTTTGCACGCAGGTTGGCATTTTGGCTGACAAAGAAGCAGTACTTCGTTTCCTCACTGATGCTGGAACTGCAACAAGAAGAATTAAAGCGAAATATTAAAGAAACGCACCTTGAATATTTTAAAAAGTAAATTATCTAAGTAAAGGGCTAGGTAGTAAGCTTACAAGGAATAGAATAATAATGAAAACCTAAGAAAAGCAAATCTTTTGTATCACGCTGTCGCCTTCCTAGCCCATATATTCCAAAATACAGTCAGCCTTTCAGAGAAATGCTATAAGAACCTTGGTAAACATGCTCGGAATTCTAAGAGGATCAAATTCGGATTAATTAAATAATGTCTCGGGAAGGGACGATAATCATGCAGAATAAGCTCCAAACGAATCATCATCCTCAAGACAAATCCGACATATTGTATCGATGAGCATACCGATTTGCTAGGTGAAGAATAGCACAAATATCCTGGCTACCATCGCTAGCTCAGCACAAAATGATTTCTGAGTTTACCCACAAAAATTTTCCAAGGAAAGCTACTGAGATAACAAAACGGTTCCGTTTCCAGAAACACGCTTAAAGCGCCTTCTCGCACAGCTCTTCGGCGCTTTTCAACTGCTAATTGTGCTGGATGTGATCGTCTCTTCTCCAATCTCCAGTTTAAATTTTCGCGAACGAACTGTTGCCGTTGATGAAATGAGATCCAGCTGCTACCAGCGGGATTTAGGATACTGGAAAGAGTGGTTACCTAGATAGACTTTCACCTGATTTCGGGAGGAACCCAGTACCCGGAAGTCATGGCTGTCTTTACAGACGCATCAAAGCTGGAACTCAGAGTCGGTGGAAGGATTCTTCGCCAACTGGTTCGGGAAAGCGTTTTCCAGGCGGAGCGTTTGCAACTGACGAGGCGGCCATTTACGCCCTCTCCTATTTCTCGATTAGGTCGCAACTATTGGAGACCAAGGCTCGCATGAGCAAAGAAAATATTTAATCACGGCTGTCTATACAGCGCAGTGATCCGCGGATGTGCATGACTAAAGGATCAATAGGCCTTTCAACCATTGCTGCCGCAGCTGCAAGGACCTGATCTGGAAGGAGACCGCTAAACATTTGCTCTTTGTGCGCCGCGACCTTGCAAGTAGACCAAACACACTTGGAAGCCGCCTTCTCTGCATGATATTAATTTAAACCGCTAAGTGTCCGAGTTTAGAGTTTAAAAATGGCTTTCCAATTAGGGTGAAAATCTACTCTAAACCACTATTTAGAAATACCAATTAATTTCCAAAGCTAATGGCATTGCAAAGAAGGAAAATAATACCTTCCTCCGCACAGCCTTTCTGTGTATCTAATTATGACGAATATGTTGCTAAAAGATATGCCCTAAGAGAGAATGTGATGTGCTAGAGTCGATCCAGCCAAGTCCTGACCATTAACATTAGCATTGACCCCCCTTTCGGCATCCAAAGGGTCTAAATGCACGTTTGAATTCTGTTTAAGCCACTAAAACTGAATTCAAAATGAATGGAAATGGAATGGAATCTGGATCAACTGCGGTCTGGTTAGTGTCGTAGGTAAAACTCCTACCTATCAGATCAGACCTTGACGCCGTTCATGTATGTTCAGCATGTGAAAATTCCCCACATGACAACAATCACATGACACCAATTGGTCAAGCTGAGCTTGACGACACCGATTGAGAGATTATCCGCCTCTTGGCAAAGTTAAGTGACCGCTACACAAATAACATTAGTACCTGCAAACTTATAATTTTCCGCTATAGCAGAGAAACTTTGCTCTAATTTAAGTGCCCAACGCACAGCAACCAGAAATTGGTTTAAAAACTTCAGTCCTTATGGATCTCCGCTTAATTGGCTTAATTGGACCAGATTAGGAGCTCTCTTGGAACAACTCCTGTAGAATAATCTTTTGAGATGAAGCAGAAGAGTAAAACTGGTAACACATACCCTCCGTCACTGTTCAACTCTTGCTAGATGCAGGGCCCGAACGCTAGGCAAATACTTCTTCAAGGAATATGATGAAGTCGGGCCAATGGATACCAGAGACCTGATACTTAGAGCGAATTGGTTTTAAGGGGATAAAGGAAATCAACTACCCCAAAGTGGTATCAAAAGGGTGCAGTGTTTAATTGTATCCTATACAGAGACATAAGTATTCTACTATCTTCCTGGTCTGCTGGCTCTTAAGGAAATTTATTTCATTGAAACTCTCCTCACATAAAACTTCATGAATATGTGAGGCTCTGGGCTGAGTCTCTTTTAACTCACATTAGAATCTAATCTATTACCCCTGAAATGTCTAGTGACTACTTGCTTTTAGCTGATAACTTGTACAAATTTTTAGGGATTCCTAAAAAGGGGAATCGAATTATTTTCTCTCGTTGCTGCTTCTACTGCAATCGCTGAGCGAATTCGAACGATAGATAGATAAATTCGTCTTACTGAAGGCATTTTTTACTTGTTAGAAGGTTTAGTGATAGCTCTTCAATTAACGTTCAAAAAGAGTAAAGATGATCAAGGAGGGTTTAAGAGAGTACATTCAAAAGCTGGTAAATTGCGTTATAGAGAATTTGCTTTGCTCAAAGTGAGATAAACTCACATAACAATACTCAGGTTGAAGGGTCAACGCCACAAGAAATTCATACCTGATTACATTTGCATACAATCAAGTAAAGTAATGCCCATTCTGTAAAGAGCTGACTCACTCAAGCACGCAAATTAAATTGCGACTCACTTAAGGTATGCCACGAGCAGTTTTCTTTGCTTTTAGTTGCGCAACTTCAGCTCAATTTCACTTCAAAGGACACTAATACAAATGCTAATGCAAACACACATACGCGAGTCTCGAAATCGGCATGTATACCTGTTAGAGAGAGGGTTTCAAAGCGCTTTATTATAGAGATACCTTAGCGCATACATATTACATGCAAATTTCTATTTTTTTTTTTATAGAAGTATGCAGTTTCTACGACCCTTTACCGCAAATTTTTCAAACTCCAACAACTCGATATTTTTTCCACACTAGCGATTTACCCTTATTACTTTACCTTGACAAGCAGCGAACCAGCTAACCTTTCGCTACCTCAACTCAGTCAGCAAACAGGCAAAAAATAAGTGAAATAAAAGTAAATAAATACAGAAAGGCTTTTAATACAAACACACACCTTAATTTGTGTGCGTGGAATTTAAGTGAAAAGCAAACAATTCGTGACACGCATCGTAACGCGCACACCAACTCATGTGCATGCGTATGCATGTGTAAATATGCCGAAGAATGCGAAAATGTAATCCACTTAAAAGCAAAAACACTTGTTAAGGCATGTATGGGAAGTCCGCTTTTCGGCGCGAGAGCGCGCGCTCTCGCTCCTCAACGTTCGGTACATTTAATTAAAGCTACAAATGTTGGCTCATATATTTTTTACGTTCGCATTTATATATGTAGTGTGTGTTGGCAAGTTTGTTTGTTTAAATAGAAGGAAAACATTTCTACCACAGTGTTGACGAACTTTTGTGAGCATATGCCATATTGGATGCGAGTATAGAGTGCAAGTGGTTTCGCCGGGCTGCGCATTGCCAACCACTTGTGTGGTCGTGCAAATTGCTTGGACTGTTGTTGTTGACAGCAGCAGGTATTTTGTTACACTGTGAAGTTCTTCGCTACCGAAAAGTAAAGCCCTTGAAATATTTACTACAACGTGTACACTACCACTATTGCCGCTGCTGTTAAACAAGTTGCAAAAATATGTCGTATATATTTAGGCGCACAACAATAATTCTATGGCGACATCTAACGCCGTCGCGTCGCTTAAAAGTTTCAAATGAAATTGTGCATTGTTCTGGCAACTTAGAGTGGCATTCAAGTGCGCGATCGAAAGCATTCCATTCTGGCGCTGGCAGACAGGCAAATAAAGGCTTGGTGGTCTTACTGCGAATGTAGCCAGCTTTATAGCGTTTAAAGGTGTATGTGCTTGTAAAAAAAAAGAAGATAACCACGAAAACTTCAACAGCCAGCTGGAATTTCATTTCATTTTAATTTTATGATTGTCAACTTCGTGCAATTTTAATGGCTCGGCTCAAATTTTGGTTAAATAAACTTAAAGCTTAGTTGCATAATTTTAGGCGTGACAAATGCATTACTCTTTTAAGGTTTTTTGAAATGTCTGGTGCATAAGGCCAACGTAGAAATTATGTAACATATTTGAAGTGCAAATGAGAGAAGAGGAAACCCGCATTAGTATGGTGGTAGAATAGGTTGTATCAGAGGCCCAAAGACTGGCAATGTTCCATCAACAGAGGGTTCCGTCAACAGTATCAGACGGTTCTGCCACAAGGCCTCAGTAAGCAGGGGCGTAAAATTGAGGTGGCTGTGCAAGGTTTGGGCAGACGAAAATCCTGTAAAGAGATCACCAGAACTCTAAAGCTGCCGGCAAACAGGCTGGAGTTGCTGCAGTGCGGGAGAAGGGCCTAAGTAGTAACAGTATCTGCTCGATTAGAACGCCTAAGTATATGTTGAATAGTGCAGAAACAAGCAGATACACTAAGATCCAGCATGCTCATCAGAAATGAAATAGAATTTACTTTGCCTAATTTCAGTAATGAGGACATTGTGGCTGGTTGCTCCGCATGACGATCAGGTGGTACCACTCTACTACTGCTGCGTGAGACCACAGCTGAGGCGAGGCAACGGAAGACTGGTGCCATTATTGACTCGGATGCTTAACCAAGAGGTTCGCGGTGGGAAAGCTCAGGTACGAGTATAAACGTAAGAGGTGAGCCACTTTATGGGTGTATACTAAGTGAAGACTAAAAGTATTCCCTTTTGGGGATTTCAGGAGAACTAATTTGGACTTTCACAGCAAGCAACTGCGCTAGCCACTCTAGGCAAGCTTTAGTGTTTTGGTGGAGCTTTTTAGAATGCCATCGAAAGCTCCTACCCGCTGTGTAGTCTCTCGGCCAAAGTCCTACAGACCTCACGGTGTAGAGTAGGTGATTCATTAATAAAGTCAAGAAAGTATATTTACTACTGGAAACTTTGCAGATCGAACTGGCTATCTACATATAAATCCGAGATGAGGAAGACTATTGGGGAGCCGTGGGGAAAATCTGCGAAAACTCATGTGGCTGCCATGAATCGTCCTGATTTAGACGTTGCGTGAAGAGGAATCCCAGTTAGTGTTGCACCGTGTTAGCCTGCTGGTGTAGATACAGTAGACCATGCCGATTTCTCTGTGTGGCTTAAGTTTATTCCCACGGCAGGAACAACCTCTCTCCTATCTCCAAAGCACTTGAGACCAATCAGCCTTCTTACTTTCTATTGGAGAAACTTGAGAAACTCATTGATATGCATATAGTGAAATAGGATTTCTGAAGAGCGATTCAGCCTCTCTCAACATGGCTACCTGAAGGTTGAACCTGTGGATTCTGCTCTGCATACAAATGTTTGAGTTATTGAGAAGTTTCTTAAAAATAAAGGCTTTGTAGTTAGTGCCTTCCTTGATATAGAGGAGACTTTTAACATTGTGTTATCCCGGGTAATGGCAAAAGCTTTGAATCCACGACAGAGCTGTTAGATTGATGGAGGAAAAGGTCTTTGTTGAGCGTAAAGTGAAACTAGACACTCCGCAGGGAGGTTTTCTCTTACCATTGCTACGGATCGTAGTGGTAAGCGTCACCTTAGAGGAGCTGATAAGGAGATAAGGCCTACGCTGACGACGTGGCACTAATCGTTATAGGAAGAGTTTTAGACACTCAGCACAAATTTATGCAGGGGTACCAGCTGCGGACTTACTATTGTTCCTGAATGGATGGAGCTCATTATATTACTCAGGATATATAAAGTGCCTTATACGCGGCTTTCCATGATCGGTGGCGTTCTATTTGTGGTACTTGGCAGAGTGAAGCTTCTGAGAAGACATTTTGGAATCAAATCTAAAAGAGGCAGAAATTCCGGCGTCAACTTGTGGACTTTGTCTGAATCGCTGGGTTCACATGCGGCTCGGCGTTCACATGAAAAAAAACCCTGTCATGAAAAGTCGGAAAGTCTTTCCGGGAAATTTCGGGCGGCGAAAGGGGCTCCTGCAGCTGGCTAAGCGTCAAATTTCGATTCTGCGATATGTATGATCGGACATTGTCTTTGAGGAACCCATGTGGTGAGACTTAATATCGTCACGGACCTCTAAAGTAGCAACCGTTTGGAGCCCGACGAGGTGGAATCGTCTTAGTAAATGCTTCGTACTTCTAAAGCTTTCATTCTGCATATTCTTGGGCATTCCTTTCATTCATTTGAATATTCTTGGGCATTCCTTTTATTCATTTGAATATTAGTGATATTCAAATTTAAGCTAAGCAGATAGAAATCTACTGTTGAACGAAGATTCACCACACTGAAGCCTAAAAACTTTCAGCCCTCAAGCACTTAGTTTTAGATAGCGGAAATTTGGACTCGAACCCACAACATTCGAACTAGCCAAACGAAGATCCCACACAGAGTTTATATACTCGGCAGTGGCGGCCACAGGGTATTAACGAAAATCAATTCAAGTTTTTTCATATAAATTCCCAACCAGATCCACCAACTCAACGAGAAGCCTGCTGCCTCCACAAACACCGAATGCCAAACTAACAACAAATCCACCGCAACTCGAAAAATCGAAAAAGTAGCCACTAACTCGTAGCGCAGCAATCGCCATTATTATTTTCAGTAAAACTTTTTGCCATTTATTTTGCGATTTGAACTCGATTGGTTTTTCGTTGCATATCCGACGGCTGAAAAATATGCGGCCAAGCGGAAATTGCAACGCAGCGTATCAGCGGAGTTCAAATGCCGCTACCGCTACATATACAAAAACAAAAGAAAAATTTAAACATGCATAGACACAAAAACTTTTTCGAGCAGCCGCAGCAGTCGCTCTCTCCATGCCGCATGTGCTCGTATTTTCGCGTTTCGTAATGCTTGAATGCGTTAACAGCGAGATTGAGCCGCCCTGGCAAACATGCAACACTGCGCGCACCACAGCTGCCGGGCAGCACGGAGTGCAAGAGTGCTTGACGGAAAAATGTATTGGTTACGCCAAAATTTCGTATGTTCGTATTTCATATTGAAACTTTTAGTTTTTTATATGTTTGCGTGTACATATATTTTTTTTTTATGATTTTCGGTCATTTTTCTGTTGGTGCTTAGTAATCCCGTAGCCATCGAAATCCATTACATAAACGAGCTACTCATGTGGCTGAGTGGTTGCGATGGTGGATTGATTGGCGGACGTTTGATGGCATCGTTGGTTGAAAATGGGCGATGTTAGGGTTTTAGATGAAAAGTGGCACTAATGGGATTTGAAAAATTAAAAACAATTAAAAAAAAAAAAACAAACAACATGAGTAGATATTGCGCTAGTACAGGGTGCGTCAGGTATTTGAGGACAGTCACATATTTTTGTGCAATTCGTGCAATTCTTGCCGGCACCTTTTTTAATTTTTAATGTTTCCATATCATAAATGGAGGGAAGAAACCTAGCAAAAGATATGAAAGGACACGCTGTTATCACTGCTATACAGCGGTCTTATAACAGTGCAATTTTTTCAGTCGCTCGATCATTTGTTTACAAAGCTCGCTGAGAACTGGATGAATCTAACAGAGAGAGCAAAAAAGGGCGAGAGAGCCCATGTGCAAATCCTTTAGATATTCCACATGTATTGCGAAAAAAGTTTCTTGCGTCTCTTGTCCATCAGATCAATGCCTCCCATGTGGGCAATAGATTTTTGTATGACCCAAGGCATGATACATGGACATTTATTTAAAATTTTTTGCATAGGATGAAAGCCAATAAAGCTTGATTGCTGTAATTTCAGCTTGTTGCGGGGAACTCTATGCTTTCAAAAGTGGAAGCCATTTTCATGGTACGTTCGCCTGTGTATTTTATATTACATTCCAACTCCACTGAAACCTGAGATTTCGACCTGGAAATCTTAGAAAACCGGTTTAAGTGGTTTATCGGAATTATTTTCAGTATAAGACCATCCTTGGGAAATCCGTGGTAAGTGTGCCAAATTTGTTTCCCGGCGGGCCCCTGCCAAAAGCCCGGCCCGTGCCCATCTCTAATATGAATATATATTTATATGGAAGAAAATGTGCAACACCAAAACTTTGACAGATTATATCTCCGAAGAAATAAAGAAGAAAAAAATCTTCGAATACGTGTTAGCTCATTTCATGTACAGAACCCATAAAAAAATAAAAAAAACTTTGAAGCCAATCGAAAGTGTGACACCAATTTGCTAAAAATAATTTTATTATATGTAGGAAAAGAAGAAACTCACATACCTCCACATTTTTTTTATTTCTCGGAAAAATTAAATGTATCAAAGATTTATTTCGCTAAACTTTTTCTAAAAAACATGTCACTCCTGACGTTTATATTTAAATCTGTTCAGAAGAATATTATGTGATGGCAACAGACGTGCAGCTAAATATTAGAAACCAACCAATTGTGTGCAAGTGTACAATCCGATTTGAATGTAGCTATTTAATTTCACGAAAATTTTTTCTGTCCGCAGATGTATGTATGGCTGTTTGCAACAGCTATTGATATAAGCTACGGCAAATAACAAGTGAAACTGTGATAAAAGCAACCGCAAAAATCAAATAAAGTCTCAAAAAAGTTACTAAAGCACCCGCTCATATATGTGTATATATTTACATAACTAAACGTAAGGCCATTGTGGTGTAGTGGTTAGCAGTGCGCGCTATCACTACGCAGTGCCTGGGTTTAAACCCGGTTCAAACCAACATCAAAAAATAAAAACCACTCGGCAGGCAATGGCAAACTTTCAAGTGTATTTCTGCCATGAAAAATAGCTTCTCATGAAAATACAATCGCCATTCGGAGTCGGCTTAAATCTATAGGTCCCTCTTCTTTGTGTGACAACATCAAGGTGCAGGCCACAACTCGGAGGAGAAGCTCGGCCAAACAGTAACGCATGTGTAAGCGGCAATCTATTATTATTATCCTTACTTACATGTATGCAAGTGACTTAAGGTTGTAAGTGATTGTGCCAAGTAAAAGTGCGTGCGTTTCATAACTTTTGGAGTACATGGCGAACAGTGGGACTACAGCGGCCAAAAATAGTAAAAACGCTCTAACGAGTTCTGAAAAAATCAGCTACGCCGATTATTCGCAAAATATCCAACTAACCCAATTAAAAAAAAAATTCTTGCAGCCATGGGATGAGCTTAAAGTGTGCGGCACACAGTGGTACAGACGCATACATTTTTTAGAAGAAATTAATTAATTTTAAAGCATACCTCCCATATAAACCAAAGCTCAAAAGCAACTTATAAATGACATAAGAAGTGCACCGATGAATATGTGAGTCCGAAATTTTGTCGATATGTTTATAATAATGTTGTATATCAACTCTAGAAAATTAGACGTAATCGATTTTATTTGACCTGTCATACAAACTTAATCTCAAAAACGTTTTAAAATGCCCTAAAAAGCACACCAATGATTGTGTGACTTCGAAATCTTGTCCATGTATTTTTAATAACGTTATGTGTAAACCATCAAAAATTCGGCGTAATCGGTTTATTTCAAAGCATACCATCCATAGAAACCGAACCTCAAAAACGCCGTAAAAAGCGGACCAATGAATATACATATCACTAAAAAATTATGCCCATATCTTAGAAATAATATTATAACTAAACTTTCGAAAAAATGGGAGTAATCGGTTTATTTTAATACATAGCTCCCAAAATTAAACTTAACTTAACTCCAAAAAAAAAAATTTCCGGTCTTTAATTTTTTATAGTAAAAAGGCAAAGGAAGACGAAGGAAACCAGGGACCATAACAGTTACAACTTTTATTGCAAATATCACTCTTTAACAATTAATTGTGACTTTTATTTAATTACTCCTTAAATAACCGTTATTTCTCACTTTTATTTTATAGATTCAAAATAACAATTATTTTTGATTTCTATCTAAAAAATTGGAAATAACAGTTACTTTTGCTTTTTTAAATTATATATCTCAGATAATGGTTATCGAAGATGTTTATTTATAAAAGTCATACCACTGAATTTTATTTGCCTAAAAGCTGCAGCGATTTCTATTCTCAAGTTACATACCTGATGACAGTATGAATGGAAATTATAATAGCGACGTTTTAGTTTTTTAAACTATAATTTTATTTAAATCATACTTATAAGAGTCATTTATATAAGTCGTAGCAAACTTTTGTTTCCCAACACCTTCTGTTAATGTTAAAATGTTAATGACTTTTATACGAATGATTTAAAAAATAAAAGTCGGTGACTGATTTATATTGATGACTTTTAAAAGTAAAAGTCACTGACTGATGTTTATTGATGACTTTTATAAAGAAAAGTCTTCAATAACTGTTATCTAAGGCATATAATATCAAAATCAAGAATAATTGTTATATTGGATTTATATATTATAAAAATCAAAAATAATTGCTATTTTTTTAATTTTGCATAAAAGTTGCAAATATTAAGTTTTTTTTTTTTAATTTGAGTCTCCTTCATAGTGAATTTTTCCATAACAGTTTTCATCAGTTTTAATTGAATAAAATTCTTCTGACTTTTGTTGCTTTTATTTTGTATAAAAATGCCAATTTCGTGCAAAGTTATAATGAATTTTTCTTATTCAAATATCAATTTGTTAAGCTAAAGCATTCAAATACATATGTATGTATAAAATTTGAATATTCAAAAGCACATATTTTTCCACTGTGCGGCCATGCTTTACACATAGTACAGGGCGTATACATACGTGAAATCTTTAATGGCGCTTGCAGCTGATGCGATATCCAAGTCTACTGAACACATATGAGTGTATGTAAAAATTTTACGTGCAGCAAGCGTATTTTATTACTGTTGCCTTTCACTTTTTCTTACACTTTAACGATATTTGTTTATTTATTTATCTTTATTAGTGTTTTTTGTGCGAAAATTGCACGACTTGTGACAACCTTGCACAGCCTGTCAGCCTGCCAACGCTTGGTCTGCTCTGCATATCCATAAAGTGGCAAGTGTGACAAAATTTCGCTTATTTGCATACATTTAGGCGCCAATACAAATAACACTAAAACGCACGTGGAACAAAAAAAAAAAATATGAAAAAAGTTGAAAGCAACACTTTTACGCTAAGCTGGCCGCAAGGCTTTTTCGCGCCTGCCAAACAACTTTGCGCCGTAAATGGCTTTTTCATTAAATACTTTGCATACTTTTTGGCGCACTTGTGTGTTAAGCGCGAAATTTGTTTACATACATATATGTATTTTAGTGTGCAAATTTTTGCTTTATTTGCATTTTATTGTGATTTGCTTTATTTATGCATTTTGTGTGTGTGTAGGTTAAATTTCTAGTTTTCTTGTTTTCTTAAATATTATTTTTTGTTTTACTTTTTATTTTTCTGCACTTTACATATTGACTTTTGTTATTTAACAATTTTGGCAGCTGTTGTGCCGTTAATTCCGTGTGATTTTTCGGTATTTTTACAGCTTAATAAAAACATGCGCGGTTTGTAGAAAAATTTAAAATTCACATATACGCATACATAAGAGTTTTCTACAATATGTGTGCTTTAAGCACGCTCGCTCGCCCCACTGGACCAACACTTGCCTGCGGTGCTCGTAAATGTCCGTTTTCAGTTCGTTGTTTTTTTTTCGTTTCAATTCATTCAATTGCTCCCTTGCATTTTAGTAGATTCGTGTGGCATTTTTAAAGCTTCTTATTTTTGTTTAACAGTTTTTGTTTGACTCACCTATTCAATAAAAAGTTGCTTGGCCATAGCGGCGCGACGCCTCAGGACCTTTGGCGTGCACTTTTGAAAATTGCAAATTTTACACCTCACAATTTTTTATTGCATTTATATTTGCGGTAGTTATAAAAGGCATAAACTGAAGTGGCTGGAGTAAATGGTGGAGCATATTTGACACGGTTTTTGTGATTTCAGACTATGCAATAAAGTATCTACATATGTAGAGCTTCAAATTCAGCTAAAAGACTTTTTTGTTAATGAAGTTCAAAAATTGTTAAATTTAATGCAAGTTGCCACATACTTATTGCAGAATACCATTATAAAAACAATAAAATTGACGTAAATCTTTCAGGACCAAGGGAAACATTTCTCCCAAAGTATTTTCCACTCATAAAGAAATAGTGTGAAGAAACTTAAAATTTGTTGTTTTTTCTTAAATTTGCCTCATTTTTATTAAGCTCTATTAATACAGGTTTAGGAAAAAATAGTTTACCTAAAACTAGACAAATTTGTAAAAATTGAAAAAAATTATATTTCTTAAGGATAGTTAATTTTTTAGAAAAGAAATTAAAAAAAAGGTGTTATTTGTGGAAAAATTACTTTTATGAAAAAAAATATTTTTTGAAAAAAAAAAATACAAAACAAAATTTTGTTAGAAAATTATTTGCCTTATCGCGAATTCCATGTGACCAAATAATCACAAAAGTTATAAACCACAAAAAAAAATTCCCAATTTATTTTTGTTTTGCTTGTTAAATTATGAGAACATTTTATTCACATGGAATTGGCGATTAGGCCGATTTTGTTTAGCCGAAAAAATATGTTTGTAAAAGCAGCGTAGAGTGTTTAGTACATAGCAAAAAAAATTGTTTTTGGGGAGAAACGTTTTTGGAGAAAATTTTTTGTGGAAAATTTGGAGAAAATTGAAGTTTTAAAAAGTTGTTTTTTCTTTATAACTTTTTAGGAAAGCTTGTGTGTTTTTCGTCGGCTTTAAAAAAGAAGGATGCCTTCATACCTTGGTGGATATTTTTAATGATAACTTTACAGTCTCTTCTTGTTCATAAAAATTGCAATATTTTTTCAGTACCAAAGGGTCGCATACACACTAAGTGTCGCTGCGGTGCATTAATCCTACGAAAAAAGCCTTCAAAAGCTTTTAACACCTCAATGAATTTTAAGGTTACATACTGTCTAAGCTAAGCACGCTTCGATACAAGTGTCCGGTCATAATCACTATCACGGTTCGTGTGGAAGTGACGTCTACTATACTTTCTTCTTCGTCCTAATTTTTCTCGCGAAAGCTGAATCTTCCGCCTGTAAGCGCAAATACGTCTTCTTTGCCTACGCCAGCGTTAATGTAACAAACCACAATTTTATATCGTGGCGAGCGCAGCGGTTTTACGCTTCTTCCAAATGCTCATAGTACTGTTATTTGGTTTACGTTTTCTTCTCCAGCATCGGAGCGTGCGTGCAGCCTTGGCTAATATTGTTGAACTTAGCATTGAGACGGACGGTGTAAATCATTTTGTTGATGGAAGTGAGCCTGTAGACAAGGTTTTGAAGTATACGAAGCTTTTACAACCATGGGAACCAAGCGGGAATAAGCAAGCTTTTTACTCACATGTAAAGGAAATATATAATTTGGGTCGAGGGAGGGTAACCGTCGGAATTAACAATAATAAAAGTATCCTAGGGACTTATATTTTCTTGTCGAAGCAGGCTCCATTGCGGAACTGTACAACTTCAAAGTTCTTTCAAGAATTTTCCAATGATATTGCAAAGACAAAAAAAAAAAACCAAATAATAAAAAAACATCCCACTTCAATGGTCATGTAAAATTTAGGATTGCCGTTTCCGCATGATGCAATGTTCGGAACTAGACCAAATTAGTATGGTGCCTCCTTTCCTATAAAAAAAAACCACTATGTAAGTATTTTCCGCACGTGCGCGCACTAGAGAAATTTTTTCCTAACCACTCATACCCATTTAAAAGAATTAAACCGCAAATAAACACATGTGTACTTATTTAACTAACAACAAATTTGTGTGGAATAAATATTTGCTACTGGTAATAAAATTTCGACACAATTTACATTTGAAATGCATTAAATGTAATGGGATTGAAATTAATGAAATTAGAAAGGGTTGCAAAGAGGAATACATAGCAAATATTGTGCAATAAAGATGTGCTTAGACGTGATTAAGGAAGATCAAGAAGGTGAGGAGCGTGAAAAATGTGAGGCAAGTAGGAAGGAGAATTGAGAAAACTGGAAAGCATGTGGCGAAAAAGGATTTTTGTGGTAGAAATTTAATAAACTTCAGGTTGGTTAAAAGTGATGTGGGAAAGCTAGATTTGAATTTTATAGAAAGCAAGACAGCACAAGAGAATCGGAGTGGTGGGAAAGTTGCTGAAATAGATAAAATAAGATTACAGTTGCAGATAAGAGCTGTGTCAGTGAAAATAAAAGATATGTATATGTAAATGAAAGCATAAAGCTGTCAAGAAGGCTTTTTGGCGCGCGCACGAATAAGATATGCGTACAAGTGTCTGCGGGTGAGAGTTAAGAAGATTTGCACAATAAGAAAGCAAAGCATGAACTAGTTTATGAGCGACAGGACAGTCAGCCACAACCAAAACTAATGAAAGTGTTTTGCGCGGTGACATAAACCAACAGTCGTTGGAAAGCAGTGCGCACCAGCACAAGCACTGATATAAAAAGGACCGTACATACATATGTATGTATTTATATACGACTGGCGAACAAAAGGCAAACGCGCTGAAAAGCCAACTGTCCACACCTTTGTCGGCAGACGACGTTGCAAGCTTCCACCACGCTAGACATGCACGCAGCCGAGAGTTTTTGCGCAACACTAACTCACGCCAACGGGTGTGGCGCTATGGCGTATACGTAATTATTTAAGTCAAGTTTCAGCTTAACAGCAGCACCTCAGGCCACAAAGCAACCGGCACGACAACCGCATACCAACGAAGAAATGTGTAGAGCTGTTGCGGCATTAAAGTGTAATAAAGTAGGCAAACGCAGGCAATGGAACACACGAACACACACACAGATTAAGAGAAATGTTGTAGAAAAGGATGTGAGAAGCAGTAAGGTGGCCTGACAAAGGCATAGCAACAGCTACATAAGCGAGCGAGCGTGCATGTGTTGCATACCTTCGGGCAAAATAGCAAAGCTGTAGCGCCAGCTGAAATGAATAGCAGACGTTGTGGCGACTAAGACAAAAGGCAAACAAACAAGCAAGCAAAGCAACCAAACAAACAAACAAGCACACGTGTAGATAAACAACTAGAAAAAAATATACATACATAAATACAAACACACATGCGAACACCGCAAGCAGCGAATGAAGATTGAGGATGTGCGCGAAGAGGAGGACAGCATCGGCAACAATAAAGTGTAGCAAAGCCGAAGATAAATAAAAAGTAGTCAAACAATGCCAGCCCGTGCTAGAAAATTTCGTTACAAAGGCAATGGAAGCAAACGAAAAAGAGTGTGCGTGTGTTTACACGCGTTGATTACCACCACCACGAAAAAAAAGAGGAGAGAAAACTGCGCTGCAATGTCTTTTTGCGCACAGACTTACACATACACACGCTACACACTAGCATAGCCATTATTTGGCTAGCTGTTTTGCTATTGCGGTAAATATATGTACGTTGCATGCTTTTAGGCGCCATGACTTTTTTTGTGCATAGTGAAAAGCTTAGCTGCGCTTTTGTTGCGCTTCTACATACTAGCATCTACCAGTGTTCTTGCCTGCTTAACGCAAATTCTAACACTATGCTGTTGCATACTTTTCTGCGTTGCTTTTTCTGCTTCCGCGCTTGAAGCTTAACACACTTTTTCGTACAGTTTTTCTCCATTCTTGCTGCGAATGTATCCTTTCACTTTAATTTGTGCGCGCTCTACTTGTTTGTTTTGTGGTTGGTCACGCCTTATTAAATTAGTGCATACTTTCAGGCGTGTCTGCTTCAAATTAATGCTGGAACTCTTTTTTTCGGCATGAAGGTTGCGCTATTTGAGAATGAGGAAGGATTAGTAAGTAAATATTGTGGTTCTTGAAACGTATTTTACATGATTAGGCATGAGGACTTTTCAAAAACCCTCCAGCCGTAGAATGTCAAAACTCATTAATATCATAGACCTAGTCTTCTCCAAGGTAGCAAGGAAATAGTTCTCTGGAAGTCAGAATTGAATCCTAAGCGGTAAAAGTGCTTTATTTTAGCTGCTTGTTCTCAAAGAGCAAAAGAAGAATTCAAGCCGGTCAGAGTTGCAATGAACTTGTCAAGCTCAGAATATCATTCAACCTCTTGGGACTTTAATTACAGTTGCCAAGTAGAGAAGCGTATTTGTGTGGTCGAATTTTTTGCTGGAAATGAAACTTTGCTGCTCAGTACTCCACTGCCAATGGTTAAGCGTCTGGCCACAATAATCAAAATATTGATCATCCGTTGACCTTTCGAAAGAAGATTACAATACTTTCAAAGGCCTCTTGTATGGGAGCTTTTAGTGAAAAAAATATCTTTGGTCTTAAAGTTTAAAAAGACCGCCTCTGCGACTTCGCTAAGAATATATGTATGTATTTTAGCGTGCATCACTCTTCATAAAAAAAACAAAAAAAAAAATCGGTACTGTTTTTCCATCAGAAATATAAAATTGGTTTATATTTTAAGAACTCCGCCAAATTATTTTGGGAAAATACAGTAGGGTTTCGATAATCCGGACAATTAAAAACCTAGCAGTGTCCGTATTATCGAAATGTCCGGATTATCGAAGTCCTAAAAAAATATAAAAATTTTACATATTCTCAACAGCTTAGTTCATTTTTATTTCATTTTATGATTTCACATCAAGATTTATTACATACAAATGTAAAATAACACAAAACTTTAATTCATGAAAATAATGTTGTATTAAGTTGTATGCTATTTATTGTTGAAGAAAATTCGTGATTTTGGTCTGACGAAGTTTGGTTTCATTGCGATTTGTATAAGCTATCTCTCTTAGGCCAATAAGTTTCAAAATATCTAAAATCCTGCTCTTCAGCATATTGTATGCAAGTAATTTCATTATTCTGATACACATCCGGACTTATTTCAACCAGCAGGTCGATTACTTCACTTCAGGGATTAGAGCGTAATTGCGCAAGGGGCAAGTCGTCATCCGAATATATTATATTAGTGCCTACTGCGTTCCAAGCTTTCATCACCAAAAATGCAACGTCTTTTAAAGAAAACTTTTTAATAACATCCGTCAAATTATCGGTTAAATTTGATAACATAAATGATAGGAAACTTTTACGATAGTTCACTTTCAGAATTCGGATAGCATTTTGATCCATTGGTTGGACTAATGCTGTGCAATTGGGGGGTAAAAACATTACGCATATGTCTTCTTCGGAGCTAGCTAATGACAATGGATGACAGGTGGCATTATCCAACAATAAAAGTGCTTTTACTGGCAAATTTTTCTCTTTTAAATGTTTCCGCACTTGTACAACAAATGAATTCTTAAACCAGTTTCTAAAAATCATCTCTGTCATCCACGCATTCGTGCTGTTAGCATACTCCAATGGCAGCTTCACCTGTTTGAACACCCTAGGATTTTTTGCTTTCCCGATCATTAACAATTTTAGCTTATGTTCTCCGGATGCATTGCAACAAACCAATAACGTGATTCGCTCCTTACCAATTTTACGCCCAGGTGCTGTTTTTTCGGTGCGCAGCGCAAGTGTTTTATCTGGTAACTTTTTCCAGAATAGTGCAGTTTCATCTGCATTGTATATTTGTGAATTTGTTAACCCCTTTTCACGAATTTTTGTCTGAAGTTGTTCAATAAATGGCTGCACAGCCGTAGAGTCATTAGTTAATTTTTCACCAGAAATTTTTAGAAATTTAATTCCATATCTTGATCGAAAGTTATTAAACCAGCCCTTGCTTGCGAAAAATTCCACATTTGAACCATAAATTTCAGAACAGAAAACTTTTGCTTTTTCTCGAAGAATTTCAGAGGATACACGTACATTCAGCTGTCGTTTTTTTATAAACCAATTATATAGGCGTTCCTCCATCATCTGGTATTCCGCACATCTCATCGTTTTCCTTTGGCCAAGACCATTTTCACTTTTAGAAATGTACCTAAATGCATGATTGGCATTGTTATTAGTTTCTCAATTTAAAAAAGAAGACAAATCTTCTTACTAAATTTTATTTTCTTACCTTTCTATCTGTGATTCTTTTAATTTTATATCCGAAATTGTAGATTTACCTACATTATACTCCAAAGCCAGCTTTCTAACCGACTTTCCTTGCTTCAATATTTTTAACACCTCTGATTTTTGGTCGATTGTTAAAAAGGTACGTTTTTTTGTAGCAATTGGTGGCATCTTCACTAGGCACTGTCCTCAAGGACTAAACGCCTGTAAATTAACTTCACACACGACTTTAAATTAGCCTAAAATAACAATTCCCGTTCTTCAGTAGGCTCTTGCCGCACGAGGTAAACAAATCAAAGTCAAGACGATAACTGAGCTACGCAGAGACATAGCATGGTCAGGCGGTGCGTGAATTCAATGCATACTTAGGTAATTTTAAAAAATAACGCCAATTCCCGTTGTGAGTAAAGAACTTCGAATGGATATCATTCCAGACACAAAAACAAAATAAAATATAAAGCGTCCGAATTATCGAGTACTAAGTATTGGTGTCATGTCCGGATTACAGAGTTCTCAATGGAGACCCCACGCACGTCCGGATTAGCGCGGTGTCCGGATTATCGAGTGTCCGGAATATCAAAACCCTACTGTATTGAGATTTACGTGAGATAGAACTATTTCAAAATACCTCCAAAAATTCAATTTTTTATAAATAAAATTAGTTTTAAAAAATATTTTCTCAATTACTTGACCCTTACTGCCGCTAAAACGGTGATGCGGTAAAAAAAATTCCTCCTAAAGAGTCGTGTTGAAATCGGACACAGCGGTAGATAATTTGAGATCATTTATTTAGTTAAAATGGGAGTGAAGCTTAAGAACTTAAATGATATTGGCGGCAAAGCCTGCGAAGATTATGGTCACCCGGACAATGCCGGGGTGATACCCTCGCTATGAATACAAATTTCAAGGCAGAGCTACTAGAGCAGATGGCTTGCTAGTTGAGTTTTTTTTTTAGATATGGAGTTAATGGTGGTGCATGAATTCACTTATATGCAGAGTGTGGTCCGACAGAACTGTGATCACCATTTGATGCTCTGCGTTATCCATAACTGCATTGCATTGACTACCGCTTGATCGCATAGTGGCTCGTATCCAGAGTATTGCGCGAAAAATCCTTCGTCAACGAAAAGATTGCATATTTACAGATCTGGCTGCCCCAAACAACGAAACTTGACGAACATATCAAATCCCGGAGATCTAGACATACCATCTCTGTCTCGATTCTTAAGTCGTTTTCGATAGGATGAAAAGGAGTTGCTTTGAAAGAAATTTCTCGATTTGTTTAACACCAAATGAATGGCTTCTATGGCCGTACTTGTCACTCTTCTCACTAAGGTTTGGACCTCGGCTCGGCTCATCGCTGCGGTAGATTCGAATGCTTGCGTCAATAAACCCGAATCTCACTACCCAATCCTTTTGCGGAAGAGGGGCAAGCGATTCGGCGTTGAGGATCAACAACACCTGCCTTGTGCCTTCTACCGGCTTCTGTGTCTTCCCCACCCTCCAATTATGTGTTGACAGGTCCGTATGGCATGATCTAAAGATCCGCTCTATTCTTTAAGGCTCGGCGGGTTTAGCCGGAATCCAAAACCGAGCCCTAGGTCGGCTAGGAATTTCTTCCTTGCTGACGGTCTCCATGTTTGGCCTCCATCCCGACCAAACCGCACCTACCTTGATGACGGCCAACTTATAGAGCTGAGCTGACTTGACGTTTTCGCAGGCGGTGAGCTTTTCTCTACCCTTATACGAGCCGGAATCATGGCAGAGAGGATGAGGTTCAGGGTTTTCCTCTAGGACTTGAAGGTAGATTTCGGCAATCGCTTCCTCTACCCCCCTCCATTTTCCTTTGGGGATAGTCCATCCGTCTCCCCTCTGTCGAAGATGGCCAGTACCTCACTGCATAGCTTTACTACAACCCTGAAAGAGGGGTATTTATGGCCACCAGTTTTTGGTCTCTAAGCGACCTTATCCCCTGCCTGTTCAGCAGATCGCTGCCTCTTTGGAGCAGTGTCTGCCGGTTTGCCCAAGCTGGCTACTACTCCCCTCGCTCACTCTAACGAGCTCGCCCATTGTTTCCCCGTCAGCTGCTCTAGTGGCCGCCTTTTGGTCGTAATAGGCCTGCTTCGAGGGCGGACATGCTTAACCGGCCCCTGACCTTCGGTTGCAACCTTTATTGAGCTGCTGGGTGTTTCAGCCGCATTATGCCGGTTTAGCCTTGATTCAGGTGCTGCTCACCGCCCTTGTATTGAAGTGTGGGTACTATGGGGCCTAATTTCGCTATTTCAAAAGGCATTCTTGTATGAAAGATGTTAAAATAAACTATCCATCTGACAGCTTGATTCATTACCTTCCCAATATACCTCGGTTTATGATTAGTGAATTTATAAAGAATTTTGTTGACCCAACTTGACGGTTTTGTCGATATTTGCCACGCCCAAAATTTTAAGAAAAAATTTCTAAAAAATTCTTAAGTCCATTTCTGTCAGTTTTTTTTTTATTTAATTAGCCTGTGTGAAAAAATTTGAGCCAAACCGAAGGCCATCACCCGTAATTGACTTTATATCAAACACGAGAAAAAAAACAAAAAAAATTTTTGCTCATAGTAGCTTATTTTGGTAAAATCTAAAACAACATACGGCCACTTAAGGCATTCTAATTTCACTATAAAGCCACTTAAGGCATTATAAGTAATTTCATTATAAGGCCCATACAACTGCCACACAATTTCAGGGTATGGGAGTAAGGAGGCATTGTAGCTTTCTTACGCGCTATCTAACCAACTAACTGTCTTATTTTGAAACGAACTTGGCAATTTTAAGTTCATTTTCTGCTTATGGCATATTTTGCGTTTTTTTCTATTATTTATTTCTCTTTTTATTTTTCCTAGAAAAGTAAAAGGAATTCAAAGCCAAGCAATTATTGAAATGGTCAAATTGTCCAGATATGCCACAAGACATTACAAGTAAATATCCAACAATATTCAACCATTAAAAATTCATCATCATCGCCATGTCGTACCGGTTTCCATTTAATTCCCATAAGTAATTTGGTTGCGCGTTTGCTCCGTCGAAAATGGAGCAAAGTACTCTTCGCAAATTAAATGATTACCGCTCTAACTCTTCCACAAACAAAAATAGCCGTGCTAGAGGAAGGAAAATTTTATTTTATATAATATATATGTAAAGAAAAAAGGCAATTTCAGGCGAAACCCGCCAATGAAGGAAATGCGAAATAAAAAATGAAAGAATGTAAAAAATCAAAATAAATCTTCAAAAAAGGTTTCCGTTAGCTGTGCGAATTAAAAAGCGTAACGAAATGAATAGATAGGAACAGACACAAAGTTGCGCGCACAAATAACAAAATATACATACATGCATATACATACCTATACGTTTATATGTATGTATGGATATGTATGTAGGCATGCAGAGCGAAATCGCAGCACAAAGCAAAGTAATAACAACAATAACGAGGTTATACAACAAATGAATTTATTTGACGTTGCTTTGCACAAAATTCCATTGTAATTGAAGAGACACAACAGCAAAAGAGTGAAAAATGAAAAATACCTAACTGAAATTAAATTTTTTCTAAAAATAAAACAAACGGAAATAAACACCAGAAATAGAATAGAATTTGTGCAAATAATAATTATCTGCAACAATGATGTGTAAAGTATCTTTTAAAATAAAGCTTTTAACTAAATGTTTGGTTTATTTTGTATGCTTTTCTTTATTTAATAAAATTTCTCCTTTTTTGGGTACTTTAAAAATTTTTTTTTCATCATCCCTGGTACCCTTTGGTTTGGTCAGCAAATAATACAGAGCTTAGTGGGCATTAAATAAAAAACGCTACGCTAAATGTAAGCCGCTGCTAATTAAGAATTCTTGTAGATTTATGCCGCTCATTAGGCTATTAAATGCGGCAGTCAGACGCAATGTTCGGCAAGCAAATGCAACATGACAAGATTTTAATTAATTTTTTGAGTTACGACAAAGGCATTAAGTACGCCAGCGCGTCGGTGGTTTGGAAGCAGGCAGCAAGGCGAAAAGAAATATGCATGTTTGAGTTCGGGTTTGTGTGTGTGAATTTGGCAGTTTGGAAATTTGTGCGTTTAGTTAACTATTGATTTACTACGACAATGTTGCGTATACGACTGGGGGTCGAATAAGTTTTTCACGCTTGTGGGAAGACGAGAATTTAATTGAGATAAATGGTGGGAGGTTGATTTTTCGGATGAGAAAGTTAAATAAAAAAAAACTGAAACAATAAAAATAGTAGGGAAAAAATTTAAATCAAAAATTGAATTCGGAAAAATTAAAAACAAAAGATTTATTGCTTACCATTACTTCGCGAAACCTCTATATTAACCTGTTTATTTGTAAGTCAAAAAAGAAATAAAAAAAATACTTCTTTGAAGTACATTTTTTTTGGCTGGTAAAAAGGATTTTTTAAGCCAAAAATTTATTCCAGGCAAAGTTTTCAGTTCAAAAGTTTTCAATTTCTTCACTTTTTCAAGTTTTTCACTTTCTTAAAAAGGGCCTCAAGCACAACAAAATTGATTAATTTTCTTTTTACTTTTT
>NW_023458567.1:12581252-12607552 GCF_013731165.1 Rhagoletis pomonella | reverse complement strand
AATTTTCGAAGCATATTTATTATCCAACATTTGGACCTTTTCCAATTTTTGGTACAAATAGTTGGGCTAGTACAAAAAAACTACTGAAGCATTTTTTATTAAAGTTTTCAAAACAATCTAGAAAAAAAATTAAAAGGCATACGCAATGAACAATGGAAACGAGTGAAAATTAATTTTCATAAAATAATTTGCAAACACGTGCAGATATGTATGCAAATGATTTCAAAATACAAATTTTCTAAAAAATATGCATTTCTTAAGGAAAAAAATTATTTATGGCTTTTTCCACTGACATAAGTTTTTTTTGGTACTATCAAGGCAGATTAAGGATTGGATTTTTTCCAAATATGAATATTCAAATATTTTTATAAAATTTATTTAAAATTAAAATTAAAAAAAAAACATTAAAAAAATTATTTTTGCACTAAATTTTTTTTTCAGAATTAAATTAAGGTTTACTTGCCTGTTTTGAAGAACTGATGCAAAATTATTTTTTTAAAAAATTGGTTTATTTTTATTTTGGCCTAATAAATCATATTAAACAATGTTTATTGAGTCTGAGGCTACTATTGTTGATTTTTCCACAAAAATTTTTCTTAACAAGCGGCCTGAAGCTCAATAAAAATTGTTTAATATGAAAAAAGAATTGTGGCTTTTAACATTTTCTCAAAAATGTATTTTATTAAAATTTTTTTTTCAATAAAATATTTTTTTTAATATATTAACATCGCTACTCTCTAAATTTTCATTGCTAACAAATAAATTTTAGCCATTTGAGTACATACATATATTCTTATTTATGTATGCATATGTGTATATCGACACCTGAGTTGAGGATCGACCTATCTTGGCAGCCAGTTTGAAAATGCCCTCTCTTAGAAAACTTTTCAAGAACGCCCTATCTCATCTGAAAATATATTGAAAATGTGCTGAGATAGAGCGCTTATGAATCGGCAGTTGATATAGGGATGTTTTTAACCGAATTCTGAGATAGGGCGTTTTCGAACTGGCTGCCGAGATAGGTCGATCTTCCTCAGCTCAGGTGTCGCTATGCAAGTACATACATACTATCAAAGAAGGGTTTTTAATTTCGTTAATATTTTTTTTTTTGGCGTTTACTTATGCATCATGACCAATAGTTTATAATATGCTTTAAAAAGATTCGATATAATACTTCTTCACTTCTTAGATTAACGCAAGTTTCTCTTTACAGTTAAATGCAAATTCAAAATCCTTTTTTACACGAGTATCGCTAAAAACCAAAAACTGTTTAATTTTTTAAGAAAAGCATAAGTTATTTTTTTATTTTATTTTAAATACATACATTACCCACTTTAACCACTCAGACAACGAAAATTAAAACAAAATGTAAGAAAATAAAGAGTTGTGCAAATTCGATTTTATACTGCCTGTCCCATAATTGCCCTTTAATGTCATTCGATTATACGTTTTTTGCCTCGATGGCGCTAATTTCATTTTTCTCATAGCAAAATTTTGTATCACTTCGAATCCTAGTGTTTTCTTTCCACTTTTACATACATACGTATGTATGCATGCGCTTGCTACTTATTTACTCGCTATCCACTTGCCGAGCGTTAAATTGCCCTTTTGCCTGGTAGCTGTATAACCATTTAATATGAATTTGATTTCCCTTGTGTGTGAGACTGACTGTGTGGCTGATACATCAAATTCACATTTGTTCGACACATGGAAGCACATACACATGTATGGATGTGTGTTTGTATGCATGCGTGTATGTATTTATGTACATAAAAGAAGGTAATAGTACTCAAGTTTCTTAAAAGCTGTGCTAAATATGAAGCGCTTATATAGAGAGCAACCAAGTAAGCAAAAACGGTTAGTTTTTATTCATACGACCCGATAGCCAAAGAAGATTGCTTTTGGAAATAGTATGGATAGCATTGATAAACATGCAGCTTCTACTCCAAAGACCTTACAGCGAATTCATAGAAAGTGAATTCACGCCGCTATTTTGCTTACTGAGTATATAGTTTTGACGTTACGGTTTGGGGAGGCAAAATTTTTTTACTTCGCTTTACATCTATCTTCACACATCCATATTTGAAAAAAAAAAATAACGAGAACATTTTTGCGAGTTAAAAATACTCCAGAGACTGTGAAATAAAAGATTACGAATAATTGGATTTTTTCAATACTGCAATTGTTTTTCTTGGGTGGATTTTCCTGTAAGTAAGTAAGAGTAGAAGTGAATAGGGTGGCAATGGAGCAAGTTATTCAGTTAAAAAGTTTATTCAAATTGACTCGTAATTTTGACTGTTAATACTTATTTCGAAGGGTTATAAGGTTTAAAAAATTTTAAAAAGTTTTGATGAGATTTTAGCATCCGTATCTAAAAAAATATTTTTTTC
This sequence comes from Rhagoletis pomonella, assembly GCF_013731165.1. Taxonomy (NCBI): domain Eukaryota; kingdom Metazoa; phylum Arthropoda; class Insecta; order Diptera; family Tephritidae; genus Rhagoletis; species Rhagoletis pomonella. The sequence continues at coordinate 12,605,162 of NW_023458567.1, read as the reverse complement.
TCTTCTCTGCCTCCTTTTTGTCTCTCCTTTTTTAAAGTTTAACGCTATGAAAAACCTTTACTGTCCAAAATCGATATCGCTAATGAATGTGAATTTATCAATAATGAATTATATCGATACCAATGTCGATATTACTTTCGATAAAACTTATTGATACTCCCTTAGAAAAAAGTGATTGTAAAATTAGATCTGGATACTGCTGGACATTTGTCAGGTGAATCGACTACACGGCTGGAGCCTGAATCGTCTTCAAACTCCCAGATATGTATTTTATTTTTATGCAGATTTTTTAAGCTTAATCTAATTTGTCATCTGAGGGGACTTTTTTCAAAAAGTTCTTTAAGAAACGTTTTTATTCATAAAAAACTTAATTTTTGGAAATATTTTTAAATCGGTCCAGCTCGCTTAAATCTTAATATTTTTCCGAAATATTTTAAAATATAATAAATTTTGTAATCCCGGCGGAAAAACCGCAACTTTTTTTGGTGATGCAGTCTAATCTACATTAGTCCACAGACGGGTCAAGTGTGGAATACAGCGCAGGGCCGAGCTGATAACCTACAGTCTCTTAAGCCGAGTTATTAGCGATTTAACTAGAGCCCCCGAAAATGGTTTGAAAGCAGCGTTTATAGATACACTTTCAGACTACAGGTGCCTATCAAGGACTTATAGAGAGGGATGATCACATCCGCGCTCGTCAAGAAGTCCTTTAACACAACTTAATTTTTGGCAATGGGAAACAAGAATACTATATGCTGAGTGCCATGTTATTGAGGGATCGAAGCAAACGAGGTCGCCGATGAACTGGCAAGGGACGACCTGCCTGTCCTTGTGTCAGCTGGTCTTCTGCGAAAACTGGAATTACCGGGTGGGTAAACCTAGAGTGCAGTGAACACTGGGGAACCTGGAGAACTGGCGAGGGGAGTCTAATCGTCTGTTCCGCAAGCCCCTTTGTCTATTCTTTTGCCTGAAAACCTTTTGAGTAGAGCTAAGATCAAGTTGCTCGCAGGGAAAATAATCGGACATAAATATCTGCGCTCTCAAATGCAACGGATTGGGTGGACCTCTTAGACGGAATGCCGTCTTTGTCTTGAAGCTGAATAGACGCAGCATATTCTGTCCAGATCTTGCCAGACTTCAATAAAAAACTTGAATCCATCCACACTCGAACTCTTATTAAGTATTAGGAATTTATTGATGAGAATTGTTGGCATTTATTAGATAAGCAAACAATAGCTTGGGCCGTCAGGATTAGATACTCTTCTTCTTTTAGTTCGCAGTGTCACTTATTATGTTACACACAATCTACTAAATAAATAATTGACTATCTAGTAGTAATCTGTGCATGTATGTATACAAGTACATAAGGGGCGTTCCATGCCAAAACGGACGGGGTTCACACTTCATGTGCTTGATTTGTTTAAGATTTTTTAGTTTAATAAAGTGCCAGTTTTAAGCTACTGCAAAATTGCGTTGATTTTTAATATTTTTTGTGCTGACGGCTTTTTGCACTTTTTCCTTATGGAAGAAAAGGCGCAAAACCGTTTTAAAAGAAAATAAAAAAATAGCGTCAGTTTTGCAATCGCTTAAAACTTGCACTTATTTTACTAAAATTCAATGGGCTACAAAACTGCATTTTCAAAAAAATTCTAAAAAAATTTAAAAAATGTGTAAATTTTTAATGTACTTATTTTACTCAACTTCGGTGTAAAAAAAATCATAACTCAAGTAATTGTAGGGTGCACCCCATAATACTATACTTAAATATTGCGCAATACTCAGAGTTACCGTTGTGATTTTTTTTTTAATTTTTTTTTTGAGATTACCTATTTTCAAAAACTATTTTTTTTTGATCAAAAAATTCGTATGTGAAACATTTTTCACGAAAAAAAAAAAATTTTAAATATTTCTTTTCATAGAGAATTTTGATGTGTATATGTGTGATTTTTTTCAAATTTTTTTTTCGCCCCGTTTTCAAGATATTTGGAAAACTATTAAATCGATTTAGTTTTGTTTTTGTGCCATAAAGTTTTTAAAAATTTATGAATGAAGCTCAAATTTCATATTTATTTATTATTTATGTTTATGTATCAACCCTAAAAATTTGAAACAAATCAAACACATGAAGTGTGAACCCGTCCGTTTTGATATGGAACGCCCCATATACTCGTCAATATGTATTAATGGATGTATTTTCTGGCATATTTAACGAATTTAGTATTGATCGATATTATCGATTTGCAGTCAATATAAATATGTTCGCAGATGCAATTTTTAATACATATTTCAGACGTCATTTTCCATTTTTATCGATTCTTCTATCGATAAACTTATGAATACATAATTATTCAAATTTTTTTTTTTCGTCTTCCATTTGTATCGATATTTGTGGGAATAAATATATGTATATGATTAATAGATAAAATAATAATTTATCAGTATATTTAACGAAATTATTGTAGCGCAGTGCTGAAACCCTTTACATTTCTATTGCTATTTTCATCGACATATTTATCTATAATTTTATCGATTTACTGCCGATTCCTTGAGTTTGAGAAGTCGCATTTCCAAGCCTTCAGCTATTAGTTAAAATTTTTTCCCGTCTAATTCAATATTTTTCCATGCTTCCTTTAACATCACATTTTGTCTTCCCACTTTGTGCATAGATTTCATTTCAAATTCAACTCACTTTTCATAGCAACACTCTTTTGCTTTACTTATCAGCACTTGTACTTTACGCCTCACCCTGCTGCTACATACACATTCACTTACACACCCAAAAGCAGTGTGCTTTTCTTCTCGACTATCACATTCATCGCTTCTAATTAAATACTAAAGAATAATTCCACTAATTTATTTATTTTCATACATTTTACTTGACCTTTTGCCCTATTTGGAAGCAACGTTCCGATTGCTGCACACACACACACACACACACACGCACATAAAGTGTATGGCTCCTTGGGCGAAGCACGTATCATTTAAGCCAAGTGTATTTGTTTGTTTGTTTGTCTACGTGCGCAAATAACAAAAAGACACATTGCACAATCAAATGGACCTATGAGTATGAGTACAATATATCAGCCGTATCAGCAATCGCTATCAACAACGCCATCACTAATGCAGCAACAACACTTTGTAACAACACTGTATGTGCGCCATCATTGACGCCATCACCATCACACACACTTATATATACATACGTACAACAGTTGCACATCACTAACTCGCCTGCCTCTATTCTACTACCATTGTCGTCATTAATATCCTTGGTAAATCATAGTTTTTGCTGTTGCTTCTTCCCCTAATACTTTATTACTTTATTTATTTCTCCTTCGAATTCTAAGCATTCTTCTGTTTCTGTCGTGAATTCGTTGTTTAATTATTTCATATGTTTTGTTAGTTGTAAGGGAAATGAAATGAATGCTTGTAGTGGAGCGAGACGAGAAAAAAAATAAAACAAAAACGAAACTGAATAGAACAAAAATATGCTGGAAATGATTACAAGTCTGTATATATTCCTAGAATGTAACTACTACTAGGAAAATAGAAATAATAGATTTGGAAGAATGACAATCGATATAGCGATATTGTAGTAGATGTGGTCAGTTTTTATTGGCAGTGTAGGCAACCCATAATGCTAATTAGTTTGTTCAAGTGGTCCGGAAATAATTAGAAATTAAGTGCATGCTAGAGGAGAGAATTCCCTCATAAATATTTGAGCTGAAGGCTCACCAGGGCATATAGCTTCGAAGGTGGGCTTTAAACCGCCTCCAAAAAAAGCAGCCTCCAGTGTATGGTCTAAAAGTTTAATTTTGATAACTACTTTGCAAACGTTTAAAGGACTATGATAGGTAAGGGCACTATCTGGTTGGTTGGCATCGTTGTAAGTGCAAAAGCAGTTATAGCTGCCTTCCATGATGAGGGACGGTAAGAAGAAGCAAGGAAAAAAATAACATTCAATCTTAGAATGTCGGTTTTACCTGACGTACGAAAGATTTCTGGTACAGTTTCAGATCTGTGGTGTGAGAAAAGCTTGCCGTTCCCTCTGAACGTTTAGGTTCGGCCGGAGTCCTATGTGGAAACCCCTTAGACTCAGGTCCGCATGAGGTGTGCTTTTATCGCCGTTCCCCTATAAACCATTTGCAATATATATACATATTTACATATTTATTACATATACATATTTATTCATATACATATTTATTCTCATATACATATATTTATTCTCGTTCAAAATTTATCTGACGAAAGCTTTTGCTGACAAGGGAAGGGAAGATGTTGCATTGTTGCATGGTGCCCCAGCCTAGCTGCGTGTAATCCAATCAGACAATGTCCGGTGAGAGCTCCAGTTACTATGCGAATGTACTGTATTCTCTGATTAAGTGAAGACTTAGTACGTTGAGCGTCTATGACTAGCCACGGTCCTTTGGTATTATGACAGGTCAGTTCCATTGGCTATTTCAACGAATTTTACATGCTGTAGAAAATTATATCTTTGAAGAGGCACACCAAGAGTATCGCTCGTATCACTAACAGGCAATGTCGTTCCATGACACGCGGTCCCGTCAGCCTTCCAACTTTCCCGAATTTCGCAACGGCCAGGTACGCAGACAATTTGTGAGCAGAATTTAATAGCCGCGTGGTTGTCAATGAAAATGTAGTTGTACCAGTGAAGCGGCCTCTGAGTTACCCATCAGTTCCGTTTGAAAACTACTGCAGCAATCAGGAAAATGGACGCTGAATGATATATGTAGTACCTCCAACTCTTTTGTCGAGTTTTTAGCCATGACTCGTATTGAAGCGAGATCCCTTAATATCTCAATTATTTAAGCCCAACGCGCGACGAATCAAAGATAATTTTTATGATATAAAAACTTAAGTAGCAGGGTTAGAAAAGAAGCTATGTATGTTCGATTTGAATGTCGTAAATTTTAGTTTCCACATCAAGCTACATAGCCGAAGAAATGGTGTTGAGACAGAAGGTATTTATACCTGTCATGTCATCTCCTTGCTGTGGAGATGGAGCTTAAGTGCAAATCTAAACCTCCGCTCTGGGGATTTAGATGATCACGAACTAATTGGGAAGCATGATAATGACAGCTTGGATGGTCACTCGTCTTGTGTACCCGCAAGGTTTGCACAGGGTGAGCGGCCTCCCCTTGCGCGATGTCAAGATCACCGCACCGCCGCTACAATCCCTCCTCCTGTCCCAGAAACTCAATTCCTACTCAAGCCATAATCGCTTTCCCCACCATCATGAACAACAAAAATCCCGCCTCGGATAAACGAGATTTATTTAAAAAACACCAACCTAGCCCATCGGGCCGGTTTTGCCAATCTTTGGCAAAAAATACATCTGGAGCCAAGCCTGTGGTTAAGCCAAGGAAGGAAGGAAGGAAGTCTAAGCTAAGGAGTGGTCAATGGGCACAGTCAGGAAAAGCAAATCCATCCCTGTCTGCACGAACGGATCGAAGCTCCAAATAAGAGTAGATACTGGGGTCCATTCGGAACAGTTAGGCATATCATTTAGCTTCCGCCTCCCTGATTACTGCAGTGTTTTTCAAGTGGAACTGATGGCTATCTCAAAGGCCGCATCACTGGTCCAGTATGATACGATTCCTAGTCATGATGTCTACATCTACACTGGCAGCCAGGCGGCAGTAAAATCTCTGGGAAATATATCGCTGACTTCAAAAGTAGTTGCTCAATGCCACCGATATCTCAAAGACATGGCTGAGACATTCAGCATACACGTTGTCTGGATACCTGGCCATTGCGACATTCAGGGAAACTGCAAGGCTGACGAACTCGCGCGCCATGAAACGACATTGCCTCATACAGACTTAAGGGGTGCTCTTGGAATTCCTCTTCAAACATGCAATGAAAAATTCATAAAAGTTGGCAATGAAAGATGGCGACTGGAAAAGACCCGTCACGAACGCCCAACGCACCAAGTCTCTACTTAATCTAAGGATGCAGGACATTCGCATAGTGACTGGAATTCTCACCGCACATTGTCTGATCGGATTGCACGCAGCTAGGTGGGGCGCACCCTGGAATGACTACTGCAGAAGCTTCATGGATGTAGACGACGAGGAAACCATCCCACATCTTCTCTGTCATTGCCCCGCTCTGTCAAAACGGAGAGCAAAAGCTCTCGGGAGCCGGTGTTAGTATTTAAATATTATAATTAACTTGTTAATTAAATTGATTCCAAATTTCTAATCTGGTGGCAACTTTCTTCAAAAAGATAATCATTGATATAAATAAAGTTTTTCTAACGGTTGACGCCTATACATATTCAAGCGTTTCAATTAACTTATTGTTTCGTTTTATTTGTGCTGTTTGATCAGGTGGCAACCTTACTTAAAAATATTTTCGAAAATAAGCTTATTGAAACCTACATTCGTTTCAAAGTTATGTATATTAAAATATTTCATTTAACTTTTTACTTAAATTACTGTTTATAAACTCAACAGGTGGCAGCCCTAATTAAAAATGTATTCGCAATAAAGCTTTCTTTAACTGACCTCGTTTGATGCTCATTCTAAATATTTCGTAACTTGTTAATTGAATTGATTTTGAATATTTATAGAGGTGGCAACACTCATAAAATATATTTTCGAAATAAATATTAAAAAAGTTGATTAAACCTGTTAATTGAATTTGGTTTAACTGTTTAAAAAGATGGCAACTTTCTTTAAAAATATTTTCAAAATAAATCGTTTTGAACTGCCTTCGTTTCACATCCACATTTTGTAATCACTGATGGGCAAATTGTATTTGGTAAGTATTAAGTAAAAAGCACAAATTTATGTTGTAGTTAATACCAACAAACTTCTATTTCCTTAAGTATTTTGTGTCTTACTAAACACCGAGTTCGGGGTTTTTAGGGCTTTCGGGACTATTTACTCAGTGTCAAAATAAAGAACTTCGGGATTTTCGAGACCTTTTCAGGATTTTCGAAACTATTTCGCCCTCTTCGAGGCTGCTTCGGGAAGCTTAGGACTTTTGAGACTATGTCGATATTTTCATGACAGTTTCTGAGTTTTCGGGACTACTTCGGCATTTGCAGAACTATTTCAGGATTTTCGGGACTATTTCCATATTTTCAAGACAACTTGGAGGTTTCTTGAATTTTTTTGGCTCTCGGGAGTATTTTGAAATTTTCAGGATTCTAGTACTATTTCGGTGTTTTCGTGACTAAATATATCAATAAATATATATCGATAATAGTACCGATTGCTATATCGATAACACTATCCATAAATATATTTATAACAATAGCGACACATATAGCGATGATAATATCGCTAAATATATCGATAAATACAAGAACTTAAAAATCGATAGATGTAATAGAAATTCATAAATAATCCATAGCCTTGAAAATCCTAATTTAGTGCCGAGAATCTCGAAAATCTATAAAATAAGGAATAGTTTCCAAATTAGGACGAGGAGAGTTGGGGTGCTAGGATCTGCTGTGGCGAGTTTAAGTAAGTTGTGGTGAGTTTGTGAGTAGTGTGTTGACTTGAGGTGAGGTGAAGTGCGTTGTGGTAAGGTAAGTTGAGGTGAGTGTTAAGTTCGCTTTCAATTCGGTTGGCCGGCAGCCGACTTTATTTCAACTATGATTCAACTAATCGCCTGTGAAAGTTCAACAATGTAAACACTGCTTAAGGGCGATGTTAATAATTTAAAATTTTCTTTAATCATAGAGTATTTAGTTTGTAAGCATTTAGCGAATCTAGGAAATACCTTGTAACTTTAGGGAAGGTATTTTTTACATCTCAAAAGTAACTGACTATTTACTTTAGACCAAAGTGTTTAATACCTGCTAAATAATTTCCGCAGCTCCTAAATACCTAAACTTTTTTAATTGGAAAATTAGGCATCTCTTTTATATTAAGTATTTGAGTATTTAGTACCTAAAATTGCTACTTTTAATACAAAAGTACTTAAGTATGTCCATCACTGGTTGTAATATTTTATTTAACTTAATAATTAATTGATTTAAAATTTTTAAAACGGATGGCAACTCGCTTAAAAATACCGTATATTTTAATCCAGTTTATAACCTATCTATCTACGAATTTTCATTATAATAAGTTTATCAGTTTACACGTGGAAGACCAACAAACATACTCACAAACTTTCACGAGTATGTATTAGTAGGATAACAAATTGAAAACCCTATACCCCTATAGTGGCAATTAAAAAAAATTACCTTGTGAACGTTTGTTATATAGGCTAAATATATAGTGCGCTGTACACATAATTGCGATATAATTTCACGAGCAGATTTTACTTTGTTTGTATATACATATGAACCTAGTTCCGCGCTCAGCAATAAAATCAATTTTGCCTTGCACTCATTTGAAGCTTTTGATTTTTTCCACTTTTATTTTAGCTGTCATCTTATTAAATCAATTTTTTATTTTTATTTATTATTTTACATTTTATATCAGCTGCATTTTTCTTCATGTTGCACGCTTTTGTTTTCATTATTGATGCTAGCGAAAAACATACGATTTCCTTAAAAATATTTCCCCCCACTCACTCTTATTTTCATCGAGACTTTTGTTTTTAATACGCGTCCCACAAGTCTTCGCTACCCTTTCGAATGCCGTTACCTTGCATTGCTGCTCGTATATCCTACGCTATTTATCGACTATGTGTTTGCTTACATTTTGTTTTTAATTTTTGAACATTTTTTATTCCTCTGCTCCATCTGCCATGTATATATGTACATATGTATTCCTACTTGGTCTGTTTATATCCTCCACGGCGTATACGTAACCTGCCTTTACAATTTCTATGCGCACTTGCATTCATACTCGCGTAAATAAAATTTTTCTACTCCTACCCTACGTTTCTTATTCGCCCCCCCTCATTGGCATTACGATTGCACACTGCAATAATAAATTCAACTCTTGCACTGCATTTTTGTGCTTTTTATCGCATTTTTACAACGCTTTTTTTATATTTTTTCCGATACCCTTATTCGCATTATATGTAAGTAGTGCACTTCTTAATGTAGTTGTTGTTATTATTGCCATTCGTTCCTTTTGCATCCAGCCGCCAGTTCCACTTACACATACATATGTAACTTGGCAGCGCTGACATTTAGGGGCAATGGCTGCATGCCACTGTGTACACTCTCGCTTGACTCGCTTTGACTGGGAATTATGTTGTACGTCAAGGCAAATGTTATTGATATACTTATTTCTACAAACATATATACATATACATACATATATCTGGGTATGTTTGTATGTAACATGTATGTATTGCATTGCTTGCGTGATGCCTTTTATTTTTATTATAAGTTGGTAGAAATTACGTAAATATTATTTTTGCTAGTGCAAATGGATTACTTACTCGGTATGTTGCCTGCTGTATTTGCAAAATAAATGCAATTAAAATTTCAATTGTGTCAGCGTGCAACGTATTCTAAGAAATTTGTCAGCGGTGATTTTATTTTGATGCAATTTTCTCTTGTGACTCACTGTCACGTAGTGAAAAACAAGTTTTTTGTGGATTTCGAACGAAATTTTCAACGTGAAATTAAAGTTCCGAGTAATTACTAATCTAACGGGTGATTTTTTTGAGGTTAGGATTTTCATGCATTAGTATTTGACAGATCACGTGGGATTTCAGACATGGTGTCAAAGAGAAAGATGCTCAGTATGCTTTGACATTTCATCATGAATAGACTTACTAACGAGCAACGCTTGCAAATCATTGAATTTTATTACCAAAATCAGTGTTCGGTTCGCTTTACGTCCGATTTATGGTCTACATAATCGACCAAGTGAGCAAACAATTAATGCGATTGTGACCAAGTTTCGCACTCAGTTTACTTTATTGGACATTAAACCAACCACACGAATGCGTACAGTGCGTACAGAAGAGAATATTGCGTCTGTTTCTGAGAGTGTTGCTGAAGACCGTGAAATGTCGATTCGTCGCCGTTCGCAGCAATTGGGTTTGCGAAACACATTTCGAACCGAACACTGATTTTGGTAATAAAATTCAATGATTTGCAAGCGTTGCTCGTTAGTAAGTCTATTCATGATGAAATGTCAAAGCATACTGAGCATCTTTCTCTTTGACACCATGTCTGAAATCCCACGTGATCTGTCAAATACTAATGCATGAAAATCCTAACCTCAAAAAAATCACCCGTTATATATGTAAAACAAAGTCGTGTTAGTTACATCATTTATAACTCAAGAACGGCTGGACCGATTTTTATGATATTTGTTTTTTTTTTTAATTTGTCTACCTCCCGAATAGCAGAATAACTATTAAAACAACCGCTAGGTGGCGCTGGAGTCGAGTTATTACTAAAAATCGTATTTATCGTATCGATTCGAAAAAACAATACCATTGCAAAAAGGAGCCTCAGATTCAAAATATGTATTGATAACAGGAAAAAGAGTTCTTTCGAAAAAAATTTGCCGCCAGGTGGCGCTGAAATTGACTTTATTGAATTTAACTAAAAATCGTATTTATGCTCGAATTTATTTCATTATCGAAATATATGAATTGACATATCGGTGCTCCTCTGCAATAACGACACAACTCAAAATTCAAAAAATCAAATCCCTTATTACTGTCAAGAGGCTCATGTATCTAATCCTTGGCTAACCCATGTCTAATCCTAACTAAAGATGCGAGGGAAGCTTAGGTAAGATTTATTTCGAAAATATTACTGAACAAAGTTGCCACGTGTTTGAAAATTCGAAATCAATTTAGTTAATAACTTAAGCGATATTTCCTAATATTATTTTCCAGTGAGAGAGGTTTAAATATGTTAATTTTTTAAAATAATTTCCAAGAGGGTTGCCACCGGCTCAAGTGTTTAAAACCAATTTAATTAATAACTTAACTGAATGCTTTCAATATACATACATACCTACATGTGTAGTTGTGTTTCTAAAGGATTTTAAGGAGGCTTTGTTCTTTTATTTATTTGTATTTTTGCAGAGGGTGGCAAGCCTATTTAGAAATTATATAGTAAATAATGAACAAGCTTAGTGAAATATTTTAGTATGAGTGTCAAACGATAGTTGTGAAAAGTTCTACTTCGAAAATAATTTTGCCCAACCAATTTGATTGAAAAATTAAATGAAATATTTTCGTATGGCTGTCAAACGAGAGAGCTGAAAAGTAAGCTTTATTTCCGAAGTTCTTTTGAAGAACGAGGTTTAAGCAAGCTTTAACTATCAAATATTTTTGAAGAGGTTAAAGAAAGCGTTTTCTCCAAAATATTTTGGAAGAGCGTTGCTGCCTGTTTTAAAGGTCAAATTAAACTTAGTTAATTATATATTAGTTGCTCCTTATAATGAAACTGTTGCTTTAATTGAAATTTGGTACAAACATTCACCAGGTCCTGGGGCATTATTTGCATGCCATTATTACCAGAAAAGAAAAATATTGAGACTGGCTCGATTAAGGATAACCATCTAAGTAAGATCATCAAAATGGGTGGAAAAATTCTATAGCTTCCTAAATTTCTATTTTTGCGTTTAAGGGAACCGCATTAAAGAAGATACAGAACCTTGAAATGTTATTAAAGCTTCTCAAATGAGCAAAATGAGAATTCCGTTTTGATGACATTGGTGCAAATTCTTAATTTTACGGCCAAATTGTTATTGAAATCCACACACAATTTCATGCACTAGTTGTTTGAACTTAGATTTATGTATATACCAAAAGGCGCTCCCTGCTTATTTTTTATTTATTATTTTTCTATTTATTGCAATTTATTTTCATTAGTTGATGCAGAAAAAAATGTGAAAACTCTGTGCTGTGGTCAAGGGCGCAATTAAGTATATGCAAACCAAAGAAAAGTTTAGCAAAGGAAAACAAAACTGTGTTAAATTGTAAATGAGACTTTTTTTTGCTAACTACTCGTAAATTAGTATTTCGTAATTTAGTGCTTTGCAAATTTACCACTACATACTCAGCGCAATTTAGAGTAATTTTCTATGCTGGCACAAAAGTGTTATTTGGTACGCTTTTTGATGTTGAAATTAGACAATTACTTTTTGGTTATTTATAGCTAGCTGGCCAAGTAAATATGTAAATACGCTGTTGGTTGTGTAAAAGCAAGGTGAATAAATAACGACCTTTGCAACTAACTGATGGCATACTTTCAAGCCAATGGGGCAGGTCGCCAGGCTGCACAGACCTCAGGCAGGCAGGCAGGCCGGGAGTACACCACACTCGCAAGCGAAAGTGCCATCTACTCACCAGTCAACCAACTAACAGATCACTCACTCACACACACAGTTCAACTCAGTCACTCATTCGTGCTCATCCATTATCATTTGACTTTTGTGAGTGGCTGTTTGAAATTTTATAAGCTGTCAGCCATGTCAGACTAATTTATTTGCTTTTTGGTTCGCAATTAGGCATTCAATTCCCTCTACAACTGCATTAAAAGTAGCCAGTGCAAAATAAATATACACAAATACACACACACACCCATACTGTTATATGTAAATACTGCTGCTGCTCCAGCTGACCTGTGTGCTTGGACCTTTGTGTGTTTTGTACGTTGTGTGCTGTGGCAAAAATCTGCAGTCTGACCTGCACTGTTTGCCTTAATTTGCACGTCCCTGCACCTCATTTTTGCGTTGTCGATAGCCTCAACTCATTGACTGAGTAACCGACTGAGCAGCCAAGCGCACCAGCACGCCAGCGAGCTTTTTCGACCGGTCTGCTGGTCAGGTCAGCAAATTATTCAACGTTAAATGCATATAAATTTTTAATGAAAAGAGCTAAGCCTCGCACCCTAAAAATGGAACAAACGAAAAGCTGCCTGCCGTGGAGTGCAGCAACTGCAGGCGCCTCACAACGCTGCTGAAAATGGAAAATGTTGCTGATGAGTGAACTTTTGTTAATAACCGACACCAGCACGGTTGCTTTTGTGATTTTTATTTACGAAAAAGGTTAGTGTTATTTTTTTTTTGCTTACTATTTCCTGTCTTTTGTAAAATGGCCTGCTTGTGGTTACAATGTCAATGGTTTTGTATTTTATTATTATTACCATGGCAAAATGGCTGACCGATGAGTTGAGTAGCCAAGTGAAGCGGTTGAGGTGAGGGTCGTCGCAGAGGAAATGAACAGGAAGTACTTGGCAATGAAGAAAAACGAATGACTTCATGTTTCCTGCCATAACTTTACATTAACATTTGTGTTTTGCAAAATTTAGGAAATGAGGTCTGGTGAATTTAAATAAGAAACTTATGGTTGAGCTGCCTGATGGTAAGTCGAGTACGTGATATCTAAGAAATCCGGAAGCGTTGATTATGAGAGGGCTGGCAATCTGTGCAGCGGTTCCCTCAAAGAAGAAGAATGGTATTTCATCCCTTAGCCAGTTCGAGAGCTCTTAAATCTATACTATTCATACATCGAAGTAATGCAAAAAAGTCTTCTTCGGAACACCGAACCTCTGTTTTGAGCACCGAACAATTGAGTAATTACGCATCATAATCTATTAATAGCTGACCTCAAATATAGAAAAACTGCTTTTTTAGTTTTTCTCTTTGGCGTCAGGATTTTTTTTTTAAGGATCTTGAAATTTTAAAGATATGATTAATTAAAAAAGTCAAGAATAACGCAGTGCTACCAATGGTAAGGGTGTCACGTCACGTTTTGTTTTGAAGTTTGCCAGCATTTTAAAATAAGTACCAGGTTAACCGAGCTTTGCCCGGAGTGCATATACTTTTAAAAAAGTTTTCAAGATTTGGATAGTTAAAAAAAAATATTTTGAAAAAAAAAATGGATTTCGATATCTATTAAGCAAATTTCTTACTCCAAAATTTATGTAGCAACCTTATTCCGAAATTCGCTGGAATGGATGGTACATATCTTGAGCGTATATGTACACAGGGTACATAAAAAAATTCTGATTTAAATTAACAAAATAAAAATTTTTATTACATAGAAGCGTTGCAACCCTGATGAAAAATATTTTCTGACCAACGTTCTCAACAATACCTTTCATTTGATATCCATATTGCAATATTTTATATAAATTGTGTAGAATCGAAAATAAGTGGCAACCTTACACTATTATCTTAAGGGATAGCATTTTGTATACAAGGGAAGCATTATATAAGAACCTGCTCCTGGTACCCAAGAATAGTAATATTTTACCTTTTTTTCTAAACAAAAAATTAAATAAATATGTGATTCAAAATAGGTGGCATCTTTAAAATACCTTCAACTTGATACCCATATTATGATGTTTTAATTAATTTGTAACTAATTTCGAATAGGTGGCAACCTTATACGAGTCTTCTCGGAGATAGTGCGTATGCAGATAACCTTAGAATCCAAAACATTATCTGCGTACAAAAATTCATAAAAATCGTTAGAGCCGTTTGCGAGAACCCTATGGATATATATGTATACAAGAATTGTTTGAGAATAAAAAAAATAAATTGTTCGAAATTGTTGTTGTTTAGGATTGAAAATGAGAATGTGTGTGTGAGTTTGTGTTTCAAATTTTAAAATTAATTTTCTTGCAAACGTCAAAAATGCTAAAAGTGTCTCTCAGCGGCTCTACCTTACTGTATTTTTATCATGACGTGCCCTACTAATTCGTAGGGTTACTATAGTAACTACTTTACAAATCCACTGCATGAGAAATTTCTGAAGAATTCTGAAGTTAGAAAGACGAAGTTCTAAGATATGGTAGTGTGTATTTTAGTCCTTTACTTATAACACTGGTCTACAAGGGTTTTGCGAATAAGACGGGACCTGGTGTTTCCGAACGGATTTTTCGTGCTGAACACGAATCTGGGGTCCAAAACTTCCCATCACGTCACGTTTTCGAGAAAAAAGGGGTTGAAACCCCTAAAAACAGCGTTTTTGGACATTTTCGAAAAATTGTAGAGCCGAACCCTAACGTGCTACAAACTTTGCATAAGTCAGAAATTAAAGGTAAAATTGTGCCCTTTCGAATGAGCCTTATGCCAAGTTGATCGCATGTGCCCTTGGAGCAGGGGGTGTATTTGTGTCTAGGGGTGCAGGAAAAAACAGCGTTTTTGGCCATTTTTGAAAAATTGTAGAGCTGAACCCTGACGTGCTACAAACTTTGTATATGTCAGAAATTAAAGGCTAAATCGTGCCCTTTCGAATGAGCCCTATGCCGAATTAATCGCATGCACCCTTAGATCAGGGGGTGTATTTGTGTCTAGGAGTGAAATTTTTATATCCACCATATTCGACCCGTCATCTTAAATTTTTAAAATCTAACTGCAGATTCGTAATCAGCGACTTTTAATATAGTTAAAACCTTGGCATTATTAATTTTCTATGATCGTTTAAGATTAAATTCTTTCTGTGATCAATTTTTCCTGCACCCCTAAACACAAATACACCCCCTGCTTTAAGGGTGCACGCGATCAATTCGGCATAGGGCTCATTCGAAAGGGCACGGTTTAGCCTTTAATTTCTGATATATGCAAAATTTGTACCACGTCAGGGTTCAGCTCTATAATTTTTCGAAAATGGCCAAAAACGCTGTTTTTAGGGGTTTCAACCCCTTTTTTCTCGAAAACGTGACGTGATGGGACATTTTTGACCCCGGATTCGTGTTCAGCACGAAAAATCCGTTCAGAAACACCAGGTCCCGTCTTATTCGCAGAAAAAAATTGTAGACCAGTGTAATTTTTCTAAAATTGATATTGGGAATTTTCAAGGACATTCAAGGATAAAGTTTTTGAGGAACATTTCCAATACCTATTCGTGCTTACCCATATTTTTATTCTAAATTGCACTGAATTATTTAAATAATTTTTAGAATTAATCATATGTTTGAGTTTCAAAAGTCCTTTTACAAAATATGCTGACCTCGTAAATTTGTGTGCAAAATTGCCCAATAAAATAAATGTATACATACGTATATATGCTTACTCCATGTACATTAGACTGGTCCAAAATAATAAAGTCGGAATTTTAATGCCGCCACCCCCTAGGATTGTTCTGAACCGAAAATAAATATATCCCTATTTTTTTATTTTGAAATCAAAAATATTTAGGGAGTGCTCACAGCGCTCAAAGTTTTCCATGTATTTTATATGGGGGAAAAAAAAAATTTTCGTAAAAATGGCATAAAACTCTTGAAAATCAATATTTTTCAATCGTAAAACTGTGGTTCTCTTCAGGAGACTTCAAATATTGATATCCAATTGTTTATTTTCCCATTTTTTATGATTAAAGATTTTTTATTGGTCCCCCCATTGCATTCTCAAGGACCCATAAAATATAGTCACCATGAAAAAATTGTTAAAGGAACAATTGGGTATTATTACCGGGAATCTCCTGAAGATAAGCAAAGTTTTCCGATCGAAAAATATTGATTTTCAAGAATTAAACTTTAACCAAAAATTTAACTTTACCATTGATATCTTCTTTATTTTTTACTTCCGCCAAATAATTTTGGTAGGCTTGAAAACAGCACAAAAAGTTCTATCGAGCCACATTTTTGGCTTTGCATAGCTACATTGTTTGTTGATATTCTACATTTATGTGCACGGAACGACCTCGGTATCCCTCTGATTAAATCCTGCAGTACAGGAACAGACTAACTGTCGTCAAAGTTGGTTGCAGCTTTGGATTATCAAAGACACAAACCGAATTCGGTCAAAAATTGGATTGCATTCGCTTTAACTCCAAATAAAAGTGGTGTTTAAGGCGAGTTAAACGAAAATTATTTGATGGCAAACTCCGAGTTTATAAGTAGTGTTTAACGTTTAACTCCAAAATGGCCCATAAACTCGAGTTAAAGGCTAAACGGAACATAGTATAGGCCTAACCTAGCTAGCTGGGTACTCTAATCTGACAATTATTTCTTAATTGTCATTATTTTTAATTTAAATAATATTTTTAAAATTGTGTTCACACAAATTGTGCAATTATAAGTGGCGAAACTCAAAGCAAAACAATGAATGGACAAAAAAATGTACTTAGATACCAATACACAACAACGTCAGTTGGTTTTTTTTTTATAAATACTTACTACAATGTGTGCTTGAATACTGATTAGAGTTTCAAGTGGGTTATTATGTTATGAAGAAAATGAGAAAATACGAAAAGCAGACTGAATCAGGATTTAAATACTACTAAGGCAGTCTCTATATACAAAACAAAAAAGTAGATAAAATAAAATAAACAACAAAAGCCACAATCCCATTGTTTAGGCCAATTCGTAGCTGAAATTCGACGGGCAAAATAAATTAAGAAAAATATGTATGTTAGGCATGGGTAACACTGCGCTGCGCGGCGCAATTGCGTTACCATCGTAGCCGAAGTTGCCGCTCCAACACCAATATATGAAAAGCGCTGGCGTCATTAACACCAATAAACACATCAGACACACACACAATTTCTTGGAAAATTTAAAGCTTTTACTCAAGAATGATGAGAATATCGTGGCATTTACTACATTCCTTATAGTTAAATTCGGTTGGCGGTACAAGCGTTCCTCAGCGACCGACATGACACCACTGCATTGTGTATGAATGATACTGTATGACGATGGGTATTGTGGTGCCCTCAGATGGCGCCGTGTTCAAATCACACTGCGCTATTGCGCTAAGTTAGTGCGCTGGCAGCACAGGTGGCGCCGGCTAGCGCCATAAAAATTGCGCTATTACCCATGGCTAATGTATGTATGTATTAGGGATGTTGCGAATGTGGAATTTTAGACATCCGCGGATGCGAATGCGGATGCGAATATCTAACAGCTAACATCCGCGGATGCGAATGCGGATGTCAAGTATTTTTAAGAAACAATTTAGCATAATGGCGAGATCGTTGTTTTAACAACTTACAACGGGTTACAAACCAAACCGGATGTGTCAGGTTTTTCTAAAGCTTTTTAAAAAGGATTCTTCAGTCTCATTCCTTTGGCTGTTTCAGAATTTGGGGAATCTGCAACTTCACCAGTATTTTTCGATTTTAGTTTTTGTAATTCATTTCTAATACTTTCTTCTGCGAGCTAAATAGGTGGATATGGAAGATAAATTATTATTTTCCAGGAATGAAAATTTTGAACAATATTCTGTTTTCAAAGTCGGGGCTGCCTGTCGAATCGGATCAGAATATCGTTATTTGAAAAAAGCACCCCTTTTTTATAAGTATTGGAATTCTTATCTAATTATAGGTCACACCTATAGCTTTTTAATAATTTGAGCATCGATTCTCTTTATAACCAGACGTTGATAATTTCTGCTGGAAATCCCTATTGAAGGAGCTTACTCTTTGACTTTAAATAGCAAAGGGACAGTTTTACCACAGAAGTTCTTAGCGAAGGATCCAATGTATATCCCTATGCAAAAAATATTGCCCGACAAGTAAACAAAATTACTGTTTTTAAATTTTTGCTAAAAATGAATTCCCCAAAGTCCCGCATTTGAAATTATGGAAACGAATATATTAAACAACATAAGCAGATCACAAAAACTTTGTTAAAAACTACGGTGCACACTTTCTTCTTTTATGTCTAGTAGTTTGTTTGGCCAGTTTTGTTACCCAAATTCTCTCACGACCACAGGCAAAAATATTGACCACAATTTGTCATTTTGTTTGATATATATACGTTTTATCGGTGCACTTGCACAATATTCGCATTCGCAAAAGCTCCGCATTGATTATTGCGAATGCGAATGTTAAAATTAATGCGGAAGCTCCGCGGTTGCGAATGCGAATGCGAATATTCACAACGACCCTGGTATGTATGTATGTATTAGAGGTTTACGCCGATAGATATTGCGGCGGCGGCGTTGTTCAACTTTGCGTTCAACATTTACGTTCAACTCAGCGCAGTGTTGTACGAAAAAAACATTGAATGGTCAAATATTGGCTGGCGACCAACTTTGTTGAAAGCGATTAGTTGAAAGGCCGTTCAATAAAAAGTTTAATGCAAAGTTGAACAATGCAAACACCTTTTCATGGCGAATACTTTGATATTTTTAGACATTCAACTTTTTTCCGTGCAACCCTGCGTTGAGTTGAACGCAAAGTTGAGCAATGCAAACACTGCTTAAGGTATCAAACGATAGAGATTCAAAACATTTTATTTCGAGAATATTTTTAAATATTTACAACCAAATTAAGTGCAAAATGATTTTAATTTTTTGAATTTAAATTACTGCTGAAACCGGCTGTTAAAATCAGTAATTTAGAATCAATTTAATTGAAAATGTTAATGAAATACGGATGCCAAAATAGAGCGGTTTAAGTAAGCTTTATTTATCAATATATTTTTTAAGAGGGTTGCCACCTGTTTGGAAGTTCCAGTTCGATTTAATGATAGGTTACATGAAAAATTGCAATACTGGTCTCAAACCAAAGAAGCTAGATTAAACTTTTTCTCTATGATATTTTTGAGTAGCTTGCTACCAGCTTTTAAAGTCAAATTTAACTTAGTTGATTAGTTAATTGAAATATTTTATCGAGGGATCTTACATATGAACACAAAATTACTTTGTAAGAATTTTAAAAGTGAGTTGCCTAAATTTATGATTTTTCATACAAAATAATAACTTATAAACTGCAAACATCTGTTGCTAAACCATCCAAAAATAATATCAGCTCGTTAGTGTACTAACAACAGCAAATCAAATAATAAGCTAACCAACCCCTGTTTAAACAAAACGCTGAGCAGTAAATGTGTTTTAACCAAATTAGCGTGAAATTCGCAAAAATAATTGTGGTCGACAATATTTGTCAATTTGCATGCCAATAAATCGTTTTTCCTATGCGGGGCCAATATTTTAGTAGTAAATTTTTGTGGCGGTAAGTAATTTTTTAAATACCCAAAATTGTTGGTTTTATTGTGACTGTGGCAGAGATTTTAAGTAAAATTAATTTATTTACTTCCTGAAAAGGGCGGAATTAGGAGCAAACGAGCAGGGCAAGCGCTATTTGCATCTAAATATGCTACACATATACCTATTACACATACATACATATATATGCCAATAATTTTGTGTGAAGATACATATTTACACATAAACATAAAACTTTTTGTTTGCATTCGCCACCTTTGCTAAATGTTCAAATATGTTCGTTGCACCCACACTTCGATAATTTAGTTAATTTATGTATTTTCTATATTCTTTTTTATGCTCGCCCTAATATACATATGTACTTACATTCATTACATTTTCGAAAGCCAATTACGTGCTCTTGTTCCTGTCATCCCTTAACACATTTATCATACAAAAATAAATTTGCAATAGATTTTATGCGCTATAAATAAAGTGTAGCTCGGAAATAAATAAATTGTTAACTCATGCGCACTCAGTACACACACACACACACATAAACAAATATATACAGCGAGCGCGGTAGAATTTTACTTTGTGTGAAAAAACAGCTGCTGTAAATTGCTCTTGTCATAAGATAATGAATAGTAACAGCGCATCCATTTAAGCCTACATACATACATACACATATGTACGTTTGATACTCTCTTACAAAATTCACCTATCAGATAAAAAATATTTAGGTTAGTACATAATATACGCTTTTAGGTGAAATGGATCGAAAAAGTGGCGCGACATTAAAAAAACCTGCAATTATTAACAAAAAAAAACTTAATGTTCCTGAAAAATCTCATGAATTCTGAAAAATTATGAAAAGTACAGAAAAATAAAAAATTTCCAAAAATAATGCAAAGTCCGAAAAATTCAAAGCATGCATTGGTGCCACTAAAACTACAGTTAAAAAGAGTTCCAAAAAACTCCAAGAAAATACAACTATCCGAAAATCGTTAAAAGAGCACCAAAGAAAAACGGAAAACTTCTGAAAAATTGCTGAACAAATTCCGAAAAAGACCCGAAAAAAAATACAGAGAAATTACCAAAGAGATCAAGCATAGTGCTGTGTAATTTCGACAAACCTCTAAACTTTTCCTGAAATTCCTGAAATCACCAAAAATTATGAAAAAATGCAAACAAAGTCCTATTCATACCAAAATTCCAAACAGTCTCGAAAAAAACACTAACAAGCCTATTCTGCACGTTACTGATAATTTTATAACCGAAAATTTTTATTACCAAAATATGTCATAAAAAGTTCCTAACGATCCTAAAAATTATCAGAGTAATCCTGAAAAGTACCGAGTTACCGTAAAAAATTCGAAAAGAAAACACTAAAAAAACTCAAGTAGTCCCAAATAATTAGGAAAAGGTCGAAAAAATGCAGCAAAATTCTAAAAAAAAAAACAAAAAATGCACAAAAAGTACTGAGAATACCCAAAAAAGTAAAAAAAGCATAGATGAAATATCCAAAAAAAGTTTCGGCATAAGCACAAAAATTTTGGTCTGAAAAATCGCCGCGAAATTCTGTAAAAAAAACAAAAATAAATGCCCAAACATTATTGACGATCCCTCAAAAGAAGAAATAATTTATGAAAAATATAGAAAAAGTTTCCATATATCCCAAAAAATTGTCAAAGAAATGTCGAAATATCAAAAATATTACCGAAAATTTCGAAAAAGCACCAACAAATTTGGGACTATTTACAAGCTATCCCAAAAACCATATATCAAAATTGCTATTCAAAAAAGTTCCTTAAGAAATTCACAAAATTGCTAAAGATACCGAAAGCATTCCTAGTAAATCCCAAAAGTTCTGGAGCAGTAGCGAAAACTACCGAAATATATTAAAAGTTTCGATAAAGAATGCAAGACTACTGATAAATGCCAAATAGCCAACGCATACAGGCCAAAATCCCCAAAAAAAAAAATTAAAATTCCGGAAAGCCAAAAAATTGTGTTCAATTAGAATTATAGAAAAATATCCACTGAGAATAGTGGAAAAATCTCCGAAAGCGCAGTAAATTTCAGACACACCACTCTTCAAAACCTCTCAAAGAGTATCGAAAACCCCCAAAAGTAAAAAAGTGATGAAAGTCCTCATAAATCCCCGAAAGTCCCGAATTGTTTAAAGTTCCATAAAAGTCTTAACAAACCTACAAAAGTCCAGCATAACCAAAAAAAATTATATCAAGTATTCCGTACTGATCTAAAGCCATAATACAAATCCCGAAAAAGTCTCCAAATATCAAGGAGAAAAATCTGAAAACCTATCGGAAACTCTCGAAACCATCGACCAATGCCGACAAAAAAAAAAATAAAAATCAAGGACTGTGATGAAGTTACCAACGAGCAGATTCTTCCAGGCAAAGAACGCATTTATGTGCCCTTGGCCACTTGCGAGCTGATTTTAAGAGAATTTGTCTATACGCACGCGTGCGAGGTATGGATTCATACAGAAACCTGTCGAATTTCTAAGCAAACTTGGCCTAGGTGGGATCGAAAAAGGGGTCGAAGCTTATTTTCTCTAAAGAGGGACTGGTGCTCTAACGGGACACTACGTTCTAGGTAAACACGAAGAACGGCTCGGAGTGCTTTACCATAGATGCTGCAAGGTTTCAAAACCAATGAGGAGGAGGAGACAGTTCTTCATGTTCTCTGTAACTGTCCGCCATTGCAAAGAAGCAGATTGCGCTTTCTAGAGTCACTTATCTTTAGTGATCTTGACAAATTGAGAGATTTAACCCCTAGATAGCAGTGTCAGCCACACTTACCTACCTAAATATCTACCTAAAAAGTTTCAGTAAAAGTTGAGTAACTTTTTCATTAAATTTCAATTTGGAAATTTACGCTTAAAAGGTGTTTACTTTCACTTCTCAAAAACACCATTCTTTGAATTTAATTATAATTGCTTATCAGCAAACTCTTACAACCGGAAGCACAAAAGCTTAAAAGCTCATGCCACAATTTCGATAAGTTTAATTAAAGCTATACAAATTGCCATTATCAAATTGTTGCATAAAATAATGAACCAAATTACTAACCTATTATTTACTTAATCACATCTGAGCGTAAGTACAAAGTATTATTTTGTTATATTTGCAATTGTTCCTTACTTTGTTGTTAAGCTCTCTGTGGTGGTTGCAGCTATTGCTTAATAAAAATTCATAAATAATCCAATTAGCACTCAGGAGACTGCATTTGCCTTGTAGTGAAAGATAACACAATTTAGTACGTACATACACATATACATACATATGTGTATGTATGTATACATTTATGTGCACACAACCGTACAGTTGTAAAACAACTTAAAACTACATAAATATGAATTTGTATAAATTTTAAATAAGTCAACGCTTGAGAAGTTTATCTACAACATAGGAACTGCTGCTTTGAAAAATACTCCTTTCAAATACGCATATTTACATACATACATATGTGTCACACATTTGAATTTCGTTCCGTAAATTTCTGTAATTCCACACCAATTAACTTAGGTCAGCTTTTTTTTACCTTTTTAGTTCATTTTATTTTTGAATTTGGTTCAGGCTGCGACTCTACTCCACCACACACTCAGCGCCCTTTTGATCTTTGCTTACTTCTCTGTCGTCCTGTGCTGTGTCAGCAACAGAAGACCAAACTGCGTCCAATGCTTATTTGTGCCTGACTAATTTTTAACAAATTTGCAACAATTTCACTCATGTCAGCAAACTCATGCATACACTCAAATGTAATCACATACACATCAGTGTGACCAGATGGTTTTGAAAAAAAGGTAAAGAAAATGTATCTACACCCTATAAAAAATTTAGTTAACAAGTAATTTTTAAGAAAAAAACAAAACCGACTTCAATTCTCATATAAAAAATTTAGGCGTACCGTTAATTTTTTCATGATCCAATGATCGAATCTAAACCAATTTAGTATGGGACCGCTTTTAGGTACCACCTTTCCTTAAAAAAAAAAAGAATTATAAAAATCTGTTAACGTGGTCCAAAGTTATGCGGTAACATACATAAAAAAATAAATAAAAATATTCCGACGAATTGATAACCTCCTC
>NW_023458567.1:12568000-12581152 GCF_013731165.1 Rhagoletis pomonella | reverse complement strand
ACATAAAAAAATAAATAAAAATATTCCGACGAATTGATAACCTCCTCATTTTTTTTTTTAAGTCGGTTAAAAAAGGCTACGAAGTCAGACCTACAGCTCTGAGCCTATGGCTTGAAATTAAATAATAAATTTAGTCGCAAAAAGGCTCCTCTGGTCACACTGACACGCATACATACATCTGTGCGCATGTGTGTGTGTAAATAATTTTAATATAATTTATTTTGTTTTTCAAATATTTGCCTTCTCGGTTGCCTGCTTCCTCTTGTTCTTCAGTTTTCAGTCAACGAATTCTTTTTTTATGATTATCTAGATTTTTCGACTTAAATTTGCACACACACGTGTACGAATATTGTGACATGAGTAATTTTTATGGGTAAATGACCTTTTTTGATTAGTTAGATATGAATTTGTGACTTTTGAACTGTGAAATTTGCTTATAACTATGAAACTCAATCAAAGCTATTTGGAAATTTCTTTTTGTTAATATTGTTGGGGTATTCATTCGATTAGACATTTATCTTGTTGCTGAGCATTTTGAAGTGCTATCTATATGCATATAGATATATACAAATGAATATAAAAATGGAGCCGTTTTTTGTTAAAACTTGGCTCAAAAACAACTTAACGGATTTCAATCAAATTCCGATAGTATATGCCTTAGACCCGTGACACGGTCATAGGCTATATTAGTAACTGCTAGGTGGTGCCTGCGTTGAGATATTCATAAAATATATGGTTAACTTCAGCTTTCGATTTAATTAAAAAATTGTACTGCATAAGTATACTATATTAAAAAAAAAATTGTGGTCGGTTGATGGTTGTGATCGTCTTTAATTTACTCAGACTTTCACAAGGTTTTACTTTGTCGTAAAACTTCCATATTTTCAGATTTTTAAAAAAGCTTGACATCTGTATCAATAAAGTGCTAAAAGCCTGAAAAGACGGAGGCGGGTAGGTAGCCGAAATGCCAACTGCCTGAGTACGGAAACCCTAAGACGGATAGTATCAACGCCACTGCGAAGGTGTGAAACAAAAAATGTTTAAATCAATTTGATAAGATATTCAAATAAGCCTTTGGCAGTCTGTAAATTAGAGAGGGTATATGAGCCTATTTTTCTACTATAAAATCGAAATCGGCATATGGTGGTATGTTGGGGCTGACTACCCATTATTTCGAAGACCTGTTCTTAGTGCTCTGTTAAACCTTCCTAGAATTATTCAGTGTCCTTATCTGCGAGTTGTGAAGTCTTGAAGGTCACTTGTATATGAATTCACATCAAACATTATAGCTGGTATGATAACCTTTGTGTATCAGTTTAGTTTCAATATTGAGTACACTGAAGCCAAACGCTGTATTAACCTCTAAGATATTGGTATAAACTATCCGGATGAGTTAAAAATTGCATCCTAGTCACGATCTATAATCTATGTATGTCGGAGCTATCGCGGTAAAGCTGCAATTCTACCCAGACTAATACATATGTCTAATTATTCCAAACCTAACTCTAGAACTTCCCCTACAGACCACCAGTGATTACCTCTTAGACAATGGCCTCATACATATCATTTTAGCTAACGCTGCACGAAATCTTTACAAGTGGAAATGCGGTATTTCTGTTCAGAGTTCCCGCCGGAAGATTAGGGATAATTTCTGATGTATTTTCAATTAATAAAAATTAATAATTTCTGATGCTTACTGTAGCAGTTGCCGGGAGGAGGATAAAATGAAATCACCTAAACACTTATCACCAGGCTGTCCAGTTTTTGCCAATCGAATTGAATTATTCGGTTTAAAATCAAAAATAAGTAAACCTCGGGAATGGCATTAGCCGCCTCTGCAATTTCGGGATTCACCGCATTTCGTCTTTCGAATATTGGTTATCGTTCCAAATTATGTGATATTACAAAAGTTAGACTGTCAGTATTTAAATGAAAAGTCAAAGGAAAAGAAAATAGAACGACACGAAATATCAAAGTTAGTAAAAAAACGCCGGTCTATCTGGCAAATGCACCTTCGTAAGCTCCTCCTAGATGATTGCTACCACCAACAATCGTAGACAAAGGGATCATGTTACCTTCAGTTTACCGTGGAAAATGTTGAAGCGCCTAAAAGTATATATGTAAATGCCTAAAAGCTTATTACTATGTACTACCTAAAAACTTGCAGCCCGAAAATTTAATAATTCATTACGCTACTAAAGTGATTTTGGGTGAGCTTCAGCTGAAATGGATTGCTATTGCATTTTTCAATGCCGTAAAGTATGCAAGCAGTAAAGCAAATAAAATGAAAAGTGTTTTTGGCATAAAATAATTTTTTTTTTGGCAATTTCAGTAAACTAAACAAACATGGTACTGATATTGAGTTTTACAGAAATTTAAACATATTTGTGGGCGTTAAAAACAATAGAAAAAAGCTTAGGTAGATTTCATGAATTTTCGCTACAAAATATATACCAATTCTAAAATTATGAAATACTAATTAGGATTTAATTCTAATTTAATTGAAATAAACGAATACATTTTTGTGCCATTGTTCAATTCCAAAAAGTGTACAATATCAAAACAAAATGTTATCCAAGTACTTTTGGAAAATGCATGAAAGTTTTTGCAGGTATTTTTTGATTAATTTAACTACAGAAATTCGGCGTTAATTACCAGAAAAAATATAAAAATAAAAATTTTCTGTAAAATCTCCCAAAAATATGCAAAAATATGTATTGCATTTACACCTAAAGCAGCGAAATATGTATACCGATATATGTTCAAAGAATAATAGAAATATTTAGTATTTTTTTAAGAGCTAAATGGAGCGTGTTGTTAATGTAATTTATTCAACAAAAATTCATAGGTTTTACAAATCGAAAAACAAATTAAAAAAATTATAAAACTAACTGATCACAAAAATAAAATTTTTTACAAATATAAACCGGTAAAAACGTACGAATAATTTCCAGGAAGATTAAAAAAAATCAACATTTTTAACTAAAGCAGCGAAATATGCCGATAAATTTTCAAAGAATAATAGAAATATTTAGTATTTTTTAAAGAGTTAAATGGAGCGTGTTGTTAATGTAATTTATTAAACAAAAATTCATAGGTTTTAGGAATCAAAAAGCAAAGTGAAAAAGTGGGTGCTTTTAATGGAGGTGAAGTATCGTGGTTTTTGTAAAACTAACTGAACACAAAAATAAGTTTTCAAAAATCATTCAATGAAAATGTTCTAATAATTTCCAGGAAAATCCCACAAAAGTAATAAAAATTGGAGCATATTTTTAGGATTTACATTGACATTGTTCAGCTACATTCACGTCTTTTTATAAATGTTTAGTTTTGTCGTTTCGAAAAAGTATAAACTCTTTTTTCCACTATTAACCTAAACAAATTTTTCAAACGCTCAAAAATATGCAATGTATACATATGTATGTAGTGGAAGAAAAACGAACGAAGCATGCTTTAAGAGTGTACTCCCGGTGTCTTCTTACAATAGAAATTTGCAAGCGCCTAGAAGTATATATTTTCTTAAGTTCATACTTTGCTTTTAACAGTTAGAAACAGAGCAATTCTATAAAAAGCAGAATAGCAGTAATCTAAAGTTGCATGAATTTTTACTAAAATGTTTAAAAGTATGCCATATTTTTTAAACAGCGTCACTAGGGAAACGATTTACAAAAAATTGAAGTCTCAATTCAACTTTGTACTTCCTAAAAGTAGGTAAAATTTGTATTACATTTATCAAAGGAAAATTGAGTAAAGCGTCTCTCCGTTTAAAATTTAAAAGTAAAGGAAAATTTAGAGGAATTTCTGATTCTCCTATTTTTACGACGCCTAAAAGCCAACTTGTTTGTATTGTGGTATAATGACATGTCCTTGAGACGAATACTATAAAAAAAGTAAAATTTACAAACAAATATTATCATATAAGCCACAATATGGGCAACTTATTTTGCCATGTATAAGCCACTTTTCATGTCATGAGAAATATTTGACGAAAAATTTTGATGACCTTTTAGCATAAATAAAAATATTTACATATATTATATGCAAAGGCATACATTTAGGCGCAAACACAGACTAGACTTTGAAACACAAATTGGCTTTGAGACATGCGGACATGTAAATGAATGCTGTGACGAGAAATTGAAAGGAGACAGCCGAGAAGAGGCAAGAGAGAAAGAGAAATGTGGTAAGGGAAAAAAGATAGGGAATTAGATGAAGTGGAAAATGCACAATAACTGAAAAGAGATGTGTGCGTTGAGCGAAGAGTGTTTTAAAGTGACACAATGGGACAGTTCAGCTAAGATAAGTGCTTAAGCAAGCTAGTAAGTGCGCCTGAAATTATGCCGCAAAGTATGTATGCGCCTAAAATTATATTAAAAAATATATGGGTTGAGTAGGGGCTTTAAAAGTATATTTTAGAATTTAGGTATGTATGTGAATCGGCTTTCCAAGCTGTAAAGTCACTCACACAGTCACTCAGCGCTCAATCACTGTTGTCGACAAACTTGCTCCGAAATTTATACCACCAACAGCAACTTGCAGCTGAAAGTATGCTTTAACTGTCTTTCAACAATGCGTACAACATGCCAGCAAATGACGAGGAAATTATTATTTCCCATAGCTTACATATAGGCGCACAATGTAAGCCTTTGAAAGCACACTCAAAACTGGCGTCAG
Organism: Rhagoletis pomonella; assembly: GCF_013731165.1. Taxonomy (NCBI): domain Eukaryota; kingdom Metazoa; phylum Arthropoda; class Insecta; order Diptera; family Tephritidae; genus Rhagoletis; species Rhagoletis pomonella. Next base: position 12,576,478 of record NW_023458567.1, on the reverse strand, counting down.
CACAGGTTGAACGGAGCGTTGACATGATTTTAGAACGCACTTAAGTGCGAAAGAGTTGGCGCCCCAAATAGACAGACAGACAGCAGCAATACACTCAAACTACACTAACAACAATTTTGCCAGAGAAAAAAACCCTAACAATGCCACAGGAAGTAGTAGGAAAAACATTGTCTACAGACGCCGTCAACGTCGCCGCCGCCGCCGCCGTTGTCGCTTTTTGCTTCTTTCCGGCCTGTTGTAAAATAGAATTTTGCTGGCAGCGCCACCACCGAGTGGCAAGCGGAGGTTGTGAAATTGCGCGCAGCGATTGTCTAAAGCGTGAAAAAATTGCCATGCAGTGTTGGCACAAGAAGGATAAAAAATCGCGGAAAGTGTGGGGCACTGACAAGTTACTTTTCGACACAGCCGTCGCCACCGCCACTGCGTTGCAAGTAGCTGCACATTGTCTGTTGTTTTACTGCTGTGTGTGTGTGTGTGCGAGTTTGCAATTTTTCACAGCAACGTAATTATGCGCAGTTACTCGGCATAGTAAAAGGCTGACTCCCTTTAAAATGCCCGAAAAAAATGTCCCAAAAAAAAAAAGTCGCCTTTGTTGCGTAAAACTTTTTCACTGCTAGCTGCCATGTTTTGCATGCATTTTCCTGAGTAAAAATAAAAAATTAAATAAACGCAAATAAGCGAAAACATATTTACGTAATAGCGCACAACTTTCGTCCGCTGTCGGCCAGCTCTACCCGTGTACGCTGCTATTTATTTCGACCTGCAAGCCGCACCTGTATGCGCCAAGCAAATTTTTGCACATTTACCCCCTATAAATAGGCTACATTTTTTCATTGTAAAGAATTTGGTATTCAACGTGAAGCTTTTTATTTTCCTTCGTAGGCAGCGTTGTGCGTTTAAGTGTCAGCGCACTGTAGCTATTATTATTGTTGTTTTTGTTTTGCATTTGCATTTTTACCCCAAACAGCGCGTCAGCCTCCTACCTTTTTGCGTGTATTTTTCAACTATTTTCATTCAGTTTTTTGCGCTTTTGTATGCCTGTCTGCCCTGTCTGCTAGGCTGTCGCTCTATTTCTTTGTGTCTCTGTGTTGCTGTTTTTTTGCTCCGCATTTTTTTTTGCTGGTTGGTGGTATTACTAGGCCTCCTCTCCTTTCCCCTCCTCGCATGTCACTCGCATTGTATGCAAAATACTTTTACTGTGATTATTGTTATTATGCCATTGGATTGCCGAGGAAAAGTTAGTCGAAATTAAATTTATGTCAAATAAGGTTAATCTTATTTGCATTTCGCTGGCGAAGTGATTTAAAATTTGACTTCATATTGAATTCTTTTTACAGACTTTTGCAGTTCAAACGAAAAAGCGATAAACATTTTGTTGAATGCAAGTAATAGCCTAAAAGTATGCAGGTAAAAATATTGTCTACTGACACGTGTACAGCATTCTACCCCTAAAATTATATTTCTTAGGCTTTGTGTATGCTTTAAATCCTTTCAGTTAGGGGAGTTGCGTTGGATGCTATGCCAACGGGTTCTATGTGTGCCGGTTTGTTTTTATTCTCAGAGCAAAAAATTCAAAGAAATTGGCTCAAGCACCGCATCAGAATCTGCAATGACAATGAAATTGAGTTTAAGTCTGTGAACAACGATTTTACTTCATCAAAATTTGTTCGAAAATTATACAAAGACCCTTTGGCAGTGCTTTAGGCAATGGCTGTATGTATACTCAATAGAATCATGGACTCACGAATTTATGGGAAACGATTGATGGATCGTGGTCCTCGGACATCGTTGGCTTGGTGTGCACCCTAAGAGAGTTACAAAATGCATCTTAAACAACTTTCGATTCCCGAACGTCAATATGAAAGAAGGAAAAGCAACAACTTCTTACATACCTGTCCGGGACAATATCTGTCGATAACCCAGCGAGGTTTCGTTACATATGTAGGTCCAGCTGGCTAACTATGCTGGCCACATGAGAACGATTTAGGCCCTTAACATTAACGAAGAAACTACGAGCAGATAACTGATCTCATACCAAGAGCAGTGTTGAAAAATATACCAGTTTTAAAAAAAAAAATTTTGTGCGAATACCATTGCATACAGTGGGCTAGGCACTCGCCAAGGAAGTGCTCTTTAGCCTTGTCATCCGTTTCGCATTTCCATCATACCTTTTAATTCGTTATCTCAAGGCATGTATAACGGCAAGTATGTAGTTTATTTGTTGCAGACCAACTAAAAGCTTAGTGTCTTTCATGTTAGTTAAGAGATAAAAGGAACTTTGTCCCTACATATAAATAGTTACTGAAGCCCAGTAACCTTGCGTTTTGATCAACACCCTTTCAGCTTGCTGGCTCGTGTTTTTTACTGCTTGCACTGGCAGCGGCACATCTTCTTTTGGTGCATCTGCTGAACGAACACCTTAACAGCTCCGCTGAGGTGGCAATAACCTCTATCTGGAAAATGCTACAATACTTTGACAGCTTGCATTTGCTTGGCAATTTAAAACCCAGCTGTATAGACATGCACTGAGTCATCAGCCGCTAGTCTTCTAAATACCTCAATAGTGGCTTCCTTATTTGCTCTGAAGTATGTAGAAATCCATAAGTCTGTTCATCTAAGAATGGTGGAAACAGTTTTGAAAGCGATATTATAGTTCGGCGGAAAATGCAACAGTGTATTGACTGCTGTCGTCATAGCGGTTCTTATGATTTCATTTTATTTATAGCTATCCACCATATAGACGCCAGCTGCAGCCCAGAATCTGTATACAAGCAAAGCGCGCCCTCTCCTCTACATTGAGCCGCCAAGACAGTTTGTGATTGAGTATTATTTCAAGGTACTTCGGGCTTTGCTTTTAATGAAATTTCATTTTCCTGAGCTTAGATCTAGGCCACACCGGAATTTTATTTCTTAGAAAAATGTATTAGGCGGTAGAGTGACGGAGACATCATAGGCTGTAAGCACAGAAGGACTTTCTTCCATTTTCTTGGGTATCTTGTTGACCACCAGCAATCCAAACAGGGGCTGAAGAAAGGACCCTCGGGGGCTGGCTTTGCTTATTGGTTTAGTCATTTCATACATTCTCTATTGCGTCTTCTTACCATGCAGACTCCGAGAAACCGAAGCACTGAAGTTAGATGGGGCATTTGAAATCCACTTAGTCGAATTTCGGTGTTAGGGACATATGTTTGCCTCATCAACACTCAGACGCGAGAGGTAACTGTTAACACGACTGCACCATAAAGAAGTGAGCTGCGCCTAGGTACGACGGGTTTCGTATGGGCCATCAAAATTGACTAACCGCGCCGCGTTTAAAATTATATGTTTGGTGCTTAGTTGCGAGGGATGAACGGTTATATGGCATTCGACTTTTCTCTTCAATTCGCGCAGGTACCAGAAGTGATGCCCGGCCGACATAAGGTAGAAAAATCTTGTCTACATAGGACGGCGTGGTGGAACATTTATAGATTTTCCATTGGGTATGGCTGGTTGCGACTGCCCGGTTCCCAAGTGTAATCCGGAAAGGAATTGGGAATTTCGCAGGTGTATGTTGGGAAATAAAAGAGCAGATTGCGGATTTTTATTCTTGGAAGTTTAGGGCCTTTCAAGTAAACGTTGAAATCGAGGAATATACACAGTTACTGTCTAAAATGTTATATGAAAATCTCAGTTAGACTTATGGATTTATTTATAAATATTAAAGTAAAATTAAAAAGTTATAAAGTCACATTTGCATAAAAATTTTCTATTTGTGAAGCAGTTAAAGCCTTCTTTGTTTTTAATGAATTTGAGTTTAAGACTTTGTTATGAACCAGCCGCAGTTATTTCTCCACGTAAGAAAATACATAGAATAGAGAAAGACTCGCCAACGCGACATCATCAAATAGGCTTTAAATTTTACATGCTCGAGTTTCGCATCTCCAATCAAATGAAAGCAAAATAATACAAATATATTTATTTCCAGTGCATTAAAATTCACAACCTTATCTTGTCCTTAGCCTGGCGTATTTGCTGAAATCGCCCAAGGGCGCAATTGTCGTAGGATATGAATCGCTTCTGTGTACACACATTTGCATACACTCAACGCAGTTTCTTCAAGCACAAATTTACACGCAGCCACTATTGTGAATTGAACTGACGCATAAATAAATAAATAACTATACGAATATCAATGTGCACGCGGCGACACGACACTGCTCATTAGCGAGCGAGCTACGACAATTGTACGCAACCTGTGCGCGTCGCATCAAAGTTCATTTGAATATTTCTACTTGTTCCGGTGCAAATATCCGGGCTGCGCAATTGTCAAGGATACAATGCAAATCAGGCGAAAGAAAGACATTGACTTGGACTCGCACACGTAGGTTGTCCTGGATGAATGGAAGGAGAACTAAAAATGGTTGAGCAAATAGAAGGAGATTGAGAGAGAAAGGTAGGGCGGGAGAGATGGAGCGAGAGTGGATTAAAGTGGGAACAAAGTTACAGAGGGGAACAAAGCACAATTTAAAGGCAATTTCCTTTGAAGAAAATAATTGTTTCATAATATTTTTCGCCTGAAATTAGGCAACAAATTTCTTAGCGCGAAAGAATCAAATACCTCGTACATCGTCTTCAACCGACTTTACCTTAAGTTTTTTTTTAACATACAAATACAATAAACACCAACTACAACTAAATATGAACTTATATGTGGACCAAGTTTAGTTTTGCGATTTAAGTTGCATATTTTTTAGCTTAATTGAGCTAATTAAAACCTGGTTGATGTGTGAACAATTTTTAAATACAGCAACAGTATTCAAGTACAAAAAAATTATTTAAAATATCGAGTTTCCCCTGAAATTCTGAAATTTCCACACATAACTTGCGTTGCCTACTGTTAGGCGAAATTAAAAAATTTCTGTGCACTTATACATAAGTTCAACTTAGCAGTAAATTAAATTAATTGTATGCTTTCTGTGTTTGCCTTCATCTCTTTTCGTTATTTCTTTACCCTAGATTTATTTTTAGCCTAACAAAGTAGTACATTTTTTCTAACGTCAAAGAAAAACTTTCAAATGTGCTCTTATCTATTTTTAGGCGCATGTAAATATATGTATGTATATACTACAAGGTATTGGTTTATGTATTTTGAGGGGTTCTGCAAAAAGGCATTCAATAGGCAAAAATCGATATGTGTATCAAGTCTAAGTAAATATTTTCGAATTTCGTTGCATATTTTTAGTCGCGCTTACATAAATTGGGCTTGAACTAGCCGACGGCAGTAACACTCAATATTAAATTATTGCCTTAAATGATCAGTTGCTTTTTGCATACCACAAATATTGTTGCTTACGACTTGCGGCATACTTTTAGGGGTGCTGAAATTATTTTTGAATACAGTGCGCGCTATCCATTGCAACTTCAAGGCCGTTAACCTATAATTAAAAATCTTTCTTGTTTCTTGAGGTCGGTAAAAATATTAATTATTTTAAAGAACAAATAAGGAAAAGGTGATTTTTACAACTTAATTTTTTACCATTTTTTTCGTACAAAAGTTTTTCTGTTTGAATAATTTTTCTACGTAAAAAAAAGGACTAAATTAAAAAAAAATCTGTTTGCATTATTTCTGATTTTGATAAGAATATATAATTTTTTATTTATTCATAAACAAACATTCTTACAAAAATACAACTTTCAGAAGAAAATCTTCACAAAAAATACTTTATACTTAAAGTTCAGTTTTAAGAAGGATTTTTTTTAAATATTTTATTCTTATTTTCTGCAAGAAAATGCAAAAAGACAAGCAAATCCATTCATTTTCCTCAAAACTGTAACCCAAAAATTTTGCTTCCCTACAATATTTTTTTTATTTGGATAATTATTTTTGCTTTTTGTAAAAATATTCTTTTTAAAAAAAATTTTTTCCTAAACAAATATTCTCACAGAGATAATTTTCAGAAAGAATAAAAAAATATACATATTTTTTCCCCTAAAATTAAGTTTTGCAAAAGTAATTTTTTAGAGAATTTTTTCCTTAATATTTCTTAGCTAAAAATTTTTCCAAAGAAAAATGTTTCAAAAATTTATTGTTTTCTTTAACTCATATTTCTTCAAAGACTAATATTTTTCAAATCCATTGTTATGTTCCTTTTTAGTTTTGATAAAAATATTTACTTTGTATTTCTAAAATTTTATGATAAAAATAACTTAATCAAAATGGGACACATTAAAAAACCCGAAACAGTTTTCTTATGAGCCAGGATATTCTTTGGGAAGCATGGTTCCCTTGGTCTTGAAAGGGTTAAGGCCATGAGTAGTGTTAAGTTTTAAAATGTTGGACTAACTTTTGATTTCAATAAGTATTGCTGCTTAAGTTTTGGACTGTACTTTTGGGGGTAATGATGTTATTTTCAAATGCAAAAAGCATGGCTACTAATTAATTAAGTTAATATTAAAGCCATTTTGAAAAATTTCATAGGAAAGCATTTTTTTTTTAATTTCTTGCCTACTTTTGGGATAACGGGAACAAATTATAAACTTTCTTTGCCTATTTTCCGGCATGCCAAGCTTCTTTTAATTCTTTTATATCAGTCGTTTATTTTGAAAGTGGCATAATTTCCGTTTGACTTCAGTGATCATTTACCTGTATCCGAACGCGTCTGTTATTCCTTCAACTTCAAAAGGAGCTAACTTTAGATGCTAAGCTGCTGAACGAATCAGCTGTGAAAATTTGTTGCCTATTTAAGGCAACTCAGCCACTTTTGGGACCCTCAAGGATAATTTTTTTAGATTTACAGCAAAAATCGTTAAAAATTATTCCCACGCTGTTGTATTTGGACGAAATAAATCTATCGATTGTGGCGATAAGTAGGATTCCCATGCGGCCATGCTATTTGCCAAGTTTAAAAATCTTTCCCTCTAAAATAGCCATCTTGGATACCTACTGTTGTTCCAACCTCCACTTTTAAATACAATTTAGTTACAGACGCCACGTGGCATACTTTCGCGCGTAATCGCAAACTTTTCGCAACTCTCTTTGAATTAATGCAAATCTCGCTTCTGCCACATCGACGGCCTAAACCAACTTTCGCTCCCAAACCAACAAATATTTATTAGCTACGGTCGTCTGTATTGTAAAACCACCTAAAATTATGCAACAGCAATTCGTAAGAAAACTTTAAATGAAGTGCAAATCAATGCGGCCACCCAACAGCAACAACAATAACAACAACAAGCTGTGCAAAATTTTTACCTTCGCAGTGAAATGCAAAACGCAAAACAAACTACAAAAACTGCTCGGCAAAAGGCAAAAGTTTTTAACTTCATCAGCCAGCAGTCAGCAGTCTAACCCAGAATGCGAAATCGCCCACTAGCTCTTACTTTAACTCTACTTTAAATGAATTTTTTGTTCAAAATAGTTTCTTTGTTGCCTGTTTTTTTAGTTTCTATGTTCTACTATAGTAGAGCTTAATTAAAATTACATGGCAGCCCAAAATGAGTGTCGCCGTCCAGCCGGAAACTGTGCTGATAATGTTCTATATCCACTGACCCATACCACACCATTTTATATGTATCTACATATATCTGTATTTGTATGTATGTATAGCTATCTCACTCTCACACTTCATTACGTCGGCTTTGTGTTTGGGCTTTCGCCTGAAAATAGTTAACGAAAAGTTCGAAATACTAAATAAACTTTGCCATTTTGTTGCGCTGCTGTTGCCGCTCCTACTGCTGAGCGAAAACTTTATTTTCGCAGGGATAACAACACCTAGTAGTATGTAGATAATTAAGAGCCTCAAAGGAGGCGGATTGCATGTTGACGCAATTTAAGCTGCTTACAGTAGCAGGTGGATTTGATTTAGTTGGTAAAGGATTTACTTGGTAAAGCGACTATTGAAAATACTCGCATGTATGAAAGTTTGTCGAATTTTCTAGCTAAAATTTTTTAATTGCTTGCAATTTTGTGTAGTTATGAAATACGTTTCAATTTATTCAGTGTTTATTAAAAGCCGTAAAAGGTAAATAAATACGAAAAAAATTTGACCCACTTTTAGGCTATAGGTTTTTTTTTTCGTATTAATAAAAACATTTGGTTTACATGTGTTTTCCAAAATTTTGTTGACGGGAATTAAAATAACTAAATGTGTAGAATTAGGAAAAAAACTAACAAGCAAATGAAATAACTTAAATAAATTGCATATTTTTAGGCGTAATAACTTAAAATGTAAATAGTGTGGTAAAAGTAATTGCTATTAAAATATTGTAAACACCTGATGTTAAGTAGCGGAAAAAATTGGGTAAAAACTAATGTATATTTTTAGTTGTATAACATGTGAAAGTTTAATAAAATCGCTTAAATTCGAAAATTTAAAAGGAATTCACAGTTTGATAACTACAATTCTTTATTGATAACAATTATTTAGCGCATATGCAAAAAAGTAGCATACTTTTAGGCACACAACTACAAAGCAGTTAAGCGAAGGTTTACAAAAAAAA
>NW_023458567.1:12555489-12567900 GCF_013731165.1 Rhagoletis pomonella | reverse complement strand
ACATAAAAAAATAAATAAAAATATTCCGACGAATTGATAACCTCCTCGTTTTTTTGAAGTCGGTTAAAAAAGGCTACGAAGTCAGACCTACAGCTCTGAGCCTATGGCTTGAAATTAAATACTAAATTTAGTCGCAAAAACGCTCATCTGGTCACTCTTATACACATACATCTATACTCATGTGTGTGTGTAAATAATTTTAATATAATTTAAGTAATTTTTATGGGTAAATGACCTTTTTTGATTAGTTAGATATGAATTTGTGACTTTTGAACTGTGAAATTTGCTTATAACTATGAAACTCAATCAAATCTATATGAAAATTTCTTTTTGCTAATATTGTTGGGGTCTTCATTCGATTGAACACTTATTCTATTGCTGAGCATTTCAAGTGCTATCTATATGCATATAGATATATACAAATTAATATAAAAATGGAGCCGTTTTTTGTTAAAACTTGGCTCAAAAACTACTCAACGGATTTCAATCAAATTCCGATAGTATATGCCTTAGACCCGCGACACGGTCATAGGCTATATGTATGAATAATTCCAAAGTGTGTTCTCGACCGCGAACGGCTATATAAAAGTTATTTAAATGAAAAGTCAAAGGAAAAGAAAATAAAACGACACGAAATATTTAAGTTAGTAAAAAAATGCCGGTCTATCTGGTAAATGCACCTTCCTAGATGATTGCTGCCACCAACAATCCCAGACAAAGGGATCGTGTTACCTTCCGTTTACCGTAGAAAATGTTGTAGGGTCTAAAAGTATGTATGTAAATGCCTAAAAGCGTATTACTATGTACTACCTAAAAACTTGCAGCCCGAAAATTTAATAATTCATTACGCTACTAAAGTGATTTTGGGTGAGCTTCAGCTGAAATGGATTGCTATTTTGCATTTTTCAATGCCGTAAAGTATGCAAGAAGTAAAGCAAATAATGAAAAGTGTTTTTGGTATAAAATACAAATTTTTAATAGAAAAGTTTGGCAATTTTAGTAAAATAAATAAACATGGTACTAATGAAAAATTTTACATAAATTTTGACATACTTTTGGGCGTTTAATATCTAAAGAAAAAACTTAGGTAGATTTCATGAATTTTTGTTGCAAAATAATGATGAATCCTAAAATTATGAAATACTAATTAGAATTTAATTCTAATTTGATTGAAATAAACGAATACATTTTTGTGCCATTGTTCAATTCCAAAAAGTGTACAATATCAAAACGAAATGTTATCCAAGTACTTTTGGAAATTGGTATTTTTTGATTGATTTAACTACAGAAATTCGGCGTTAATTAACAGAAAAAATATAAAAAAAAAAATTTTCTGTAAAATCTCCCAAACATATGCAAAAATATTTATTGCATTTACACCTAAGCAGCGAAATATGTATACCGATGTATGTTCAAAGAATAATAGAAATATTTAGTATTTTTTTAAGAGCTAAATGGAGCGTGTTGTTAATGTAATTTATTCAACAAAAATTCATAGGTTTTACAAATCGAAAAAAAATGTAAAAAATTATAAAACTAACTGAACACAAAAATAAAAATTTTTACAAAAACAAACCGGTAAAAACGTAAGAATAATTTCCAGGAAGATTAAAAAAATCAACATTTTTAATTAAAGCAGCGAAATATGCCGATAAATTTTCAAAGAATAATAGAAATATTTAGTATTTTTTAAAGAGCTAAATGGAGCGTGTTGTTAAGGTAATTTATTAAACAAAAATTCATAGGTTTTAGGAATCAAAAAGCAAAATGAAAAAGTGGATGCTTTTAATGGAGGTGAAGAATCGTGGTTTTTGTAAAACTAACTGAACACAAAAATAAAAGTTTTCAAAAATCATTCAATGAAAATGTTCTAATAATTTCCAGGAAAATCCCACAAAAGTAATAAAAATTGGGGCATATTTTTAGGATTTACATTGACATTGTTCAGCTACATTCACGTTTTTTTATAAATGTTTAGTTTAGTCGTTTCTAAAAAGTATAAACTCTTTTTTCCACTATTAACCTAAACAAATTTTTCAAACGCTCAAAAATATGCAATGTATACATATGTATGTAGTAGAAGAAAGCACGAACGAAGCGTGCGTTGTCTTCTTACAATGGAAATTTGTCAGCGCCTAGAAGTATGAGGCACAGAGCATATATTTTCTTAAGTTCATACTTTGCTTTTAACAGTTAGAAACAGAGCAATTCTATAAAAAGCAGAATAGCAGTAATCTAAAGTTGCATGAATTTTTACTAAAATGCTTAAAAGTATTCCATATTTTTTAAACAGCGTCACTAGGGAAACGATTTACAAAAAATTGAAGTCTCAATTCATTTGGCCTTAAATTAGTTTTCGCTTTTTCGAAATTATGATTTTTTTCGCGCCTTAAATTATGCTTTAAAAATTATACTTCCTTAAATTCGCATTTGGCAATTGAAAATTAGAAGCACAGTCAAATTTATAAGTATATGTACGGCCGACATATTTAAGTTTGTGAAATTTACACTAAACTGCCTGAAAGTATACAACACATTTCTTACCCTACATATTTGTTAAATTGACTATGGCTTATATGTGGCAAGATATGATAGATATTATGTCACACTTCATTTGGCTGTAAAGAAGTTTTTTATACTTTGCTTTATGATTTATTAGCGCCTTAAAGTATACATGGGGAAGTCGAGTTTTCTTAAATGCGCAATTTGCAACTTAAGATTAGAAACAGAGTTAAATTAATAACTCGAAGTAGAAATCTTAAATTAAATGCAATTTATACGCAAATGCCCAAAAGTATGCAATACACTCTTTACACTTCACAACTGGAAAAGTGACTAAAGCGTGTACGTGTGGCTCAAAATTCACGTCACATTTTGTTTGGCTGTAAAAAATTACGGGTTTTTGAATTAAATTTTTTTTTGGCGCAGAAAAGTATGCATCAGAGAGTATAGTTTTTCTTATATTCAGACTTTGCTATTAGAAATTACAAACATAGAAAGTTTAAAGTGGACATATACTAAACTTCCTAAAAGTAGGTAAAATTTGTATTACATTTATCAAAAGAAAATTGAGTAAAGCGTCTCTCCGTTTAAAATTTAAAAGTAAAGGAAAATTTAGAGGAATTTCTGATTCTCCTATTTTTACGACACCTAAAAGCCAACTTGTTTGTATTGTGGTGTAATGACATGTCCTTGAGACGAATACTATAAAAAAAGTAAAATTTACAAACAAATATTATCATATAAACCACAATATGGGCAATTTATTTTGCCATGTATAAGCCACTTTTCATGTCATTAGAAATATTTGACGAAAAATTTTGATGACCTTTTAGCATAAATAAAAATATTTACATATATTATATGCAAAGGTATACATTTAGGCGCAAACACAGACTAGACTTTGAAACACAAATTGGCTTTGAGACATGCGGACATGTAAATGAATGCTGTGACGAGGAATTGAAAGGAGACAACCAAGAAGAGGCAAGAGAGAAAAAGAAATGTGGTAAGGGAAAGAAGCTAGGGAAGTAGATGAAGTGGAAAATGCACAATAACTGAAAAGAGATGTGTGCGTGGAGCGAAGAGTGTTTTAAAGTGACACAACTTGACAGTTCAGCTAAGATAAGTGCTTAAGCATGCTAGTAAGTGCGCCTGAAATTATGCCGGAAAGTATGTATGCGCCTAAAATTATATTAAAAAAAATATATATGGGATGAGTAGGGGCTTTAAAAATATATTTTAGAATTTAGGTATGTATCTGAATCGGCTTTCCAAGCTGTAAAGTCACTCACACAGTCACTCAGCGCTCAATCACTGTTGTCGACAAACTTGCTCCGAAATTTACATCACCAACAGCAACTTGCAGCTGAAAGTATGCTTTAACTGTCATTCAACAATGCGTACAACATGCCAGCAAATGACGAAGAAATTATTATTTCCAATAGCCTACATATAGGCGCACTATGTAAGCCGTTGAAAGAATTCTGAAAACCGGCGTGAGCACGGGCTGAATGGAGCGTTGACTTGATTTTAGAACGCACTTAAGTGCGAAAGAGTTGGCGCGCCAAATAGACAGACAGACAGACAGCAGCAACACACTAGCGCTGCACTAACAACAATTTAGCTAGAGAAAAAACCCTAACAATGCCACAGGAAGTAGTAGGAAAAACATTGTCTACAGACGCCGTCAACATCGCCGTCGCCGCCGCCTGTCGCTTTTTGCTGTTTTCCGGCCTGTTGTAAAATAGAATTTTGCTGGCAGCGCCACCAACGAGTGGCAAGCGGAGGTTGTGAAATTGCGCGCAGCGATTGTCTAAAGCGTGAAAAAATTGCCATGCAGTGTTGGCAGAATAAGGATAAAAAATCGCGCAAAAATTGTGCGGCACTGACAAGTTACTTTTCGACACAGCCGTCGCCACCGCCACTGCGTTGCAAGTAGCTGCACATTGTCTGTTGTTTTACTGCTGTAAGTGTGTGTGCAATTTTTCACAGCAACGTAATTATGCGCAGTTACTCAGCATAGTAAAAGGCTGCCTCCCTTTAAAATGTCAGAAAAAAAAAATTTCCCCAAAAATAGTCGCCTTTGTTGCGTAAAACTTTTTCACTGCTAGCTGCCATGTTTTGCATGCATTTTCTTGAAGACAAATAAAAAATTAAATAAACGCAAATAAGCGAAAACATATTTACGAAATAGCGCACAACTTTTGGCCGCTATCGGCCAGCGCTCCTATTTATTTCGACCTGCAAGCCGCACCTGTATGCGCCAAGCAAATTTTTGCACATTTACCCCCTATAAATAGGCAACATTTTTCCATTGTAAAGAATTTGGTATTCAACCTGAAGTTTTTTCTTTTCTTCGTAGGCAGCGTTGTGCGTTTAAGTGTCAGCGCACTGTAGCTATTATTATTGTTGTTTTTGTTTTGCATTTGCATTTTTACCCCAAACAGCGCGTCAGCCTCCTACCTTTTTGCAAGTATTTTTTCAACTATTTTCATTCAGTTTTTTTGCGCTTTTGTATGCCTGTCTGCCCTGTCTGCTAGGCTGTCGCTCTATTTCTTTGTGTCTCTGTGTTGCTGTTTTTTTTGCTCCGCATTTTTTTGCTTGTTGGTGGTATTACAAGGCCTCCTTTCCCCTCCTCGCATGTCACACGCATTGTATGCAAAATACTTTTACTGTGATTATTGTTATTATGCCATTGGATTGCCGAGGAAAAGTTAGTCGAAATTAAATTTATGTCAAATAAGGTTAATCTTATTTGCATTTCGCTGGCGAAGTGATTTTAAATTTGACTTCATATTGAATTCTTTTTACAGACTTTTGCAGTTCAGACGAAAAGGAGATACACATTTTGTTGAATGCAACTAATAGCCTAAAAGTATGCAGGTAAAAATATTGTCTACTGACACATGTACAGCATTCTACCCCTAAAATTATATTTCTTAGGCTTTGTGCTGAAAAGTATGCTTTAAATCCTTTCAGTTAGGGGAGTTGTGTTGGATGCTATGCCAACGGGTTCTATGTGTGCCGGTTTGTTTTTATTCTCAGAGCAAAAAATTCAAAGAAATTGGCTCAAGCACCACATCAGAATCTGCAATGACAATGAAATTGAGTTTAAGTCTGTGAACAACGATTTTACTTCATCAAAATTTGTTCGAAAACTATACAAAGACCCTTTGGCAGTGATTTAGGCAATGGCTGTATGTATACTCAATAGAATCATGGACTCACGAATTTATGGGAAACGATTGATGGATCGTGGTCCCCGGACATCGTTGGCTTGGTGTGCACCCTAAGAGAGTTACAAAATGCATCGTAAACAACTTTCGATTCCTGAACGTCAATATGAAAGAAGGAAAAGCAACAGCGAGGTTTCGTTACATATGTAGGTCCAGCTGGCTAACTATGCTGGCCACATGAGAATCCTTTAGGCCTTTAACATTAACGAAGAAACTACGAGCAGATAACTGATCTCGTACCAAGAGCAGTGTTGAAAAATAAACCAGTTTTTAGAAAAAATTTTTGTGCGAATACCATTGCATACAGTGGGCTAGGCACTCGCCAAGGAAGTGCTCTTTAGTCTTCTCATCCGTTTCGCATTTCCATCATACCTTTTAATTCCTTATCTCAAGGCATGTATAACGGCAAGTAGTTTATTTGTTTGCAGACCAACTAAAAGCTTAGTGTCTTTCATGTTAGTGAAGAGATAAAAGGAACTTTGTCTCTACATATATAGTTACTGAAGCCCAGTAACCTTGCGTTTTGATCAACACCTTTCCAGCTTGCTGCCTCGTGTATACATAGGTCGTGTTTCCGTTTTACTGCTTGCACTGGCAGCGGAACATCTTCTTTTGGTTCATCTGCTGAACGAGCACCTTAACAGCTCCGCCGAGGTGGCAATAACCTCTATCTGGAAAATGCTTCAAACCTTTGACCGTTTGCATTCCCTTGTCCATTTAAAGCCCAGCTGTATAAACATGCACTGAGTCATCAGCCGCTAGTCTTCTAAATACCTCAATAGTGGCTTCCTTATTTGCTCTGAAGTATGTAAAGATCCATGATTACTTAGTCTGTTCATCTAAGAATGGTGGAAACAGTTTTGAAGTCCGGCGGAAAATGCAACAGTGTATTGACTGCTGTCGTCATAGCGGTTCTTATATTTTCATTTTATTTATAGCTATCCACCATATAGACGCCAGCTGCCGCCCAGAATCTTTATACAAGCATATCGCGCCCTTTGCTCTGCATTAAGCCGCCAAGACAGTTTGTAATCGAGTATTATTTCAAGGTACTTTGTTGCTTTTAATGAAAATTCATTTTCCTGAGCTTAGATATAGGCCAGACCGGAATTTTATTTCTTAGAAAAATGTATTAGACGGTAGAGTGATGGAGACATCATAGGCTGTAAGCTCAGAAGGGCTTTCTTCCATTTCTTGAGTATATTGTTGGCCAATGCGTCTTCTTACCAGGCAGACAGCATCAACGAATTTAATTTGTTTAATCAGATGCTGCTAGACTCTACTTTCGAAAATCGATTTGCTAAGTGGAAAACGGACGGAGGTGCTTAGACTTCTAGTAGGTATCAACAGCGAACCACGCTTCAGACACGAATTTATGCTGGATTTCCACTAGGCATTAAATGGCAAAAATGACAAATAACAAAGTCGGGCATTAAAAAAAAATCGAGTCATTATATCAAAAAAATAGTTATTAAATTCATTTCCACATAGCATTTTTTAAATGGCATACATTTTTTGTCATTTAAATGCCTAGTGGAAATTCGGCATTACACTCAATAAGTCCGACAGACGAAATAGCGAGAAAATTTTTCAATTGTGTACGTTCGAACAGGCAGTACTCTCAACTAGATCCAAAGCAACTAGTATCAGTAGTACCAGGTTTATTAAGAGTTGAAAAAACAGATATTAGTCGACTTACTACAGAAAGTTTGACTCAGAACTTTGAAATCAAAATAAAGCCAGGTTTCTTTACTTAACTTGTACAGTGGCAGCATGAAAAACGAAATGGATATCCCTCGAGTGGCTTTTAACGCAGCTGTGAGAGCAAGAAGATGGCGGAGGATCTTTATACTGTGCTTCAAGCCTAATACTCCTTATATAATGCCATCAGGCCCCTTCGCCTTCGTCCTCTGACTCCGAGAAACCGAAGCACTGAAGTTAGATGGGACATTTGAGATCCGCTTAGTGGAATTTCGGTGTTAGGGACATCTGTTTGCCTCATCAACATTGAGACCCGAGAGATAACTGTTAAGATGACTGCACCATAACGAAGTGAGCTGCGTCTAGGTACTATGGGTTTCGCATGGACCATCAAAATTGACTAACCGACTAAATAGGCTTTAAATTTTACATGCTCGAGTTTCGCATCTCCAATCAAATGAAAGCAAAATAATACAAATATATTTATTTGCAGTGCATTAAAATTCACAACCTTATCTTGTCCTTAGCCTGGCATATTTGCTGAAATCGCCCAAGGGCGCAATTGTCGTAGGATATGAATCGCTTCTGTGTACACACATTTGCATACACTCAACGCAGCTTCTTCAAGCACATATTTACACGCAGCCACTATTGTGAATTGAACTGACGCATAAATAAATAAATAACTATACGAATATCAATGTGCACGCGGCGACACGACACTGCTCATTAGCAAGCGAGCTACGACAATTGTACGCAACCTGTGCGCGTCGCATCAAAGTTCATTTGAATATTTCTACTTGTTCCGGTGCAAATATCCGGGCTGCGCAATTGTCAAGGATACAATGCAAATCAGGCGAACGAAAGACATTGACTTGGACTCGCACACGTAGGTTGTCATGGAAGAATGGAAGGAGAACTAAAAATGGTTGAGCAAATAGAAGGAGATTGAGAGAGAAAGGTAGGGCGGGAGAGATTGAGCGAGAGTGGATTAAAGTGGGAACAAAGTTACAGAGGGGAACAAAACACAATTTAAAGGCAATTTCCTTTGAAGAAAATAATTGTTTCATAATATTTTTCGCCTGAAATTAAGCAACAAATTTCTTAGCGAGAAAAAATCAAATACCTCGCACACCGTCTTCAACCGACTTTACTTTAAGTTTTTTTTTTTAACATACAAATACAATAAACGCCAACTACAACTAAATATGAACTTGTATGTGGACCAAGTTTACTTTTGCGATTTAAGTTGCAAATTTTTAGGCTTAATTGAGCTAATTAAACCCTAGTTTATTTGCGAACAATTTTTAAATACAGCAACAGTATTCAAGTACAAAAAAAGGATTTAAAATGTCGAGTTTCCCCTGAAATTCTGAAATTTCCGCACATAACTTGCGTTGCCTACTGTTAGGCGAAATTAAAAAATTTCTGTGCACTTATACATAAGTTCAACTTAGCAGTAAATTAAATTAATTGTATGCTTTCTGTGTTTTCTTTCATCTCTTTACGTTATTTCTTTACCCTACATTTATTTTTAGCCTAACAGAGTAGTACATTTTTTCTAACGTCAAAGAAAAACTTTCAAATGTGCTGTTATCTATTGTTAGGCGCATGCAAATATATGTATGTCTATACTAAAAGGTATTGGTTTATGTGCTTTGAGGGGTTCTGCAAAAAAGGCATTCAATAGGCAAAAATCGATATGTTTATTAAATCTAAGTAAATATTTTCGAATTTCGTTGCATATTTTTAGGCGCGCTTACATAAATTGGGCTTGAACTAGACGACGGCAGTAGCACTCAATATTAAATTATTGTCTTAAATGATCAGTTGCTTTTTGCATACCACAAATAATGTTGCTTACGACTTGCGGCATACTTTTAGGGGTGCTGAAATTATTTTTGAATATACTGCGCGCCAAACTTCAAAAAGGCTGTTAACCCTTTCGAGGCCGTAAACCTATAACTAAAAATCTTTCTTGTTTCATGAGGTCGGTAAAAATATTAATCATTTTAAATAACGAATGAGGAAAAAGTGGTTTTTACAACTTAATTCTCTAAAATTTTTTCCTGCAAAAGTTTTTCTGTGTGAATAATTTTTCAGCTTAAAAAAAAGTTATAAGCACTAAATTAAAAGAAAACTGCTTGCATTATTTCTGCTTTTGGTATATTATTATTTTTTAATCTTTTCCTAAACAAATATTCTTACAAAAAGATAATTTTCAGAAGAAAAACTCCACTTCACACAACTTTTTTGCATAAATGTAAAAAGATAAGCAAATCCATTAAATTTCCTCAAAATTGTAACCCAAAAAATTTGCTTCCCTACAAATGTTTGGATAATTATTTCTGCTTTTTGTAAAAATATTCCTTTGAAAATAAATTTTTTCCTAAACAAATATTCTCACAAAAATACAATTTTCAGAAAAAAAGATATTTTATTTCAAAAATTAAGTTTTACAAATTAATTTTCTTAGAGAATTTTTTTCCTTAATATTTCTTATCTAAAAATTTTTCCAAACAAAAATGTTTCAAAAATTTTTTGTTTTCTTTAACTCATATTTCTTCAAAAACCAATATTTTTCAAATCTATTGTATTTTTTTTAGTTTTGATAAAAATATTTTATTTGTATTTCCAAAATTTTATGTTAAAAATAACTTAATAAAAATTGGACACATTAAAAAACAGAAACAGTTTTCTTATGAGCCGAAAAATTCTTTGGGAAGCATGTTTCCCTTGGTCTTGAAAGGGTTAAGGCGATGAGTAGAATTATGTTTTAAAATGTTGGACCTACTTTTGATTTCAAGAAGTATTGCTGCTTAAGTTTTGGACTGTACTTTTTGGGGTAATGAAGTTATTTTTACGTGCAATAAGCATGGCTACTAATTAATTAAGTTAATATTAAAGCCATTTTGAAAAATTTCATAGGAAAGCATTTTTTTTTTTTAAATTCTTGCCTACTTTTGGGATAACGGGAACAAATTTTAAACTTTCTTTGCCTATTTTCCGGCATGCCAAGCTTCTTTTAATTCTTTTATATGAGTCGTTTATTTTGAAAGTGGCATAAGTGCCGTTTGACTTTAGTGATCATTTACCTGTATCCGAACGCATCTGTTATTCGATCAACTCCAAAAGAAGCTAAATTTAGATGCTAAGCTGCGGAACGAGTCAGCTGTGAAAATTTGTTGCCTATTTAGGGCAAATCAGCCACTTTTTGGACGCTCAAGGACGGTTTTTTAGATTTACAGCAAAAATCGTCAAAAATTATTTCCACGCTGTTGCTTTTGGACGAAATAAATCTATCGATTGTGGCGATAAGTAGGATTCCCATGCTGCCGTGCTATTTGCCAAGTTTAAAAATCTTTCTCTCTAAAATAGCCATCTTGGATACCTACTGTTGTTCCAACCTCCACTTTTAAATACAATTTAGTTACAGACGCCACGTGGCATACTTTCGCGCGTAATCGCAAACTTTTCGTAACTCTCTTAGAATTAATGCAAATTTCGCTTCTGCCACATCGACGGCCTAAACCAACTTTCGCTCCCAAACCAACAAATATTTATTAGCTACGGTCGTCTGTATTGTAAAACCACCTAAAATTATGCAACAGCAATTCGTAAGAAAACTTTAAATGAAGTGCAAATCAATGCGGCCCCCACCAGCAGCAACAACAACAACTACAACAAGCTGTGCAAAATTTTTACCTTCGCAGTGAAATGCAAAACGCAAAACAAACTACAAAAACTGCTCGGCAAAAGGCAAAAGTTTTTAACTTCATCAGCCAGCAGTCAGCAGTCTAACCCAGAATGCCAAATCGCCCACTAGCTCTTACTTTAACTCTACTTTAAATGAATTTTTTGTTCAAAATAATTTCTTTGTTGCCTTTTTTTTTAGTTTCTATGTTCTACTATAGTAGAGCTTAATTAAAATTACATGGCAGCCCAAAATGAGTGTCGCCGTCCAGCCGGAAACTGTGCTGATAATGTTCTATATCCACTGACCCATACCACACCATTTTATATGTATCTACATATATCTGTATTTGTATGTATGTATAGCTATCTCACTCTCACACTTCATTACGTCGGCTTTGTGTTTGGGCTTTCGCCTGAAAATAGTTAACGAAAAGTTCGAAATACTAAATAAACTTTGCCATTTTGTTGCGCTGCTGTTGCCGCTTCTACTGCTGAGCGAAAACTTTATTTTCGTAGGGATAACAACACCTAGTAGTATGTAGATAATTAAGAGCCTCAAAGGAGGCGGATTGCATGTTGACGCAATTTAAGCTGCTTACAGTAGCAGGTGGATTTGATTTAGTTGGTAAAGGATTTACTTGGTAAAGCGACTATTGAAAATATTCGCATATTCGCATGCATGGAAGTTTGTCGAGCTTTCTACCTAAAATTTTTTAATTGCTTGCAATTTTGTGTAGTTATGAAATACGTTTCAATTTATTCAGTGTTTATTAAAAGCCGTAAAAGGTAAATAAATACGAAAAAATTTGACCTACTTTTAGGCGTTGAAATTGGTTTTTTTTTTTTAGTATAAATAAAAACATCGGGTTACATGTGTTTTCCAAAATTTTGTTGACGGGAATTAAAATAACAAAATGTGTAGAATTAGGAAAAAAACTAAAAAGCAAATGAAATAACTTAAATAAATTGCATATTTTTGGGCGTAATAACTTGAAATGTAAATAGTGTGGTAAAAGTAATTGCTATTAAAATATTGTAAACACCTGATGTTAAGTAGCGGAAAAAATTTAATGAAAACTTATGCATATTTTTAGTTGTATAACATGTAAAAGTTTGATAAAATCGCTTAAATTCGAAAATGTGAAAGGAATTCACAGTTTGATAACTACAATTCTTTATTGATAACAATTATTTAGCCCATATGCAAAAAAGTAGCATACTTTTAAGCGCACAACTACAAAGCAGTTAAGCGAAGGTTTACAAAAAAAACATGCTG
>NW_023458567.1:12552730-12555389 GCF_013731165.1 Rhagoletis pomonella | reverse complement strand
AAAAAAAACATGCTGATATTTTTGCGCATAATTCGCATTGAAAAATGCAACTCAAGTAAAAAAGAAAAATTTCCACACTCTTAGGCGCAACAACTCAAAAATGCGTAAGTTTCTTTACCTGTCTGAAGCTGAATGATGAATTCAGACTTTGTGCTGCATATTTTTAGGCGTTAAGTATGCAAAAGAATTAATGCTGTTGAAGCAAAAGTAATTACTGAAACTCTTTTGCAGTTTATTTCCATGCATTAAGCTTATCAACTCATGCTTGCATACTTTTAGGCGCTTAGATGAAAGAAGAAAATAATATAAAGTTGAAACCTACTTTTTTAGCGGGTATATCAAGTAAATTTAAAATCGCTCTTTTCTAAACGACAACCTCGCCCACCGCGCCCCTGAAAACTAGGTGTTGCCTTTTAACGCTAACGAGGCTTTGTCATGTTGCAATGGTATAGTGAAATGAATCTACAACGTGATGAGCGCTGCCTTACCCACGGGAAAAGCTCTTTTAAGCTTTTTATACATTTTATATAAGCGCGAGCAGAGTAAAAGCTCTCTCTGTCCGTCGCTGATCTACAACCTTTCCTGCCGTACAGGAACCCCACTCACTCTTATCGCCAACGAGACATTTGTTCACCTAGTCACGGCTACTACTATGAGTAAATGCGATTATCTCCTAGAACAATACTGAATCGATCTTGTAAATGGAAACGTTCGAGATATAGAATACATCCAGCAAAAGCTATGCGAGTGACCCACACTCTGGTGAAAACGGACACAATTTCATGGGACCACTTCTTTGGGAGGTTAATGATTTTAGGGAAAACTTCAGTGGAAAATCTTAAAGCTTTAGAGATATAGTGAAAGCTCTGGGGTAATCCTTTACTGGTAGTCACAATGAGCCTCTACCGCACAGGCTCATTGTGACTACCAGTAAAGGATTACCCCAGAGCTTTCACTATATCTCTAAAGCTTTAAGATTTTCCACTGAAGTTTGAAGTGGATTAGGGACCGATCTATTCCAAAAAGGCGTATTTGTGGCCCGACGTCGCAGGGAAAGCTTATTGCATTTATTAAAATCTAGAATCTTGTTTTGGTAGGTGGACCAGGAGGCGATTTATTCGAAAAAATATGATTGTACGAATATACGATTTGCTTGAAATTTAGCACGTAGATGGGTAATTGCTTGGATTAACATATAAGATCATTTTTTCGGTAGGTGGACCAGGGACCGTTCTAATATAAAAAGTCGTAATTTTCAGAAAAATATGAAATTGTTCGCATACCTTTTAGAGCATTGAATTTGGATTTTCCAAGAACACGTAAATTTTCGTTTGCCAATCTTCTATTTATACTAATGAAAGACCGCAATGCAGTCGAAATAAAAAAAAATCAAAAGATCATGAGCTGAGGTCTACTTTAAGGAGCTGATGGAAGTAAAAAGTTTTTAAAAATATGACAATCTATCATCATGACAAGACAGAATTGTATTGCATAATAGCAGGCATACTTTTAGGCGCTTTAGTAATGTGTCGAATCGAACGCATAAGCAAAACTACAACAAATGCACGTGATTTTTGGAAAAAATTTTAGGAACATTTAAAAATTTACTATAAATGCACTCTTCACAAATTAGTACCCTAAAAGTATGCTAGCATTTATTTAAATATTTATTTTTTTTTTTTAATTGTATGGGCACCTCACTCACATAGTATATATTTTGATGATTGATTTGCCTATTTTCGCTTATTACAATCTTTGACACAATAATATTTGACATTTTTGAATTATGTGTAGCGCCAAAAAGTATGCTTGAATTAAGAAGTTATAAAAATATCATCCTTGTGCTCTGGCAGTTGCGCAGGTGATTCGTAATCCCCCAAATAAATCGCTTAGCTTTGCAATGCATCATTAGTAACAACAATAATGCTTTAAACTGCCTAAAAGTAGGCTCAAGTCGCCGCTATTGAAGCAATTGAAGTCACCGCTAAGCAAGATAAATTATGCTTGACTTTGTATAATTTACATCTTTTTATCTGCAACATGTTTTTCCACAGTCGTTACACGCACTTATTTAACAATCATCATGATAAAGCGAATTTCACCGTCACAAATTATGCAATAATTTCCGCTCTAAATATTTTTGGTAATTCCTAATTTGCTTTGTCATGGTTTTTACCAGGTAAAATATCTACACTTCATCTTTTTCCTAATACACAATTTATTCTAAAACTGTGATAACATGCTTTGCAGCCTAAAAGTTGACTTCATTTTTTGTTTGTTTATTTTTTGCTGAAGAATTTTTAAGCTCTTATTTTGTTACAAATTTGCATTATAATGCCTTCTAAAGTACCTGTTTGCAAATTCAAAGTCATTAAGTCGGATGAATTTGCGCATTTCATTTGCCTAGAAATAAGGCACAACAAAAAATATAGCAATAATAAACAGAGTTTGTTTAAAAAGTATTTTTGAAAATATATACATATTTACCAGACACTCATACTTTCGGCCACTTTGTTTTGCTATTTGGCTTTTAAAAGCGCTACTTGAGCAAATATTATGAAGTCGTTTTATTTGCAACAACTTTTAACGATATTAAATCTCTTTGAATATTTGATGAGCACCTGAAAATATGCTATGTTTATTTATGCTCAAGTTGTGT
>NW_023458567.1:12548202-12552630 GCF_013731165.1 Rhagoletis pomonella | reverse complement strand
GATGAGCACCTGAAAATATGCTATGTTTATTTATGCTCAAGTTGTGTACAGATGAACAAAAAGGTATGCTCTTTTTTTTAAATAGATGATACTACCGGACTTTTGTTGTTTGTACTAAAGTGGAGTTTTGAAGCGCCTAAAAGTATGCAACTTTTAAATTACTAAAAAATTTGTGTGCATGCTTGTTGAGCAGTCCAATTAAATTAAGTTTCTAAGTAGCTTACCTAATTTATTTAATTTCGCTACAATTCACTAAATACATATCAATTACTATGAAACCGCTAAAAATTATGCAGTGAAAATTTGCAAATAATATGCAATATGCAATAATTTGCAAAAAAGTTACTAAAACAGTATTGGCATGCAAGTATTTATTAAAGTGTTCTAATGTTTTAATTTTAATGCCTAAAAGTATGCTTCAATTTCAGCGCAATTAGCTTTTGCGTTTTATTTGCCTTTAATAGGTTTTAAATACACTAAATTGGTTTAACAAACTAAAAATATGCAACAATTTAATATGGAAAATGTATTCAAAAGCAAATAATAATTCATCAGCCTAAATATATGCAGTGGAATGGGTAAATTTTTTATTTTAACAAGTGAAATTGATAACTGAAAATGTGTTTAAATCTTTTGAAGGCCGATGTTTGACAGTTTAGATACAAAAGACCAAAAAGTATGCAATGAACTTTCTGAAAACTGCATTACTAAGTTTTATTTTCTTACAGGGAGGCTATTAGTTGCTGATTTGGCATGCCATAGGTGGCAGTAAATCGAGATCACAGTTTTTTAAAGAGTTGTTTGAAAAATGGGGTTTTCCATACATATAATCAAACTGCCTAAAACTATGCTATAGAATATTTTTTAAAACGCATTTTTCGCCTCGTGGCATTGGTTGTGACCTGGTTTGCCGTAAATCCATATTTTGCACATTTTTGCGCCTAAAAATGTGCTTTACTTACATAAAGCCAATCAAATACTAGCATGAATATGAAACTTCTTGCTGTTTTCCTGGCATAACATGCACTCACTCTCTTTTTCTCTTCTACTCAGCGAACTTTCAGGAATTTTTCATTATTTAAGCGCCTAAAAGTATGCAAGTGTTGAACAAAAAATACTTCTCGCATGAAATTTAAATTTTTTATAAAATTTTCTTTTTTCACCTTTGTGTTACGCAGTCATAAATCGTATGCTAAATCATCTTGCGCCTGAAAATATACAATTTCTACCGGAAAAAATATTCTAAATCCTAATCTTTTCTTACGTAATGCTAATCTATTTTATTCGAATAGAAAAAATGCAAATTACATTTAAAAATTGTGTAATTATCAGCAGTCTTAATGCGATTAATTAAGCATGTCATGTGCGCCTAAAAGTATGCATTATTTATTAGCAAAATCCTAGTATTTACAACGTTATTGTCGGTGTGGATTCTTATTTACACCAAAAGTAATAAATTATTTAATTTCTAATTGCATCTTTCCGCAATTTTTTATTTAATTCCTGCGTATGCATAGTTAAATTATTAAACTTTTTCCCATGCATGCAGATAAACTCTAAATTTCACTTGAATTTGACATTCTGTCGCAGTGCGCTGAATTTCATTAAAATTTTAATCTCCCTCTGGTACAGAAGAAGTCCATGTCCTTGCTGTTGGTGAAATACTCAGCTACTTTTTTGCTTCTTGTTATTTTATTTATATATTTGTATGTTTTTTTTTCATTTTATTCTTAAGAATTGCAATCAAGTTCTTTTAAGAATTTACATGCCTAGAAAAGGGTTTTTTCTTTTATTTTCATTTAATTTTTCTACAAATGGCATACATTTACTGTCTTCCACTTGTCACATACACAACTGTGTGCAATTATTCATGCGCTTAAGACATTGACATACAGTCAAATGTATGGTGGATATATATTTACATAAAGACCAATGGGAAAATTAAGCACCTAAGTAAACAAGTAAACATTCATATGTTTGTATTACTCGTATGGCGTGAAAAAAAAAACGTGAACCTCTTTTCACGCAAATTTATAATTGTGGATTTGTGACCTCAATATCACTTGACTACCTCCGGCCCACCGAAGGAATGGATCAGAAGACTCCGTCCAAGAGTAGTTGCATGCAGGCAAAAGTAGGGTCTTTCCTGGATTAGACTGACTAGGGGATGCCTTGGCTGACTAGGAAGTACAGATAATTCTGCCTGGAAAAGACTACAGAGATATGGAAGCCTGAATTTCAGGTTGATGGTCCCTGAAAAATATGCCTCCACATATCGTTACATCACGTTTCGAGCTATTCGTGTAGAACTTCATTAATGGATTCTTTCAAAATTCCAGATAGGACGTGACTGAAGAAAGAACTCATTGATGCCAGTCTGGCCATGCAGTTATCCCTGTCCATGCTATGCCTCCAATAATACTAGAATGTTCAATACGTCCTTAATGATCCACTGATTTCAATTAATTTTCGACTCATTTTAGGTCTTAAGTCTTCTAGGTGAGGAAGTTTCATTCCCCGTCCGCTCTCAGTACTAGCCCCATACTGCTACGAGTCCCTAAGATTGATGAGAGCGCACGTTGAAAAACCTACCAGTCAGAGTAGGCATAACGCGGCGGTATTTAGCACCTCAAGCAGATCTTGTCCTCGGCTATTTAAAGAGCTAGTAGAATATAAAATAAGCCAGTAGGCACTTCTACATCTGATTGAGGTGAGAACCATAAGAATTAGGATCTGCTTCGGGTTAGAAAAATAAGTCTCGGACTTAGAAAGTTTGGGAGATTTCATTGGTATCTTTTTCCATTTTCGGCGCCGTATTGTGTGGGTTGCTGTTCCTCACCAGTCGACCTCTTGACATACCCCAAAGACTTTTGCTGGGTTTGATGGTGTAGCCGGTACTTAACTATTGCACCTGGTTGTGATAGGATATCCTGGGCCTCAACGATTTTCATGCGAGCTACTCGTAAACTTCAGCTACTTTGGCAATCGCAGCTTTGCAAAGCTGCACGAATCTGCTGTCGTCACAGGCAGCTAGCTTAGCATTCCTTTCGAAAAAGTCAGTTACTGCGCCGACTTAGGTTATCCCGCTTTGCCTGTTGCACTTTTTTTTCTTATGCGGCTTGGACCTATGAGCTTTCGAAACTTTCTATCTCAAGGAAGGATCCAGTCTAGACCTCCCCTAGTATTGGCTCGCTTCGAAACCTTTACTGGTGCTTCCTCCACCGATCGTTGATGCTTAGCAGCCTGAGCTTTGTTGTACAATTTGATCTCGAAATTCGGAAAAATATACTTCGCCAACCGAACATTCGCTGCACCTTCACGATGTCTTCTCTTGAGTTGTGGTACTCTCTTTGATCAGTTGAGGTTGGCTGACATCGCAGAATTTTAACAACGGTAAGTCAAATTTTTGTCGGTCGTCCTGTTGAAATCTTTAACTCTAGCACAGTCGAACAAGCCGACCGTGTGACCACCCGCTGTTCTCTGAGTGCTGAGCTGACTACTTGAGGGCTCTGGATGCTCGGTTATCAAGATAGCCTTATGACCAACCGCAGTAGACTACTCAGATTCTGTTCGCTGGGTGGTGAGTCTACTACTGCAGGGCAGACCTTGCTCGGTGTTTGCGTTGAATGCCTCCCGCAAGGCTACACTTTTGTAAGAGGGCCTAGCCCTTAAATTTTTCGAGGCCTTTGGATCTAAAGGAGTGTGTTGATAATTTTATTTGTGGGTAAGGTTACAGCTCTTTTATGCTTTTGTTGGGAGGGTTTTTCTATTATAGGGGAGCTTGTTGTTTGAGTGGCTCTTCTTAATGCGAAAATGGCGAGATGGCTTTTTGTGGGAAGCTCTTTCATGGCATTCAGACATTCAAGAGGACGATATTCTATCGTCATGTGCCTCAAAATTCTAGCAAATTTGAAAAATTCTGCTTTCGAATTTCCACTGGGTGTGAGTATCTATGCGTGTTTTTATATGTACATACATATCTACATAAATGCCACACATGCTTGTAGATGAATGCATTTTTAATGAACTTGAGCTCATTTTGCGATTTTTCATTGCTGATTTCACTGCTCACTGTCACATATCTACACACTTGTGAATACACACACACACACTAACTGCCTAGCTGCTCTGGCAGACAGCTGCGAGTGACGAGCAGCCAAGCAAGAATGGCCTGAATTACTTTGCCTGCTGGCTGAGTTATTCTTTTGCTGTTGCTGTTGCTGGCTCTGCTCCTGGATGTCTATTTTTTGCTTTCTACATTTTCTTCGACAACTTCTCAAGTTGGTTTTCAGCATTTTTTACTTCTTTTTTTGGCTGGTCGGAAAAGGCATTTTAAATGAGTTTCAGTGTTTTTTAGCGCATTACTTATATGCAGTTTACCTTGTGCTGCAATTGGTGGCAAGATGGGTGGCCCACTGTTTCACAGCA
>NW_023458567.1:12542194-12548102 GCF_013731165.1 Rhagoletis pomonella | reverse complement strand
GATGAGCACCTGAAAATATGCTATGTTTATTTATGCTCAAGTTGTGTGCAGATGAACAAAAAGGTATGCACTTTTTTTTAAATAGATGATATTACCAAACTTTTGTTGTTTGTACTAAAGTGGAGTTTTCAAGCGCCTAAAAGTATGCAACTTTTGAAATACGAAAAAATATGTGTGCATGCTTGTTGAGCAGTCCAATTAAATTAAGTTTCTAAGTAGCTTACGCAATTTATTTAATTTCGCTAAAATTCACTAAATACATATCAATTAATGAAAAAACCGCCTAAAATTATGCAGTGAAAATTTGCAAATAATATGCAATATGCAATAATTTGCAAAAAAGTTACTAAAACAGTATTGGCACGCAAGTATTTATTAAAGTGTTCTAATGTTTTAATTTTAATGCCTAAAAGTATGCTTCAATTTCAGCGCAATTAGCTTTTGCGTTTTATTTGCCTTTAATAGGTTTTAAATACACTAAATTGGTTTAACAAACTAAAAATATGCAACAATTTAATATGGAAAATGTATTCAAAAGCAAATAATAATTCATCAGCCTAAATATATGCATATATATATATATTAATGGGGCAATTTTTTATTTTAACAAGTGGAATTGATAACTGAAAATGTGTTTAAGTCTTTTGAAGGCCGATGTTTGACGGTTTAGATACAAAATACCTAAAATTATGCAATAAACTTTCTGAAAACTGCATTACTAAGCCATATTTTCTTAAACAGAGGCTGTTAGTTGCTGATTTGGCATGCCATAAGTGGCAGTAAATCGAGATCTAAGTTTTTTAAAGAGCTTTTTGAAAAATGGGGTTTTTCATACATATAATCAAACTGCCTAAAACTATGCTACAAAATATTTTTTAAAACCTATTTTCGACCTGTTTTGCCGTAAATCCATATTTTGCACATTTTTGCGCCTTAAAATGTGCTTTACTTACATAAAGCCAATTAAATAGTAGTATGAATATGAAACTTCTTGCTGTTTTCCCGGCATAACATGCACGCACTGTATTTTGCTCTTCAACTCAGCGAACTTTCAGGCATTTTTCATTATCTAAGCGCCTAAAAGTATGCAAGTGTTGAACAAAAAATCCTTCTCGCATGAAATTCCAAATTTTTATAAAATTTTCTTTTTTCACCTTTGTGTTACGCAGTCATAAATCGTATGCTAAACCACCCTGCGCCTGAAAATATACAATTTCTACTGGAAAAAATATTCTAAATCCTATTTTTTTCTTACGTAATGCTAATCTATTTTATTCGACTAGAAAAAATGTAAATAACATTTAAAAATTGTGTAATTATCAGCAGCCTTAATGCGATTAATTAAGCATATCATGTGCGCCTAAAAGTATGCATTATTTATTAGCAAAATCCTAGTATTTACAACGTTATTGTCGGTGTGGATTCTTATTTACACCAAAAGTAATAAATTATTTAATTTCTAATTGCATCTTTCCGCAATTTTTTATTTAATTCCTGCGTATGCATAGTTAAATTATTAAACTTTTTCCATGCATGCAGATAAACTCTAAATTTCACTTGAATTCGACATTCTGTCGCAGTGCGCTGAATTTCATTAAAATTTTAATCTCCCTCTGGTACAGAAGAAGTCCATGTCCTTGCTGTTGGTGAAATACTCAGCTACATTTTTGCTCCTTGTTATTTTATTTATATATTTGTATATTTTTTTCATTTTGTTCTTAAGAATTGCAATCAAGTTCTTTTAAGAATTTACATGCCTTGAAAAGGGGTTTTCTTTTATTTTCATTTAATTTTTCTACAAATGGCATACATTTACTGTCTTCCACTTGTCAAATACACAACTGTGTGCAATTATTCATGCGCTTAAGACATTGACATACAGTCAAATGTATGGTTGATATATATTTACATAAAGACCAATGGGAAAATTAAGCACCTAAGTAAACAAGTAAACATTCATATGTTTGTACTACTCGTATGGCTTGAAAAAAAAGTAAACCTCTTTTCACGCAAATATAGAGTTGTCACCTCAACATCACTTGACTACCTCCGGCCCACCGAAGGAATGGATTAGAAGACTCCGTCCAAGAGTAGTTGCATGTAGGCAAAAGTAGGGCCTTTCCTGGATTAGATTGACTAGGGGATGCCTTGGCTGACTAGGAAATACAAATAATTCTGCCTGGAAAAGACTACAGAGATATGGAAGCATGAGTTTCAGATTGATGGTCCCTGAAATATATGCCCCCACATATCGTTACATCACGTTTCGAGCTATTCGTGTAGAACTTCATTAATGGATTTCTTCAAAATTCCAGATAGGACGTGACTGAAGAAAGAACTTATTGATGCCAATTAATTTTCGACTCATTTTAGGTCTCAAGTCTTCTAGGTGAGGAAGTTTCATTCCCCGTCCGCTCTTAGTACTAGCCCCATACTGCTACGAGTCCCTAAGATTGATGAGAGCGCACGTTGAAAAACCTACCAGTCAGAGTAGGCATAACGCGGCGGTATTTAGCACCTCAAGCAGATCTTGTCCTCGGCTATTTAAAGAGCCAGTAGATTATAAATTAAGCCAACAGGCACTTCTACTTCTGATTGAGGTGAGAACCATAAGAATTAGGATCTGCGGCTCGCCGGGGACTAATCAGACCAGAGTGTGCTCTACGCAGAAATCAGCTTCGGGTTAGAAAAATAAGTCTCGGACTTAGAAAGTTTGGGAGATTTCATTGGTATCTCTTTCCATTTTCGGCGCCGTATTGTGTGGGTTGCTGTTCCTCACCAGTTATTTTGGTATCATGTCTGTTAAATAGCGCTCTTGGTAATGAGCCATGTGTCCTTTACTGAAGTTCAAGCTGACCGTGATGTAATGTGGAACGATTTTCCGTCATCCCTTGTCAAATTTGGTTTGGAGACAAACCGGTTTCGGCGTTGTGCCATCTTCAGTGTCATTTTTCGTTCTGAATAGTTTCTGTTTGTCTGTCACTATTTATAGCCGTGTTAAATCGTCGTTGGTTCATAGTTAGGTACGTCTCAGCGGATTATATTCTTTCGTTCAACCAGTAGTTTCAGTTCTGTGTGTACATCCTCAGGTAGAAATTAGCTGCTCACCTCTTCTTTGATTGTTGCATGGATTCGCAGGTAGGTAAAAATCAGTTATTTTCTTTCTCTTTGTTTCTGTAGTTTGGACCTGCATTTCATTGTTTATGGTAGTTGCAGGGTTGCAGCTGAACGTCTTAAGGTTCCACTTCCGTTAAGGTAACTGAGCTTACCTTAGCTTTTACTAATATACACGTGCATGATTTTCACTTACCATGGAAAGCTAATCGTACATATTTAGAGGGCCTCAAGCCACATACATATTCTCTTACCAATGATCCATTACTACCGTAAATTCGTGATGCTTACTTTGCTGTAGAACAAACGTCATACGCTCAGAAGATCACATTTCGTATACAGATTTTTTCAGCTTCTTTTGATCTAGACGAACTGTACCGTTATTACACTTCAAACTACGAATTTCATACTATGATTTCCTATAGCTATGGTGTTTCCAAAAAAGCTGCTAAAATAACTGAAGCTTCGACGCGATCTTGAGGGTGATCTATCTGAAGCGAATGCTGACGTTGTTGCCACTCTTCGCTAGAATGTCTATGCTTTCGTTGTTGGGAAGTAATACGACCTAAATTGTCGCTTCATTGTAACCATACACCTGTTGAGTGCGGGCATGCTTAGGTCGAACTCTTGACACACCCCAAAGACTTCTGCTGGGTCTAATGGTGTAGCCGGTACTTAACTATTGCACTCGGTTGTGGTAGGATATCCCAGGCTTCAACGTTTTCCATGCAAGCTACTCGAAAACTTCAGCTACTTTGGCGATCGTAGCTTTGCAAAGCTGCACGAATCTGCTGTCGTCAAAGGCAGCTTGCTTACTATTCCTTTTGAACAAGTCAGTGACTGTGCCGACGTAAGTTATCCCGATTTTTAAGCTGCTTGGACCTACTTCCATTAGTTCCTGGAAATGCTGCCTTCTTCATTGTATGAGCTTTCGAAACTTGCTATCTCATCGAAGGATCCAGTCTAGACTACCCTAGTATTGGCTCGCTAAGATACATTTACTGGTGCTTTCTCCATCGATCGTTGATGCTTAGCAGCCTCAACTTTGTTATACAATTTGATCTCGAAATTCGGAAAAGTACACTTCGCTAACCGAGCATTCGCTGCACCTTCATGATGTCTTTTCTTGAGTTGTGGTACTCTCTTTGATTTTAGCAACAGTAAGTAAAATTTTTGTAGGTCGTCCTGTTGAAATCCTTAACTCTAGCATAGTCTAACGAGACGGTCGTGTGACCACCAGCAGTAGTCTCAAAAGACGCTGTTCTCTGAGTGCTAAGCTACTTGAGGGCTCTGGATGCTCGGTTATCAAGATAGCCTTATGACCACCCGCAGTAGACTACTCAGATTCTGTTCGCTCGGTGGTGACTCTACTCCTGCAGGGCAGACCTTGCTATGTGTTTAGGGTGAAAGCCTCCCGCAAGGCTACACTTTTGTAAGAGGACCTAGCCCTTGAATTTTCCGAAGTCCTTTGTAATTAAAGGGGTATGTTGATAGTTTTATCTGTGGGTAAAGTTAGAGTTCTTTTATGCTTTTGTTGGGAGCGTTTTGCTATTGTAGCGGAGCTTTTTGTTTGATTTGCTCTTCCTAATGCGAAATTTTTTCTTCAGATGGCTTTTTGTTGGAAGCTCTTTCATGGTGGATATATACTTAAAGTTTTGACTGTCGACTGCTATTCGAAAAAAAAACGTTGGAATAATGGTTAAACCAGGCATTGAACTTATGTCCTACTAGGTGGAAGCGTTTAAGCACTCGTCCAAGTACTCACGTCAATGGTGAGTACCCTAGCCAATACAGAGATCCCGATTCCAGTATTCGACTCTGGCAAGTTTATCAGAAGCCATAGGGAGATTAGTTAACTAGACGAGTTCCCAAAGGAGACGCATACCTCGGTGCTATCATCTCCGAGAATGAGATGTCCACAAATATTCAGTAAAAAACGGTCAGCGAAGTCGACTTTGTCGTGATGCACACGAAAGTCAGATTAACGAGCTCGAAGAGCCTATAATGAGTCCAGGGTTTGAGACGCTAATACATTTGTGAACAACGCCGAGGCTCCGCTGTATATGGAGGTTGGAGGTTGTGACCGAGTAAGGCTGTTCGAACTGATCATTTAAAGCAGCGCAAACAATTATTATGTGAGGTTGCACAGATGAATCCGAAGTATTCGCGCAGATCTTCGAGAGTCTTACTTGAAGAAAAAATAAGACGATATTCTATCGTCATGTGCCTCAAAATTCTTGCAAATTTGAAAAACGATGCTTTCCAATTTGCACTCTCTACTGGGTGTGAGTATCTATGTGTGTTTTTACATGTAAATACATACATATCTACATAAATGCCACACATGCTTGTAGATGAATGCATTTTTAATGAACTTGAGCTCATTTTGCGATTTTTCATTGCTGATTTCACTCATTCACTGCTCACTGCTCACTGTCACATATCTACACACTTGTGAATACACACACACACACACACTAACTGCCTAGCTGCTCTGGCAGACAGCTGCGAGTGACGAGCAGCCAAGCAAGAATGGCCTGAATTACTTTGCCTGCTGGCTGAGTTATTCTTTTGCTGTTGCTGTTGCTGGCTCTGCTCCTGGCTGTCTATTTTTTGCTTTCTACATTTTCTTCGACAACTTCTCAAGTTGGTTTTATGCATTTTTTACTTCTTTTTTTGGCTGGTCGGAAAAGGCATTTTAAATGAGTTTCAGTGTTTTTTAGCGCATTACTTATATGCAGTTTACGTTGTGCTGCAATTGGTGGCAAGATGGGTGGCCCACTGTTTCACAGCA
>NW_023458567.1:12538569-12542094 GCF_013731165.1 Rhagoletis pomonella | reverse complement strand
ATCGACAAATTTTGTTCAGCGATGAGGCTCATTTCTGGTTGAATGGCTTCGTAAATAAGCAAAATTGCCGCATTTGGAGTGAAGAGCAACCAGAAGCCGTTCAAGAACTGCCCATGCATCCCGAAAAATGCACTGTTTGGTGTGGTTTGTACGCTGGTGGAATCATTGGACCGTATTTTTTCAAAGATGCTGTTGGACGCAACGTTACGGTGAATGGCGATCGCTATCGTTCGATGCTAACAAACTTTTTGTTGCCAAAAATGGAAGAACTGAACTTGGTTGACATGTGGTTTCAACAAGATGGCGCTACATGCCACACAGCTCGCGATTCTATGGCCATTTTGAGGGAAAACTTCGGAGAACAATTCATCTCAAGAAATGGACCGGTAAGTTGGCCACCAAGATCATGCGATTTGACGCCTTTAGACTATTTTTTGTGGGGCTACGTCAAGTCTAAAGTCTACAGAAATAAGCCAGCAACTATTCCAGCTTTGGAAGACAACATTTCCGAAGAAATTCGGGCTATTCCGGCCGAAATGCTCGAAAAAGTTGCCCAAAATTGGACTTTCCGAATGGACCACCTAAGACGCAGCCGCGGTCAACATTTAAATGAAATTATCTTCAAAAAAGTAAATGTCATGGACCAATCTAACGTTTCAAATAAAGAACCGATGAGATTTTGCAAATTTTATGCGTTTTTTTAAAAAAAAAAGTTATCAAGCTCTTAAAAAATCACCCTTTATATCACTTTTCGATAGCCGTGATAGTTTCTGAGAAATTAATTAATCATTTCTGATACCTCTTGTTTCAATGCAAATACTCTACTTGCTCAGGTATACGTGGCGTATGAGTAACACTCTTTTATGCCAATATACATCATACAAAAAATCCTTGCGCATATTCATTTGACCAATCATTACTTTCCTTTTTATACATACGTCGATTTTCTTCGTGCAGGTGCAAAACGTTTACACAGAAACTGTTATTTTTTGAATTCTTTCCCTGTTAAAGTTTGAATTTTGTCCATTTTTTTTCATAAACAAAAAAAAAAATCTGAAATGATTAATTAGTTTCTCAGAAACTATCAGGGCTTTCGAAAAGTTATGTATATACGGTTTATGGGGAATTTTATTAGCTTTCATTTTCCGTATCCTTGAGTTTGTTCTACGTGTATGATTCTATGTAAATGAATTAGTTTCAAGTCAAAATCGTATAGAGTTTTTCGATAAAAAAATTTAGACTTTTCAAACTCTGGTAAACTTCAACTTTCCACTCGGGTGTTCTTAAGGTCGCTGATTACGATTCTTAAATCAGATTTTAAAGATGAAAAAGACTTCGTACGTTCGTACATGGCGTATGAGTTACTCCGACAAGATGAGAATATTGCTCATACGCCATGTACTTAAGTACGTAAAAAAAAAAATTAAATTAAAAATTAAAATTAAAATTTTCCATGATAAATTGTTGTTCCAATATGGATCTGCCATTCTGAAATTATAAACTCCTATTTCATATTCGACATGAGCGACTTATAGGACCACCTATTGTATTAAATTTTTTTGCCGCTATATTTACGATGTCCATTCGGCGGGACAGTATCGATTTAAATATTTTTTAAAGGTCGGGACGTATAAGTGTCCCGATTTTTCATATTTGTACCGACTAAGTCCCGATTTTGAGGGTTTTCTTTCTTAACTTAATTTGTCTTGTCAAATTCCTCAAGGAGTTTTTGGGAAATGATGCTGGAATGACAGTCTTTGGCCAGATATATGTACATTAGGGTGGTGTAATTTGTTCGGAGAAACATTTTCGAAGACAGTCTAATTCAGCAAATTCTAATTCTACGGTTAATTTTAAGCAAAAGCGGCGAACAAACTATATACCACAAATGACGTTTGATCCTCTCAATTTTAAATAGAAAAAGCAGCATATTGTAACTATTTTGGTCGAAATTTTTTTTCCATTATATCAAAAAAATTAAATACATAAGTAATTTCCTAATTTCTCGGTTTTGTGAAGTAGTTTCTTAAATAAGAAGGAAGCACAAAGTTTTGTAAAAAAAATAGAATTCGAATATGCCATACACTTTTTTTTTCGAAATTAAATTACTCCGCCCTAAAGTACATACTGTCATGGGAACGTTGTCAAACTGGTACTCTCGCTATATTAACATAACTTCGCACAACCCCTGGTGCTACTGCAATTGAAATGTCACTAAGTTTTTACAAGCTCTGCTAATTTCTGGGTAATGGAGTGCATTACAGTTTATCAGAGCCGGGACCTCTTCATGCGGATTTTACGTCTTCTAGGCAAAATAAATGCACTTTGTCAAAACTCACTCCATTTCGATGATTAGTTTTCTTTATTCAAATTCAAATTCAAACATTGTAAATTAAATCAGACCCCATTTTCGTAATCAGCAGCCATGAACACCTCAAAGCCTCCGAGGCACAAAAGTTATAAAGCGAAATCTGATGTACAGTTAGTTCAGATGCTATAGTTAAGACGCCATATTGAAGTTTTCAAACGGCCAAACAGCATATTTTATTTTGCTTAAAAAATATTAAAATAGAAGCCATACCTTAATGCTTACTCCGAGCAGAACTTCTGGCTACTTTGTTGCGATTTATTCGACTTCTGCTTGGGACAAGAAATATTTGTGCGGAGCTTTGGGAATTATCCCTTCGCAGTTACACTAAAAGAGGCAAGCCGCAGGTAAGGGGTCACTCCCATGGAATCTAACGATAACAATATACGATAACGATGATTGGTTTTTATCGATTTACTTTTTATCAATAATTGTTTGTTATATTAATCAGTGTGTGTATTTACCGAAATCATTGTACAAATAATATTTCTACATATTGGTATAGTTGCATGTGCTGATATTTTTATTAATATATATATATATTTTATCGATATGAATACCATTGCATTTGTCGAAGCCTCTATTTACTATTTTGATTATCGATATCCATATCGAATTATTTTTTATCGATATTTAATACAACTTATATGCACTTTTCCCAATAATTAGATTCTCATATAAGAATCCACCTAAGACTTCATTGTTATCAATGATGTTAATACTGGCCTGTAGATCACTTCAAAGAAGAATTTGCAATTCAATTGCAAAGTTAAAATTAAAATCGGTGGTGGTAGTTAAGTTCTACGTCAGAAAGTAGTTTTTCTGAAAATTGCAGAGAGGTTTTATTATATAAGCCCTGCCGATATCATTATCGATATTTGCATTTATTTTTTTTATCGATGCTGCATTCGACACTTTACCCATAAAGCCTCAAACTATATTAATTTCCTACCAGTCCTTTGTCGTTAGAAGAACAATTGCTCATTGAAACTCCCACCGCCTCAGCAAGAATAAATGCTCACCTGGAAAAACTTCGTAGCAGCTATTCACCACCACTAAATAACGAAGAACTAAACTTTTTAATACCACAAGCAAATCTCTTTTCATTTCATTTCATTTCATTTCATTTCATTTCATTTATTAAGTCTATGATTTAC
>NW_023458567.1:12533874-12538469 GCF_013731165.1 Rhagoletis pomonella | reverse complement strand
ATACTAATGCATGAAAATCCTAACCTCAAAAAAATCACCCGTTATATTACGGTTTATGGAGAATGTTATTAGCTCTAATTTTCCGTGTCTCGTATTACGACTATTCAATTGGTTCGTAAGATATACATGATTAAGTGAAACCACCCTTTTTTTTACGCTGAATAACGTTAAATTGCAAATATCTCGAAAACGTATCCATAGAAAAAAAATTAACCCGTATTTCGGAATCACCGAGCAATTCTACATATGTATCGTATAGTGGCATCTATAGAACATTGTTGCTGTAATCCAGTGTTATCAGGCTGTCTCCGCAGATAGAGCTCCACATTTTAACCGACTTCAATAAAAGTAGGAGGTTATCAGTTCATTTTTTTTATGTATGTTACCACATAGCTTTTAACCGCGTTTTCATCGGGAAGGTGGTACCTCAAGGGTGGTCCCATACTGTTTAGATGTGATAATTGGATCGTGAAGAAATTAACGATAATCTTAAATTTGTATATGAGAATTGAAGTCGGTTTCGTTTTTTGCTTAAAAGTTACTTGTATATTATATATATTCGGATTTCCACTTTTTTTTCTATCATATTGTTAATTTACGCAGCTCTATTTGCTTTAAATTTTATATACATACATCATTCTTGCCTCAGCAACTTTATTTAAAAAAATCTACAAAATTATCTGCTTTCGAAAAAATTGAATGCTTCTTCTTTAAAACTTGACTCTCCAAACTACGCCATTTCCTATCAGTACACTATGGCACGCAAACGTTCTTTACTCCATGTCTTAATTAAATTAAATTTACGTACTTACTCATCTGCTTACACTGTTGCAATTTTGTTAGTATCACATTGTATGTGTACATACATATGTATATGCGTGTTTATTTTCAAGTTTTAGTTGCCATACATAGTTGTTGTTTGTTTACCTAATTAAAAAGTTAGCGACATAAAATTACGTAAATACTTTGCCGGTGTTGCGTTAAGTTTCGTATAAGTTTTTATACGGAAGATGTACTAACTACTAAGTAACTATATACATACATATGTACATATGTAAATGCAAACATATACATATATTTTTATACATAATGTTCTCTTTATTTAAACTTAGAAAGTATGCACGGATTTAAGTGGCATTGAAGAATATTGTTGTTTTCGTTGCGCTAGGTATGCAACTTATTTCTCATCTGAGCAAAGTGCCGCAAATAAGATAAGTACCTTGGAAACTCTTTAAAAGTTTAATGCATTTATTCACTAGGTTCAGTAAAATTTCGGGTTTTAATTGGGTTAGTTTAAGTATAATTGATTTATGTGCACAAAATATTAGTTCAAAAAGATGCTTTCTTACCGGATTAGTCTTTGGAGACTGAAGAACAATTTTTGGATTTTTGGTTATTAAATTGATGAAGTTTTAACTTATTTTGTTGAAATTTTTGTTGACCTTAATATTTAAAAAATATTTATCAATATTTAATAACACAGTGACAGGGGAGATTAGGTAGCTTTCCTGTATGTATGTATATAAAAAAATATTTATTCAGTCAAAAAATGGTGGATAGGCACCATGGGCAATAGTAATCATCAATTACCACCCTTTCTAGAGTCAGAAAAATATTCAGGAGGATGTGTCAGACTAGGCTGAGCATTCTTTGAGATGCCATCAACTTATTACTTACATAAATAAGTTCTGCTATATGACTATTGAGAAGTGTATGTGCAAAAATTTCACAAATTGCATGAAGGAAATATTTTCACATGCAGCTGTGCACATATGCATAGCATATGATGCGGGTTGATGGAAGATGTAGTATGCATTTAGGCGCTAGGTAGGTAGTTTCATTTACCCCAGTGCACTCTCACTGAGTTTTAATTTATCTGATCACTGTAATTTTTTTTTTGGGCAGTACTAACCGCCACCAAAGCGACCTATCACGATCTATTCTGACATCCAGGCTGCTATTAAATCATTAAATCCAAAGGAACAATGTCCAAGGCAACCAACGAGTGCAGAGGGTTTCTCAAACAGCTGCCATCGAAACGCTCCTTAACCGTTGTATGGGCCCCTTGGTAACGGCATGGCTGACAAACTGGCAAAAAAGAGGCAGAAATATCCGCGCTTAATTATGCGCAGGATACGTCCTTACCTCTAACCTCCTGTTAACGTGAGTATAAAATTTGCTTCATCGAGGTACATCGCGAATCCTACCAACTAGGCACAACTGGACAAAATTCATAAAAAGCGATCTACTTAAAGCTCTTGCATATTTTGACCGCTCTTTTCCAAGACTATTAGTTGGACACTAAGAGATCGGGAAGAAGTGGGGAGCATTGAACGCTATCCGTGCCATTGCCCCGCTCCAGCTATGACGCATAACTAATTCTGCAACAAGTATTTTGTTGATTTTTAGAGCTACATATATAAAGCGGATTCAGCAATGAAATTTCTATGGGAAGGAAGAAAATTAAGAGCTCTTTCTTTTTTTTAGTGACGGCATACGCATACAAGTTTTTGTATGAAACCTTCAGGAACAAATACGAAAGGTGTATCCAATCTTTTGTACGCTGATATTCTGAGCCTGCGGGAATTCAAGCCTTGGAGTGAGATTCTAGAAATCACTCAAAATCTCCAAATGAATAGCATATTGGCCTAAAAATATGCAACGCAAAATCAGAAGGACTTCAGTATAAAATCCTAAGCAATATGAATATGTTATATTTCCCTGGCGGCTTTGTATAGTTATAGGCACAAGCCTTCTTAATTTAGATATTTTTAGCGATACAAATTTAGCGTGGTTATTTCTAGAATCCCACTGCCATACTTTCATATGCGAGTTGGGAATACCTTGCATGCGTTGAGAAGTTTGACTTTGGAATTGCATACTTTTAGGCGAGTATTTATAAAACCATGCAAGAAACAAGAAAGTCTTCTCATGACTTCTTCGTTGGATCTCTGAATTAAACTTTCACAGCCTATCAGTATCAGTTTAAATTTATATGTTCATTTAACAGGTAAACTATGTAAACTTGTTTCAGCTAACATGAAGCGGGCGGCTATAAACCTTTTTGGTTCTCTTTGAAATTGTTCAGAGGCTTTGCGATTCTGCATTCTATTCATGTTTACTAGTCTTTCCATTCAATTCTTTCATTTGCTAATTGCTCAATATTCTTCTTAAAGCATCATCTGACCCACCGGCATCTCACAAATAAAGCTAATTTAATGACTGAATTTAAGAAAGCAAAAGCGCAAGCTCTTTTGTCTTGCAAATTTCTTGTTCACATTTCTTTAGTTGTTTTTTTTATTAAATTTGGTTTATTCAAATACTAAAAGGCATACGTATTTCGTTTTCATAAAGAAACTATTGCATCCTAGTGGCATTAGTAAGCAGCACGCGCATCACAAAGTTTTCATGTTTCCACTTTATATATAAAATTGCAAGTTTTCTTTGTTATGCATTTCTTTTTACCACGTTTATATCAACTCGCTTTCCTATTTTTTTTTTCGTTTAATTTTATTCGCTTTGCAATAGTCACTTTAAATTGTTGATGTTGCGCCTTTGGCATGCTCTCTCAAAGTGCAAAAGCAAGTCGTAGAAAGTGTAATTAGTGGTGAATTTGTTAAGAAAGATGCTAGCAACTATCAAATGTTTGTACATACATATGTACATACATATGATGAGTGAAAAAGTTCCGGAAAGTGAACTGAAAGTAGCTTGAATTTCGCATGCAAGTTTAAGCTTTTGCTATTTTTAATGGTATTCAATTTATTAAGTCTAATTTTCACAACTCATGTTGCGTAGTTGCATCAAATATCTATAAACAATGAACATGAAAGGAGATTTTAATAATATAGAATATGAAAGAATGTTGCAAAACTCTTTGAATTGTCCAAAGATGGAAAATATTAATTGAGTTCTTTTTAGTTTGCATTCAGAAGCTAAAAACTATTTAAACTCAAAAGCTTTAATTATAACTGAAAGCTCAAGAAAGCATTTGTTTATGATGGGACTTTCATTTCAATAGAAAATACTGAAAGAAATTCCGTTCCACTTGTATAAAAGAAAAAGTTCATAAAGATTTTAAATCTATGTCGAAAGCTTGAGAAGTCGAAAATTATTGCACATAAAAACTCTTAAAGCAAAATGATATTAAGAAATGCCTAGAATGAATTCATTTGTTCGTACGCTACTTTAATGCAAATATATATCTAAAATAAATAAATTTACTATAATATTTAGAATTTTTGCATTTGCTTTGTACGAAATGTCGGGTAAGGAAAAAATGCGAGCAGATAATGCAACGGTACAAAAAGTACTGACAGCTTAGAAAAGCTCTGTACTCGACCTATTTATGGAAAAGAATGTTGGTTCTTACCCAACATTTGGAAGCTCCCTGCTTACAGTCAACGCTTTCAATGTGTAAAAAAGCTCACATCGAATATTGCAATAAAAGGCAGAGAGCTTTTTTATTTATCACAATTTTCCTTCTACAAATGAAATTCATTTTGAGATTTTAAAAATTGTCACAGAAGAAGCTTGTTTCAGATAAGCATATAACGGGTGATTTTTTTGAGGTTAGGATTTTCATGCATTAGTAT
>NW_023458567.1:12495991-12533774 GCF_013731165.1 Rhagoletis pomonella | reverse complement strand
TTGTGCTGCAATTGGTGGCAAGATGGGTGGCCCACTGTTTCACAGCAGCTATGCAGCCGCCGTTCTGTGCGCTCTTCCACACCACCTAACTGTTTTTTTTGGTAAACTATCAGCGCGCTGGGTGTGGTAAGTTTTCTTAAGCAATCACTTTGCCTACATTCAGCAGCAATTTTTAGATGTGCACAAATACACAAACAAACAATGTATGAAATGACTGCATTTACAACTGAAAATTGTGCAACTGTGTGGCAATACAGTTAAGTTGCGCTTTTATACGACCACCTATAAGTCCATGTGTGTTGGTAGTATTTATGGTGCGAAACCGTATCGTATTGCAGATGAGTAACCTTAATCGCTGCACACATGCCAGAGCGCCTTAAGATATGTTACAGCTGCAGCTGCAGCTGCCTGTTGTAGCGGAGAAATATGCGCATCAATGTTTGCTACTCGTATGTTGAAAAATGATAAATTGCTGACATTGCGGTTGCAGAGAAATATGCAATTGCATTTTCTACACACACATATACGCACGCGCACAACATTGTTTGCTTAAATATAAAACAATGTGTGTGTATATGAATGTATGATGCGCATACATATGAATGGGGGGAAAAAAATCATTCGTCCCAAAAAAGGACTTAAAAATGAATTGACTTGCCAAGTAATTGATGAGCGAAATATGAGACGTTCCAAGAGACAGACGGCCTCTCGAGTGCAATGTGAGACGCTTAAGCAGAAAATGATGTCATGTTAAGTCAAGCTCATGTCTGTGAGAAGACTTATCATCCAAGCGTAAAAGGCTAAAGATAATACACGGAAAATAGAAAAAATAGGAAAAATAAACTCACGGGAGAGTTAATAAAATTGGATTAAATAAAGTTTAGGGAATTGCCATAATAGTGATGTACACTAATGCATCCTGATGTTGTAACACAAATGTAGGGACGTACAATTTTGCGAGAAGCTTTTTCAATGCAGAAGTACGCTTGGAGTGATGCAATGTTTTAAGTGAATTCCGTGCTGATCTGAGAACAAAAGTTTCTCGAATGGCACAACAGAGTGCCCCTCAGTGCTTTTAAGGAAGTGGGAGCACGACATTAAGCGGTGTGCCATTTAATTTTAGGAACATATTTAATTTTTTTTTTAATTTTTATTTTATTTTATTTTAGACATTTGAAACTTAGCAAAAATAGTCTACTTCTTAATAAGAGTTTTTCGAAGGATGCAGTTTTGTAGCCCATTGAATTTTTTTACGGTAAATTTTAAAAATTGTAAATTTAAAAAAGCTGAGAATTACTTCGATTTGTGGGAACTTTTGGTTGAAGGTGTTGCTCATTTTATGGCATAAAAAGTTTTTTCGAATTAATGTGCATGAGTGGCAACGAAAAAAAAAATAAGAAAAAAACTACGGTAATTTTCATAATCATCAAACCTGCACTTTAATGTACTACCTTACCTACTAAAGGGTGAACACACCAAAACTGCGACACTTAGAAATTACTACCAGAAACAAACTAGAAGGCTTTGAAATTATTTTTTTTTTGTATTATATAACTTGGAAGTTTAGATGTTATTAAAATGTTAAAATATTAGTTATTATTTGCTCCATATGCAAGTGATCGGTATTTTCATCGCACACGCGCCATCATGTTCTGCACGACTGCATCATCGACATTACGCGATGCGCACAACTACTTTGTTTTGCACTCTTCAATATTTTTAACTGTTTCACCTGTTTTCTTCAAGATTCCTTTGACAATTGACCAATACTGCCCAATAGGACGTAGCTATTGGGTGGATTGCAGTCGTGAGGTACAAAATTGATGTTATTTGCAATATACCACGGCAATGTGTCCTTGGCATAGTGGCAGGTTGCCATATCCGCCTAGAACGATGGCCTACTCCTTATCTGTTGATAAATGACAGAAGACGCCCTTTGAGGCACTCATCCCGATAAACTTGATCATTCACTGTCCCGGATAGGAAAAAAGGGCTGCTCTTACGGCCGCAGGAACAAATAGCTTGCCAAACCATGTGGTTTTTGGAAATTTGGACTTCATTTTCAGCTTACAATTTTTTGGGGCATCTTGACGACTTGCAGCAGTATAAAAAAAATCTTGACCTGCAATATATTTTGAATTTTTAAAGCAGTAAGTTTCGTAGTCCATAACAAGCAGTTGTATTTTTTAATTTAGAATTCATACAACTTCCGAATGCGGGATTTCACTGTAACATCTACTTTGCGCCTCGGTCTGGCGCTGTTTGAGCTGTAGAACATCTCAATGAAACTTTCCGCTTTACCTATGTACGGAAACTGCGATCTGCGTACGGATTTTGCAACATAACGCGACAAAATCTACGGATCTCGCGAAAACGCACTGAGGACCTTCCGACCACTGTTTTTATCACTTTGACCATGCTAACCCCCGCTCCCTGGTTTTCTCGTAACTGTCAGGCCTTATTT
Organism: Rhagoletis pomonella; assembly: GCF_013731165.1. NCBI lineage: Eukaryota > Metazoa > Arthropoda > Insecta > Diptera > Tephritidae > Rhagoletis > Rhagoletis pomonella. The sequence goes on along the minus strand of NW_023458567.1, from coordinate 12,531,310 downwards.
GTACCGATTAAAACCCTGCAAACTGTCGAATAGTGCACTCTTTAATTTTTTAGCAATTTTATGTGTACTTAAGGCCGGATAATTTATAAACTCGTGCAAAATGGTTTGTCTCGTTTCTAGCTCGGTTGCTATTTTTAACTCAACTAGGAATCAAATTCAAATGAAATTTCTTCTACGTTCAACTAAGGTCATGGTCAACTTATGGTATTTTAATTTCAAAATATTGAATTCGTTTTGGGTAAGTTATAAGCTTCCCAAAGTGTCGCAGTTTTGGTGTGTTCACCCTTTAGAATTTAATTGGCTATAAAACTGCGTACTCGAAATAAAAAAGTCCGTAAAAAAAAAGTTGTGCAATGTTCGGGAATATAATTTCTGTGGTAAATGCTGTAGTGTGAACAATATATAAGAAATTAGCAAATTTAAAGTTATTGTTAAACACCGCACAGTGTAGATATTGAACTTTTTTGTGATAAAATCTCGAGAAAGAAAACAGCTAGCGATATAAATTTAACAGCAATGTAAGATCTGCTCCAATGTGTCCTCTACACAATTTTTTTCTGAAAGTATTAATGAATAGCCAAGACAGTTGACAATGCCTATAAGAAATAAATTCTTACTTGTAAACTACAGCACAAGTATTTACTCGTACAGTGAATTTGGTTACAGTTATTTAATTAACTTTTAAAAATTTGCCTGCCAAACAGCTTCATCTATTCAGAAAAATAATTAAAAATAATCATATACATAATTATAAATAATGAAATATTTGAAGATAATCAAATAATTGAAGATAATCAAATAACTAAAAACAATCAAATGATTAAAAACAATGAAATCATTAAAAATAATCAAACAAATAAAAATAATCACATAATTAAAAAAATAATTTGATTAATTTTAATTATTTATAATTATTTGATTATTTTTGATTATTTTTTAATGGCCATTATTCATGATTGTTTTCGATATTTTTTAATTATAATTAATTATTAATGGCTGGGTTATGTAAGAAAATTAAAATAATCATCAAAATTAAAAAATGCAAAAAATTGTATATCTAATCGTAATTAAAATTTAACAGCTCTGTCACAAACAGAATTACGCTAAGACCTCCGCGTTAGCAGATCTTTCAATTAGTCTTTCGAAAGACAGAAAAGAGCTGCCCTAATTTAAAATTGTCTTACGAAAGACTTTTGTCCTCCGAAGGACTATGGTGAGTTGAAAGACAGTTGTCGTATTTACTAAAAAAAAACTTTCGTAAAGCCGTACAGAACAACGACGTGACTGCACAACGACACCCTTAAGAGTACTTCGAGAATAGGAAGCTTCTAGTGTCACAGGCAGGCACATTGTAAACACAATGCCAACAGAAAGCCAACTCACTTAATTCAACGATCGGTGGGCCAATCAGAAAATTTAAATAAAGGCAAATAGATTAATGGCACTTATTTCTCATTTCCACAACAATCTGGTAGCAATTTCGGCAAATTTACAGAGAAAAGGGTTACACGAAAGGGCAAAAATTTGGAAACATACATACACACATACATATGTATATGTAAAGTGAATATCTGCAGGCATGCGGATTGCCAAAAAGGCATGCTGGCGCAGCAATCACGCGCGCACTGGTATTGGAGGCAGTTCAATTTGTTGGCCAGCAGTAGCAGCAGCAAACGAAGCATGTACGTAACATTTAAGTTACTTCCTTTCCTTACCCGCTTGCCAAACGGAAAACCATATATATTTTTTTTTGGCAGCAATGCTGTGCGCAGCAATTGGAAAGACAACACATTTTTGGCCTCAATGCATGTAAGAAGTAGGCAGATACGATATGTGTATATGTATGGGCGTGTGTGTGAATGTACGGCAATCCTTTGCCACAACTTGGCATGACCGCGGGTGCAAAGGATTAACTAATATATATGAGGCTAACGTGCGGTGGTTTGAAATAAATATAATTTTTTTTTTTTGCCGCAAAACTATTTGCCTTGCCTGCCTTTGTGAAACTACATACAAAAGTTTTTCTAGAAAGTGGTAAAAAGCAAAGAGCGAAAGCAAAAAATTGAAAACAAAAAAGCAGCAAAAAAATTGTGAAGAAATTGCTGCTGGTGTCGAATAAAAATTGGTGGCCAAAACGAATGCTTGCCTTTTGTATGGCTTTGTGCTACAAAGTGTGCCGGCTACAATAACAAAGGGCAACACCTAACAAAGCAATACACATGTACATATGTATGTGTTGCCGCCATGTGCATAACCTTTTTTTGGCCCCCAACACTTCGAAAATTGTTGCCTTTTTCAAAAAAAAACAAAAAAGAAGAAGAAACTAGTTCGCCACGCCACACTCAAAGTGATGTACGGACGCTGCGCTACGATGAGTTTGATTGCGCCAAAGTAACTAAGTGAGGGATTTAGAAAATTGCTAAAGCAGATATATAACTCCCTTGGGTTGCATTAGGCAGCACACACACACAGACACACATGAATGCACACTAACACGTGCAACTCATATTTCGTTATTTGCCACTTTTTAGCTGGTAGAGTTGCCAAAACACGAGTTTCCTTTGTCTGTGGTTTGACCTGTTTTCGCTGGCGCTTTTTTTTGCGATTTTTTCAATATATTTGTTCTTCTTTCCAAAAGTCAGGCGCAATTTCATTTTAGTTTTCTTCAAAGTGCAAGAATTATGAGCGCGTATGTGTGGCCACAATAAACCATGTAGTTGAGTGCAAGACAAAGTGGTTGTGGCCGCTTAAAATTCGCCAATAATATATATGTAAAGTAATTTGAAAGGTTTTCGCAATTGGTCACTAGCTACATTGTATACCCTTGCTTGCTATTGATTACTTTCTGATATCGATAAATGTATTGAAAATAAATATGTATGTCGATAATTGAAGATAAAAAATATGATTTATAATATCCTTAAAGCCCCGGCAGGTCGAAAAGTACGTTCCAGAACCATCACCATTTTTACGTCGGGTCCGAATTTGAGCGCAGGACGAATGCCGCATGACTAAAAGCCCAAAATTTGAGCAGTGATGTGATTCGCATCGAACCGATGATTTCGCAACTTAAACCACAGGGCGATTTACATTAAAGCCGAGACCTTAAAACCTCAGAGAGGATGGGAGAGATTTAAATTGTCTCTGCCGAAGCTAGTTAAAATATCGCTGCTCTTGCGAGGATAATGGGTGTAAGCCCGATTATACCAGAAGGGAGCAATATCGTTCATGAGTTGTGCTGAAGTCCAGTGAGATGAGGCACTGAAAACGGGCTTATGTTCAGGGCTCCGGAAAAATTTCCAAGCTTCAAGCGAAATCGACACCATAAGCATTGCCTCTCAGGGCGGTTGTGGGACAGTCAAAATCGATGCCTCAAACTGTATCTGTCTCGACAGGAATATTGGTTGGAAACCAGCTTCACCCTGCAGCGAGAATGAGCAAAATAGTCCGGCAGTTTTCCTGAATGTGTACTGAATGAAGTAAACACCATTATCGAGAAACTATGTGCCAGCTATCCGAAAAGTTCGAGAGACCTTTCAGGTGGGGATAATTTAAACAGAGCCTTAGGAAAGGAATGAGCTAGGAAGTAGCATCAAAACCGTATCGGAAGCTACAAAAGTCCCACGGTGGTTGTGGGACAGTAAAAGGCAACGCCTCAAATCGTCTCTGCATTTACGTCTGTCTATATAGGATGGCAAACGAGTTTTGCTGAAGGCAAACTTGACAGAATGGTGACACTGGTAAAAGACTTTAATCACTAGCTCGCCGAAAAGTTCGACGAAGACCTTCTGTAAGCCCACAACAAATGCTTCCCCTGGAGACAACAAAAGTCACAGGTGAGGTGGCTTAAACTGTTCTTATTTCTGCGGGGATATTTGGGCAGAACTGGGCCTGTACCAGAATGAAGAACGTACGAAATCAGCCATAAGTTCTGATAAAATTATGCTGGATGAAGGGCCAGATCTAGTGACGGATTAAGACCCACCCGTCTGGGATGTTAGAGGAAGACGCACTAACCAATAACGATGCCTATGCTTCTGTGGAATATTGGAGGAAAACGCGACCTGAGATAGTTAGTGATTTCTGCGATAAATGAAAGACCTCCATTACTCCTAAATGACTGGAATGACAGCGAACGTATAGTCACCAATGGAAGGCTTCACTTCGTTCGTGGCATGACTTATTATGAAGCGTTGCATCAGCCATGGTGGCGGGGAAGCATGCTTGGTGCACGATTAGGCCGGGTAGTGCCAAGTTGTATACGGGGACCCACCCCCTTTTTGCTGAATTTTGTGTGAAAGGGCCAAAGTTTCCATCATTAATTGAAATCGCTTAGCAGGTAGTCATCAATATTCTTAGGGCAGCAGAGAGAATGACTCCAATTCCACCGAGTATGAGTGACGGTAGCGAACACTTCTCTCTTCCATAGTGTAGTGAAAAAAGTTTAAGCTACGCGATTGCTGTCAGAATTATTGATGTTAAAATGTCGGCTAAAGTGCACAAGGCTACCAGTAAACTGATTGATGAAGTTTGGCATTAAGTCCAGCTGAAGGAAGTTAACAAAATTGAACTCTGCGACTAAATATTTTTAAGACTCGCGATTCTCTAGTCGAGACTCAAGAATGTTATATTCCAATGCTTCGAAATACCAAGTTGAATTCTTTTGCTTCATATGAGCAAATCTTATGAACGAAAAAACCGCTAAAACATTCTTCTTGCATTTATTTCAAACAATGGATTTCCAGAAAGAAGTACAAAAAAAAAAAGGATTTGAACAATTTTAGCCTCAAAACGTTTATTTAGGCGAAAAGGCACCTAGATTACAAATTTTTCATTGCCACTTGAAATAATGATCAATGTTTTTTCTTTAATAACTTTGGGAAGTCATTAAATAGAAAGTTCATATTAGAGGCAACGAAAGTTGGCATCAAATACAGCATATCTGTGAAGTTTCAAGAGTGTGCCACCAAAGTATAAAAAATGGCAGCATGCAGAATATGGCCGACATCCAAAACGTATTAATGCAATGATTGGAAACTTTATACTGCGGTATTCAAACTGTTTGTATATGCAGAGTTGCGACACATTGCAACCATATACATTGCATATTTTAAATATTCAAAATAGCAATGAACAATTTTTCTGAAATCAACATTTTTAAAACACCAGTGGTAACCAATAACAAACGAAGCATCAACATTGTTTCTGATGCACTAATTGCTCTGGCGATGCGTTTCGATAACTTTTCTTATGCGTTTTGGAAAAGTATACATTGTCAATATTTTGTAACTCGGCGTTATGGAATATTATACTTTGTACGTATGCAGAGCAATTGACGTTTTGGAAGTCAGCCTATCTGTCACTGGTATTTTGTAATTTTTGAAATTTAACCATCGAGTATAAATAAGTAAACAACTGCAACAGATGTCATTATATGCGCAACATGATGCACAGATAGAGCTTTTAGCAAGAGTGCGCCCGTAAAAAATGCAGAGCTTTTAAAAAGCTATTCCCGCGGATATATCGGGGTCACGACTGACACAAAGTCTATAGAAAGCGTAAAGAAAATTCCTTGGGCCCACATAGACCAATAGACATAGGGACCTCCCTGGTGATGCCAGATGCTCTATCTCCATCTTAGTTAAGTATATTCGAAGTAGACTTCATTTAATATGTCAACAATTTTTGAGAATTTCAGTAGTGCTTGAAGCCCAAGTGTTGTCACGGCTAGCCTTTGCTTTAGTCGTGGCGGATGTAAATTATACAGCGAGCTTTGAAAAGCTTGACTCAATTACCTGTGGGATGTCCAACTGCGCTCTAAATGGAAGCGCCTTAGATTCGCCTAAAAATATGCAACGACTCTATAAAGACATACGGCCAATTTGACTATGCGCTTCTTAAGTTTTTATATTCCATAGTTTTAGACATTCATTTAGCATTTATTATATTTTTGAAAGACAGAATATAGGCATTCGAAAACTATATAATGACTCATTTCCCTCGTGTTTTTGATTTCAAAATGGCATAAAAATCAAACACAAAATTGCCATTTGCTTCCCTATAGACCCGCCAATTCCAATAAAACCAAATAATTTTGAATTTTCCTAACAGCGCATAAAAATATGTTGCCTTTGTGCCGGCCAGTTGCCGCCATACACTCACTACTAACTCTACGCGTACTACACGTCCATTATATTCGTTATAAATTTACTTTTAGTAAATTTTTTACATTAACATTTTGAATGCCACAGAGGAAGAAATAGAGAAAAAGAAATAGCGCGAAAAGCGCAAAAACGAAAAACGCGTTGGACTTATTTCGATATTCCCTGGTGCGCTTAAGCGCCAGAAAATATGCAATCAAACTTTATTGCAAGCAATAAAGTGCACGATAAAGGCTTTTGCTATAATAGTTTGTAGCCAACGCGTTGATGATAAATTTTTTAGAGAGGATTTTTAGCAGTTAATAGAAAAAGTGTGATAAAGCAAAGCACAATAGTTTAAGTAAAAAAATACGTAGCGAGCTTTTTACGATATAACGCGTTTAAAGAAATAGAATGCGCGCATCAAGGTTGCTCAGTCATTTGAAAATTATTGCAAATAAAAAACTGTAAATAAAATAATCAAAGTTTTGTTTAATGACTTGCTAAAAAGTATAAAAATAACCAACTGAGCTGCTCTTTAAAAAATTATTAGGATTAAAAAATGTTGCCATTTGTTGTCATGACATATTTTATGCGCGCTTTGTTGGCAATAATTCAGCTTCAGCAGCATAGCTCAGCTGCGTGCTCGCATTTTACAACAGTTTTGGCTGTGGTTTTGTGTGTTTATTTACTTTTGAATTGTTTTCTATTTTTTGTTTGGGTTCGTTAGCCAAAAACGCCGGTAGAGCGCCATTTGGCTGCTGCTGTTGCACGCTAGGCAGCCCATATAGGAGGTCTTACTATGTAGTAGTAATACCGGTTTTGGTAATATTGGAAAAAATTATAACTATGGAAATAACGATTATAAGTTTGGAAATAACGATTGTATTAAATTTTAATAACTAGCCCGAATTTAAATATTTTCTGAAGAAGATTAACGATGCTGCTTTTAATCTCAAAAACCAGCTTAAGTTTCAAATGGCTTATGGCTTGGATTATCGTAATGTATTACATGGCTATGTCGATGTTTACTTAAATAAAAATATGGCGGGTAAATCGTCAGAGGCTTGGTAAGTAGAGAGGTCAAAACAAACATAGCCAGGCTTATGTGACAAAAGCTTCGCAAGGCAGTAAGCCAGTTGGTGTTTTTTTTAGCACGTCTACAAAGAAAAGCCACACATACACTTTGGGAGCTGATTTTAAGGTTGACTCACCGTAAGCCCTGATAACGCTGATTTCGTCCGGTTCTCTGGAACTTATAGAACATGTTTGCAACTCAAATAGAAAGCACTTAGGCTTGACTCTAACTGTCGCATAAGAAAGCTTTAGTAATACAACATTAACCTTAGTTAAACCTATAACATTCTATGGAGTGCTCCACCTGCCAGCCTGCGCTTAATGGAATGCACGGGGTAGTACTTCGGGCCTCTCCTACTCTAGTAGTGATCGTTACCGAGCTTATTGATATTAGTCCGGTCAGACTTATAGGGAATTTACATGATTCAACTTTCACAGGCGATTAGTTGAACCAAAAGTTGAACGAAAGTAGGCAGCCGACCAACTTCATTGGAAGCGATTAGTTGAAAGGCCGATTACACCAGGCGATTGTTGCTTTCAACTAAAAATCGCCTGAAAAATCGCCTCATGTAAATTCCCTATTAGAGAAACTAGGCGCTTGCTGACTCCGTGTTTAGGCACTCAAGCCTTCGACTTTATTCTCGACTAAAATGCCTCTCGATCTAAATTGGTTTGAAACAGCTCTTTCACAGAAGTAGGCAGAGAGGAAAATCTAACTTTTTTTTGTGGTCCAAGCTTGGTGGAAGTGTCGAACAAGCAAAGAAGAGAGGACAAGTAAACGTTTACATTTTACGCAGACTGCACGTAACTTGATGAAAGATCGGCAAAAGTGTCTTATGTCGTAAAATCCCAATCAAACTAAAATTTAGGCTTTCATCCAATCACATTGAGGGCAATGGATGAGTGGATGGTAAGCTTAGCTCAAAGTAAGAATCTACCAAGTTATAAATTGATTTCTTGCTGAATTTCGTGAGGTCGAGAAAGGAGGTGAACATCCTCATTTGTTACTCAAGTAGTAATCAGTTTTTTCCCAATTAGACTTAAACGAGCCAAGGCCACAGTGATATGACATGAGAACACATCAAGACGAATGAGTCGACTCAAAAAGGTATCCTCCTATGATCGAGCGATCATGTGTGGTGAGAGTTAAGTAAATTTCAATGCCCTAGTCCCAGCGTAAACTTTTGGTATTTAGCCTCTCTCAAATTTAGACCGTAGTGCGCTACGAAGAAGCGCATCATTTGTATAGTGGCCCTACTCAATATCAGACTTAATGGTTTTCAACTCGGGGAATCTACCACTATACGCATCCACGCCAGTTGGATGGTTTGCAGTAAGGGGCTTCCAGCTGGATTCCTTTTCGCCTCCGAGAGTAACGGTGGACCTACCACAGCATGGTTCCAACCCTTATATTTTATATTCCCAAAGTTATGGCACAGTAGGCGACAAAGCAGACAGAGAAGCAGTGAACTGTGAGCCCTGATAGGACTGAGTTCGGAGCACAATACATGGGACTACAGATGGTCAACACAAATATCATCGGCGTCTCTAAATATATATATTATCTAAAATTATTATACATATTTCTATGAAGCTGTCCGACCTTCGCCAGACTGAATTGGTACATTTTTGGGTTTCATGTATTAAAAATAGACGAGTTACATTCACTTACCCTCGATAAGCTACTAAAACTCATAAAATAGTGTGGTAAGTTTGCGAAGGCGTAATGCGTTCCCACGTCAACCTGTCTCAGCTACTAAACATTCTATCGTTCCAAGCGCTAACAAGAGCCAACCCCTCGTGGGCAGCAAGAAGTTGGCGTCGGACGCGTGGATTGCCGTACGAGTCAATTGTCAACATTCAGGGCAACCGCGAGCCAACCCCACGAGCGAAGCTCTAAAGCGGCTCCTAGTCGCGAAGGCCTAAAAAGAGGTAAAACTGCTATCGATCACAAGCCCTCCGCGGTAGTTCAGGACCTAAACCAGAAGTCCGCCTCGCAGTCAGAGTTAAGCAGGTTCTCAGAAATGCTTCAAAACAGCTGAAAAAATTGGATAACGATCCTGTAGTTGAGAGGGAAAGAGGCATTGTCTCTGAAAGTTTCCACGCTTAACTCACTCCCCTTCAACTTGCAAAGAGGTGGCCTACAAAAGGAAGCGGTCGAAAGATGATTCCAAAGGCGAAGCTAATAGACCAGAAACCTCCAACTGGATGAAGGAAGTAGTAGTCTAGTTATTCGACTTGGAGTCGTAACAGGTCACTGCCTGATGAGAGCACAAAACAATAGCATGGGTCTACAGTCGAAAGAATTCTATCGTAGCTGCAGAGAAATCATGTCATGAAAGCTTTCCGCAGATTTTTCGGATATCATTAACTGCATATCGTTACGTAAATCTCAAGTTGATCTCATAGATTTAAGAACTATATTATTCGCAAGTCTTTGAGATATTTCATTTTTGTTGGATGTTCGTGAACTAGCATTTTTTCGAACTTGAAAGCTTTCAACATAACCCCAAAGTAAACTCGAAGTAAAAAGTTTATTGCGATGAAATTGTACTTTTTTATGAGACAGTACGCTCTTATTTTCTGCCCTATCAGCAACCATTTGGCCGCTTGGCCTCTCGGACATCATCACTCTACTGGCAACTGCTGCCAGCTGCCATCGTTGCACCTAAAAATATGCTTTGTTTTATATTGGTCGACATAATTCGTTGGCGCAGTCATTCATTTACAGCACAAGCGGTTTTCTCCGCACCACCCTCTCTCTCTCTCTCTCTCTCTCTCTCTCTCTCTGTTGCTAGCGCGCTGCAACATTTCCAAAAATTACTTAAAAATGCATATGCTTACTCGGTTCGTTTATATTCATGTTTGCTTGTACATATGTACGAGTATTTGTGATTGGCCCATAGCCTTAACTTTGGTGCTGCATAATTTTTGCTGCAGCTGCTTACATCTGCTGCTCTCTACTCGCTGCCACATACAATATATTACTTACAACTGGCATTCGCATTTCGGCAAGCCATGCTTGCATTTTTTATTGCCTTTGGCAACATTCTAGTAAGTGTATTAAAATTGCAATGGATTGAATGCAAAAAAAAAAAGAAAAGGAAATCGCAAATCGAAAAAATTGCATACGAAATGAGTTAGAAAAACTGAGAAAAAAAAAAACGCAAATGAAGATTGGAAAATGTTCGAGTAAAAGAAATATAGTAACCAATATTTTGTAGCAATTTTCCTTGGCATTTACCTGCAACTGCTGTTGCTGCTGGGGATTTTGTTGTTTCGTGCTATTCTTAGTTTCGTAATTTTCTATGCAGCTCCGCCAGCTGCCCTAAGCAGTCAGCACAAAGTTTGATATGAATTCGTTTCGCTGATTTTTCCAACAGCTGCTGGGGTGGATTTCTTTACTTTTGCTTGGCTTTCTATTTCAATCGCTAGTAGTTTGGAGTATTCTTCTCCTTGATTCTGTAATGAATTCAGAGAAAAAATGGAAATTAATGCATGGAAAATCGCTTAGAATGTTGTGATTAAATTCTCGTTGTTTAGTTTTGATTTCATGAAGAAAATTAATTCTGTTCGATGAGTAATTGAATTGAGTTGAATGCAAAGTAATTTGTGCAATTTGTGGGGGGAAAATTTGCAATTGAAAAAAAAAAAAACATAAGATTGGAATGAAGGATGAAGCAAGGGATAGATTGAGTTCAGCTTTGTTTTCAGATTCTGCACAGTAATTTTATAAATTTTATGCCTTTACATGTGGAAATTATTTAATTTTAAAATTGGTAACAAATTCAAATATTATGGGAATAACGGATAATGGGTGTTTTTTCAAACTTTTTCGCATTCAAAAAAAAATATTTAATTAGGCTTGAAATGACCGTTGAGAATGAAACTTCTGCAGATATCCCGAAAAGCTTAGAATAAATATCAAAACGGCGCGAAAAATCTGAAAATCCTGAAGATATCCAGAAAAAAAACTAGCTGATTTAAAAAAAAAAAATGCGGAAAATAACTAATAGACTGAAAAGCGTCGAAATTTCATATAAATAAAGTCCAAATTGAAACACGGAAACTTACAAAAAGTTCCGAAAATGTCCTGAAAAATCCAAAAAGTTTTTAAAGCTCCCTAAAAGTCCCCGGAAATTCCAAAACTTACAGAAAAGTGCCAATATGAGCATAATTTTCGAAAAAAATTTCAAGAAAAATCTCGAAAGGTCATGCAAAAGCCTTAAAAATCGTGAAAAATAAGCTCCCGTATTCCCCTTTTATCCCTTACTACAGTCGAATATCTTGAGAAATACCGAAAGGCTCCCCAAAAACCACTAAATTTTAAAAAATCCGAATGATTTCGAAAAGTTTCCTGTATGTGTTTCAAAAATCTCGAAATGTTCGGCTGAGATATGGAAAACTCCACAAAAGTTTCGAAAAAACTCCAATGAGTTTTGAAGTTTGCTGTTAAGTTGCTCAAAATTCTGGAAGGTCGCGAAAACCACCGAGTTAAAGTAACGAAAGCTCCTAGCATCTTTGGAAAATTTCTAAAAGGTCCCAGAAAGTCCCAATAAAATTCCTAAGGACTCATAAAATCTTGACAGGTTCTAAAAATTCCTTAAAACCTCAGAAAAGAAAACATATACACGGGAAGTTTCGAAAAATATCCTAAAAAAGACCGAAGAGGGTTTCTGAAAATCTCCAAAAACATTTTGGAAAGTTGCAAAAATTATATGGAATTCCGAAAATGCCCGAAAAAACTTGAGGGGGGTTCCGAAATATCCGGAAAAAGGCTTTAAAAGTTTCAAAGGTTTCTAAAAAGTCGAAAATATTCCGAAATAATCGCATGTAAAATATGAAAAAACTCCGAAAATGTATCGGAACGACAAAATCTGGAAAAGTCCTTGCAAAAAGCCCTGAGGTACCAGAATAGTTCTCTTATATTCAGTAATCACTTTCATCTCGTTTAATTTACAATGCCGTAAAATATGTGCTATATTAAGACACCCAAACCAAAAATTTCAAAAATTTGCGCTCCTAACACAAACTTCGTAGCCTCAATAGAATATGTGTCCAAGTAAAAGTACATACATATATATGTAAGTTGGGAAGTTTGTTAGTAAGTAAGCTGAAATTGTCAGCTGTCAAGTGTTTGTAAAGTAGCGATAAACCGTGGAACTTAACTTTAGCTGTGTGCACGCCTAAAAGTATACAAATAACAATGCATTTAATATTAACAGTTTTAATCCGCTGCGGCTCAGCGGTGAAAACATTTTAACGCAAATGAATGAAATAAAAAAATATGTAAAAGTGTCACAAAACAAGTAAAAGTTTAAGTGAAAAATACCAGGAAAACTGTTGTGTGTATGTGTGTGCTTACGTGTATGTGTTTGCTATACATACATACATACATATATTCACATAGAAAGTTGCTGTCAAAGCGCTACTTTGCGTCTTATATGAGCCGGCTTAATCTCTAATAATCCATGTGGTTGCAAGTAGGCAAGTGGTGTAGTTAAGCGTGTGAGAATATGCTATGTACATTAGGCCGGCACACCAAAAAAAAGTTGCGCATTTCCCATCAGAATTATAAAACCTATTGCATGTTAAGATTTCCACCTAAAGATTTCGGAAAAATATAAAAATTTACGCTAGCTGGACCGTATTGAAAATACCCGCAAAAATTTTATGACATAGATATTTTGATTCCGTTGATAAAATTTTTAAACGTTTTTATGCCGACCTTTTAAACTTTAAAACTCTCCCATCATGTGAGGGGCTTTTTTGGAAAACATATTTTTAAGAACTAATTTTATTTATAAAAAAGCTCGATTTTGGGAAGTACTTTCATTTTCTCCCAGCTGACGTAAAACTTAATATTTCTCCAAAATATTTTGGCAGAAGTTTTACAATATAATAAATTTTATAATTTCGATGGAAAAACAGTAAAACTTAATATTTCTCCAAAATATTTTGGCAGAAGTTTTACAATATAATAAATTTTATAATTTCGATGGAAAAACAGTACCATTTTTTTCTTGCTTGGGGGTGATGTACCCTAGTGTACGCAGATATATATGACTACAAATAAACGGTTATAAATGTGTGCGTGTATGCTCATTACGAAGTTGGGTATATGAATATTTATTCATATGTGTTATGCTGAGATATAACTGTTGTTTATGCAGGTGGATTTGCTATTAAAAGAATTATAATAATTGAACTTTCGGATGTACCTAATATGTACACTAAAGTGGTCCATTTTGTGTATAGGGAAAAAAATTTCCTCCTACAAAATGGGGCAGCCCCTTAGTTTATTCCTTTTAATATTTGTAATATCTATACCAACTTTCAGTTTTCTACTGCAACTAATACAGGGTGCTCAATGACATTGAAATGCGCTACGGGATCGCTGCAAAACTGGCAAAAATATTGGTGATTTTTATAAAAACGTACTGTTGCCATGACAACTGAAGCTTGTGATATTTTTTCAAATAATTTGAATTTGAAATAGTCTTACGTTACTTAACCAATTATTTGATTAATATATGTACACAATACTTCTAGAGTAAAATATGAGCATCCTATAAATTTATACTTAGAAATGTAAGGTTTGGTGCCAGCACCTCTTTCGGTAAAAGGAAAAATTTTGGAAGACGCCCCGAACCCTGTCTTACAGAATTTTTTTTCGGACCACTCTTATGCACACACTAGGAATGTTAATCCCGGGATCCCGGACTTTTTAAGGTCTCGAAAATCCCGGGATTCTTGGCAAGTAATCCCGGGATTTTCGGGATTTGTAATTTACACTGATGGCAATAATAGAAACTCCTTTTCTTGACCAGTATTGGCTATATTTCTTTTTTTTATTTAATAATTAATATTTTTTTATAAATGTCTAGCTCATTGTACATATAACACCGCGCGATAGTAAACTTAAAATATCAATATATTCGCGAAACCATGCGCCAAATATAGTAAAATTGCGTTTTCAATTTTTCACTCTGATGTCAGTAATTCAAAAATGACTTAAAAAATTCAGACAAATGTGCTTAGGGAAAAAGTATGGGTATACAATTATTGAGGAAATCCTGTAGAATTTAAACATATTCAAGTTTCTAGTGCAAACGGGCCGGTAAATATTGAAAATGTCATTTTAAAATTTTGTCATTGAAGTTTCGTAATATTTATTCAAATTGCGTTCTTCTAACTTTGTCAGCTTAAAAATTACCTATTTGTCCTGGTGAATCCAAAAAATTTTAATTTTTTAAATTCTAAAGAAATTTCCTCTTGCATTTGTTGCCCATATTTTTATTCTAGATTGCATTGAATTTTTTTTACAATTCTTGGAATTAATCATATCTCTGAAAGTCCTTCAAAATAAATCCTGCGGTCAGAGAGAAAAAATAAAAACGCCACTTTAGAGAGTTTTGCTTCACATCGAAATTCGTGCTGCCTTATTTTCATTTTGACGCAGTTCAATGCTGATTGTTTTACTTTTATTTGGCTTTGCTTTTTGTTTTCGCTCAATTTAATTTTTATAATTTTTCAAAACAAAAGAAAAAACGTTTGAAGCCATACAAATTTTGAATTTATTTACAAGCAAATGTTTTTTCCCGTCTCTTGCAAATTGAATAAGTTCTCAGTAAGATGGTTTGTAAAAAAAATACGTGAACATATACATATGGTATATGGGGTATGGAAAAAGTATAAAAAGGTATGGGGAATAATAACTGGCTTTGTTTTTTAATTTTGTTTGCAAAATGTCTTTCGCATTTTATTCTACAAGAAATTTACTTTTATATGGTAAAATGTGCAAAACCCCGTCAGCAAAACCAATTCGTTAAAAATCAAGGCGATTTTTTGCGGCTTTTTCTAAAAATTCAGATAAAAAAGTTCAAAATTTAGATAAAAATGTGTTGAATTTTTCAAAGTTTTTTACAAAGTTATGGTTTGTAGCGGATATGTATGTATGTGAATCTAGTTCTTTCGAGTTTAAAAAATATTTCAGGCTACATTTTATTTCGTGTAGTAGTGAGAAATTAAAACATCGATGTATCGTTTTTATAACCGATGTTTCTTAACATCGATGTTTGTTGCATCCCTACCGTCTACCCAGCTAATATGGAAGCGAGATCCATTCAAGGCAAAGAGATACATATATCTTTATCTGTTCTCAACCACTGTGAATAGAATTAACGGTGCCACCAATTCAAAAAAGATCAGGAAATTAGAAGTGGAAGATGGAGATTGAAACACATACATCGTTTGTCTAGTCACACTTGCCTGCACTTTAGATACGATTTCTATAGCAGTGGTTCAAAACTTTTTTAAGCTCTTAAAGAAACTCTTTTAGACAAATTTTCGGTGATGTCGGTTACGGCCTTATTAAAATCTTAGATGGTAGCAAAATAGGTTGCAAATTTCAGTGTAAAATGTTGAGCTTGTGAGAGTGTCGCAGCTTAAGCTACTACTAAATAATTAAACTCTTATCCTTAAAAACTTGCTTTACAAATTAAGCGCACAAGTACGTTGCTCTGCCTGCCGCCCACTGCCCCGCTAAAATTAGCATAGTTAGCGCTGCCTAACCCCAAATCATAATGATAGCCGAGCACACTATTTATACACCTATGCCGGCATTCATTGTTGCCGGTGAGTTGTGTACCGCTTAAAAGTTGATATTTTTGTTTATGCGCACTTATGCAGGCATTGTTGTTGATGTTGTTCAGTGCACTAAGAATATGCACATACATATGGACATACCTACATATATGAGTTTACTTAGGGGGCATAAATAGTATTTAGGTTAAAAATATGCGGATGTGGTATACATACTCAGCTCGTTAAGGCCACATTTACTGCATCACAAATTGGTCTACATATTTCTTTTCACAAAATGACTTACAAGCCTACAGTGGCTCAAACTGACTGAACATATTTACGTACAATTGCATATACTGTCATACTATTATACAGATATGCTGTTATACGGTTAGAGAGATATGTATTCATACCGCTATACTTAATACAGCTATTCAGTTACATTGTGTTATACTGTTATACCGTTATACTATTATACTATTATACCATTACACTGGGACACTAGTATGCAGTTACTTGAAATACTGTTATTCAGCGAAACTGCTATACCGTTACGCTTTTATACTGCTCTAATATTATACTGTTATATCGATGTACTGTTATACGTTTAAATACCAAACCGTTGTTATCTTATACTGTTATACTGTTATAATGTTGTACTGTTGTATTGATGTAAAGTTATACTGATTTGCTGTAGTAATGTTATAATATATTACTGTGTAACTGCTGCAATTGTAACACTGTTATACCATCATGCTGCTATACTGTAACAGTGTTATACTGTCATACTGTTGTAGTGGTTTACTTTTTACTGTTTACTGATTTACTGTCATACTGTCATACTGTTACACTGTGTTACTGTTATAGCATTATGCTTTTATACTGTATATTGTTATACTCTTATACTGTTCGACTGTTGTATTATTATATTTTTATATATCGATACTGTTAAACTGCTGTACTATCATACTTTGTACTATGATACTATTCCACTCTTATAATTTTACATTGTTATACTGTTATAAAGAAACATCACAGGCGCATATATAAATAAAAGTATTTCTCAGTGTAACAGCCTCATTATACGTTATGGAAGCTGAAGAGCAGAATAAATGTACGTATCTGTCTTTTAAAAGTATACATACAGTTACTCACAAAATTGAGCAAACGGTGATCATTTTAAAACTTCGCTATGTTTTTCATGATAAAAAATTTTGGCTATTTTAAAAAACAATATACATATAAATCCAAGTACAAAACTGTGTGCGAAATTTAGGCGAAATGTGCAACATTTCAACAAATTTGCAAACCTTTTAACGAGAATTTCGAAAAAATTTCAAATAGGAAGTTTTATAGCCCATCCAAATCTAATTATGTACTTAATAATGTGCAAACTTCAAATGTCTTTTTAGACGCGTCGATTTTTGTTGATTTCTTTGCTAACTGTCTTACGAATTTTATTTCTATATAAAGTTTTTTTCAGATTTTTTTTTATATGGAAAAAAATACTTAACGCCGATACTCCTAAATTTCGATACAGTTTCGTACTTGAATTTATATGTTGTTTGTTAAAATATAAGGCGTAATTTAATAAAAAATTAAACAAAAATTTTCAGCAGGTAAAACATTGCGAATTTAAAACAAAAAAAAAAATCACTGCATGCTCATTTTTGTAAGTAACTGTACATATATACATACTTACATGCCTTTTTTCCCTTTGTATTATCCGCAATTTAGCGTCAATGTAGCAAATTGTAATGTCGCGTCGCCATGTGCCCCACTGCTATGCATTAAGTGCAGCTATTTTTAGGGCCACTTCCTGCTGAGCTGACAAATAAATTTTTGTTAATGCCTTTCCTCTCGTTTATTTATATTATTCTAGTTAGCCTTTTTTTTGCGAAACCTCACATGCTTATGCATACTTTAACATAGCATAGCAAAAAAATATTGTGGCGCTGTAGAACAAAAATCTACTCGCGCTTGAAATGGAATGTTACTCATACCACATGGTGTACCGCATACTCTGATATGTATGCATATGTATATGTAAATAAATACACATATATGTATCTATGTATATGCATAAGTGAACCTAAGCAAGTGTGTGTGGAATAGCTTCCACGACACACACACACATATTCTGTTTTCTATTTCGCACAATTTTTATAACAAATTTTTGCTTGATGCGATTTTTTTTCTGGTTGTTATTTTTCACTTTGGATTTTTTTTATTTTTTGATTTTCAGAATTGAGTCAAAGATTGTTTATTTACGACTTTTTTATGGGTCAACAGAGCAGCAGCCATAAAAAGCAGCCATCAGTGGAGTAGAAAGGCGAGAAAAGAGGGCCGGAGTTGCTGCTTCTGAAAGGAGGCTGGCTGGAAATTTGTTGCTCGCCAGCGTGTAGGTGGTTGAGCAGGAAACTCTAGCGCTGTTTTTTGCTTAAATGGCGACGCATTGATTTGGCATTTGACAGCGCTGGTGGCGTCAAATGTGGATGCATATTTTTAAACGCAAAAAGTCAGTCAGCTTTGAGCTAACAATGGTGCGCGAGTTTAAAATTTTGATATGCTTTTTTGCTTGGCACAACTTTTTCTATGCATTCAAGGCTGCATTATTTAGCGCTGTCTAACATCCGGTTCGGTCTCCTACTGCTCGGAAATTTTTTATGCCGTACATGTCCCATTTTTATGACTACATTTGTTTGTAATCGCTATTTTTCTGTAAAAGCAGCAAATTTTTTTCGGCTGCTTCAACGAAGGTGCTTTTGCATATTTTATATGTTTTTAGTAGACTACTTTTTTGCCAAACCAATTTATTGGTTATTCGTGCATTGGGTACTCAAAAAAAAAAATAATAAAGCATAAAAGTTTCCGAGTGCTGGCGTGTTTTACAAAACGCAATAAAATAAAATATTTACTTACTTAAAAAAATTGTGAAAAATATTTTGATTATCATCGCTGTCACGCACGTCAATAACTTCATTTGCATTTATTGACTAAAATTGATCAGTTGTAGTGGCATTTGTTCGCTGTCAAGTACATAAATGTATAGAACGCAAACGCAGTGCGATTAAACATTGCATAAAATATTTTTTTTTGCTACAGAAATTCCTGAAAAATTCGAGTTAATTTAATTTAAGATTTTTTCTTCGACATTTTCAATTTTATTTGATTAGCGAGCGTGAAATATAAATTGCTCTAAAATAATTGTGTTATTAATACAATTTTTTTTTATTATTTAAGATTTTCAGGTGTTTTTCTGTGCAAAGTAAACATTATCATAGTATAGCCCCAGGGTGCTATTGTTCTGGGAATATTCTATTTAAAGAAAAATATACAAAATTAAAAATGCAATTTTTCTGCACGTTTATTATTGTAGTTTAATAAAATATAAAAACACATTCCACGATAGAATAGATGCAGGATAATTTTGTAACTTAGTTGCTGAATTTTAAAGCGACCATTACATTTTATAACTCCTTACAGGCCTGGCTATGGTTTATGCGCTCGGCTTGCGACCCGCCGAGTGAAAATGCAATCCACTGAAAATACGAAAATAGGCTCGATAAATAGACCTCTTTATAATACCAGGCACCAGCAAAGCTACTCGTTTATCTCTTTTGATCAAAAATCTAAACCAATTTGATGCTTTGTGGTAGACGAGTAGCCAACATTCTAGGATTATTAACTTGTTGCATCTAGGATCCGCATGCGTATGCCTGGTCAGGCAAAGCGACGAAAGTTCGAAAGTCCTAAAGCCGCAGTCATAACGGATAGCCGAGCTTGACGCTTTCTGGACACTAAGCCTTTAGAAAAAAATTTTTGCGACGAGTTGAAAGCACTCTTCTTTTTTTGAAGCCAATAAAACAAAAATGAGCATTTCTAATGAAATATATGTACATTCAATTTCCTCAAATATTTTTTCCCAAAAAAAATTTTTTAACTTATATTTAGTATTCTGCTTTTGTTAAAAATATTTGCTAAGAAATATTTGGTCTAAAACATTTTTGTTTCTAAAATGAAATATATTCTTAAAGTTACCTTTTTTCCAAAAAAATATTTTTTTCTATAAATAAATTTGTTCTTTAAAATTCATGTTTTCTATAAATTTAGTTTTTCTAAAAATTCTGTTTTTTTTAATTTTTTTTCTTAAAACAAATGTTTCTCTTAAATTTCTTTTCTAAAAACCGGTTTTTATATAAATCAATTTTTTCAAATAGTTATTTAATTGTAATTATTGTTAAATCTCTTTTTCTTTAGTAAAACAATTTTTTTCTCAAATTTACCTTTTTACTGAAATTTTTTTTCTATAAAAAAATTTGTTCTTCAAAAGTTATTTGTTTTCTATAAATATATTTTATTATGAAAATTTAGGTTTTTTAAGTTTTTTGTAAAACAAATTTTTTTTCTAAAAACTCGTTTTTTATATAAATTATTATTATTTTTTATACAGTCATTAACATCTTACTAAATATCTTCATGAACCAACTAGTTTATAAGAGTTGGAAAATCAGACCCGGAAAATATATAACTAAACAGTTTTCCCAATGCGTCAAATACTTTAAGCAGCTTTTAATAGCATGAAAAGACGCTTCATCTACCATGCTAATGTCTAAATTCGATATTCCCGCAGAACTAATATGGCTCTGACGAGTGATGTTGAGCGCAACCCTCAGCTACCATCTAACTAGAAAGGACCTTTCCAAGCCCTTGGCGACTAAATGAGATTTCAGACAAGGCGACTTCTTCAGTTTGACTTTGGAAAGCTTAATACGAGCTGTAAATCTGCAGCGCCAGACAAACTACCTTCTGAGAGCACACTAAGAGTCTTCGCGTGTTGGGACACACATCACTGTGGGCAGTAAATATTTTGAAGAAGTGAAGACTACCAATACCTACCTTTGGAAATTGCGCTACGAAGAGGCATGCAAAAAATCACTGGTGTATTTAAATTCACACATGACGGTGCTAGGTGCCAAAGCCACCTACGCCTGTAATTAACTTAAGAAATTATTGCTCTTGATCACAGATATTTATGTCCTTTAAGTCATCGATTATCTTTGTTTATATATAACGAAGACGGGTCTGAAAATCAACTTTAGCTGTCTTGCGACAGCTTCGGCAAATCCAGGGTGGAGTCTCTGAACGTCTGGATAAGAAGACAATCCTCACTTTAAGCGCGATAACCGGCAGTATTGCACAGAAAGCGAAGGGCTTCCAGGAGGCTACTTGAGTCAGGGGAGAAGATTAGTCGAATGGGAAGCAAAAGGAAATTATTGAAAATTTTTTTATGATGGAAACCACATAAAACAGGATAGACCAATCAGAGTCATTGATGTATCTAAGGACCATAAATTTTACATTCTAATTACTTAATGTCATTGTGATATTTTTTTATGAATAAGTTTTTATAAATAATTTTTTTTTATTTAATTTGCATTTTTCAAGCGACCTTTTATTCAAAGCCTTAAGCAATAGCGAAAAATATATAAAATGATTGCGCATTATTTGCAGGCCAATGCGTCACTTTTTTCAAGCGACAATAAATCCAATTTATTATTATTATTGTCGTTGATTTAAAATCAACAGCAAGCATACACACACAGCTTAACGTATGTACCTACTCGCACAACACATAAATAACTTATATGGAGTTAGTTGTGTAATAAATTGTGTTATTGTTGTTTTCATTGCTATTTTGAAAGTGGTAATCATTCATAAATAATTCGTGCTATCGATAAAATTTACTGTAAATAGCAAGCAGAGAGAAAAAGCACAACAATAAAAAAGTTACTATTTTGCTACTATTTATGGGTATATTGGCAAGGCTTTATCATTTCGAAATATAACGCGCTGCTATCGGATTTAAATTGGCCGCAAACACCTTTTTTTATATACATACATACCTACATATTTGTATTACGAACAATTATCTTATGTTTTATAAATGTGTGTACATACATACAAGTATTTATAAAAATTTTAAATAATTAAGTTTATAAGGTTATGAGTTAAAATTAAAAAAAAAATCATCGTTTGTTATTCGCTGTCGCGCTGAAATGCATTCACTTGCACTGATTTCATTTTCATAATTCGCAACCTTTGTTAGTTCGCGGTTTATTGCTCATTTTAATTTAATTAAATATTCCAGCTGCTAACTACTCAATTTATGCTCGAATGCTAGGTACATATGTACATGTGTACGTACATAAATAGTTGGATTAAGTCAAATTGTTTTATTGGTTCATTGACTAATTTTAATTGTTACGAATGTACACTATGGCATAATTAAACTGGAATATGACAGATGTTGAAATGTATTAAAATTAAATATAATTGCGTGGTGTGTGTGCGCGCTGGCGTGTAATTTGTTAATTAGCAAGCTTTGAGTTCATTTATACATACAATGTCTTTCAAAAGTGGCTATGCTAAATGCGAATGGTTGGCAAAACAGTTCAATGAATTAAAAAAAAAGACTCTAACATGAATGCTGATCGGACTATAAATGTACAAGAACGAATAGGCAGAGATTGTCAGTATAAGATTTTTTTAGATTTTGAAATCACTAGATTCTTCCCAAACTACAGTATACGACAAAAATGTGTTTCAGAATGAATTTCGATAGTGGCAATACAAATTGTAAAGCTGGAAATTTATGTTTTACAAATCAACGTCATCTTGTAATCAATGTAATTTTTTTTCATCGGGTGGCACACTAGTTTTATTATTGTAGGTTCGTTCGTTTTGGCAAGAACATTTTCACTGTTTAATGACTTTTAAACTACCTTAAACTTTTAAAATGAAAAAATCGTTAAATTTAAAAAATTACCTAATAGCTGCGACAGATATTCTGCATACTGCCATTTTTTTTTAATATGGTGGCACACTCTTGCAATTTCAGAGCTGTGCTGTACTTGATCCCAACTTTCATTGCCTCTTATAGGAACATTCTAATTGAAAACTTCCCAAAATTATTAAAAAAACAATTATGATTTTTTCGAGCCCCAAATAAAAAATTAGTAATTTTGATACTTTACGCCGAAATAAACGTTTTAGGGATAAAATTGTTTAAATACTTAAGTTTTTTATTGTAGTGGAGAAGAATCCTTCGGTATTTAATATCTAGAGCAAGAGAACCAATAGCTTTTATTTTTATTTTTGTTTTTCATTTTTTAATTTTGTGGAGTTTTTGAAATACTTTTATTAACCATCGGCTCTTTTTCGGATATATTCGAGACTTTTTGAAATATTCCAGATTTGCTGTGCCTTTATTGAAATTTCCTGCGATAAGCTGAAAACTGTCGTAACTTTCCTTTAAAATTTTTGGACTTTCGCCATTTTCCGGCATAGTAGAGTAGGGGTCTTTCCAGACTTTTTCGGTAGTTTTTGGGAATATGCGGAATATTTCGGGGCCCATATGGAGTTTTTTGGCGCTTGGGAACTATTCGGAATTAAATTTGGAACTGTTTGGAATTTGTCATAAGCTTTGTGGATTTTTCCCGACGTTTCTTCGAATTTGCCAAGTCTTTTTGTGAATATTCCTGACTTTGCCACCTTCAAGGATACTAACGGGGCCTTATAAGATTTTCGGTAGCTTTTAGGAGTATTTGAAATTTTTGACCTATTTAAAGCTTTTATTGGTATTTTTAGGTATTTCTTCGGAATTTTGTGGAGCACTCGGGATTGACTAGCGAATTTTTGCGGATTTTCGAAGCCTTCTTGGAATTTTTAGTGTGTTTTTGGGAATACGCAGGATTTTTTCGGAAGCGTTTCGGAATTTTTCGGTAATTTTGGGAATTTTCGGGCCATTTTGGGAATATTCTGGGCTTCTGCCAACCTGTCGGATATTTACGAGGCTCAGGGAGATCATTTGGTAATTTTGGAGAATATTTGATATTTTTAGAGGCCTATTCGGAGTTTTTATTGGCATCTTTTGATATTTTTTCGGAAATTTTTAAGGCACTCGGGATTAATTAGGGAACTTTTTGGAATCATTCTTAGCCTTTTTGAAAAACTTCGTGAGTTTTTGAATTTATTTGGGAATACGCGGAATTTTTTCGGAATGTTTCGGGTAATTTTCGGAATATTCTGGAGTTAAGTCAACCTGTCGGATATTTACGAGGCTCGGGGATATCCTTTGGTTATTTTGGAAAATATTTGGGTTTTTTAGGGGTCTATTCGGAGTTTTTATCGGCATATTTTGATATTTTTCAAAAATTTTATGTAGGTTTATTTTTTGGAATATTTTGCAGATTTTCGTTCTCGGTTCTTGTGCGACTTTTCAGGTTTTTTGCAGGAGTTCCTAAGTGTTTTTTTAAGTTTTTGGAGACTTTTGGGGAAAATATTCGAAAGTTTTTCGCGACTCTTCGGAACGTTTTTCGGGCTATTCTGGGATCTTTTTGGTACTTATTTTAGAATAACTGAAATTTTTTCAACAGCTTATGCTGCCTTTTCGTTTTTTTTTTTAGGAAACAAATCGGAAACTTCTAGGTTATGCTCGGAACTTTTTAGATACATTCCGTATTTAAATTTTTTTTTATAATTTTTTACTTTATTCAACAATTTTTATGAGCTTGAGGCCGTTTTTAGTGAAAACTTATTGTGGAAAAGCAACAATAATTTGAAAAAATGGTAGAAGTGATAGCTATTTCGGAAATCACCACATTTCCTCATCAGACTTCTTTCAGTAGGATTCGAACAGACGATCACCACTGACTGACTTTATGGTAATTTTCTCGCTTCGCCTTTATTTTATTCCAGAATTTTCGGAGTTTGTTTCCGAACGTTTTAGGTTTATAATTTAATACCAAATTAAAAACTCTGCCTTAAAAAATTATTCCACACAAACTTTACCGAAGTACCCTACAGGTCGTTGGGACTTTTTTCGGCACTTTTAAAGGCCGTTATACAATTTTTAGGAATCTTTTTGATTTTTCTTGGGACTTATTATAAATATTAGGTATTTTTTGCGAATTTTTTTAATTACTTTGTGGTATACATACTTTCCGGATTTTTTGGGAATATTTAGCATTTTTCATATTTCGATTGCGTTTTATTTGAAATTTTTAGTTTTTTTTTTTTAAACGCGGAGCGCTTTTCTTTAACGCTTACAGTCCCTTTTTTCTGCCTAAAGATGAATAAATATAAATTTATCGACGCTGATATCGATAACATATCATCGATAAAATTATAGATAGCAGCATTGTTAAAATTATCCATGACAATATCGATGAAATTATGGCGATTATGGTGAAATCAAAAAATTATCATTATTGATATCGATAACATTACATACTAGTATATCGATAGCCGTACTTTGAACCGCAGTGAATCCCTATTTCCCATTCATTTGCATTATCGAGTCGTAATTAATCTCAAAGCTCTTCTGTTAACGTCTTTTACATACATTCACTGCGCCTGCTTTACTTTTCACATCCTTTGTTTCAATTAACTGAAGCTTTATTAGATTACCGCTTAAAGTTTAACTTGCTTTTCGTGAGACATTATTTCACATGCAGGTGGCAGGCTGACTCTCTTCCGCAAAATTTTTTATTCAGACTTACATACATATATTCATATACAAGTACGCAAGAAATGCCAAATCCGCAGCCAATTGCATTGATTACTTTATGGACTCTTCGATTAGCAGCGAATTTGCAAATACACTTTTCCGTTTTCATTGCCAAAGCTTGTCATCGTTGCCAACATATACTCGTACAAAAGAAAAATATATACTCAGTCAAACAAAAAAAAGGAAAACCTGAAGCAACTTCGCCAAATTCACTTTCACAAATCCTACTTAATGCAATGGAATAATACAAATTTTTTTTTAGCTACTCAGATTTCTTCTGTTTTCTTTTTGAGCTTTTCCAATGCGCTCATCTCACGCTTGCTCCTTCTAGCAACGCCTCTTTAATCCAATTCCATTTAATACGCTTCGTTTCTTTTCAATTTTCGGCATTTGTTTACTTTCACTACACTTTTACCTTGCCTTTGTTATAGCGATATCCTTGAGCCCATACACACACACATACGCCCACATCGACCAGCGCACAAATCTATCAAAGTAGTTTGCCTTCGAACGCCTTGTGGCTGTCCAAGTTTGCTTTGCTCAGCCAATAAAGTCGGTGGCAACAATTCGCCAACGCCCATTACTCCTACTATCGTAGTTAAATCCCCAGCCAGTGTTGCCACAGTGTTTGCGTAATTGTTTTCAACAGCTTTGATTGTTGTTTCGCTCACGCCATTGTTTTTATTTTAAGTTTGTTTGCTATTCAGTTTTCGTGGAAATGCCAACACCCGGAACCGCGTAAATCCACGCAAATCAATCGACGCGTCGTTTTTTGTTTATTTAGCTGTGCACTATCGCTGCTTTTGTTGCTGCCGTCGCTGCTTTGTGTTTGTTATTAATGCGGCTATACTGTTATTTTGTGTAAAGTTCGATTTTTTTTTGGCAAAAAGTCAACAAAATGCGCAACCACTTGAGCCTAGGAGACGGAGACCATAGAAAAGCATTTAGTAAAGTAGGCGGCTGTGGAAAAGTGAAAGTAACTTTTGCAGATTTGTATCTTAATTGCTGTTGTTGCTCGCTTGTTTTGCAAACAGCTAAGCTGGCAAGTAATTGAATGATTTCAATAAATTTTGGCCATAAATTTTGCACTTTATAACTCAAAGAAGGCTCATTGCTGTAAGGATAAGGAAAATAATCTCATCTGCGTGCCTATAAAATATAAATGGGTAAGTGGTTCTGGAAAAAATAAACACAAATCAAATTTTTAAAAACTTTCTGCAAAAGTTGAGTTTAGGGTCTCAGTTTTACTCCCACAAATGTTAAAGAAAGACCATTTGATCGATTTCGGTCATAACTAGCACTAAGTGAGAATACCTATGAAGTCGTCCGATTCGGTGAGTTAACAGATTCCAATTTCCTCAAGCGTTTGGTAAAAAGATCAGGAATCTTCTTCCAGTAATTCACAAATCGGAAGATTACGAACAGCTTACGACTATATCATTAGTGGGGAACTAAGAGCAACTCCTAAACTACATTCGATCTACATTCCCGCAAGGGAATGTTTTTGGCGGAAGGGAGGAGCGACATTTTTCACGGATGGTTCAAAATGTGAAATGGTAGAGGCTTCTTTTGACGGGAGTTCTCCATCAAAACTATGTTCAAGCTTCCAGACTGCTGCAGTGTCTTTCAGGCTGAAAAAGCTGCCATTAAGGAAATTGTAAACCCAGTAAGACATTAGTTAGGGAGATAAGCATATACATACTCTGATAGTGAGGCGGCTCTGAACGCTTTGGTGAAGCAATCAGGACTCCACCACTGTATAGGCAGCAGGTGGGGATACCGTTGTCCTCTTATGTCCACTCTTGGATGGTTAGGCCTCATGTAAACTCAGCGAGCGCCAGGTAAAAACTAGAACATGCGAAACTGCAAGATCCTTCTGGCCTAGGATGGATCGAGGACGGTCCAATGAGCTCCTTACGTTTGTAAATCCTCAGCTCTCACTGTCGGCGGAGGTTCTGACAGGCGACTGTGCGGTCGATATTCACACGGTACGGTTAGAAACCTTACCTGAACGCTTCTCTGCCAGTTGTCAATAGGATGATGAGGTGGAAGAATTTCAGCACTTTCTATTAGGCTGCCTAGCCTTCGCGAGGCTTAGGTCAAAATATTTTGGGTCGAAATTGCCACTAAATAATTGGCTCCGTTCAGTTTTCTTGTTATCACAAAGGAGAATTTGTTCAATGTACAAAGGACTAACATTTCTGCGAAGACTAAATTGGCAGCGGTGGCCGAAGCCTATGCCGGCGCTTCAAAAGGTAGAGAAACGTTAAAATCGATGCCCAAATCCGTGTCCGTGGGAAAACTGCTGTCACAGCTGAGTGTATGCGGACGTGTGGAACTGTGCTGCTTCCCGCGACGGTCACGAACGCGATGCACGCACTCTTGGTTAAAGAACTACAGTCTAATGGCCTTACTTATAAAAAATAAAATAGATTTATACTGCTCTATAAAATGACATTTTAATACAAATTTTCGATTTATAAAGCAGTTAAAGTGTTCTTTATTTTTTATGAATTTGGGTCTTTAGCCATGATGGCGTATGGTTAACAAAACCTCTAGAGCCCACGTTGGTAAGATATTTGAGAAAAGTGATCGTATGCTTGACCTGGTTTTAGGATTCCAATTTAACTCTTTCAGGATCAACATTTTTCCTTAAGAGCTTTTCGTTTCATAATAAGTGATTGATATGTGAAGAAGTTTAAATTTTATATTTTTGCCCTTGTTTATTAATTTTCTAATTTTGTATTTTTGCTTAATAGAGGACATGAGAGCATAGGTGGCCTTAAACAATTTTTTTTCTTAACTTCTAAAAATAGTTTCAAATGTGCTAAATTTTAAAGCAACGGTCGCTCATTTCTAAATTTGATGGTACGTTAGGTAGCTCTACCCCTTAACTTGAGGAATAACCAACTTTTTTTTTTAAATTACCACATTTGAGACTATTTTAAGTAGGGAAGTACAAAAAAAAAAATGTGGGTAAGGCTCTCTTGGTCTCAATTTATCATACAATTTTAGAACGAAATATTTTTACCAAACCTAGACAACAAATTAGAAAAAACTAAAATAAAAAATTCGAGAAAAAATGAGTTTCCGGAAAAAAAATATTTTTTTAATAAAAAGTAAAAAAAAAACATTTTTGAAGGAAAGGCTTAATTTTAAATATAAAATTAATTAAGAGTGTAATATTTGAAAAAAAAAAAAATATTTTCTAGAAAAATATTTGTTAGAGAAAATGTTTTACAGGTATGTATTTGTTAAAAAAAGTATTTCTTACGAGAAATATTTCTTAGTCAAATTATTTAAAAAAAAAACGTTTATTTAAAGTACTTAATTTGGGCAAAAAAATTTTATAGGAAAAGCTTAGGCTTTAAAAGAAGGCGGATGTTCTCAATTCGTCGTGTATATTTGTAGTTAAAGGCTCACGCACCGCGTATTTATAGGCTTGGAGGGCACCATTTAAACAATTTCTGGAGTAGAGGTCTTAGTTTAAACAAATCTCTCCACCGAAGTTAGCTTCTTGCCATTGGAAGAAACGTCCGAATTGCAGAACAATGTTATGGATTAGAGCAGAGAAGACAGTGCCTTA
Organism: Rhagoletis pomonella; assembly: GCF_013731165.1. Classification (NCBI taxonomy): domain Eukaryota; kingdom Metazoa; phylum Arthropoda; class Insecta; order Diptera; family Tephritidae; genus Rhagoletis; species Rhagoletis pomonella. The sequence goes on along the minus strand of NW_023458567.1, from coordinate 12,502,350 downwards.
TTCAAAGAGGACGAAAAGAGAATAGTATCAGTCGTCTTTTGTGCTTTTATCAGTTTGGAAATAAGGAGAACTTGGAGTGCCAAAACTGCTACTAAAATTTAAAACATTTACCAGTTTAATCGGTTTCCAGTTTATTTAAAGCGTATTTAGTCTAAAAGACGAAATACATAGAAGTCGATTAAATGATAAGCGCAGCTTAGAAAGCTGCTCATTCCATTTTGTCACTGAACTGTCGACAACATATAGTTCAATGCCACTGGCTGGGCGGAGTGCAAAACTTTTTATGGGTGACAACATTGGCGCCTCCGTACAAAGCAACTGCTGAATCTCATAAGATCAACAAAATTTTATTGTTTTCGTCTTTCGTCAACGTCTACATTTTCTAGTTCAGCCTCCTTCCTTGATGTATAAGCCTATTGATTGATATTTCCTTTTACCGTGACACTCAAATTGTGTTCGTTAAGTTGACTGAGCGTGAGCTGTGCATGAGAAGTGAACACACTGCGACAGCTGAAGGAAATGCGAAAATGAAGCAGTCAATTGAGTATCACTTCTCTTTGATGGAATTTTGCCTTTTTCGACCGACATGAAGTGGATTTTACAATTTTAATATTCAGGCATGTGTGTATTTGTTTTTCTTTTTACATTTCTCTGACAATTATTTACGCTTGTTCACTTTTGCGGCCCATTTTCTTTCATACACCCGCTGGTGTTGCAATGGAGAAATGACGCGCGCATAATTTATGTCACTGCGCCAAACTGTTGCCTGTTAATTTCCGCATCCGGTAGACAGTAATAATAACAACACACTACAAATCAAGCAATCAATCAAACAATCAATATTGGAAAAATCAACAGCGGCAACAACAACAATATACATATACATACATTTGTAGGCAGTGTGACAACAAGCGCAGTGCAACACAAATATATAAACGTGTAAATAAATATCTATATATTTATGTGCTGTTAATTTGTATTTAAAAAACACCGCACTGCGGTTCTCTGTGTGTGAGAGCAGGCGAGCTGTGTGCACAACCAAAAAGGGGTTGCAAAGGCAATTGAGGGCGAAATAAATGATTGCAACGTTTGCAACATGCCACATAATGATGCATGTTGCTGTGGTTTTGTGCCACATACGTTGTTATGATGCTGTGTGTGTGTGAGTATTATTATTTAAAATAAATTAAACAACACTTATGCGTCTGCACGCCATAAAGTATGCAACTCATTTCATGCTGCATGCAATTTTCGATTTTTCACGCTGACCTCAATGTCCACAGCGGAGTGGACAGTGCCTTTTCGCTGGCCAACATGCAAGCGTGTATGAGAATTCCTATGCGTACTTATGTAATTGTGTATGCAAATATATTACTACTAAATACATGCATACATACATTTGCAAGTTCCGCTCTGCGCCTGTTGCTATGCATGTTTGCTTTAATAAACTTATTTAAGTTCGCATTTTACCATTAATAACAACCGCACTAGTGCGTACCTCATACACACACAACGCCCGCCATAAATTTGCAGCGCATTCATCGATGTTGGCCAATGACCCAGTAGGAATACATGCACACGCACACATACATACACACACATTAAGCTCTGCTCGCTGCCACTCCGCAATGCGCATAACTCATTATCTGTCGCATATTTTTCAGAATTTGCTATATGTGTGTGTGTGATAGTGTGTGTGTTGGTGCTGCCGCTACATACTTTTCGCACATTCATTCATTTCATTTGCTCATAAATTTTCGCCTCTACTTTTAACTTCCTGCTTTAGTATTTATTTTTTTCTTACTTTATGCAGCCAATACAACCGCTTTTAATTAACTATCCTTCGTACATACTTATATATGTATGTACATATGTACTATATATAAATTGTCGTATTGCTATTGTTTACACTCGTAGCTGCTTGTGTGCTGACATGTTTTCCATTTTTGTGAAAAATTTATTAGCTTCGAGCATATTCACTTATCCAGGCGCTGATATTTGATTTATTTTTTAAAACTCTTGTTTTGTTATCGGTTTATTCATACTCAGTATACTTTGTTCTACCGTGACCCTTTCAGTTTACCTTATAACGGTAAGTTAAAAGGAAATAAGAGAAAATAAGAATAATGAATGCTTAAGGAAAGGCGTGCCAACTAGTAACCTCCTCACCAACTAATATCGATTCCGGAGAGTTCAGCAAGAATGCTCCACGTTTTTTAAATTTCAGCTTCGCCAATTCGGTATAAATGCTGAGATGCAGTCAACTAGTTAAGAAGTTAGAAGAGTTTTAAACCTTATACAGTGTGTCCCAGACCACCCGTCCATTTCCTCTAAAATAACGGGGGAAAGAAGATAGTAGCTATCTTATTGTCTTTTATTGCTATCTTATTGCCTTTTGTCCTACTAAAATATCTGCGTTTAATTTCAATTAAGAAGAAAGAAAAATTATTTCGCTATTTTGTTTTTGGTCTATTTTAATTGGAATAAATTGGAACGCTGAAGCCACTTAATTTCTAAATCATAAATTAAAGCCAGAATAAATGGCCTTTGATTATAATTAAACGCAAATAATCAATTAATATATAAACAATAACCAATCGAATGGAAAAGCCACATTGTATGACAAGCGAAAAATTAAAATTTTTAAGTGTAATGCGCGGTACTTTCCTAATTGTAGATATGTACAGTGCCGGACAAATTACTAGCGTCGCTACGTTTTGATAAGTTTTGACTATTTTTCTTTTTTTTTATCATTATTTGTTGCTTATTAAAGCATAGAAAAAAACAATATATGCAAATCCAAATTTCAAACTTTGTGCAAATATTATAAAAATTCTGCAAATTTCAACAAAATTTCAAACTTTTTAATCAGAATCTTTAGCAGAAATGTTTGTATGCAGTCTTGTAGCCCATTACATTTTTTTGTAACAAAATTCAGGTTTTAAGTTGGTAAATTCTCGTGGAATTTTGGAAATTTGTTTTTCATTTTCTTCAATACACAGTACGTTCGAGAATTTTTCCAGTATGGAAGAAATTATAAAAACTGTCTACAAAAATAATTGCCAAAAGCTTTTTTATACTAAAGTTTAATGCCAACATTTTCTAAGAATTCTGATTAAAATGTTTCAAAATAATACAAAATTGCAAAAGACCGCCAGAAAAATACCTAATGCTAAATTTAAACTCTATATAAAAAAATCAGAATATTTTAACAGATTTTTTTTCTAGTATATTATATTATATGTTTAATAAAAAAAAGTCAAAAATACTGACAGAAAAAATGTTAAAAATCAACAGGGCTTTTTAGCGGCATACTTAAAAATCTTCTACAAATTCCGACTAAAAAATTCGAAATTTTTAATTAAAATTTGTTAATTTTTTGAAAATTTTGTATTAAGTTTCATACTTGATTTTATATGGATTTAAGCTGAAGCAAAATTTTTATAAAATATATTATATATTATGAATAATTAAAAAAATAACACCATGTGAGCCACTGTATATCGAAGTATCCACATGAAATCAAGTGTTCTTTACATTTAAAAAAAAATAAAAAATTTGGCCACCAATTTTTCGCTCGACAGCCCGTAACAATGGTTGCTTGCAAATTACACTTGACATTTTGCCACAGTAACATTCACTCGTGTCACACGTAAAAATTGTTGTTGTAGGTCCATGTGTACTCATGTCAAATATTTGCATTTTATAGTACATACATGCTATATGTAAGAATAATAAAATTAAATACATAATATTTGCATATTTTTCGGCTGACACGAATAACAAATACATATGTACATACAAGCACACAAAGTCAATTCTACTCCCCAAAAAAAGCAATTTGCTTGCGCTTGTGTGACTACCCTTCAGGAAAATCGCGAACCAATGAATCAAATTTTTAGTTCCGTACTAGATTTAGAACTGGCTCACAACTTATCTGTCGAATTTGGAACTAGTTTGGAGCTATCGAAAAAGGGATGCAGCGTGGGGTTTGTGTACTTTACATTGAAATTCGTTTGGCGGCTTTTTCGTTCAAATACTTTCATTTTGCACTTCGCAGATGCTTTTTCATATTTTTGTAATACAAAAGAAAATTTTGTGTTGACATTTTAACATCTTGGGACCTTCTAGAATCTAACCAGTAACAGCAAGCTCCTCTGCGAACTCAGCTACCGCCAAGCAATCATTCAAACAAATTTAATTTCAAATTGAAAACACATTTCTTTGAAAATGATTTGAAATCTTATACACGGAAAAACCAAAACTATTGAAAAAATCATGATACTTTTTTCGTCTGTCGATTTTAGAACTGGTTCCGAACTATATACTTTAGGACTAGTTCTGAATTATCGAAAAAGGGATGCAGCGGGGCAATTTACACTTCTTAGGATATCGCAATATTAAATTCGTCAGTTGATGGCATGAAAAAGAGAATTAACGCGCACTAGTCATGGTTCTAAATTCTCTAGTTCAGAGCCCGTACGGCCCTAGTGCGCTTCCCAACATCACCTTATAAACTTAATAAACTATTCTCTCCCTCTTTCACTTTGTCTCTTTCACAGTCATACTCTCACATCGCTATTAATGTCATATGCAGTGTGACCAGGTCCTGCGAAAAAAATGCTATTTTAAAACAAAAAAATGCTAGAAAATGCCAAAAAGAAAATTCAAAAATGCGAAATGCTAAGTACGAAATTTGCAGCTAAACCAAAAAAAAAGCTAGACGTAGCTGAAAAATGCCGACCTGGTCACGCTGGTCATATGCAAATAGTTGGCATTTAATCTACAACAATAGGAAACAAATAAAATATCAAATTTTTGCAACAATTTCAACTACATTTGAGTTTATACTCAAGTATACTTAGTAGTTGTATTTACGTATGACTTTTTTGAGTGCATATGTATGTATATGTGTGTGCTTAAACGTTCAAGTGCGCCTGTGTGAGTGAGTGTGCGTTTATTGTTTGAGCATCCAAAAAATGGCTGCTTGCACGCAGAAGTGGCCTGTATTTAAGTGTATATGTATATAAGTGGGCACACATACACTAAAATATTCGTGATTGCTAACATACATGCACATAAGTACATATAATTGTACCAAAGTGTCCATTTACATGTCAAGTGCATATGTATGTATGTAAATGTTAAACATTTTGCTACCTCGCAGCTATACTTCACTTGGTCTCGCACTTGCACACATACATATAAATTTATATAACTAAATATATTCAGATATACACATATATTTTAGTTTGTATAAGCGGGTGTATGCGCGTATATAATCACACACTTATTTTGCATTTTTGCTAACTCAGCTTTCAGTTGGTGGCTGCTGCTGCTGCTGCTGCTGGTACCAGTATTCTGTCCATACAAACTCCGGAGGATGTATATACGCTTGTAAGTACCGTTCTATTAGTTTGCGTCCAACCACAAAACTTTATATGGTCTATTATAATAGAAAATTTGAATATTTAACAACAGTACCAAATAGTTGTGTGTGCCACACTCACACACACTTACCTATTTTTCGCACAATAAAATCCTTAAGAGCGCTTGACATTTGGGTTTATTTTCGCTTTTGTTATACAGCTACTTGATGTGTATTCAAATACATATATCCATACGTATGTGTGTATATATATAATGCATTTTTGTGACATTTTTAACTATCATTGGCTTGATAATTAATTGTATGTAAGTATATTTGCTACGTCAGCCCGAAATAATATCACATGCCCATTCAGCTAAACTTCTCCCTGAGTCAGCATTATGTACACATACTATTATACAGTACCAGGGTGACCAAATTTGCCCGGAGTGCATATACTTTTTAAAGTTTTGAAGGTTTTGGGTATCAGATACTGGTCATTTGGATAGCTTTAAAAAAATATTTTGGAAATAAAAAAAATATGTGTATTGCGATATCTATTAAGTAAGTCTCTTACCCCAAAATTTAGGTGGCAACCGTATTCCGAAATACGCTGGAATGAATGGTACCTATCTTGAATGTATGTATGTATATGTACCGTGTGTACATAAAAAAATTCGGATTTAAATTAGCAAAATACAAATTTTTATTACATAGCAGCGTGGCAACCCTGATGGAAAATATTTTCTTACCAAAGTTCTCAACAATACCTTTCATGTGATATCCATATTATGATGTTTTAGATAAATTGTGTAGAATCGCAAATAAGTGACAACCTTACACTATTATCCTAAGGGATAACATTTTGTATATAGGCAAAGCATTGTTTAAGATCCTTCTCTTGGTACCCATGAGTAGTAATATTTTAAAATTTTTTCCAAAAAAATATCAAATAAACATGTGATTCAAAATAGGTGGCAACCCTACTAAA
>NW_023458567.1:12431127-12495981 GCF_013731165.1 Rhagoletis pomonella | reverse complement strand
GTCAGAACATATCCGGCGACACAATGGATAGTTTGATTTGTTATGTAGGGAGAGGGGGCAGGCAGAAAGTGACTGAAAGTACACAGGGGCGAATAAAGCAGCAAGAAGGATAAAAGGCGTGTCACAGCTGGAAGAAGCAAATACTATTGAGCAGTGGTAAGTGGCTGAAATTGTCAAGTGTAATGATGAGCCTGCACGTATAGTGGATAGTATAAAAAAGATAGATGATGATAAGGCATACAGCATAAGAGCGCGCGACGCGTCGGAGTGAAGATAAAACGTTAAGCCAAGCAATATCACATTTGTCCGGCTGGTTGATTGAATTTGAAGCTTGAGCTGAGCCAACACGCCGGGGGTGGCAGAAATTGGAAAAATTGGCAGATATTGTATAACGCCATAGCTTGTACTATATTTGAAAGGAAAAAAGCATGAAAAAGGATATCAGAGCATATAGGAAGCATGGCAAAGAAAGGTTGTCAAAGAAAAAGATAAATAAAGTAAATATTACGAGTGAGCGTGAGTAAATACAAACACTCGAGTAGCGCGCGTTAAAGCATCCGCAAGGATACAAAGTCGATGCGATGGTCGGCTTAAAAACGCAGCGACCAACTAACCAACTGACCAGGCAACGAACTGCCAAGCCAACCAACTGACCATCTGTTGGCTGCCTTTTTCGCAGACTAGCGTTCCACGAATATCTTCAAGTCAATATATTGCACACTTAACGAATATTTTGCGCCTCTTTGCCTGCATTCCTTTTTAAACTTTCAAGCAGGACGTCCTTTTTTCGGCTGCTCACTTGCCTTTTATTGAAATTCTTGCACAAACATACATATTTATACATATATATATGTATGTTTACAGACGCACATGTAAAGTGCTGATTTTATGCGCACACAAGCAATCGCCTTTATCTAGGCGGCTATTTAAGCGCCTGAGACGTATGTGTGTATTTACGTTAAGGTGGGTCAAATTGCTCGGACGAAAGTTTCTCGACAAATTGCATGGTATTTTCGGTGTATATAGATAATTCTAAAAGAAAATATCGAAGAAACTATAAGTCGGAAATCAATTTCTAGCCTGCGGAAATTTAAAAGAAAAATTTACTTTTTCTCAAAATTTTATTTTTCCGCTATGCCAGTTTTACAAAAAGTTCACATGTTGACAAGTTTTAATAGTTTGTTAATATTTTTTTATTTAATTCTAGCTATTTTTTTTGTAAAGATAAACATTAGGGCGGGTCAATTTATATGGGAGATTTTTTGAACTATGCGCGTATAGCCCAGAAGTATTTTGCGGGTAATTCTAAGAAAATTTACCCAAGAAACCATGCGTCTAAAATCAACTTAGGGCTTGCGAATTTGCAAAAATAGGTTTTTTAGCATTTTACTGTAGTATCGTCAAGAAGTGCTAACATTTTTTATGAAAACGTGCTGTAAGGGGGTTTTTGGTATGAGAAATCCACTTCTGTACTTATCTTTTTCTTGAAACTTCCACTAGAGGGCGCAAGGTGAAAATTTACACATTTTTTCGAAACCTTTTTTCGCAATTTGGCAAATTCCAAATTTATTTTAGATCCACGGTTTCTTCGGCAAATTTGCTTAGAATTACACGTTGAATTCTTGTATTCTATACGCGCAAATTAAAAAAAAAGGTAACCCGCCCTAATATATATATATAATTTAATTTTTAACAAAAATCTAATAAATTTAAATGTTGGGCATTTTCTTCTATACAAAGACGATATTTTTTATACATTGCAGTGTTTAATTTGTTTCATAAGTTGTAGAATAAAACTACCTCGGATTGACAGCGAACAAGAATTTAAACGCAAAAATCGGAAAGTATGAATATTTGTACAAATGTTTTTGCAAAAATACTAATGGACAAATAAAAAAATAAAGCTCATGTAAGAAACTAAAATACAGACATTTTATACGCAAAAGTTTTAAGAAAAAGGAAAACAAATTATATCGTGAAAAGGTCATTTTTTAATTTAAAAATGCGCAGGCACGAAATTTATTTTCGAACCATGGTTTCTCTTAGAATTATATGCAGAATCAGAAAATACCATACTATTTAGTAAAAAAAAAATTGGCCCACCTTAATGTATCTACTACGTATGTATATGCTGCGCTTTTTTTGCCGCATACACTTTGTTGATTTATTGCGCGAGGCCTATCAGCTCTATAGTGAAAATTGCGCCATACACTTGCGCCGAAATGAGCCACCCAAAATAATAATAACAATAACAGTCATATGCTGGTTTGTATAAAAGAATGGCTGGAATAAGAGCAGCAGCTATGACAGCTACAAAAACGAGTTTTATTGGCAACAATAATAGCAGTTATGTTGGTGGCAATGTCGTCAACGTGCTCTCCATCGTCATCGCTATTGCCATTGTCATCGCCATCAACATTGGAATTGAAAGTGTCAGTCGACGGCCACAAACATTTGTCAAGCTTTTTACGATTGCACGTCTGCAATCAGCGGCAAGTATTGCGAGCACATATGGTTCCTTAACATCAATAAAGTTATATAGAAATATATGCGAAAATCAGCTTGAGTCAGCGCGAAGCCAGTTGGATAATGAAGGCGACAAGAAAAACGTATAGCCTGGTACTTATGCACTTGCAAGGTCCGCTTATATAGGGATAGAACCGGCTAGTTAAATTTATAATCCAAGAGAACTTTTGGATGGTCCACTAGATAGCCAAAAAGTAGTGATAAAGGGAAGGCAGGTTAGTGATAATTTCCGACATAAATCGATAGCCTACTGCAGCTTCATATCAAAATTACGCCAGTTTGTCGAGTCGTCCAACAAGGGGGGGTACGTCGCCAATATTATATTTTTCTTTTCGAAGAAGTTTCATTTAAGACCAGTGTACGAAAATAAACTATATTGTACATTACTATTTCGTTTCGTTTATTACTTCAACAGTTCGGTAGAATACGAAAACAAAACGGCTGAGTTCACTTTGCGATAGTACACTACAGTAGTTTAGTAGTTACAGACGAAACAACAAACGAAATGAATCGTGCAGAGAAAAATATATTTATGTATGTAGTACATATTTTTTAATTGAATTGGATATGAAAATTTACAGAAAAAAAATATTTTTCACGTTTGCATTCATATAAAACGTTGAAACGTTTGCATTCATATAAAACGTACCCTATGGTACAATTGTCACAAACGAAAAGCAAACGTTTCTCGTTGGGGAAAATGACAGTGAATCTATGACTATGACTATGACTATGTACAAAACTGTACAAAACAATTCCCATTTGCTCATCGATCATCATATCGTTTGTGGTTTTGTACAGTTTATTTTCGTACCCTGTTTAAGATAAACTTTTGCAAGAAGATGGTTAAATTTTGACTTTCGGAGAGGTGTTGGTGGCAAATAAGGAATCTTATTTTCTTGCAAATTTATTCGCCAAGACTTGAAGCAGCTAAAAAGTTGTCACATGATCAACTTCATTTCAGTCATTAAAAAAAACGATTACAAAACTTCAATCCGTACTAACACCAATGTCCTCCGACTTCCTTCGAGTGAGGAATGGGAAATACACGGTGTCAAAAAAAGAGAATAAATTGATGTCTTCATGGATATGTTAACGCTTGATAAGAAGAGGTGATGGCTATCTCAAAGTCCACATCACAGTAAGCAAACTTCAAAGGTGGGTGCTCAATACGACAGTGACGTAAAGGGAAACTGTTAGGCGGACAAGGCTACGCATCTTGGCACAACACTGCTGGATACTGTTTTGTGTGATATACCTGGTATTCGTCGGAAAACTTGTCAAATTGTCAGAATACTTCAGCTATTCATGAGTGGTCAACGGGCCCATCGTGTTTTTTAATATAAGAAAGTAGGACAAGAAATCTGCACAACTACAGCTGTTCTCACTGTCCACTGTGTACTAGGGACCAAATGCAGCTCGCCTAGGCACCCTGCGAACGGCTATGGTAAAAGTGGCCAGGATGAGGAAAAAGAGACCGTTCAGTTATTTCTTTGATCCTGCCCGGTGTTAGCTAATATAAGAGCGAAAGTTCTTGGTAGTTATGTATTTCTTTGACGAAATAGATGATCTTGGGTCGATAGCAATTTCCTTCTATGTCTCAATGACATAACATCTATAGAATATGCATGGTGTTTCGAAAACCAGTTTCGCGCAATGTTTTTCTAGCTGATGTCCTTACTATTGGAGAGGGGTTTAAACTACTTTTTTGGCATCGGAATAAACCAGGACAAGCAATGCGTTTTCCACTTGGCTCTATAGATATTCTAGCCTTATACAACAATGTAAAAACTATGGTACGGCTTTAGGTGGTAGACCTTTCGTTGATCTGGCTTGGGGGCAGAGGAACAGCAACATTAATCGCAACGATGACCTAGCCTGAATCGGGTAATCCTTCGATAACTTTGTGCAAGAAGTGGTTCTTGTTTCCAGGGTTTCATTCCTTAGCACTGATAACATTTATCCAAGCATAGGTGACAAGATCTGGGAGTAGCTGCCTCAGCTAGTGCGAGGAACGAATTTCAGTTTCCATCAAACGGACTGGTTTTTGGGTACTGCAGCTTATTGGGTTTTCAATCTCCACGAGTTCGATTTAAAAGAAACAACCAAATCCTGACATCCTCTTGTACTCTTTTTCAAGTTATACTCTTAGATATCCTTTCCCATTTATCATACGACATTGGGCGGAAACTTGAGATCGAAGCAGCGTCCCCAAAAGCTCTGCTGTATAGGTCTTAAGTAGGCCAGAGAAATGTTTTAGATTAGAACCGTTTAGATCCCCCATAGTGAGTTTAACCATAATCGAGCTTGGGGTTTCCATCGATCACTATGATTGCGCCCAGCACGAGTAGGCGCTGTAATCCGGTAGATCTTTGACAAGCATAAATTACCATAAAAAGTTTCGAACAAGATCGCCAAGCGGTGAAGGACAGTAAGGCCTTGTACCCATTGAAATTTATATCAGAGCTGAGAGATGAGCTTATCAGCAAGTTTATAAGTAGTTACAAAAAAGTGTAGAGCAGGCGTTCAAGTAGAGAACTCTATATTTGTTTTAACATCGCTTATCAGCTCAGCTACAAGCTCTCTGTATGCACGGGCCCTTCTGATATGTAAAATCACCTTTGCAGGCGCACCTTTATAGGCTTAACATTACAATACTTACTTTTTAGAATGACTCTTAAACTTGTTTGGTAGTCGGATAAATTTAGTAAATAAACGTATTTTTTTCCTGAAGGGCATGCGGCATAATATTCGATTTCAAGAACATTAAATTTTTCTACAGATACTTCGATCCCACTTAATCCAAGGAAATGTTTCATTTGTCAATGCAGCCTATCGTATCTTATCACATTCCGTATTTCAAGCGTTTACATAATATTTCCAGAAGCTTTATGTTAGCTTAAGTAGTAATTTTATCTCAAATGAAAGGCTTGACGGACGTCGTCTGATGACCACTCATGTGGCTAAATATTATTCCAAGTGAAAGCAATGTGTGTGGATACGTGATAAGCATTATATACATATACTAAGGAAGTATGTTTGTTTACTTACATACATACACATATATGTACGCACATTCATACATACATCCGTAAAGAAATAAAATACATATATCACGTGTTACTGAAAATTCTATTAACCACAACTGTATTTGCGGTAGCATGCGGTGATAAAAGTATTAGACCGGAAATCGTGTAAGCACGCACCGGATATTAGTATGCATGTAATATGGGAAAGTTTTATTTGTTGTGGAAAAAGTGCTCGTAAATAGACTTTGCACGGAATTATTCAGTGTGTCTTTTGGCGGAGATTGAATTCGAAATATTTACGCATTAAATTAGAACTTTTTTTGGTAAATATAAATGAGAGAAAGTTATTGCAGTTGTAAGTGACACACAACTTTTGAGTAGAAAGGCTGAAATTTGCTTAAACAGGCTTTGCAATATGCTTCAAGTGACAAGATAAGTCAAAGTTTAACTATATGTATACTACATACGTGGCGACAGTGAAACGATTTTCAAAAGTAAATGACTGCTGAGTAAAAATTCTTGTAATAATTTTTATAACGGAAAAATATAGGAAAAAGTTTAAATTTGTCAGTAAAAAAAATGTTTGTCACCGCTACAAAATTGGGCTATTAATGTAAAGAGCTTTTAAACTTTTCTCCAGAGAAATGCTTTATTAAAGAAATCACAAGTAATTTTTAAGCAAAAAACAAAACCGACGTCAATTCTCATATAAAATTTTAATAGCACCGCTAATTTCTTCATGATTTAATGATCAAATTTAAACCAAATTAGTATGGGAACACCTGTGAGGTAACACTTTTCCTTAAAAAAAAAACAAGAATTATAAAAGTCGGTTGACGTGGTTACATGCGGTAACATACATAACCAAAAAAAAAAATATTCCGACGAATTGATAGCCTTCTCTTTTTTTTGAAGTCGCTTAAAAATTGAGTACCATACGAGCTTTTAGTGAAAACTATGAATTTGACTTTATGAGCTTTTAAGCGAAAATATGTTAACGCCCTTTTTTAACGAAAGCGCTGAATTAAGCACTTTCTAAAATCTTCTTTTAGTGATCTGACGTTCCATGTAAAAACGCTTTTATGAGCTTTTTCAACAAAGCGAAAGAAAAAACTTGGAATCAAGTAGTCTTGCAGTGAAAACTTTTAGTGAAAGCTATAGGTACTTAGGTAAAAGACGGAAACTAAAGTATATGTAGAAGATGCGAGCTTAAGTATGCTTTCAAATTGGAAATAAAGCTTTTGAGCTTTCAGTGAAAAATCCAAGCTAGATTTTAAATTCAATTCAATTCGTTTTCACAGGTTTTACTTATGCAGTTAGTTGTGTTTTTTATTACAGGTTCCTTTATTGAGGTTTACAATTAAAGTTCAATGAAATTACAAATTTCCAAAAGAGGTAACTCAAGGTTTACAAATTTCCTTCGTTTTAAGCTTCCTCTACATTTCATAAAGGGCAGTAATTATCAAAACATACCTCACTAGCAGGGGTTTTTAAAGCTTTCTGTAGATTTTATATAGGGGCACAAAGGGCAAAAGCTCTCTGTACTCGTCTGTGATATAGAAGCACACATGGTTAAAGCTCTCTCCAACAAAGCACTTTGTTATAGGCCTTCATTGAATGCGTTTTTAAAAGCATTACTAATGCAGTTAATTTCCAAGTATTTTTAGATTGTTTCCTAAAACCAAAAGCTTTCCGAAAATGATGCTGAAACCACCTAAACTTATCACACAAATATTAATAATAATTCATGAAAAAATGCTCAAGGAAACTTTACAAAAAGAAGCTTTGTAAAAATTGATGGTGGTTGAAAAGCTTAAACAATTTAGTATTGCCGGAGAGCTTTTGTATCTTCATAATTTCTAACTAAATATATAAGGTTGGACTGAAAAAAATAATTTAGAATACGTCTTTTAACAAATTTCCACCCATAATGAAAGTTTATTTTAAAAGACCATAACAAGTTTTGACATGTTTCTGAAGTTTTCCTGAAGCTTTAAGGTAGAAAGGCTGGGAGTATTTATAAAGGACAGGCTTACAGCTAAGGAACATTATCAGAGTATATTTCTCTAGGCTTGTATTATTTTATACACGTAAAAGCTTTCAAAGAAAAAAGTTAAATATGTCTGCAATTATCTGGTGACATTTTGATTTTTTTACAATAGCTGCAACAAACTTATGCTAAGCTTTTAAACTTTTAGTTTAGGAAGTATTAGTTAAAATGTTATATTTTCGACACCTACATAAATACATATTTACGCATCGAAACAAGTTCAATTTTTCCTTCAATTGCCACTTTCGAGTGCAACATATGTCTTGGCTCGTTGCCCTCTCAGCTGACCCGAAGTTGCGAGAGCAAAGTTGTGAAATGAACTTATTAAGAGTGCTCTTTATCGAGTTCAATTCAATTGCAGTTGCTTTGGTTTATTACTACTTCGGCAATCACTTTGCAGTACCTACGTGCAACACCGCAATGACATGCAACATGCAATTGGAAGTTGGTGATAGCAACAGTGATAAACAATTGTTGTTCTATTTTACGATGACATCAAATGCAAGCAATGAAATGCATACATATATGCATTGCGGGCACTTAAATAAACTCATAGAAACTCAGGAAGGCGAGAGGTAATAAAGCAATTGAGTGTACACTTTTTATGGCCGAGTACAGCAAGCTGAAGTACAGAGGGACAGAAAGTGAATTTAAGTGCTTTTTGTAGCTTAGAAAGCTGCTTATTTCCGTTTGCTCTAAAAGGAGGAGAGAGCTTGCTAAGCGTGGTCGCTAGAAAATTAACTAAGCTCAAAAGTTTTAATTGAGTATGTAAATTAAGACACTTTTAGACGAATTGATGGGAAGCAGAAAAAATTTCTTTTGTGTAATTTTAATGCCAAAAGTAAATACTTTTTGCCTAACGAATTTAATTTTCGGGCATAATATACTGGCTATGTTTTAAAAACAAAAACAAAGTAACTTTTTAAGGTAGAAATTAGATTATGCAGTTTAAAATTGCTTTCCGAAGCTTTTTTTCAAAAACTTTATTGAAGCAAATTTTAATAAACCAGATTTTTTATTTTTTTTTAGACTTTGCGCAGACATTTTTTAAAAGCTTTGTTTAATATAAAGCAGCTTCTTTTAAAGTTTTTGGTGACTATATTTTAGACCTTTGGGTTTTTACTTTTGTTTTGGTCACATTTTCAAATTCTTAACCGACTTCAAAAAAGGCTGAGATTATCAATATAGATTGGCTCCATACTAAATTGCTTTAGATCCGATCATTGGATCATTAATAAATTAACTCTACTCTTAAATTTTTATATGAAAACTGAAGTCGGTTCTGTTTTTGTTCAAAAATTCTTTGTTGTTATCTTGAAAGCTTAGGTTTTTTTTTATGAATTTCAAGAAAAATTTTGTTTGGCATTAAAGCTTCAAAGAAGATTTTCAGGGAAGCTTTTTCAGACAGTACGTTAAACCGCAAAGCTCTAACCCTATTTTTGAAATTTTATTAAAGATAGTAAGCTAAGCTTTGTGAACTAATGCAACTCATATATATATACTTATCTTACTTCTAATTTTTTTTGTAAAAACCTTCTTGTGACAATTTTTAAAATCTCAAAATCAATCTCATTTGTAGAAGGAAAATTGTGATAAATAAAAAAGCTCTCTGCCTTTCATTGCAATATTCGATGTGAGCTTTTTTACACATTGAAAGCGTTGACTGTAAGCAGGGAGTTCCAAATGTTGGGTAAGAACCAACAGCTTTTTCCATCAATAGGTCGAGTACAGAGCTTTTCTAAGCTTTCAGTACTTTTTGCACCGTTGCATTATCTGCTCGTATTTTATCCTTATCCGACAATTCGTACAAAGCAAATGCAAAAATTCTAAATATTATAGTAAATTTATTTATTTTAGATATATATTTGCACTAAAGTAGCGTGCGAACAAATGAATTCATTTTAGGGATTTCTTAATATCATTTTGCTTTAAGAGTTTTTATGTGCAATAATTTTCCACTTCTCAAGCTTTCTACATAGATTTAAAATCTTTATGAATTTTTCTTTTATACAAGTGGAACGGAATTTCTTTCAGCATTTTCTACGATGAAATGAAAGTCCCATCATAAACAAATGCTTTCTTGAGCTTTCAATTATAATTAAAGCTTTTGAGTTTAAATGGTTTTTATCTTCTGAATGCAAACTAAAAAGAACTCAATTCATATTTTCCATCTTTGGACAATTCAAAGAGTTTTGCAACATTCTTTCATATTCTATATTATTAAAATCTCCTTTCATGTTCATTGTTTATAGATATTTGATGCAACTACGCAACATGAGTTGTGAAAATTAGACTTAATAAATTGAATACCATTAAAAATAGCAAAAGCTTAAACTTGCATGCGAAATTCAAGCTGCTTTCAGTTCACTTTCCGGAACTTTTTCACTCATCATATGTATGTACATATGTATGTACAAACATATTTGATAGTTGCTAGCATCTTTCTTAACAAATTCACCACTAATTACACTTTCTACGACTTGCTTTTGCACTTTGAGAGAGCATGCCAAAGGCGCGACAGCAACAATTTAAAGTGACTATTGCAAAACGAATAAAATTAAACGAAAAATAAGAAAGCGACTTGATAAAAACGACGTGGTATAAAGAATTGCATAACAAAGACAACTTGCAATTTTATATATAAAGTGGAAACATGAAAACTTTGTGATGCGCGTGCTGCTTACTAATACCACTAGGATGCAATAGTTTCTTTATGAAAACGAAATACGTATGCCTTTTAGTATTTAAATAAACGAAATTTAATAAAAAAAAACAACTAAAGAAATGTGAACAAGAAATCTGCAAGACAAAAGAGCTTGCGCTTTTGCTTTCTTGAATTCAGTCATTAAATTAGCTTTATTTGTGAGATGCCGATGGGTTAGATGCTTTAAGAAGAATGTTGGGCAATTAGCAAATGAAAGAATTGAATGGAAAGACTAGTAAACATGAATAGAATGCAGAATCGCAAAGCGTTTGCATAATTTAAAACAGATCTAAAGAGGTTTATAGCCGCCCGCTTCATGTTAGCTGAAAAAAATTCAAATTGTTCACCTTTGAAATGAACAGAAATTTAAACTGATACTGATAGGCTGTCAAAGTTTAAATCAGTGATTCAACAAAGAAGTCATGAGAAGACTTTCTTCTTTCTTGCATGGTTTTATAAATACTCGCCTAAAAGTACGCAATTCCAAAGTCAAACCTCTCAACGCATGCAAGGTATTCCCAACTGGCATATGAAAGTACGGCAGTTGGATTTTTGGAACCACCCTAAATTTCTATCGCTAAAAATGAATAAGACTTGTGCCTATAAGAACGCACGTTTTGCGTTGCATATTTTTAGGCCAACATGCTATTCATTTGAAGATTTTAAGTGATTGAAATTTAGCATAGCGATTTCTATAATCTCACTACAGTTAGCCTAATTGTATTTATTTGTAGAAGTTCAGCTCCAAGGCATACAAAAGATTGTATACACTTTTCCTTTTCGTTCCGTAAGGTTTCATATGAAAACCAGCTCATTTCATGGTTTCATGGACGCTGGTATGCCTATGCTCTCACAAATAAAAAGAAAGAGCTCTTAATTTTCTTCCTTCCCATAGACATTTCACTACTGAATCCGCTTTATATATGTAGCTCTAAAAATCAACAAATGGCTTGTTGCAGAATTAGTTATGCGTCATAGCTGGAGCGGGGCTATGGCACGGATAGCGTTCACTGCTCCCTACTTCTTCCCGACCTTTTAGTGTCCAACTAATAGTCTTGGAAAAGAGCGGTCAAAATATGCAAGAGCTTTAAGTAGATCGCTTTTTATGAATTTTGTCCAGTTGTGCCTAGTTGGTGGGTTTCGCGGTGTACCTCGTTGAAGCAAATTTTCCACTCACGTTAACAGGAGGTTAGAGGTAAGGACGCTTCCTGCGCATAATTAAGCGCGGATATTTCTGCTCCATTTTTTTGCCAAATTATCGGCCATGCCATTACCAGGGACATACACATATCCAGGGGCCCATACAACGGTTAAGGAGTGTTTGGATGCCAGCTTTTTGAGAAACCCTCTGCACTTGTTGGCTGCCTTGGATTTAATGATTTAATAGCAGCCTGGATGTCAGAATAGATCGTGATAGGTCGCTTTGGTGGCGGTTGGTTCTGCCCAAGAAAAAAATTTACTGTGATCAGATAAATTAAAACTCAGTGAGAGTGCACTGGGGTAAATGAAACTACCTACCTAGCGCCTAAATGCATACTACATCTTCCATCAACCCGCATCACCTATGCATATGTGCATAGCTGCATGTGGAAATATTTCTTTCATGCAATTTATGAAATTTTTGCACATACACTTCTCAATAGTCATATAGCAGAACTTATTTATTTAAGTAATAAGTTGATGGCATCTCAAGGAATGCTCCGCCTAGTCTGACACATCCTCCTGAATATTTTTCTGACTCTAGAAAGGGTGGTAATTGATGATTACTATTGCCCATGGTGCCTATCCATCATTTTATGACTGAATAAATATTTGTTTTTATATACATACATACATGCAAGCTACCTAATCTTCCCTGTTACTGTGTTATTAAATATTGATAAATATTTTTTAAATATTTAGGTCAACAAAAATGTCAACAAAATGAGTTAAAACTTCATCAATTTAATAATCAAAGAATCCAAAAATTGTTCTTCAGTCTCCAAAGACTAATCCCGTAAGAAAGCATCTTCTTGAACTAATACTTTGTGCACATAAATCAATTATACTTAAACTAACCCAATTAAAACCCGAAATTTTACTGAACCTAGTGAATAAATGCATTAAACTTTTAAAGAGTTTCCAAGGTACTTATCTTATTTGCGGCACTTTGCTCAGATGAG
Source organism: Rhagoletis pomonella (assembly GCF_013731165.1). Lineage (NCBI taxonomy): Eukaryota > Metazoa > Arthropoda > Insecta > Diptera > Tephritidae > Rhagoletis > Rhagoletis pomonella. The sequence continues at coordinate 12,483,510 of NW_023458567.1, read as the reverse complement.
AAATAAGTTGCATACCTAGCGCAACGAAAACCAACATTCTTCAATGCCACTTAAATCCGTGCATACTTTCTAAGTTTAAATAAAGAGAACATTATGCATAAAAATATATGTATATGTTTGCATTTACATATGTACATATGTATGTATATAGTTACTTAGTAGTTAGTACATTTTCCGTATAAAAACTTATACGAAACTTAACGCAACACCGGCAAAGTATTTACGTAATTTTATGTCGTCAACTTTTTAATTAGCTAAACAAACAACAACTATGTATGGCAACTAAAACTTGGAAATAAACACGCATATACATATGTATGCACACATACAATGTGATACTAACAAAATTGCGACAGTGTAAGCAGATGAGTAAGTACGTAAATTTAATTTAATTAAGACATGGAGCGAAGAACGCTTGCGTGCCATAGTGTACTGATAGGAAATTTTAAAGAAAAAGATGCATTCAATTTTTCGAAAAGTTGCTGATAGGAGGATGATATATAGAAATTTAAAGCAAATAGAACTGAGTAAATTAACAATTTGAGAGAAAAAAGAGGAAAGTCTAATATATAATAAAAGTGGGCCTCCATCTGCGAAGACAGCCTGGTTTACAGCAACATTGTTCTATAGATGCCACTATAAAATTCATATGTAGAATTGCTCGGCGATTCCGAAATACGGGTTAATTTTTTTTCTATGGATACGTTTTCGAGATATTTGCAATTTATTCAGCTTAAAAAAAGAGTGGTTTCACTTAATCATGTGTATCTTACGAACCAATTGAATAGTCGCAATACGAGACACGGAGAATGAATGTTAATAAAATTCTCAATAAACCTTACATGCATAACTTTTCAATAGCCCTGATAGATTCTGAGAAATTAATTAATCATTTCTGATACCTCTTGCTTTCAATGCAAATACTCTACTTGCTCAGGTATACGTGGCGTATGAGTAACACTCTTTTATGCCAATATTTCACAAAAAAAAATCATTGTGCATTTTCATTTGACCAATCATTACTTTCTTATTTATCCGTCGATTTTCTTCGTTGGTAGCTTAATTTTCTAAAGGAACAGGCTTCAACACAAGTGCAAAACATTTACACAGAAACTGTTATTATTTATTATTTTTTTCTATGTTAAAGTTTGAATTATTTCCAATTTTTTCATCAAAAAAACAAAAAATCTGAAATGATTAATTAGTTTCTCAGAAACTATCAGGGATTTCGAAAAGTGATGTATAAACGGTATATGGAGAATTTTATTTGCTTTCATTTGCCTTATCTCGTCTTAAGATTATTCCACTTTTTTTAAGCTGAATAACGGCAAACTGTAAATATCTGGAAAACGTATCCACAAAGAAAAAAATTAACTAGATTTTTGGAATCAGCGAGCGATGGTATAGTGGCGTCTGCAGAATAAAAACAAAATTAATATTTGTGATCCTTTGTAAGCTAATCTATCATATTCTAAAACATACTATGAAACACTTGAAACACTAAAATATATGTATGTATGTATATTAAGAATATCAAAATCATGGTAAATGAATTAGTTTCAGTAATATATCAAGGTTATTAGATTTCTAGACAAAATTGTATTGAATTTTTCGATTAAAAGAAATTTAAACATTTCAAGCTCTGGCAAACTTAAAGCTTTCCACTCGGGTATTCTTAAGGTCGCTGATTACGATTCTGAAATCGGATTTTAAAGATGAAAAATGACTTCGTACGTTCGTACATGGCGTATGAGTTACTCAGACGAGATGAGAATATTACTCATACGCCATGTACTTACGTTCCGTTTGCAATTTTCCGTGATAAATTGCTGTTAAGTTTAAGATGAAGTTTTAAACTCTATTTCATATTCGATATCAGCGTATTAGGTGGTCCTACCTTTTGTATTAAATTTTTTTTGGCCGCAATATTTATGTCCATTCGTACCGATTTTGGCGGGACAGTATCGATTGTGAGAGAATTGTCCCTCTAAATATTTTTTAAAGGTCGGGATGTATAAGTCCCGATTTTGAGGGTTTTCTTTCTTAACTTAATTTGTCTTATTTTGTCAAACTTGTTATTGTTGTTGTAACGGCATACAAATTCCTCAAGGAGTTTTTGGGAAGTGATGCTGGAATGACAGTCTTTGGCCAGATATATGTACATTAGTGTGGAGTAATTTGTTCGGAGCAACATTTTCGAAGACAGTCAAATTCTAATTCTGCGGTTAATTTTAAGCAAAAGCGGCGAACAAACTATATACCACAAATGACGTTTGATCCTCTCAATTTTAAATAGAAAAAGCAGCATATTGTAACTATTGTGGTCGAAAATTTTTTTCCATTATATCAAAAAAATTAAATACATAAGTAATTTCCTATTTTCTCCGTTTTGTGAAGTAGTTTCTTAAATAAGATGGAAGCACATAGTTTTGTAAAAAAAAAAAATAGAATTCGAATATGCCATACACTTTTTTTCGAAATTAAATAACTCCGCCCTAAAGTACATACTGTCATGGGAACGTTGTCAAACTGGTACTCTCGCTATATTAAGGTCTGATTATGCACACTTCGCATAACTTCGCACAACCCCTGGTGCTACTGCAATTGAAATGTCACTAAGTTTTTACAAGTTCTGCTAATTTCTGGGTAATGGAGTGCATTACAGTTTATCAGAGCCGGGACCTCTTCAAGCGGATTTTACGTCTTCTAGGCAAAATAAATGCACTTTGTCAAAACCCACTCCATTTCGATGATTAGTTATCTTTAGTCAAATTCAAATTCAAACATTGTAAATTAAATCAGACCCCATTTTCGTAATCAGCAGCCATGAACACCTCAAAGCCTCCGAGGCACAAAAGTTATAAAGCGAAATCTGGTGTACAGTTAGTTCAGATGTCATAGTTAAGACGCCATATTGAATTTTTCAAACGGCCAAACTGCATATTTTATTTTGCTTAAAAAATATTAAACCAGAAGCCATACCTTAATGCTTACTCCGAGCAGAACTTTTGGCTACTTTGTTGCGATTTATTCGACTTCTGCTTGGGACAAGAAATATTTGTGCGGAGCTTTGGGAATTATCCCTTCGCAGTTACACTAAAAGAGGCAAGCCGCAGGTAAGGAGTCACTTCCATGGAATCTAACGATAACAATATCGTATATTGGTTTTTATCGATTTACTTTTTATCAATAATTGTTTGTTATATTAATCAGTGTGTGTATTTATCGAAATCATTGTACAAATATATATTTATACATATTGTTATTATTGCATGTGCTGATATTTTTATAAATATATATATATATTTTATCGATATGAATACCATTGCATTTGTCGAAGCCTCTAAATACTTGTTATTTTGATTACCGATATCGATGTCAATTTATTTTTTATCGATATTTTTTCGATATTTAATACAACTTATATGCACTTTTCCCAATAATTAGATTCTCATATAAGAATCCACCTAAGACTTCATTGTTATCAATGATGTTAATACTGGCCTGTAGATCACTTCATAGAAGAATTTGCAATTCAATTGCAAAGTTAAAATTAAAATCGGTGGTGGTAGTTAAGTCCCACGTCAGAAAGGGGGGCACCGAAATTGCGCATATGGAAACTGTGCATTTAGACATTATTTCGGTTTCAACCGAAACTGTGCATGTATGCTTTATTTCGGTTTTTACCATATGCATTATTTCGGTTTTAAACCGAAACTGTGCATGTATGCATTACTTCGTTTTTTTTCATATGCATTATTTCGCTTTTAAAACGAAAGTATGCATATGCATAATTTCGGTATTTTCTCATATGCATTATTTCGGTTTTCGACCGAAACTGTGCATGTATGCATTACTTCGGGTTTTTCATATGCATTATTTCGGTTTTCAACCGAAACTGTGCATGCATGCATTATTTCGGTTTTTGTTATATGCATTATTTCGGTTTTCTAACAAAAGTGTGCATATGGATCATTTCGTTTTTTCTAATATGAATTATTTACTTCTACTTAGTAAGGGTTTTAATCCCTAAGCGCGGCTGAAAGCCGCCTACGCAGAGGAAAGTTCTGCGCAAAAATACGTCCGCCCTTCTTTTCCGGCAATACAGAAAGGAGAATTCTACTTAGTAAGGGTTATAATCCCTAAGCGCGGCCGAAGGCCGCTTACGCAGAAAGAAGTTCTGCACAAAAGTACTTCCGGCCCCCTTTTCCGGCAACACAGAAAGGAGAATTCTACTTAGTAAGGGTTATAATCCCTAAGCGCGGCCGAAGGCCGCTTACGCAGAAAGAAGTTCTGCGCAAAAATACTTCCGGTCCCCTTTTCCGGCAACACAGAAAGGAGAATTCTACTTAGTAAGGGTTATAATCCCTAAGCGCGGCCGAAGGCCGCCTACGCAGAAAGAAGTTCTGCGCAAAAATACTTCCGGTCCCCTTTTCCGGCAACACAGAAAGGAGAATTCTACTTAGTAAGGGTTATAATCCCTAAGCGCGGCCGAAGGCCGCCTACTCAGAAAGAAGTTCGTTTTCATGTATGCACTATTTCGGTTTTTGTCATATGCATTACTTCGGTTTTGAGTCGAAACTGTGCATGTATGCATTACTTCGTTTTTCTCATATGCGTTATTTCGGTTTTCAAACGAAAGTGTGCATGTATGCATTATTTCGGGTTTTTCACCGAAACTGTGCATATATGCATTATTTCGGTTTTTTTCATATGCATTATTTCGGTTTTCAACCGAAACTGTGCATATATGCATTATTTCGGTTTTTTTCGTATGCATTATTTCGGTTTTTTTCATATGCATTATTTCGTATGCACAGTTTCCATATGCACAATTTCAGGGTGCCGTCAGAAAGTAGTTTTTCTGAAAATTGCAGAGGTTTTATTATTAATTAAATATAAGCCCTGCCGATATCATGATCGATAATTGCATTTATTTTACATATATGCATGTATTTATCGATGCTGCATTCGACACTTTACCCATAAAGCCTCAAACTAAATTGATTTCCTACCAGTCCTTTGACATTAGAAGAACAATTGCTCATTGAAACTCCCACCGCCTCAGCAAGAATAAATGCTCACCTGGAAAAACTTCGCAGCAGCTATTCGCCACCACTAAATAACGAAGAACTAAACTTTTTAATACCACAAGCAAATCTCTTTTCAGTTTGGTTAACCATTTCTTTCGACAATGCAATTGTTTTTTGAAGCTGCGCCACGTTTTATGTGGTTGTTGTTGTTGTTGATGTTAGTGCTGCTTACGTACTTTTTAAGCTGCTTGTCCGCAAAGTTTTTCATCGGCACATCGTCACGAGGCTGCCGCACCGCGAATGACTAACAATTACAACAATAACAAGAATTTTTAATTAAATTTGCAGCATTAAACATGCGACGAGAGTGAAAAGAAATAACTAATAAAATAACAAGAAAAAATATGCGCACATGCAATTTGTGTGCGAAAGTAGAAAAAATTTCTGTCAAGTTTTTTTTTTTTGGACTGTTCCAAAATGTCAGCTCAAAAGAGATGAAGCGCGATGGCACAAAAAAATATAGCAACAAAGGAGCAAAAAAACAAATAAGAATAGCAGCACAGCACTTGCACGCACTCTGCTGGTAACACACACATTGATGGCATGGACGTGTAATAAAATTACATTACGTATACGCACCGTCGTACGGCATTCGGTTGACATAAGTAAGCTTAGTAACAGGAAGGCTGCTTATTTGTATGTTTGCACGTATTTGTATGCTTTTATCTGCAGTTGCAGGTGCGCACTTATGATGACGAAATACTTTCAAAGTTTCAAAATTGTTGTCTTGTAAAATTCGTTTGCAGCTGCGCCTTGAGGTTGGCAACGAGTAGTTATTTTCAATGAATACCCGACAAACCAAAGTTTCACGGGAGATATTTATGTACATATGTATGTAAGTAAATAAAATTAACAAATTTTAAATCCCAAAAGCGGTTTCCTTACTTCATTAAAATTAATTACCAAATATATAAATATTCATATAAGAGTACTGGGCGCCTTCCTAAATTAAAGCTGAACCAGCCACCGATGGAGCACCCTTTCGTACTTGCCGTTCACATCAACATATAAAATTGATGTTGATAGAGACAGAGAGACGACGTTACCGTCATGCAGTGGTGAGTTTTCGTTAACACGAGAAACGTAAAGAAGTAGGTGTCTATGTGGGCATGATCAGTAAGGAAGATAATATTTCGATGCAGATAGACGGATACTCAGTACCGGCAGTAGATTGGGGGCGAGAAGGCCATTTGTCGTCGATATTCAGCAGCTTCTCATAACCCAAAAAGGAATTCCAGGTTGCACAATCTTCCTTGTGCTGTCTCAGAGGCCCCTTGGTTAGTCAAGTAGCCGTAGAAGAAAGTCTGGCGGTAACCAGGACATTGGATCACAACTTCATCTATAAGTGTTCGGACGCGTCCCCCCCGAAATGTAGCGACTCCGATAAAAAGGTGTTAATAACCAGGGTTAGAATTAAAACTAAAAAAAAGGCAAAAAAAAAGACTACGTTATTTTTTAATTTTGTTATGTATGTACATACCTTTATGTAAAATGTGCATGTTCAATTAAATATATAAAAAAATACATACAGTGGTCAAATAATTATAGCGGAACCACTTTTTGCCAAGTTTTAACGAATTATTTTTGTTGTTATTTAATTTTCGTTATTTTTTTATAATAATATAGATCTTTCTTTAACAAACCCCGTGTGAATCCAAGTTTCCAACTCTGTACAATATTAAAAAACTTCAACAAACTTTCGTACAAATTTCGAGCTTTTTTTAAGAATTCAAAGAAAAATCAACCGTAATTGTTAGCCATTTGAAACTTGCATTTTATTCTTCCACAATTCAGTTGGCTACAAAACTGCATACTCAGAATCTAATTAAAAACTCGAAATTTTTACGAAAACTTATTGATTTTTATTTTTTTTAATTGCATAAATTTTTAAGGCAGTGCCACCGTGTGACACTGCATTTCAACAAAATTAATTAACAGTTTTCACCCTTTTCTTGGAGGCTGTCGTATAACACGACTCATATTAACCCTACCAGACCTTATTTGTATACATATAATCCGTTATCTCTTGATGTAGCTTTCCGTATATATAAGGCAGAAACTAACCAATAGCTTTTAGCGAGAATTTAGGCTCACTGAATTATGTATAGTGTTTGATAAATAGGTTGTATAGATTTTTAAAAAACTTACCGGCTATTTTGTGTAATGTTTATAATCATTTCAGTACCTGAAAGAAAAAGATAAATAAAAGTTAGCTCGCATCTCTTTCCGTAGTTATATCTGAAAACTTTATTAAATAAATAAATAAATAAATAAACAAATAAATAAATTAGTATGAGAGAGCCCAATATTCCTAAACTGAAACCCGACCGCTCTATCAACTTTTTCTAAAAAGAAAATACATTTTCAGGACCAAGTGAAAAATTGTGTGAAGAATTAAAAATTTTTTTATCATAAAATTTCAGAAATGAAAATGTTTACCAAAACAGCGCATATTTTCCTATATAATGTTTTGGAAATAAAAAGTTTTTGAAAAAAAAATTATAAAAAAATCTAGTTGTAAAAAAAAATATTTTGTTTATGCTCTGTAGGAACCTTTTATTAGCGAAAAATTTCAGGGTGGGTTGAAGACCGCATTCTTATCAAAATCTTTATCAATTTGATATGTATATTCAGTGAGAAAAAAAATTGTTGCTGATTGAGAAGCGTTTGGGAAGGAGCCAACTGCTAAAAATAAAATATTTTCGTTGTTGGACTTGACCACAGAAAAACAGGGACATAACAGTTATAAGTTTTATCGGTAAAACGTTGTTCCATAACAGTTATTAGATGAGAAATATTTTTATTTCGCCGATAAGAATTATAGCCCAACGTTTACTTTTTACGCTGTCTGATAACATTTATTTCACTCCTCCACTTTTATTTTCATCATCTTTATCTTCTTCCATCTCCATTTTCGTCATTATTCTTATCTTACAACGTTTATCAGGCAACGTAAAAAATAAACGTTGGACAATAACTGTTATCAAGCAACGTAAAAGATAAACGTTGGTCAATAACTGTTATCAAACAACGTAAAAAATAAACCCTGGGTTATAACTCTTATCGGCGAAATAAAAAATATAATATACAACAACGTTTTCGTTAAATTTCAGAATTCAGACAACGTTTTCAATTTGTAAATTCGAGATAACAGTTATTTTTGGTCCCTGCAGAAAAATAGTCCGAAGTCACATAGAAAATGGTTTCGCAACCAATACAGCGCTATTTTTAATTTTTCCACTTAGACTACCTGGCGCAGCAAAAGTGTGTTCAATGGAAGTTGTCGAATTTCAACAAAAACTTTAACGACTCAACCTCGCTCCTACAAGCTTACGAAATTTGACAGCTCCTTTAGCACGCTCGCAATATAAGTTTTTTCTTTACGGCAAACAACGAACTTCGCTTTGTGTGTAGATTGCGCATTTTTTTTTTTAACTTTTTTTCCAAACCGCTTGTTGCCACTTCAAATTTTAGGCCTGCCGACACAAAAAGTTCTTATGTCTAACCCAATTTCCGTTGCTGGTCCGGTACTCTAGTACGAGTGCGCAGTTGGCAGAAACTCTCTATAACTGGCATAGGCAAACAGCAGCGACAAAAAGCGCAAATGTACAAGCGGTGTAACACTCAGTTTAACAGCATAAAAAATGAGGCGACGCAAAAAAAAAAACCGAACAACTTTCCGAAAAATGTCAACAACTTCCTTTATGCTGCCTACAACAACTAAATATTACTTCCTAGCCGGCAAGTGCACTACTACCGCTACCTTTTTGTGGCACTTTGCTGTTTTTTCAACGCTTGCTCGTTTTTCCCTTTATTTTGCTCTTTCGCTAACACTTTTACTTTTTTTACCCTTTTTATTGTGAAGGTGGTCTAAGTGCTGGTTAGAATTCTTCGACTTTTTGGCCATTGCCACACATCTGCTTGAGTGGTAAAAAATTGCAAAAAAAAAAAAAAACGATTTAGCGAAAAGAAATAAGCCACATTGCGACAAAGCTGATGGTACTACTCGTACAACGTTGAAGTAACACGCTAACCTACAAATAAAAATTTTTCAAAGAAATTTTACACCTATGGGAAAGCGTTGCCCAGCGGTAAAATGGGAAAAGTGTTGGCGGTTGTAAAGTGCTAAAAGTGTCACATGCTTTCAGCGAAATTTATGAGGTACATGAAATAAAGTTTTTGGTACATATATTTTAGTAAAAGCTTAAATTTTTCGTTGGGTTATACTTAACCCTTTCTGGACTGTAAGGCTATAATTAAAAATATGTAACTATACACGACGAACAGGGGTGGTTTTACCCATATTTCAAACGTCTTCAATATAACGTTCAGTTAAGACATAATGAGATAAGTTTATATAGTCATATATGGGCGGTGTCACGCCCATTTTCCAAAATTTTATCACAAACGTAATTTTCGCTAAAGAATTATTGCAAACGTCAATTTTGAATAAATTAGCTTCAGTATTTAACGATTTATCAAAGATTTCTTATTTCTCCGTTTACCGTATTACCGTAATATGGAATGTGTGCGTGGTTATTGTCCGATTTTAAAAATTTTCATCCGCTTGGTATGTTTTGCCAAGGCCAACAACTGTGCCAAGTTTGGGAGCGGTTACCAAGATATACACATGTAATCCAAAAATTTGTAATATTCTTATTTTTCGTTTAAAAAATCATTATAAATATCACTTTTGAGTGAATAAGCTTTAGTAATTACTAAAATACCGCAGTTTGCGTATTTCTGAAAAATACCGTTATATTGGAGGTAGGCGTGTTTATTGCCCGATTTCAATATCGTCCGTCATACGCTGAAAAGAAGTACTCATACCAAGTTTCATTAAGATATCTCAATTTTTACTCGAGTTATCGTGTGGGCAGACATACGGACGGACAGACAGTCACTGCTTAATCAATTTATTTTTTCATTCTGATCATTTATGTATACATTTGTCTATATCTATCTCGATTCGTTCTGACTGTTACAAACAACAGAACACACAAGTGCGCTCGGGTATACAAAATATAAGTATTCCTAATAAATTATGAAGAAACGAAATTTTTTATTATTTTTTTATATAAAATTTCCTTACATTTTTTTCGATAACACTTTCTTCTTTTTATGTTTGAGATGAGATTTGGTGTGCCTTTATTAAAAAAAATATTTTTCAGGATACGATTTTTTTTTACCTAAAACATCTTTTTTCCAAATACATTTTTTTTTCTAAAAATATTTTTTTTTCCAAAACATTTTATTTTTCCAAAAATTACAATTTTTCTACAAATAAATTTTGTTTTAAAAAAATGTCTGCATTTTTTAGTTTACCTTTTCCGTTAAATACATATATATTTTTTTAAGACGTGTTTTTTCTCTAAATTATTTTTTTACATAATTTTGGGTAAGTTTGTTTAGTTTAGGAAAAAATATATTTTTGAAATTTATGATACAATAATCTAAATAAGAATTTGCCAAATAAGACAATATTTGTTCTAACAAACATTGTTTCCTTCTTTAATCCCTTTTCTAAAAGTAAGTTATTTTTTTTTTTGAAGAAATTGTGTTTTCCGAATTATAATTTTTCTATAAATAAATTTTTTCCTAAAAATTCCCCCTATTTATTTTCAATTATTTTTGTGAACAATTTCCTTTAATAAAAAAATGCGGTTTATTTCAAAATAAATTTTTTTTTCTAATTTGACAAATTTGTCTAGTTTGTGAAAAAAATTGTGTTTGTGAAATCTTCTGATAAAAAAAACAGTATAAATTATGTGAAAACAAGACAAGTCGAAACTTTTTCACACAATTTTGGTGTAAGCGGAAAAATCTTTTGGGTAAAATCTCTCTATCGGTCCTGACTGGGTTAAATACTCAATTTAGAATATTCTTTATAAGTCAATTTTCCAAAATTACTCTATTTCAGAGAGAAAAGTAAAATTTTAACTGCTTTCAACACTAGCCTAAACAAACGCAGAATTAAATTAACTTCCAAACCATTCCATAACACTTTTGCCAAGTACAGTTTTAAGATTACCTGGTTATCCGCTATCTAAGTATATGGATATAACAATCCACTTCAAAAAGGCTTAATGCTAAACTGACGAATAAAAAGTGAACGAGACGATAATTGGGTGGACTTCTAAACATAGAAAATTTGCAATATATGTATAATTTATCGCCATCAACTGGCATCTATTGAATTTTTCAGATTTTATTGTGACAGTCTGCTGATGGCCCTAATTTCCCTCAAAATTTATTGAACAACGTTTTATTAAAAAAAAGGAAAGGACTTTTATAAGCACCAGATCTCTGTAAACCTTATCACAAGTAACCGTAGTAATTTGTTAGTTGAAATGAAGAAATCGTAATGTTGTTCCGTGCCCTCCTCTATAAACACACAGTAACCATTGCAGCAGACAAATTGTTAACGTGCCATAGCCGAATTTTTTACCGCCCGGCAAAGCAAGTAGCTACGATGGCTTATTAGACTGGCGAGGGCGTAATCAGTCAAACCAAAAAAGAAATTCGTCCTGTCAGAAAAAGACACAGAGAGTAGTACTTAGTACTTTCTGTGAATTTACTAAACTAGGCAGTCGCGTTTTCATATTTCCTGTCCCAAGTAAATACAATAACGATATACACAAGCAAGGGCGCACCGGGTTCAAACCCCTTCTGTTATACGAAATATAATCGTTTGTCGATTTGGGCCGAGTCGAAGAAGCTTCGACAGATGTCTTTACCCTTTACCAAGCCGCAACAGTTTTTAATCCCAAGTGCAGAAAGGTTCAAAGTTCTTCTAAGCCGAAGAATCATTTCATAGGAGTATCATCATCCATACGTACAATATGCCCAAGCCAGCGCAATCTTTCCAACAGCAGTATGCCGATCAATTCGCTTTGAATTTTGGTGATGAAGTATCATCTCGAGCCACCTTGTTTCGCTGGTTTCCCGAATTCATTCCTAGTCGCACTTGGCTACAGGACGAATTTCGTGAAGGTCGTCCTAAATCCGCTGTTGGGTTATAAAACATTGATGCTGTGCGCTAACTGATATTGTACGATCATTATGTGATATACCGTGATATCGAGGCATGCTTGGACACTATACGATATTACGTTTAATAGTTTTATCAAATGCCCCAAAAACCTTCTCATCATTGTTAATTTAATTTTAGTTAATTTGATGATTGATAGAAATGATCAGTTGATTCATTTGCAGGATTTCTGTTTGAAAAGTAAAGTTGAGGTAACTGATGCAAACAGTAGGATATTTATTTCAGCGGATTTGGCAGGGTGAACTGAAATTCCAATCTTCGCTGGTATATGTCCGCTAAATGGGCTTTTTACTTCTTAAGCCTTCTTATTTGGTCTAGTGGAGAGACCCGATTATTCCACGATGGTCTGGATTCATATTCATCAAATGCCTCATAGATGTCGCCATCCAAGAGCATTTAAAGCTCTTGGTACTCTCGCATTTATGCCTCTCCAGCCTCTGTGGTCTTCGAGCTACTCAAACCGGATCGTCCAAGTCCTGTCCTCGGGAAACGCACCAACACTAGTTGTCTAATTTTCTATTAGCAGAGCAGACTTAAATCAAGATTTTAGAATGAAGAACCTGTATGAATTGCTATTAAGCAGCTGGGCCTCGGGTCAGCTTATCAAACTAGGCCTCCAAAAAATTACCTTCTTTATAACAGATCTTCAGACTTTGCTAGTGAGTTCAAAATATTTGTAGGTACAAACATTTTATACATTTCTACGTACTTTTCGAATATGTACATATGTACTTGGACAAGGCAATCAAAATATTGTTTGAAAAATATGTTCAACTAAAAGAGTGCAAAGAAAATGGAGTGAGTAGGTAGTAAGGTAGTAAAGAAATGGAAAGAGTTTTTCGACTTTACTTTGGTACTCAAAGAGTGCCTTGACAAAGGGGAAAAGCGCCTACCGTAATGGATATACGGGTGTAAAAGATGTGGATGTAATGACTGAAACAACAAAGTCAATGCAAGCAAGAAAAGTAAACCGAAAGCAAAAAGCGAGTGTAAGTGAAGCCGCTAAGCAGTCAGCCATTGTGTCGTGGACATTTTCATTTTCCGCTTGCGTGGCGCTTAAAAATGTTAGCATAGCGAGCGGCAGCGACCGACGTTGTGGCAGCTAAGTGCACATTAATCTTATGCCACATCAATATTTGCCACAGAAAGTCGTAGCATTTTTAAGAGGAGGCTGTTAGACGACGGAATACAAACAGCTATGTAGGTGTAGAAGGAACGAAGTGCGCTGCAGTGCTTGAGCAGCGCGATTACGCGTGCCTACGTAGCAATCAACTATTTTTTTCCGCAAGCAGATGGCAGCTGTTTCTCGCTGCAAACTTTTGCTCTAACCCCAAAACTCCTGCATCGCAACGTTGCATTCACTAGTTTTTTTTTTTTTTTTGCAGCCAGCGTATGCAAGCGCTCACGAAATGGCTTATCAGTTTCGACAAAGTTCGCTTACAAAAGCGGCGACAATTTTTCTTTGCTTCCCTGTTCGTCTGCTATAGTTTTAAATTTCTTTACTGTTTCCTGTTTCTTTCTTGGCGGCAATTTATCTTTTGTGTGTTTTGTTGTTTCTTTTTTCGCAAATTATTTGTCACAAACAAACGAATTTCGAAAATTTTCCGCTTGTAAACAATGGTGATAAGCGCCGGAAAGTTCTTGTCGCGCTTTGACAGCTTGATGTATTCGTTAAATTTTTCTTTTTGCTGAATATTTGATAAATTTTGTGGCATACTTTTTAGAGCGCAATTCCATCGAGTACAGAGATAATTTAGTTTCAGAAAAAACGAAAGTCGGTTTTATGTAATCTGTTTTTACTCAGTAGCGTGGCATACTTTGTGGCACTGCTTTTAGTTTGTTGTCAAAATCATAACAATGAAGTAAATAGTTTATATAACTTATAGGCATAGCTTTAGATCTTTAGGCGTTTGATAAATTTGGCATTTGCAGTGAATTCAGTGAATTGTAGTGAATTGCAGTGAATGAAAACAATATCTTTTTAGACATCTTCATACAAACTCCTTAGGAACGGAATAAGTCTTAGGCGAAAGTGTTTCCCTTGGTCCTGGAAAGGTTAAAGGTGCGTTTGGATTTTCTAGTCAACTGTGCCGGTTTTCCCCGAGCAAGGACTGCTGTTCTTAATCGGAAAACGGTATCAAACCCTATTTGATCGGAGAAAGGTGGTGAGATGTATCTGTTTTCTGTCTATATACGCCAGTTTAGAGTCAAACTGAGCCATGCGGTTCCGGAACAATTTTAACAGCTCTACATGTCTTCCCACACCGGCGACAGTTGTTTCAAACACCTAACACTGTTTTAACGCTAAACTGTTTAGTCCCATTTTGTTCCCTGTCGAAAGCACGACTGTTGACTCTAAATATTTTTCAGTGCCATAAGAAAGTGTAGAGTCGAACAGCGCCATTGGATTACGATACACATTTGGTACAATAACTCTAAATTAGTGTAGTAGGGTGCCGAGCATTTAAAGAACCTTCTCTGTCAAGTCCGTGAATTCGGACCGGTTTCGGTTCTCAAAATAGCAATAACGGAAATCGAAATAAGGTAGAAATAATTTAAAATAGTTTTATAACAATCCAATTTCTTTTCATTATTTTTCCATAAAGTATGTATTATACGTATTACAATAATTCCTTAGCATTCGATAGCATTAAAAACAACGAAGTTGATGTAATTGATTTGGTAAGTCAACTCAGAATTAAATTTTTATGTAAACATACCGAATTTTAAGACGATAGCGAAAAAACAACGAGGAATCGAGTTTCGGTTCTTCCGGAACCATTTTTCTGTTCCTTCGGAATCGAGTTTCAGTTTTTTTGGAACCGTTTTATGTTGGTTTGAAATCGAGTTTCGGATCTTAAGGAATCGTTTTTCCGTTCTTTTAGAATTGAGTTTAATTTCTTTCGTTATCTTTTAGGTTATTTTGGAAATCAGTTTCGGTTCATCCGGAACCGTTTTTTAGTTCTTTTGGAATCGAGTTTCGGTTCTTCCGGTACTCTTTTTCAGCCCATTTGGAATCGAGTTTCTGCTCTCACGCAACCGTTTTACTTTTGGCACATCGACTGCCATTGATTTCTATGGATTAACTGCAGAGCAATAAAAAAGAGAATGGGAAAAGCCAATATCCGCACTATGAAAAAACCGCAAACCAAAAATCAAAAAAATCTACAATACCTAACCATATCGCGCTCAATATCTTTACCATACGCTACTTCCATTGCCCTACCATTATTTAAGTTAAATTTCCTGTAAAAATTACATTGCAAGAGTTGTCACCCACAAAGCCGCAGTTGATTGCCTTTTCGTTTGCTGCTTTAATACATTTATTATTACTTAATTATTCCAAGCTAATCCGACACACTTCGCTGCTCGTATCCGTGTTTTTTGTTTGCTTTATTTTTCATTCGCTTTACCACAAAAGCGCATCCAATTTCTTTGGCATAACTAACGCTTTGCGCTCTCTCTTCCCTCCCATAGCCTTCTTCGTTTTCTCGCGCTCCCGCTCTATCCCATTCATTGACCTCATCATTTCGCTGGCACTCACTAATAACGATTGTATAATTCCCCACTCGAGTGCCGTTTAATCTCTACCATTTTAATTGGCTTTTCTGGTGGTCTTAATACCGCTGTACTCCTGCCGCCAACAGCCACTTGTCTGCCACTTAGCCGTCGTACTCTCTGTGTGCCGCGCATAGCCAGAAATCGGCCAATTTCTGGTAAACAAGGTTTCATTCTGCGCCGGGTAAACATTGTCGGCGGGTTTAGGAGATGATGGCCTCTGCTCGATGGCTCGGTGACTGGGTTTTGGTGTTGGGTTAAGCCTTAGCTCATAGTGGCTTTTGCCCTATTGTTTTGCTCTTCGCTACCCCATGAAAAGTGAGTTGTTTCAGTTGTTTTGTTATTATTTTGGTTAAATATATAAATATTCTTTGCTTCAAGCTTGTGCTTTTGTTGTTGTTTATATTGCTTACGGCATCCTTATTGCTGTCGCTGCTATCAGTTGAGTTGGCTGGCTGTCGGCTGCTGGCTGTTGTTTTGTTTTTCTCCGCTACTGTGGCCACAATTTACTAGCAGCAGTCAGGCCGTGGCTCTTTCCATGGCCACATTCCCTCATTCTCGCTCCTCTGCCCCCTTTTGCCGCTCTCTCCACCACTCTTTGTTTAGTATCGCTTTACACATTGCGCTGGGTCCCTCCCTGTTTTTGCTAGTTACCCGTTACTTGTTATTATTATTATTATTATTGCTGCAGCCAAATCATCTCCACTAGCATTGTTGTTGCTGTATGGCTTTGTTGTCTGCCTGTCATTGCCAACGTTAATACCGTTATTGTGTTGATGACTTTTTGTAGTTACTTCCTTTATTCTGGCGGCTTATGTCGCAGCACATTTCAGTTCTTGTTTTTGTTTTTTTTTGTATGCGGGATTTGTAACGTGTTATTATGGTGCATAAAATATTGAGATTTGTTGGACAATTTATTGGCCGCTCAACCGCACGCAGAGTTGCATAACTGCGACAGCGGAAAGGGTGAAGAGATTTGTACAGGGAAAAAGTGACAGTGGGATGATAAAAAGAGGTAGTACCCTTATAGGAATGTCGGCGTGGAATGGCGTTGAAAATGGAGTGCCATAAATTTTCGTGTAAGTGTTGGCAGCGGATTTTTAATTAGAATGCCAAAAACTTAATTACCTTTGCTTGGCATTTTAACGATTTGCAGAAAGTAAGCAAGTAGGGGGGGAAGTTCAACGAAAATAAGAGAGTTAAAGCAGAAATACAAATAAATATTGGGATTTTAAGAACAGAGAATATTAAAGAGAAAAATAGTTGGTGAAATGAAATCTAAAAATTATTTGATTCGAACTGATGAAAAAATGGGCATGATTCTAAAAGAAACGTAGGCAATTTTTTAAGGTACTAAAACATTATCTTACAAGATAAGACCTTTATTTAGACCAAGGACAATAACACGAAAGGGAGTCACCGTACCCGAAACCACGTTTGGTGTAAAACGGCTCGGTGAGGTAGGGATAAAACGATACCAAGGAAGTATCGATATCCAGCTCGTACGTACATACACATAGTATGAAAATATGGGGATGTATGCCGCGGAATTGGTATACAGTCACAATGATCAAGTGCGTCCGGATGATACTCCACTATATTCACCTATTGGTATCAAAGTACGCTCATTGTCACCGCCACAGATACCAGTCACAGTCTTTTAGAACCCCAATCACCACCATTATCGCCATACTGTTAGCTTTATCTCTCCCTTCTCTACAGTCGAATGCCAATGGGATATAGCCGTTCCTCTGGGCATGCAGTTCAATGAAATTTGGCACACAGATAGGTTATACCCTATAGATACAGGTGGCAGGGCTGCCGTTTAGCGTGGCGCAATAAAGCTAAGCGGGGTGGGCTTTAAGTTCACCTCGAGCTATGGGCACTCCAGTATTGTAAAAGCTTCGGATTCCAATCGACCCTGCTAGACCACTGCACGCCGGTTCTGGACCCTTCGCTATCCACATTCCAGGGAGAAAGGAATGGTAGGGTTGCAGTATCTGGATTCGTGGTCCTTTAAGCTTATTTACAGATGGGCCGAAGCTGAATGGGAAGGTAGGTGGTGGTGTCTTCTGCGAAGAACTCTCCTTCAGTCTGAAATTTAGATTACCGGGTCACTACAGTGTCTCCCAAGCTGAGGTGATCGCTATAAAAGAGGCTACGGATTGGTTGTTCTCTAGTGTAACACCTTTTAAGGTCACAGCGAAATCTCAGGAAACTGCATAGCTGATGAGCTGGCAGGGCAGGGAACCCTTAAGGAACTACTTTCGGATGGAGAAAGTCTGCGAGTTCCCCTGACCTCGTGCGGTTTGCTTTTGGACAGATGGTCGTTTAGTCAGCTCAGCGAACGCTGGGCGAAGACCTTGCAATGCAAAGCGACAAATCTTTCTGGCTACGTGCAGACCGGAGGCGGCGAGCTCGGAGCGTTTCTCTTACAAGAATCCGTAGGTGTCGTCATTCTCGCTTACCTTCTCACCCTTTTTCCTCTCCCCTCTTAAGGGCATCGCGACGGACAGCACAGTCGTGTCTAAGTGGGCCCCCCTCTAAGGAGGCAGACTGGTAACCTAACTTAACCTAACCTAGGTTACAAGATGGATTAACCTAAATAATATTTTTGGAACAAAGTTGCCACATTTTTCTAAACTTAAAATCAATTAATTAATATGTTTAATAAAATACTACGAAAATGTAGGTGTCGGATGAAAGGGAATCAAAAACTAAATAAAATAGTTTAGAAAATATTTTTGAAGAGCGTTGCCACATGTTCAAAAAGTTAAAATCAATTTATGTGTCAAACTTGAAACTAATGTCTTAATAGGTGCATCAAATGGGAGAGGTTTAAGGAAACTTCATTTCAGAATTATTTTTGAATAGCGTGGCCACCTAGTTAGAAATTCCTAATTGATTTAATTAGCAACCGGAATATAAATTTTGTATATGAACTTCTAAAGATAGAGGTTTATTTCGAAATTAGTTTAGAAGAGGTTTGCCACCTGTTTAGATATTAGAACTCCATTTAATAAACAAGTTGAATGAAATATTTTAGTATGAGTGCCAAACGAGAATGATTTAAGAAAGCTTTATTCTTAAAACATTTTTGAAGAGGGTTGACCCCTGCGGAAAAAGTTAAAATAAATTTAATTGATAAGTTAATTGAAACCATTTAATATACAGGTTTGCTTTCTGAAATTTTGGAAGGGGATTGCCACTATATTAACAATTAAAAATCAATTTCATTGATTCAACTTAATGAGAGGTTATTTGAAACAATAAAATACGGGTGTCAAACGAAAGGAGTTTGTCTGAAAACTATTTTTGAAGAGGGTTGCTGTTTTAAAAGTAAAATTTAGCTTACATATCGAGGTACTGTATGAGTAGAGTTGAGAGAGTTGCCACATTTCCAAAATTGATTTAAATTAAAATAAAAATTTGTATCAATAAATATTAAGAAGGTTTCTGGCTCCTAAAATTTACAAAATTAAATTTAAAATATTAATTCCTAATTAACCATCCCAATTTAAGCTACCCGCCAACAGTGTGCAGTGAAGCGTTAGCAAGGAAGTTGTACAAAAATTTTTGAAAAACTTTTTAATACGTGCGTACATAGTTGGCTAATGCGCTTAAGTATCCATTTCCATTGCGCATTTACAGCTAATTTCGAATTCCTAGCGCCTCTCGGCTTAACATTATAACAATAAAAACAAAAAAATAGGCAGCTTAAGCAACAATAAAAGCAAGTGCTGGAAGAAGGGACGCATTCAAAAACAGAAAAGCGCAGAAAGTTGAAAGCAGGGTGTAAACCATTTTCTGGAATGACAACAATACAAATAAAACCGAAAACCAAAAAAAAAACGGCATTATCTACTGCTAGAGTCACAGCCACAAAAATCATAGCCACAAAAATTTATCAGCATAGCAAACAAGAAGCGGCTAATAGGTAATGGCTGTGGGAAAATGATAGAAAATGCCGCCCCTTTGACTCCCGAAAAATTCTCCAGAGCGCATGCTGGATGTAAATCCTTAACATGACAAGCATTGTGTAAAGCATAAATTTAGGCGCCAGCGAGCGCGCTATCAGCATTGTTATAATTACTTGAAGCGCAACATAAAATAGCATTAGCATAATCAGCATAATGAGGGTGTAAGGAGCAGCACACCACGACTAAGAGAAAATTTAAGGAGGGGCGACATGCGATAAAATTTTTTCATAACCAAAAATGCGCAACAACTTTTGCTTTGTAACTGACTTTGTCGCAAATTAATTTTAGAAAGCTGTAATCAAAGAAAATAAATCATAATTTGTTGCAGCATACCGCTTCGCTCAAAACAGTCGATAAACAACTACACGTGGTACCCACTCCCCTCCCTAAGTGTATATGTTTGTTAACAAGTTTTTTTCAGCAAAGAGATAAAAGGAAAAAGAATTATCACACTCATATTTCACTCATAAAATAGTCATTGCTGAGGATTAAAATTTGAAATAAATATGCACTGGATATCATTTGGCATGCAAGCTCGTGCGTGTACGCTTTCAAGCAAGCGCTCCCTCAATGCTAAGATCAACACACTCACTCCCTCCTCCACGCACCAATTCGTTTCCACACTCATCACCTAACTTACTTTCCTATTCATCCACCTACTCCCCTACTACTCACATCCACTGCGCTGCATTTTGGTTGGCCTCCGTCGGCCTACTGACTTGTCTAGCAGCAAATCCACTGCGCGCCAACTGTTTGTTTGTTCGAATTTTGTTTTCACTGGTTTTGCATAAATTTACATAAAAAAATGTTATCATTTCAGCGCGATTTCACTGAGCGTGCGTGCGAAGGCGTGTGTTGGAAGCATGAAAAGGGGGAGGGGGCGGAGGGGGCAAACGATTGTGATTTGTTATTTTTTTCCTTCATTCATTTGTGTGTCGCTCGTTTTGTTTAGCTGGTGTTGCTCTTAATGTTTCGTGCTTCCTGCTTCACTTCCGGGTCATCAACATGAGAATGTTGGCGTGTGTTTGGAGCATATACGGGGGCCGCCATAAAGTCGTGCTGTCTATTAAATTTGTGGCAGGCACATTTATTTACTACTTTTGTTTGCTGCTTCCTTTATGCTTTTAATATGATTTCTAATTGATTTATGGCTTTATAACATTGGCCAATGGAATTTGGTTGTGGTTGGAGAAAAAAAAATCTCATATTTGACGAATTATTAGCCAGCGGTATCTGATATCTGAGCTTTTGGGGGTATAGCAAATCTTTAGGGCAATTTTATTATGCATTTGTGCGTTCCAATAACTCAACTCGGCGACAGTCAGCAGTTATGACTTCAATGAATAGGTGTTCCGCTGTGCTGAACGGCGACTGAAATGCAAAAAGGCACTCTAATTCTTAAATACGGGCTCCTTTGCTATGACCAATGGATCGTCGTTGATGCCTATGTAAACCATATGTAATCCCCATAGATAGCGCTCCGTAAGTAGTCCTATCAGGACTCGTAGATCACTCCTTCTTTGCGTGAGAAGCAATTTTTCTACCACCCTGTCAGACCTTTTCAGGAAGCACTTGGTTGCGTTTTGCAGGTGTCAATACCACGCCAACGGCTCTCATGAGTTTAATTTATGAGATCCTTGATGTACGCAATAGTTCCGCTATGCTTGTCATTTGGTGTTAAAACAAAGGGTATTGCTCTGATAACTAACCATCTAAACAATTCCTGGTTGCTAGAACTCCGATCGTCATGCCATAATCCAAATGAGTGCATACGAAGCATCGTTTTCATTGCCTCCTCTCGCTCGATTTAACTTCATCTCGACGTGAGTTTTCCATGCCAGCTTCGTATGTAGAGTTACTCCTAGATATTTCACATCCACCGACCTTCCAATTTTCTATTCCACTAGCCCAAAGGATAGACTTTATTTAGACAAGCTTCTCAAAGCAATTTCAGTCTAGTTCTTGGTATTTGCATACTCCTTTTTTTGTGCAGCTTTTGTAGAAGTCTTTCCAGGATGTACCTAAAATGGCTATATTTACATTTATCAAGCAGTGTTCTACCCGCCATTTTAATGCTGCTGTCGCCTTAAGGGTGAATTGTTCTGGAAAGCGTCACAGTTTGTAAGACGTGTACCATGCATCTTTTCAAGAGGTCGGTGGTGTTTCAGAAAAACTTACAAAATTTACAACAATTTGCACAGGAATTTTTTATCAAGTTGCCAGTGTGCCCTGATCGTGCCCATATCTATAAATTGGCTCCTTAAGAGTTTTTAATTTTAATTTTTCATAGTGCTAGCAGACATTTCTTGCGGTTTTACATGGTATTCCAGCTATTTATTCGAATCGGAACTGCAGTTCCCCCTTAATTGTTCTAAGTGGTCTGTTTTTGTCTCGGTTTTGAATTCATCCAGAGATGCTCCAGCTTTAGCAGATTCGTGTGCCCTGTCGCTACCGTGGTAACTCCAGTGCCAGGATGTGCAAGGCGGTGATTCGCCCAATTATTGCTTTGTTCGCTGGTTTGGTGGAAAGCCGTAGAGATGAACTACATACTTACAAAGTTAGGCATTGTACAAGCCTGCATTGCGATTACTGGGCCGTTGAGATAAAGTCCAAACTGCCACCGATTGATCTCTTTATTAAGGAAAGTGCTTTACAGAGTGCCCTGAGGTTGAGGAAACTTAGACAGTGGAAAGAATGTAGTTACGTACGGGCATGGATGTAAACTGTACTCTTTCAACGACCCAAGCATTCGCGAAAAATCTGACTACATTTGTTCTTCGCTTATCTTCGCTAAACTTCGGCACGATTTTTCGATCATGAAAGGAGCTGAAGGATCCTATTTTTTTCACTGAATGCTTCAAAGTATCCATTTTACGGATGGCTCAAAAATGGACTGTGGCGTAGGGGCGAGAATACTTTCAACCGACCTCCAAATTGAACAGTCTATTCGATTACCAAATTCTGCCCGTGTTTTTCGGCCAGAGATCTTTGCAGTCAAATAGCCTCGAAGCTGGCGAGAACCATCATTGCTGTTTTCTCGGATAGTAATGCAGCGATCAAGGTACTTGGCTCTGTAAGCATCGCCTCCAGCATAATAGAATAGTGCAGACTGGACGTTATGGCTTTAGCTGATGGGCATGTCGTTGCACTGATCTGGTTGCCGGGCACACATAATTCATGGCAACGAGATGGCTAACGAGCTGGCTAGGAATGGATCGGCTCTGGATGTCCCAGAGGCAGAGGAGGTTCTTGTTTCGCATCTCTCAGCACTGGAAAAAAGGTGGCTATCAGTAGGTGAAAAGACCTACAGTCCTGCAGGGTCTGAAGGAGTCTAAAGTCCACCAACTGCGCAAAACGCTCTGCTTTTCTTATCAAACTAAACAGGGCACTAGGCCGTGGGAATCCATGCTGCAAGATTAGGACTGGAACACAATACTTCTGTCGTTGCTGTAATTCACCAGATGCAGGATAAACGGTGGAGCATCTGCCCTGCGAGCGCCAGCACTATGTAGGACTAGAGTCAGGTTAATAGGCAAACCCTGCTACTGCGGTTTAACAGACACAAGTGATATTAACCCACTGCAACTTATTTTAAGCTCTTGAACTCCACATTCTGGATTTGAGATAAATAACCGACTTCGCCTACTTTCTTTTCAGATTAAATTGCGAGTAGTGGTTTTAAAACGCTCCGCATAAGTGCTAATTGGAATTGTTAAACTCGTCACTTCAAGAAATCAGTGCCAGAAGTGCTGCTTGGCCATTTGAGGTCATGTAGGACTTATGTGCTACTTCCCTTTTTTTTTTGTCAAATAGCCTACAGACCTTTTGATTCCATAAGACTTCCTGCGAATAAAGTTTAGTATGTACTAGTCGGAGCGCGAGGGTACCGCCCAGCAAACTAAGAGCATATCCCTGCACCCAAATCGCAGTCCATTTTGTACCCATAAATTTAGGTGTCAGCAAAAATCAGCTTGATTAAGTACTCTGCCTTTACTCCAGTATTTCGCGAAATCTGGCGTAGAAGGTACGTCGCCTGATTCATTCCCTGATTCCAAAAGCTTCCCGAGAATGCCTCTATACCGGCGATGGGCACTGCCTTGACCGCGGGAAAAGCTCTTTTAAGCTTTCTATATATTTTGTATAGGCGCGCGCAGAGTAAAAGCTCTTGCTGCCCATCGCTGCTCTCTACCCTTATTCGACCTTCAGTCTGATAGCAGAGTTGTCCGAAATTCCGAGTACGTGGTAGTTGCTGCAGAATCAAATTAAGCGCGCTGGAATAAGCTTATCGTGGAATTCCGCTTAAATTTCAGACGTCTTATTTTGCTTATCCACTGTTCGCCACCATACCAACGCACCATGTGAACAAAAACTTGTATAACAATACTTTTTGTAAACTTTTTGGGCGACGGATTTGTTGAGATATGAACTGCAACTGAAAAAAGTTTAATAGCTCGCCGCATTAATGGATTTACCATAATATACAGAATATTGCACCTTACAAGTAGATATTTTCCTTTTTAACTACTTTTCTTCAGAAATTTAAAAGATTTCTCATGTGACTTTTTTGTATTTTACATTTTTATTTTAGTTATTCACTAAAATTAAAGCTTTGAATTTATTCAAATAAAATTTAAATAAATGCATTATTTTACTATTTTATTTATCAAAGCAAGACGATCAGACGAGATTTCCCCTCGCTGGATTCTCGAGAATTTCCGCTCAATAAACAGCAGAAAAACGCTTGCGAATAAAACTGAAAAATAAAATGAAAGTAGGTGAATTGAACATACTCATACACCTACGTAAAAGTGGCGTCTACCAGCTACATACATGCACGCATATAAATATGTATATGCGCGTGCACTTGTGTGCTTCCTAAATCCCTGACTTACTTGACAGCTACACGCCGAAAGGAATTGGTCAAGGTTGTAACGAAAATAAAATTGGCAAAAAATTAAATAAAATTGTGTACTTTTCTGCATTCTGCGCTCCATTTCAAGTGCATACTCGCTCATACATACATATGTATGTAAATGTGTAGGTGTGTAAGTAAGAAACACTGTTGGTTAAGTAAAGTGGCAGTTGGAAAAAAATTGCACATTTCCTTTTACATCATTTATCTTTATGTGCTACATTTCGCAATTTCTACGCAGGTATGCAGTACATATTTACAATGAAAACGTACCAGACATCGAACAACACAGAAAAAGTCTGCTTCCACGCTTACTTGAGCTTACACCTGCATACACTCCCATATACTCGTACTACATCCATGCTAACGCACGCTCATTCGGTTTTCGGGTACCTAAAGCTCAAGTCAACACTACGTCAAGCTTTCACTCAAATCAACTGGCTGGTCGCCTGCTTTATTAGCCTCTACGGTGTGTGTGGGTGTGGGTGAGTGTGTTGCCCAGCGCCACTTCGTTCAGTTTTTAATTCAAGATCTTTTCGGTTCTTTTTTGCTTCTCTTTTTTCACCTTCTACTTTTGCTCGACTTCCGCCGACTGTCTGGCAGACAGTTCAGTGAGTGCCTGTTTGCTGGAGTTTTTTCCCCAAGCTGTGTACGTAATACTTGAACGCCAAGGGCTAACAAGTCTGGCGGAAAGTGTAACTATTTTTCTTTATAAACATTTACTTGTAAGTGCGTGGTTTTTAAAGGTTCCATATACATACATACATAAGTACATACAAACAGAAATTTTCTTGTACACAGAACTAAGTAGTTAGTAAAAAATGCAAGCCACAAAGGCGTGGCTACCTTTATTCAAGTAATAAATTAATGGAGTTTAGATTTCGTTGAAACTGGGACGAGAGCAACGTGGAATGAGATTAAACATTTTATTGTAAATAATTGAGCCTAGCTATTTAGTAAACTTTAAGGAAAGTGCGTTGATATCAATAGCGGTCACATGTAGGAGTAAGGAGGGCTTGTATTTATCTATTTATATTCCTCATGAATTGTGGAAAAAACTTCCGTATAAAGTAAAGCGTTACAAAATACATAAAATCTTAACATGTAGTATATTTTAAAGAAACGTAAAGCTTAATTTGCAATTTAGCTTGTGGAATGTGAGTGGAACTTAAAAAATTGCACACGGATATACTAAGTATAATTAAGATATGGTTTCTGCTTTGTTTTGGAGTGAAAAAGACATACAGATTTAGTGGAACGTATTTGGTTTCAGTGGAACATATTTGGGGTATGTGGAACGTACTTGTTTTGTGGGTTGCGTTTGGTTTTTGTGATACGTATTAAATTTGAAATCTTTTTACATATATTGAGTTAGGCCTTCACTAACTTCCATGCGTGGAACATTGGTGTGGATGCTAACCAAATACCTTTTAATTTTCTATAGCACTCTTTGCTTTCTTCTTGAAGAACCTTTAGTTCTGCTGTTATAAAACTGAAAAGAAATGAGTTTTTTGTCTGCAGAATTGGTTTCAATTATCTGCGTAAGATATCTCTTGATCAAAGTCTTAAATAACCCGAATCCTTTCGATAGGAGTCGGCTAAAAGGCTGCTTCGACGTACTTATGTTTCCTCGTCCACACACACTTTTTCTTGCGTTTGCACTTTTTTTTCTGCGTAAGCTCACACTTCGGAAACTTTCTCATTATTACTATAAACTTTCTCATTAAGGCTGGTAAATGTGGAATATAGGTGAAGTTACATAAAATTTGCGGAAGATAAGAGAAACTGGAAAAACTCTGTATATTTTACAAAGTTGTGATATTTTCTTGGATGTTTGAAATATAATCTAGGAATTCCTTTTGATTGTTTTTAAGCTAAATTCTTTTTAAAATACATCTTTAAATTCTTTTGTTACACTTAGTGGAACGTATTTTATTTGAAGCCGCCTTTTAACCTTACGCAGTACTAAAGATGGATTGGAGTGTCGTATGAACAAGCAGGAACGAGCTGCTGGTATAAGAATCAAAAGATCACAAAAAGTTTATATATTTCAAAATTTTATAAAGCGGGTCGTACGTTAAGTTTCACGAAATTTGGCCAAAAATTAAAAAAAAGGTTTTAAACTCCGTTAATTATATTAATATGTTACTTATTTGAAGCGTAAAGTTGTGGAAAGAAAGTGGAACCTAAAAAAAATCTAAAATATTATCACAAATAATAGAGCAGAGCGATTTTTTCTCATTTTGAAAGGAAAATTTATTCGTATATTTTGTGGAACGTAATTTAAATAAAGCCACTTTTAAACCCTTCGCACTACAAAAGATTGTTTACGGTTTTGCCTGAATAAACAACAAAAAACGAACCTCAGATTACCCTAAAAGCAGCTAATTATTATAAATATCTTTAAAGTTTGTTTATTACGCTGAGGGCCGAATACGCACTATGAATTCAAGCTAAACCACTCACTATAAAAATTATACAAATTCGAGCAGTCAATATTTTTCTATACAAATTTGAATTTGGTGCCACAAAAGGATTAAAATTGGCAGCTATAGAGGCATGTGGCTTTAAAATCCTTTTAACTGAGCACTGTGAATATGAAAATTAATACTTAGTTAAACCGCTATAAGTCATACCTAGGCTATGAATTCGGCCACTAAAAGTTAAAAAAAAATGTATATAAAAGTTTTAAAATGTGCCGAAAATTATAGGAAGTTGCTAAATTCCATCTATTCTACTAAAATTCGTCGTTTTTTTGAATTTTGCATTTGTGGAACCCAAGTGGAACCTAACATATATTTAAAATTTCACTACATCTAATGAAGGGGAGGGAATTTTTCTCATTTTGCAATGAAATTACTTCCGCATCTATTGTGGAACGTATTCGATTTTTAGTCGCTTTCAATCCTTTTGCACTTGAAGTAATGGTTTAAAGTACCGCATGGAAAAATTACAGCAACGTGCTTCAAATTAGTCCAAAAGCACGCTGGTAGTATAAAAAAGCCATCCATAGGCGCTGAGTCCACCCCTATTCTCATTAGTAATATATTTCACACACATATCCACTAAAAATATTTAGTGCCCACACAGTGTCAGCTAAATCATGGCACAATCTTACAACGGTCTTTATGGATTTTATTGCTCACAACTTTTAGTAGCAAAATGCTGCTACGAGATATTTATAAGGTCATGCACAAACATACATAAGTATAACGTAGCTTTAAGTAGTAGACATCCCCACATTTATACTATATCATATATGTATCATATATACATCCGACAATATCCTACAATGCTTAATGGAAAACAATTCAACAACAACATGACATCACCATACAACCAAACGATAAAAATTCATCACGTTTTTATCGTGGTTGTGATCATCATTGCCTGTCACTGCTTTAATCACGCTGATTAAATGAGATATCATAAAAATTAAATACAAATCAATCATAAGCTTTACGCGCTCATACTACTAATAACGCACCCACACTTACGCGTAAAACATAATAAAAGAGAGGTAAAAAAAGCAATGCTGTGTCACAATGAATGGCCGGCCAACAATTCATGATGATGACCCAGCAGAATCGAGTGTACCATTTCATGGCTGTACCATTACTTGGCTGAAGTATATGTATGTATGTATGTACACATAAACTACACTTATAAGCATTATTATGCCCACTCGCCAAACGCACTACATCATTGTGTGCCATCAAGCGGTTTAATGGCGTATGCGTTGGCCGGCGCTCGTGAATGTGATGTCAACGCATATACATACATATGTAGGCGGGCGTGTGAGTGGCTGTGTGCGGGTGTAAAAAGATACAAAACTCAACTCACAATCAGCTCATCAAAACAGCTTACAGCATGGCGCATCAGCTTGAGCCTCATCTGCAGCTAAACACTTCATTTTTATTTTATTGCTTTGTAAGATAATACGCTGGCATGTGTATAAGAGATTGAATGGAATTTGGTGAAATTGACAAAAAATATACTCATACACATATATGCGTATATGGATACAAAAGCAAAAAAAAATAAGCCACGCATGACAAAAGCATGTCACTGCTGTACAATGGTAATCCTGCTCTTCGCACGTAAATCCCCAAATTGCCGAAAAAATGACAATATACATAAAGTGAGCAAAGCGAAAAAAGTGCGTTGAGCGACTGAAAAGAAGATTTGCCGCATATATAAAAAAATATATATTTTTCGCCCCCCACATACGCTGACATGCATATGTGTGTGTGTGTGTACACACATACATAATTGCTTTCATGTAAAATGTAGTTCATACAATTGAAGCAAATCTCTTGTGTCGTGTATGAACTGGCCGAAGCACAAAAAATAGCCGCAAAAAAAAGAACGAAAGGAATTAGCAGCACCTACATAGTTTTTTGGCCGGACAAAAGCTGCCTTACTTTACTTTGTAGTGAAACAAATGATGGCGCACGTTAATCAGCAAAGAATTCGGATTAATTTATTACTATAGCAGAAAAAAGATTGCAGGCGGGCAGCACAGAATCACAAAACTGACAAATGTTTATTTGGATGTTAGTTTTTTAGAGACTTCGCTCAATAAAGGTTTTGCAAGAAGCTAAAAAAATGCTTTTAATTTAAAGTAGACGACCACCGTTGTCTTATGGCTAGAAGAGATTACTAGTTGCGGCTCGGTAGAGCTATTGGCTCGATACTTGAACGGTGAAACAACGACATATCCCCAATAAACATTTAGGTTTGAGCTCAACTTGAGGTTAAGTTGAGAACTAAGGTATTTCTCAAATCTCCAACGTTGTTTCTCAACAGTACCTCAAGTGGAGAATCATAGCGTTCTCAACAAAAAGGGCATTTTACCTTGTATGAAAAAAGGACTGTTTCTCAAGTTGAGAACATGCTAGTTCTCAACTTGAAGTCCAATGTAATTCTCCAGTTGGTCTCAAAGATGTCATTGAAATACTGAAATTGAAATAGTAAAATACCTTATACCTTTTTGATTGAAACGACATACATACATAGATGAATTTAGATATTAATTTTTCATTTTATTACTCCTTTTGTATTATGTAGTTGAGCAAAATCGTATTACAATAATTCACTTCACAGTACAGTTATAGCCTACATAGGTTTAAAAAAAGTGTATGCATATTAAACCAAACCTATATATCCCTGTGTTATTCGACGTGCTGAATGCGACCGAGATGATATAATATATATGTGGAACGTATGTGAATTATAACTTTTGTGGAATTCACTACCTCTTATTTAAGTGTAAAAAATGTTTCGCTTTAAAGCACCATTAAAAAAGGTACGATTGTGGAACGCATGTGGAGTTAAAGTGGAACTCAAACAAATAAAAATTCTTACAAATTTATTTTAATTAATTTCCATATGTATGCGCATGTGGAACGCATTCCAATTGAAAGTCGAAAACGATCTAATTATAAATTCCTAACTATTACGCCATAGCTACACGGTTAAAAATTTCGGTTTTAATTTTAAACTTTTTGGACTACATATATGACCAAACTAAATTCAATTTTAGATACAAGCCTTCCAAGTTTAAAAAAAGAGGGCACATATGTTGAGTTTAGAGTTTAAACAGTTCGGTTTAAATTTGAAACCCAAACATTTTCATAATTAAGAATAAAAAATAAAAAATCTTAATTTCATGCTCCGTCTGATGGGGATTGAACCCGGACAGCTTTGGTAGCAACCAATTGTATCAAGCATCTTTGCATACTCAGCTACAGCCACGCATGTAAATATGCTTTCATATGTTGAATTTGAATCAACATCACATTCACCACCTTTTCTATTTCGGTTTAGATTTTAAATCAAATTTTCTATACATGAAACCTAGAAACTAGAATTAAAACATTTTGGTTTGATTTTTAAACCACATACTTTTTGGATTAAAATTTAAACCAGAATAAATTAGAAATTGCTTAAAACTATTGACTGGTTTAAAAATTTGACTATAGAAGATTAAAACAGGCAGTAGTCCCAGCGTGGTTTAAAAATAATACCCAAATTTTTGACCGTGTAACAGTTACGAACAGGAGAAACTAGACAGTTAGTCGGTATTAAGAGGTCAAAATGAACTTACAGCTGTTAGGCATAGGATTTATGTGAAAGTGGTAAGACAAATGATTGAAATGGAAAAGAGTAACAATTTGACTAAGTGGGAAAGAGTACGCTGCATACGGGAAAAGTAGAAGAGTTGAAATCACACAGTCTGCAGCGAAGATTTTTTAAAATGTGAAATACGTCCACTTAAAAGAAAACCTTGGGTGTGTTAAGAGTGAGATAGTTCTATTGCGTGGGCAAAGGTCTAATAGATTGCAATCACTCCTATCAAAACTGCTGAGAACATGAAAAGGAAACTCAAAAGGAAAGTGTAAGCAACGATTTCCTCAGCCATGCGGAGAAGACTTCAAATTTTAGGCCATTGAGAACTTTTTGCATTACATGAAGACCGATGTAGAAAAACCACGAAATATTATAGGTTCTTGGAGATTTACATTTACACTACATTTTAGTGCTAACTAGAATGTTCAACGTGGCGTATGAGTAACTAAAATTGTGTGGCAACGAAAAACCAAATATTTAAGCCTGTGAATACCTCTCGAATTCTCTTGAGTAGACAGCAAAAAGAATTTGGTAGAGAGTATCTTATTTGTGTGAAGAATATTTTACCCAATCCTAATTTCTAACATAACCCACATCAATTCATATCGCTTTGAATTTTGGTGACACACTGCGTATGAGTAATACTATTTCGACACTAATTGACATGTTTTTCTCAAAAACGACTAATGATGCCTATAAGCTTTTCATGCTCTTCATGTGTCAACACAAGCTTGTTATTCTGCCCTTTTTGTACATTTGCCAATCAACACTTGATTTCAATTGTGCTTGCCAAATGATTTACGAACACGCAGTAGAGCAAACAATGCCAAAACAAGCATGCATTCCTTATACGTACATATTTTACATACATACATACAAATGTTCAAAACTTTCACACACATAAACTTTGCTGCAAAGCCTATAAGTGTATGCATAAGCTCACAAAAGAGTGGGGAAAATTATAA
Source organism: Rhagoletis pomonella (assembly GCF_013731165.1). NCBI lineage: Eukaryota > Metazoa > Arthropoda > Insecta > Diptera > Tephritidae > Rhagoletis > Rhagoletis pomonella. The sequence goes on along the minus strand of NW_023458567.1, from coordinate 12,451,819 downwards.
GTTCATGCAACAGTCTATGCTGCCATAGCAAACTTTTGACCAAATTCAGTAAAAGAAGCTGGCTGGAATGCAAAAGTATAAGAAGAAAAGTTTCTCGATTTGGACCGAGATGGGTGGGTATAAGGTGCTGTCACATGACAGAAAGGTTGTTTAGAGGAGGGAAAAAGTGAAGGCACGCCAATAAGAAGCAGCAGTAAGATCTCAAAAACTTTGAAGGCAATGTTAGAAGTTAAAAAGGGGAAAAATATTCAAGGTTTTCGGAGCGAAGTCAAAAAGTGCGAAAGTATTTACACAATGTGCTTTAACATATGTACCAAAGTTAGTATGCTCATACGCATATCTACTTATACATACAAGACTCATGGTAATGCGCTGCTTAGGGAGTAACACAGTTCGCATTGCAGTCATTGTCGCAGTAAAAAAAAAAAAAACGAAAAAAAGTAAAAGTGTGCTCACACAATTTCGACGTGCTGTGCAGCAACTATTAAAAAGGTCATTAAAAATGGAAGCATGTAAGCAGTCGCTGAGTGACGTGCGAAAAAGTGGCAATTTTCGACAGCTGTGTGCAAGTGCAGGGATGTACTGTACTGAAAGTAAGATTGCCTAAAATATGTGCACAATTTCCTAACCTAGTATTTAGCTACAGCCAGCAAATGTTGAACAGCTTAAAGCGGTACATAAACTGCTGGAGTGCATGTGTACGATTAGCTGTTTGTATAATCTGGTTCATAAACTCACATGCACATTTGTTGTATGTGTAAGCAAGGTAATGTAAGTAAAACTTTAAAGTTCTAAAAGTCTGTAAGCTTTTGGTTGGTTGTAAAAAGTTGTACAAGCGAAAAAAAATTATAGAAAAAATGCCAAAAAAAGTGGCTGAAGTAAGTAGGATGCACTTTTTTGTATTAAAAATACCAAGTTTTTTGTTGTGAAGCTTATGTGGAACGTAATTGTTAAATGCTGCCATTGTCACAAATTGTGGAACATCGTACAAATTCTTAGTCTATTGACTTTTAATAAGGATTTGCTGACATTTCTGAGTGGAACGTAATTTTAAAGTTCGCCCAATATTTTACATTTTATTAAAGATTCGAATTGTGGTGAATTTATATCGAAATTTTGTGGAACGTATTTAGTTTTCGAAATGTGCATGTAAAATGAGGCTGCATTTATAAGGAGCGGTTTTAAAAACTTCTTGCGATGTGGAACGAAAGTTATATATGTTAAAGCTTCCAGAAATTTATGAAAATTCTTTAAAATCTTATGGTCTATTGACTTTTAGAGTGGCGCTTTAAAATTTGCATTGTGGAGCCTGACTTAGAGTTTAAAAAATATTTACCATTTTATTTAAGACAATCGTTTTGATCGAATCATAATTTATATATTATTTTCGAAATTCTTGTGGAACGTGTTTTATTCTCGCTATTTTTTATGCTGACAACGATTTCCATTAATCTATCGCAACAAACCTAGCTATCATATCCGGATTACGTTAACTGAGGTTTGATTTTTCAGTTTAGCCATTTTTTTTAAATCCGTTATGGTAATCTCATACTGCCGGTTTCATCAGCAGTTTGTGTGAGAGACGATTTTTTTACTTCTATCACTTTTCATATTAAATTCACATAAAAACTGTGTAACGCAAAAAGGAAAATATTGCTAGATTCTGATAAGTGTACGAATTCGAATACATTTTAGTGCACATAAGATTTGCTTTTAGTTGCAATTCACAGAGGCCTTGTTGTTTACTGTTTTATACTCTTAAAGAAAAGCAAGTAATCAAATTAAGCAAGAATGCAAATAAAGCATACGAAGTTCAAACAAATTTATGTGGAATGCATGTGGATCCCATGTGGAACTTGTGGAACATAAATTTATATTAAAAATTTTCGTTCAGTGAACAATTGCAATACATTTTTTTTATGGAAGAACACTTTTCATACGCAGTACTCAAAAGTTATTGCAATACTTTTTTAACTACAAAAAAATTTACAAGTAAACTTTATTTCCCTTTCAGTATCATTTCTTTTGCGCCAGAATTACCCTCGTTCGCTATGAAAACTTGCTAGATAATTAAAAACGTGGATTTGAATGGCTTACAACCAAGCCATCCGCTACCCTGCTGCCGACATCACAAAAGCTAAATTTCATTGCAGTTGTCAAGACAGCTGGCAAACAATTTACGTTCTTTGCTCAATAATCTACCAAGAGTTTGCGAATTTTGCTGTAGATGGTATGGCAATCAACAGAGAGTTTTTACAGTAAAATACACACAAATAAAAACATGCGCACATACTCGCACTTAAACCCGTACGCAAATTTTCTCACAATCTGCACATTCACAGAAACAATAAAAACAAATAAAGCAAACGTGCTGTAATGTTAGTGAAATTGATGAGATTACTCCGAATTCAGGCGCCGACTTGCTACGTACGTACTTTGTATGTACATATGTATGTTTGTACTAAAAGTCAGGAATTTATGTCCATAAAAGGAATTGAAGAGAAAGCGCTACATAGTAAACACACTTCAGCGCAGAGAGAGTTTTGGGGCGGTACGTGTGCATCATGTTTAACAAAATTGGACGTTTTAACGGAAATAACTGCTTTTGAAGTAGTTTAGTGTTGTATGTGATGGCAGTCAAGGTGAATTCTGAGCCTGCCAAGAGAAAGCTACATTGAGGAAATCGTATAAAAAAAAAATGTGGAAGCTGTCAGATATTTGATACATACAATGTGAAGCAGCACAGTTTATGCGCATGTTGACAGCTAGCAAGTTGTATGTAGTATGCACGTGCAAGCAAACACTTAACTTTGAAAATGAAAGTGTTGTAATTAGATTTCTTAAAAGTTTTCGAAACGAGGTGTTATACTTACTCGCATAAAAAACGAAATCGAAAAAACAAGAAAATGATGTAAAGCAGCAAAGTAGTTGAATAAGTAGTTGGCAATTGCTTAAGCAATACTTACTTACTTGAAGGCTTGCAGAAGTTTATTCAAACTAATTAGTGAAATTTTTGAACTACAATAAATACTACTGGATGCTGACAAAGTATGTATTAAAAAAATCTGTATCTGATAGCTGAGCTGTTCAGAAAACTTGAAGGTTTTTTATTGGGAATATTTTCAGGCTAGGTCAAATGTGAAAATACAAATTACAGCACAGAATTTCGAAATGTTTTCAAAATTATTTAAAGTTTCGCGGTGCAAATAAATGCTTCTTTGAAATAGATATTGAACATGTGGAACGTAGTGATGTTATATATGTTATGTATTTTTTTGAATTTTTTCTGTCAGCCGATCATACATTTTTAAATTGTGTGGAACATATGTGGAACGTGTGTTTGTTTCTTACAACTTGCTTATTCAACTCAAGCTAAGTATGCATTCGTTATTTTAACTACGTATTATAAATATTTGAGTGTGGATCCTAAGTTATTTTAACCGAAATATCAAAAATTTGCGAATTAATTTTTCTTTTTTGTTACTCACGACAGTAATTAATAAGTAAAAAAGCCTTTGGGAATATTTTTCTAACTTTTTCAACATTATTTTAGATTTCGTAAAAGGCAGTGAACATATTTGCTTCTCTCAAGTATTTGTTATGCGAAACGTCATGAAGTAATAGCGGGCATGCATTTTTCTTTGTAGTTGCTGTCTTATTTGCTAAAATTCTTTAAAGTTCAGTGTGGAACTTATGTGGGTTTTATGTGGAACATATGTTTAATATTAAATAAATGCAACGGAATTCTGATTATTGCAAATATATTTTATTTTAAGCACTTGCTATTTGGTAGCGGTTGTGGAACATAAGTTTTTACCTAAATTATAGCAATTGCATTTAAATTTGGTTTAAAATGCTTGCGAAAATATGTGTCTCATCAAAATATTTGTCTCAAAATGAGTTTCCGGCGCAATTCGCTAACGTTCTGGCTACACACACACACATTTCCTTCAAAGTTTCGTTTGTCTGCCACAAATAATCACGCAATTTCAAAGATTATTAAACGTAAACGATGCGAAAAATCACCGCATTCGGAAGCATAAATATACAAAGGACTTAATTTTTTTTATATTTTAAATCACATCTAAGAAGGATCGTCGAAAGCTTTGAAAACTTCAACACACTGCGTAACTCAAGTGTTGCAAATGCTAATTTAAATTAATGTTGCATGCAACAACAACGTGGCAATGGTGTGCGGCAATAGCAACGGCACTTTGCTGCATGAGTGAGCTGCACATTTATATTAAAATAAACTGCTAAGGAAGTTTTCACGCACTTCACTGCAGTCATAGTGAGTAACAGTACCAAGAGGCCATGCAAGTTGGCGCTGTAGGGGGAAGGTTTTATTATATTGAAAAGTTGTGAGAAAAGCATTTTTGTTTGCTGTATTTGTGTCAATCACTTTCACAAAAAGCTGATTTCAGTACATTTCATTCAAGGTTTTATTATGCAAAACGCTGCATACTCCTATGCGTGCCCCTGTGATAATTCATTTTTATATCAATTTTTTCCAGCTCGTTATATAATTTTCATTTGTTTTTGTACGCTACATTAAGAAAATCAAATTTCAGGTGGCAATACACCAGCACTGTTCAAGCCATTGTCGTGCTATTTTATATTTAAATGATGCACGTAACCAACGGCCTTGCAATTATTTGCATTGCTGTCAGATAATAAAAGTGCTTTCGAATGATGTGCGTTTACACACACGTACGTACCTATATGAATTGTCATACGAGTGAATGCATACGTTTATGTGGGCAAGGAAAGTTTTACAAGCATACATATGTGCATTAGGGTGGTACTTAAAAAAATCAAATGAACGAAGAATCTCAGTCTCACCCCTTCAATCGGTAACACCACTGTCCAATGATATCACATATAAATTTTGCTCACGATTGGGAGTCGATTAAGGCGTGTCGCAATGGGGTCAAAGGCCAGATGCATCTAAGGACTCTAAAAATTAAAAATATGTTTTTTCATTTAATGCCCAAAATCGATACTACTAAAGTTGAGCATATCACATATAAATTTTAGTCCCGATTGAAGTCGGCTAAGACGTCATCATAGGGTAATTTAAACTTTGCCCCCCCGTGCGACACGCCTTAACCGTCTCCAATCGGGACCAATATTTATATGTGATATTTTTGACTATAGTAGCCTCGGCGGTGGGGGTTTGAGTCTTAGGAAATTTGATGTAAAAATTTACTCCCTACATTTCAAGAACCACCCTAATGTGCATATGTATCTCCCACAACCAAGGTTGAACGCATTTACTTTCATGGCTCGAACTAAATGGTTACTACATAGAATGGTTCGTAAAACGTATAACGCGTAAAATTAAATTTACAATAAAAGGGAGAATAAAAATATAATACATATAAGTAACAACGTAGAAGTGAACTCGTTAGTCATAAGTTCTTGGACATGAAACGAGATGCACTAAAGTTGTAGGAAAATTAAAATCGTTCACGCAGTGAATACTCAATAGAGGGTAACAGTTTATTTTAGATGGCTAAAAGTTAGAAAATTTACGAGTTTAGTACTTGAAAATTAGTATAATTTCTTAGAACTGTTAAATGTCCTAAAATTTTGTGCACACTGTGCAATATACTGGAAAAAAGGGCATTTTTGCACCTAGAATTAAAATGAAATCATAATTGATTTCTTGTGAGTATCAACACAGTAAAAATTGGTGTGGAACCTGTGTGGACCCTATGTGGAACGTATTCCCATAGTTTTGTATATGGATTTAGTCAAGTTAAGTAGTAATTTTCGCTATAATTTAATAGTTTTTTATTCATGACCTACTTTTTTATCATTGACGCTCAATGATTAAATTACCCGGAAAAGGTTTAAGCACCCAAGAGATCTGCAATGCGCATCCAGCCAGTATCTAAGTCGAATAAAGTCACTTAATAAACCATTTATGTAGAACAATTCTATCGATTGTATTTAGATAATTTTAGAAAAGAAAATTAACTATCACAATTCAAATGTATAGATTTCAAAAAAACGTAATAGTACATACATATAAACATCTGTAAGTATTTGTGCGTGTTTTTTGAAGCTCAATTTCTAAGATAAGCACTATACTTTATAAAATTCTCTTCGAGTACAAATTCTGGATTTTAAATTTTCTTTAGACTGACGATTTGCTCCAGCAAAATGTAGGGTGTTGTAATAAATTTTTTAAATATTTGTATAAGATTTTCCTTGGAACGTCTGTGGAACCGAGTGGATCTTTTCAAGCATCTCTTCTCATCAGTAAAGCGAAGTATTTGAAACTACAGCATTGAAATAATAGAAACAAATTGTAGAATATATGTCGAATGTATATAAAAGTCAATAAAAGCAAAAAACAGTGTGGAACATATGTGGAACGCACGTGGAACTTAAAAATTTTGTGAAAAACTAGCTATTTAGGCAAAAAAGTAAAGTTTACTATATTACGCATGTGTAATTAATAGAAAAGTCAGCTCTTTCCGTTCCAGATTTACTTTTTTTTTATATTTTTCAACCATCTTAACTCCAAAAATGTTTCATCAAAGAACCGGAATGATATTCTACGATATATCGCTTACATGTGCAATAGATAGTTGATTTTTTTCCGCGCGCTCCCCTTCCACCTAAGGCCACTAAAATATACATTCTCTTAATTGCTTTCCACAAATTGTATCAACTGCCAGCTGAGTGCCTTACGTACGCCCAACGCTAAGCTAATAAAATTTCCGCGCCCTTCTTGGTGGCATCGCTCTAACTCAATTAAATCGACTACTAACTACTGTCATAACTAGCAGCTACTCGCGCCATTCCGCGCCCGCGCGTTCAACAATTTGCTTATCGCTCAACCGTTTTAAATGTGCCACAATCAAATCGGCGAGCGCTACAAATCGTTGAACGACCAAAGTAATGGCCAAGTAATCTTGTCGTGCGGTGCAATGTAATTTATAGTCGGCATGTTGCAAGCGATGCGCCCGCCATTTGCTACTAAGTGCAGCGCAGCTAAAATTATGCACTGCCCACGAGTGGAGGCAGTGCAGAGAGTGGAGTAGTAGCATAGCGCAACAAACCAGCGCAGAATGAGGCATTCAAGCGGGCGTGAACGATGTCATTGGGCGCATCCTTACAAACCCGCCTGACAAACGTTTTCCTCATTGCGCGGGCAGCAGTTAACGTTAACGTTTTACAAGGCTGTTAACAAACAAACAAAAATACGCTGCAGTAATCCACAGTCTGGTCGGCCGGCATATATAGTCGCGAAGCAAGTCGCCACCACCGCTGCCGCCGGGAAGCTAGCCAACAAACAAACTAACGTAATGAATGCGGCTTGCGGATAAACATCAACCGCAGTAATTCCAGCACAAATTACCGCGCTATAGCCAGTCATACGGCCAAACAATCAACCAGCCAACCAAGCAACCAACCGAGCAAGCAATGTGGCGATGACCAGCAGCAGCTACATATAACCAAGCAAACAACCATTTGGGGTAAAGCGCAATCAAAACTCGCATACATGTGCACATAAATTGTGGTGATATGCTAAGAGATGTCTGTGCAGTGCACGCCTTTGCTTTGGCTTTCGCCGCTGCCATTACTGCTGCTGCTGCTGCTGCTGCTGCCTTTGCTACTCCCATCATGGCCGTTGATAATTTTACATAATAATTGGATGAGGAATGCTGCAGCAGTGACTGCTTCGGCTGCCGGCTATCAACAGCTAACAAGCAACAACAATATCATCAGCGGCTAGCAATAACAAATTCACTAGATACCAGTGCAGCTAAAGAGCGAGTAGTCAAAGAAAGCTGGCAGTGAAAGTAATCGCCGTATTCATTTACATAAAACATACACACATATACATTCACAGTTACATGGCATGTATGTATGTATGTATGTTTACAGTGAATTGTCCGCCCACGCGAAGCGCCACACTCGCATTGACCTAAATACTAGTTGATTGCTTGCCAGAGATGAGGTGGTCTCCTTGTGTATGTATGCAGTCGAATAGCCATGGCGTCTAATGGCTAAAGCTAATGCTCGCGCGCGCGCCAATTGCACTAGGCAACCGCACTTCAGTGCCATTTTACGAGTATGTGTGGTCGTTCCATTTTTATGGCAAATTGAAATTGAGATTTTATGACAATTTAATTAAAGAAAAATGGAAAACTAAAACCATGAGCCGTGGCGGAACTAATCATATCTGCAAGTGGGAGGTTTAGAACAAGTTAGTAATTGTCAGCACGGAAAAGACTGAGTGCAAAAGTGGTTCGGAAGGATATTTTTAAAATCGATTAGAGAAAGTGAGAAAATGAGTGGCTGAAGGAGAAACGCTCACGTCAGGTTTGAAGCGACATCGAGGAGAAGCAGAAATAAATGAGGTGCTTATGATGCCAAACGAAAATAACAAATAAGAGTATGAAACTTAAATGAAAATCAGATACTTTAAATATATGTAGCTAATTGACACGGAAATGATAGACTTAAGATTAAGGGTTGGATAACTGTAGAAGGCCGCCTGATGGTTATACTCTGGATATTAGTGGGAACGTATTGTGTCGGAAGAAACTTAAAAAAATAACAATAAATTTATATAGGAACGCATGTGGATTGTATGTGGAACTTAACTTCATTTAAGAAAAATATTGGTATTAATGCGGTAGGTAATACTATAAACAAGACAATAATAAATACCTATTGAAAGACGTGTGGAATGTATCTGGAACTAAAGTGAATATAAATAAATCTTGTGCTAGGGCGACAGGCAAGGCTATAATCGAAATAAGAATAAAGTCATTTTGACATGCATGTGGAATATATGTGGAATACAAGACTACTTTTGTAACATTAAAATATAGCCGCACAAACATAATTGGAAGGAAGAGGAACGCAAAAGTGAACTGTTTAAAATAAGAACTCCGTGATTGGAACACGTGTATAGGGTGATCCATTTAGATTCTAGACCTTGGTTTTTTAATCTTAAATATGTATAACACTTAAGACAGAACTGGATGTCTGAATCTTTACTATCATCCGATAGAACATAATCTGACATTTACTTTTCGGAAGGTCCAATTTTCAATTACTCTTTCCGGAATTACGCGAGTAATGTTGGCTTCCATAATTTGAGTCATAGCTGACTTACCGATGAATACTACTGACTACACATCACCCCAAAGAAAAAAATCCAGAGTTGTGATGGATCACCCCATATATGGCAAGTATGTAGAATACAGGTGATTTATTTAGAACTCCTTAAGCAAGTGCCCTGCGCTGGCAGAATTCCATAAGCAAGCGCCCTGCGCTGGGCCCGCCTGATTTAAAGGGAACTTTATTTGTAGGCTGAGTGGTCCTGAACTAAATCAAGGTACACATTTGTAATTAAATATTGAAATACCGTCAATTATGGACTTTAGATATTTTTTGTAAAGGTGCTTGTGTGAATAAAACTTAGACTGTGACATTTAGAGCCAAATTCACAGTGCGTATTTAACCACTGATAAGAGTTTAACTATTGATTTTCATATTCACAACGCTCAGTTAACAATTGTGAAATAAACAGTTGTGAAATTAACAGTTGTGAAATAAATTTTTTTTTGTGGAACGAATTTCATATTTGAATAGAAAAGTATTGATTTTAAGAATTTGTATATTTTCAGGCGATACGAATTTCCATAGTTAACTATGTGACTCTGAATATAAATTCATAATTAAACTCTTGTTGGTGGTTAAGTTAACCATGGTTTAACTAAGCACCGTGAATTCGGCCCTTAAGCGTTGAAAAAAATAATTGTGGAACATATGTGGAATACATCTGGAACTTAAGTAAAGTGTTCTATTAGGGTAAATGGAATGTAAAAGCGTTGATCTTAATGTATAATGATGTAATGGATGTAATGAGGTATGTGGAAATTAAATTAATTATTTAAAAATTCTTTTTTTTGCCAAAGAAAAACTAGTATTTATATTCTATGAGGTGGTTTTTGTCAAAGACAAAGTTCAGCCGATCCAGAGACGAGCGAAAGACCCACTAATCCTACCAAATAAAACACAGTATCCTCGTGTGTTTACACATAGCACTATAACTAGACTGTCGGCAATCTTACGAAATGAAGAGAGATATTGAACGGTGATGTCTTTGTTACGGAGAGATCGAATTGGGAGCCGTAAGCGGGGAGCGACTAGTGGCTTGGCGGGTTACTCCCAGTAGCGGCGCGCCGGAGCGACTGGCGAGTAGCGGTGAGTGCAGTAGCAGTACGGCGGGTGATAGCTCAACCAGCCACCAACGTAAAACACGACCTATCTTATGGGATTCTGGTGTTAACGAAAACTCATTAACGCATGACGGTGACGTTTTCGCTGCTTCTCTCTCTCGCTATCAACAGAAATTTCATATGTTGATACGGACGGCAGGTACGGAAAGGCGCTCCGTCGGTGGCTGGTTGAGTTATGACTCTTGGCAACGGTAGAGCAATTGCTAGCACTATCAGTTGGGCGAAGCTATTGGTTAGGAGCGGTAAGTGATGCAGCTCATGGCTCTCAGCGGCTTCGGATGGCTCTCAATAGCAGCGGCGGCGAATGGCTCTCAATAAGAGCAAGGTAGCAGTAGCGGCGACTGGCTCTCAACAGCTTCGGTTGGCTCTCAATAGTGGCGGATACTCTCAACAGTTTAGTAATCCTGAATAGCTCGGCAAGCTATTCCCGGCGGCAGGAGCAGGAACCAAATGGTTCTCGAACGTGACTTGACCAGAAGGGCCGACTAGATATGCTACCGTAGGCACATCCGCGTCTTGGCCGACAAGTCAAGCGAGCTGGTTACCTAGCAAACCTGACCTGACTACACATACGTTCAACCCTCTATATACGCCGTGCAACGCACTGGTTGAGAATTCGTTCGTGTGCATTGTCCCGAGTTAGTTTGGCGAACGAAGTCGTTGGTAAGCGATTCGGGCACGCTGTTGGTACACTGCTGGTTGTGCTCACATACATATGATGCTCTGGTTTTGTGTATGTACGTTGGTCTATGTACCCTGCAGCAACTCGGACTCACCCCAGGTTAGCCCTGGATAGAACCTTTGTTACCAGTACAAGTCAATCAAAATTCCCCTTCCAATGGTTTCAACTCTCAATTTCAACATTGGCATGTCATTGGAAAAGGACTGGTAAACCAACGCCTCACTGTAATATGTCCTATTGTTAGAAGAGGACATAGAATATATTAGAAATTACACAGAAAAATAAATAAACGCTTCCGAAAGCTAACAAATAGTAGCAAGCATCTCTGCGTACTTAGCTACAGCCACGACATGTAAATATGATTTCAAATCTTTAGTTTCAGCGATTGGTGCATTTTTACATTAAGACAGACACCGAGTGCTGTTGTTTGGAAGCTTTTTTTGAGCTGAACTCAAACTCGATAAAAATTTCTAGACACCACTACTTTGTTTGTATAGCTCTGTGAAAGTCTCGTTTTTTGTCTATCTCTAGAACGGTTTCTTAGGGACTTGTCGCAAATGCTAGGTTAAAATTTCTTTATTTTTATTTTTTGAAAATTAATTAGTAATTAGGTGATACAATGTCAGTTTCTGTATCTTCGACATAAAACATTCATCCATTCCTTATAAAACCATTCTCCTTATGAAATTCCAGCATTCAACTAACATAATGTTTGTTTATAATCATCGCACTCTCTTAAGTTCGGAAAGTATATTTTTCTTCTCTGAGTAACAGAAACACTGTAGTTGTATAGGACTTTGACATCGAGTGCATGCGTACGTTGAAAGAAAATTACTACCCTTCTTTGGAAATCACGCTAATTTTCCATCATTCGCTGTCGCGCTTGACTCGCTAAAAACTCTTAAAAATCCAATTTTATGAATTTACTATGCATGGTGAGCTGTCTTTTTAATTTAACGCACATGTCAAGCGCACGAAAGTTTATTGTATGTTAAACACACCTAGCCGTGATTTTTATGCATGTACAAATGTATATGGGGCGTTCCATGCCAAAATGGACGGGGTTCCACTACATGTGCTTGATTTGTTTGCAATTTTTAGGGTTGATGGACAAACATAAGAAATAAATAAATATAAAATTTGACCTTGATTAATACATTTTTAAAAACTTTACAGCACAAAAACAAATCGATTTAATTTTTTTCAAAATATCTCGAAAATGAAGCGAGGAAAAAAAGTTGAAAAAAACCACACATCAAAATTCCCCATGAAAGAAATATTTAAAAAGAATGTTTTCTTGAAAATTTTTTCACATACAAACTTTTTGTTAAAAGAAAATTATTTTTGAAAACATGCCATCTCAAAAAAAAATCATAATGGTAGCTCTGAGTATTGCGCAATATTTAAGTATAGTATTACGGGGTGCACTCTACAATAATTTGAATTATGAATTTTTTTTTGCACCGAAGTTGAGTAAAATGTGTACATTACAAACATAAATTTTTTAAAAAATTTTATTTTGGGTGTGCGGTTTTGTAGCCCATTAAATTTTAGTATCATAAAGTGCAAGTTTTAAGCTACTGAAAAAACGCGTTGACTTTTAATATTTTTTATGCTAACGGCTTTTGCACTTTTTTCTTATGGAAGAAAATGCGAAAAACCGTTTTCGAAGAAAATCAAAAATCAATTAACGCCAGTTTTGCGATCGCTTAAAACTTGCACTTTGATATACTAAGATTTAATGGGCTACAAAACTGCATACTCACAAAAATTCTTAAAAAATTTGTAAATTTGTAATGTACTCATTTTACTCCACTTCGGTTGCAAAAAAAAAACCTTAACTTAAATTATTATAGCGTGCACCCCATAATACTATACTTAAATATTGCGCAATACTAAGAGATGCCATTGTAATTTTTTAAATCTTTTTTTTTGAGATGGCGTATTTTCAAAAACTATTTTTTTTTTTATAAAAAAATTTTTATGTGAAAAATTTTTCAAGAACAAAAAAAAAAAATATTTCTTTTCATAGAGAATTTTGATGTGTGTATGTGTGATTTTTTTTTTAGTTTTTTTCTCGCGCCGTTCTCGAGATAGTTGGAAATCTATTAAATCGATTAGTCTTTGTTTTTGTGCTGTAAAATTAAAAAAAAAATGTGTTAATCAAGCTTAAATTTCATATTTATTTATTATTTATGTTTATTCAACAACCCAAAAAATTTTAAACAAATCAAACACATGAAGTGTGAACCCCGTCCATTTTGGTATGGAACGCCCCATATAGTATACTGGGTATGTGCGCGTATGTGAAAAATTACATATGACAAGCACGTGCAATGTGCTACAGCAACAAAAGTATGGCGTAGAGCGTTAAGAAAGCGTAAAGAATAAAGAAGAAAGACAACATTTCTGTTTCCGTTTCCGTTTCCTATCGATGTTTCGATGCGCCATTGTTAAGCTCACCTTACCAGACATGCTGCGTAGCATTGACTATGCGGAAATGATTTTGATGGTAGCACGAATGTAGCATATTTATCCTGATACATACATACATACATACATATGTGTGTATTTATAAAAATTGTATGTTTACTGTAAATATGTGAAGCACTTAACAAAATGCCTCGTTCCTACAGCCTAAAAGTATGCGAAACATAGGGCGAAGTTTTTAGACAATAGAGTATGTATGCATATTCGAATATGTGTGCCTCTGTATCCGTTATTGTTGTGTATGCTATACTTTTGTTATTAATTAATGCGCCTACATGTTGACTCTTCTCTAACGTGTCGCTTTTGTCACATGAATTATATACTGAATAATTTAAGAAGGACGTGCCTTTTACTGCCTACTTTTAGGAGTTTTTCTTTTAAGCACTGTTGTGTATGCATTATTGGACTATACTATGCTATGCATATATGTATACGTCACTTCATTATAAAAATGTATTTTGCTTTTGCTACCGTCGTAGAAATATGGCATACTTTTAGACAAATGAAAGTTGTGAAGTTTCAATGGAAAAAAATTGTCTTCGTTTTATCTTTGGTTTTTTTTTTTGGGGGTCAAGGCTCTTGGTATTGTTCCATACGTGGTGCAATGCTCTGAGTCAGGAGCAGTTGGCTCAAGACCGACCATACGTGGCGAAGAGTCACACCCTGCGAGAGGTGCCCCTGCTTTTACTGAATATGGCGGATCTAGAGAGGACAACTCGATAAAACCCGTAATTCCGAGTGTCATCCGTACCGTGCTTATGGGATGAATGGCACTACGTTAGTGTGTCTTACAACGGTGGCCTCCAGATACCTGGCGACCTCTGGTTGTAAGAAGCCCCGCTCGGGATAGTGGGGGCTATGTCCCAGCGGTACTACTATCCCCCATACTCGTGGGAACACTATGGATAACGTAAATCAAAAAACAATAACAAAAAAAAAACAGATGGAGCTGAACAGCTCGCAGACGAGGCCGGGCATGGCCTTTCGGCAGCCGCCGAAACGGGGACTGTCCCGACAGAACTACCGGGGGCGCATAGTCCCCAGTATGACGTTGAGATGTTTGACACCAGCGCTAGACGGGATGCGAGTCCCGTCAAAACGCTTTCTGATATCTCGCCGGAGGATGAGCAGAAGCTGCTTGCCTCTCCGACAGGTAATGATACTCTCGTCCAAACTCGAGAGCGAGATCGGCTTAGTGGAGCCGGTCGAAAACGCCTCAAGCGCTATTTGGAGAAGGGTATGAGCTATGAGGAGGCTAGGGAATTAGCGAAAGAGCCCATTGGGCCCCCTCAAAAGGAGAGATCGGCTAAAAGAACCCGATCAAAGAGCTCCACTCGCGAGAGCTGAGCCGGCTGGGGCAGTAACAATTCCCACGACCGAGGCAAGCCTGCCTCGCGAAGACGCCGGAAAGGCCGTGAAACCAGCATCCTTTAGGGACGCACTGTGTGAGGTGAAGCTGGGTATAGTACCCGAGGACTATCCGGCTACGGTCTGGTCGACGGACGAACTGAGGGCCATTCAGAATGCCATCCTTAGGGCGATAAGAAGCAACAAAGATAGCGCTGTAAAGCCTATTTTTGATGGCTGCACTTTTCGTCCAGGATGGTTATCCATTATCTGCAGGGACGCAGTAACTGCGGAGTGGATAAGGGCTACAGTTCCGAAGATTGCCCCCTGGAAAGGGGCAAAGATGAAGGTGGTAGCGGATACAGAAACGCCTCGCCCCATAATTTTGGTGGGATTCTTCCCGGAGCTGAATAGCTCCAAGAATGAGGACGCGCTACTACTTCTTCAGGGGCAGAATGAAGGCCTCAAAATAATGGACTGGCGAGTTCCAAATCGGGTGGTAGAAATCACCATTGCGGTAGACCCGATTTCGGCAGAAATCCTCAAACAGAGAGGAAATGTTGTCAACTATGGCTACGGTACGGTCAAGTTGAGGGAAAAAGCCAAGCCGTTGGTACCAGTGGTAGCAAAGGACGCCGCTGATACCGACGGAACGGGCACGGACGAACAACCCTGTTGTTCGAAGTCTGTCACCGTCGCCCCGAGGCAGCTCTCAACAGATCTTCAAGCACAGAAGCAGCAATCACCGGAGCTGGAAAAGACAAAGCCGCCGCCTGAGCTGTCAGTAGCTCAAGCCAGCGTGACATCGCCTTCGCGACCCACAGCAACATTGGTCCTGACCCTGCAGCAGGTGCTAGACAGAGCCCAACAAAATGTCAGGCCCATTGAGCTCCCCCGGAACATAATTAGGCCACCACTACATGGCAGTTCCAAAGCGGCTACTCAAAGCGGCTACTGGATAGCCGAGGAGAAGGCCTTGCGGGGTAGAAATAGGGGGAAGAAGGTGGCTGCTCGCGGCCGTAAAGACCGCAAATAATGCCATCTCTCCCTAAGCCCAACGCAAACTCGAGGCATCTGAAATGCCTCCAAGTGAATCTTCATCATGCCAAGGCAGCGTCAGCTGTTCTCTGCAGGAGGTTCACTAACGAGGGTCTAGGTATAGCCTTCATCCAGGAACCCTGGATACTACGCGGTGAGGTTAAAGGTCTGAACGTCAATGATGGTAAGATCATATATGCCCCCAGCCCTCGCCCAAGGGCGGCGATACTATTAAGCAAAAAACTAACGTTTCTTCCTCTATTACAGTTCATGACGGCGGATCTGGTTGCGGTTTGGGCCGAAATTCTCACTCCAAGGGGTGTACAACACTGTTTGGGGCAGCACCGATACCAACAAAAGGGGTGAGTACCTCCTCGAGTTTATTAGTAGTCATAATATAAATATTATAAATCGTGGCAATGAACCGACTTTTAGAAATGCTTTAAGGGGGGAGGTCTTGGATCTAACTCTAAGCAGTCAAAACATGTCATCATCTGTCACAAACTGGCGTGTCTCCGGGGAGGTATCAATGTCGGACCACATGCATATAGAATTCGATATGGGTCTCTTTCCTGAACACGAACTAGTTTTCAGAAATCCCAGGAAAACGAACTGGGAACTCTTCCGCTTTACTATAGAAGAGGGCGGAAACAGCCCCAAACACCCCATTACAACCAAACAGGAGCTTGAGAATGAAGCTGAACAGCTTCACTCAGATATTGTAATAGCTTTCAACAGCAGTTGCCCCCAAGGAAAGGTAAAATCCAAACGAGATGTGCCTTGGTGGAGTAAGAAGCTTGAGCAAATGAGATGCCAGGCCAGAAGACTATTCAATAGAGCAAAAAATACGGGTGATTGGAATCCGTATAAACTTGCGCTAACTTCCTACAACAAGGAGCTAAGGAAATCCAAACGAGCTAGCTGGCGAAACCGCTGCGAGGAAATAAATAGCCTTCCAGAGGCAGTACGCCTCCAAAAAGCTCTAACAAGGGATTACAGGAATACAATTGGCACCCTTAAGAGACCAGATGGGAGCTACACTCAGCATCCGGGTGAGACCAGCAGACTCTTGCTGGATACTCACTTCCCGCGCTGTATATCAGGCTACTGTCGACCAGAATTGGGTGCTCCAACATCCACCTCTGGAAGAGAACAAAGCCTTGCTACGAAGCTGTCCACTGTCGAGCGGGTGCAATGGGCTTTATCAACATTCAGCCCATACAAATCACCAGGACCGGATGGAATCTATCCATGTCTCCTGCAGCATGGAATTAGACACATAGCGCCGGTCCTTTCTAAACTCTATAGAGCTTCGCTCTTGTTGGGTCACATTCCCAGCATATGGTCTGAGGTTAAGGTCGTGTTTCTACCCAAAATGGGTAAGCCGGAACAATTACCGTCATCCTACCGACCAATTAGCCTCAGTTCCTTTCTTCTAAAAGGCATGGAGAAAATACTGGATCAGTACATCAGAGAAGTCAACCTAAGGGAACGACCTCTGAATAAGAACCAATTTGCCTATCAACCAGGAAAATCCACTGAGACTGCCATTCATAGCCTTACTTCAAAAATTGAGAAGGCTCTGGAGTTAAAAAATATAGCCCTTTGCGCCTTTATTGATATTTCAGGGGCTTTTGATAACACATCATATAAGGCAATAAAAGATGCCTTGTTAAGAAAGGGTGTAAGCCCAATCATAAATCAATGGGTGTTATCAATGTTAAGAACACGAAACATCAGGTTGGAATTAGGAGGCACGATAGAATCGATAACAGCCACAAGAGGATGCCCTCAGGGGGGTGTACTCTCTCCTCTTTTGTGGACTATGGTTGTAGACGAACTTCTTTTCACACTGAACAGCCAAGGCTTTAATACGCAAGGCTACGCAGATGATCTGGTAATCTGCATAACAGGGCTTCATGACGAAACTATCACCAACCGCATGCAACAAGCCCTACGCATCACACACAAATGGTGTGAGGATAAAGGCCTAACCATCAATCCTACAAAGACTATTATTGTTCCATTCACTCGAAGGAGGAAATTATCTACTACTAAACTCACTTTGAGCGGCACAGAAATAGAATTTTCCAGTGAAGCTAAATATCTGGGAGTAACTCTTGATAAAACACTTAACTGGAATGCACATTTGGACACTGTTATCAACAAGGCGATGAAGGCCTTCGTTGCCTGTTCACGACTTTTTGGTAAAACATGGGGCCTTACCCCCAAAATGACCTACTGGTCATTCAACACTGTCGTTAAGCCAATAGTAACCTATGCTTCCTTAGCCATGGTGGACTAAGGCTACACAAAGAGGTGCAAGCACTAAGCTAAGGAAATTGCACATAATAGTCTGCATTGGCATAACAGGAGTTATGAAGACCTGCCCGGCCGATGCACTCAGCACCCTGGTTGGAATACCTCCCTTTCCTATTTTAATAGAAAGGGAGGCTACCACAGCGGCACTGAGAATCCTGAACACCTCCGACCTGAAAATCGGAGATATGACGGGTCACATGAAGGTCCTAATGAAATTCGCTAATGACCCCATACTACAAATGCGCGATGCAATGGTTCCAAAACTAGAAATCTCTAGGAAATTTGAGGTACACATTGCAGATCGAGCTCTCTGGAATACAGGGAACCCATACACCAAACCTAATGGGGAGGTTTGGTATACTGATGGATCTAAGATTGAAAATGGTAGAACGGGGGCTGGCATTTTTGGGCCGAACTTTAAAAAAATGATACCAATGGGTAGCTACCCCACCATCTTTCAGGCGGAGATTCATGCAATAGAAATTTGTGGCAGAGAATGTCTCAGAAGGGGAACGTCATCGAAATATATCTGCATTATGTCGGACAGTCAGGCAGCCCTACTGGCCCTGAAGTCCCACAAAATAAGTTCTCAGCTAGTACATGATTGCCGCAATGTCCTAAATGCTCTTGGTGACAATAATACAGTCTTATTAGGATGGGTACCAGGGCATGAGGGACATGATGGCAATGAGGAGGCTGACTGCCTAGCGAAACAGGGAGCTGCCGCAGTATTTTATGGTCCGGAACCCTTTTGTGGGCTCACCAAAGCACATATAAAGGGGACCATAAATAACTGGGTAGACAAAATGTTCAACAGGCATTGGATGGAATGTCCAGGGCAAAGACAAGCCAAACGATTTATCTGTCCTTCAAACGAAGTTTCAAAGAAACTAATCAATTTAGGCAGAGAGGACCTCAAAACTCTCACTGGGTACTACACGGGACACTGTTCTCTTCGTTACCACCTCAGTAAAATCAATCTTTCAGAAACAAGCGTCTGTCGCTTCTGTGAGCTGGACGAAGAAACGCCAGAACACAATCTCTGTGAATGTGATGCTCTCGCTAGGCGCAGACTAGCCCACTTTGGTGGCGCTACCCTTAATCCATTTGAAATTTGGAACAAAACGCCCTTGGAGGTGCTAGGCTACATTAAGAGCCTTCCCATATAGGCCGGGGGCCACGCACAATAGATCACTTTAGAGGTCGCGGTGCATATGGCCCATAATAATAATAATAATCTTTGGTTTTGAAAGTTTATTGAAAGTTTAATGTATATATTTTTTAAATTTAATTTAATTAATCCGGCAACTTTTAGTTGAAAGCAACAATTGCCTTGTGTAAACGGTCGTTCCACCGTAAAAGTCAAATGAAATGCCAAATTGAGAACGCTGCGAAATCTGACAAATTTGTAAGCTTCTAATCGTTATCGGAAAGTGGAACCTCCAAAAACACCTATTGTCAGACTTTTGACAACACTTTGCCCGCAAATTAATAATATTTTTCCCTTTCATTTTGTTTCACTTCTTTTAGTCTCGTATCATTTTAGTTTTTTTTCATGTCATCTCGTTTCACCTTTTTCATTCCAGATAATATATAATTTCGCTTAAATTAATTTAATTTAAATTTATTTAAATTTTTTCGTTTCGTTATACTATTTTACTTAACTTATTTTTGATTTTATATAAATTATCTGCAATGCCGAAAGTTAATTAAAAATTCGTTTCCTCTTTAACTCTCTCTGGGTAACCTAAAAAAAAATTTGATTACTTTCCGAAGGCTTGTCAGCCAGTGTGTATAATATTTATTTATTCTGGTTGAGCCGGTAAAGTTGTCTTTTTAGACGCTTGAGGTATATGCACTACGATGTGCATAAATTATGACATTGGGATTAAAAGAATAAAAAAAAGAATAGGTTTTACTAAGAAATGCAATATTTCATATTTTCTCCTTTTCTTTATACATACCCATAAATAAATAAGTACCTAGTTTATTTGTATATGGCCACTACATACATAGTATGTAGAAAAAATTTTATTGAATCAGAAATTGAAGAAAAATTCTTTAGTAAGTATCATAGCCTTGAGCATATCAGGGCCATCAAGATCGCATATATATGCATATACGTATGTAAGTATGTACTTAAGTATGCACATATGTCCATAGCTGCATTTTGGCATTTTATTCAAGCAATAAACTCAACCAATATATGTACAATGTACAATGTATTTACGCTTGATTTAGCCAAAGAAAGTATTCAAATTGCTTGAAATAATTTATTTAAATAATTGCCTCAAATATTCTACATATACAAACAGACATACATATGTAATTCCTTTTCAAAAGGAAAAGACTTTTTAAAGCTTTTTAAGTTATTTCAGAGAAAAAAGTTCAATTAAAAAAATAAATCACAATCGATTTGTTGAAATATTTATTTTCATGTTGAAGGATTGCATTTAGAAATTTTAAATAACGGTTTATCCTGCAGCACAAAAGTAAGGCAAGAGTGTTGCTGGAAAAGTTTTGTTGAACAAGATATGAATGG
>NW_023458567.1:12428112-12431027 GCF_013731165.1 Rhagoletis pomonella | reverse complement strand
CTGGCGGCTTATGTCGCAGCACATTTCAGTTCTTGTTTTTGTTTTTTGTATGCGGGATTTGTAACGTGTTATTATGGTGCATAAAATATTGAGATTTGTTGGACAATTTATTGGCCGCTCAACCGCACGCAGAGTTGCATAACTGCGACAGCGGAAAGGGTGAAGAGATTTGTACAGGGAAAAAGTGACAGTGGGATGATAAAAAGAGGTAGTACCCTTATAAGAGAGACAACAGCAGAGAAAATGGAGTGCCATAAATATTCGTGTAAGTGTTGGCAGCGGATTTTTAATTAGAATGCCAAAAACTTAATTACCTTTGCTTGGCATTTTAACGATTTGCAGAAAGTATGCAAGTAGGGCGAAAAGTTCAACGGAAATAAGAGAGTTAAAGCAGAAATACAAATAAGTATTGGGATTTTAAGAACAGAGAATATTCAAGAGGAAAGTAGGTGAAATGAAATGTAAAAATTATTTGACTCGGCCTGATGAAAAAAAGGAAAAGAGGAATAAACAATTTTGTTTTAAATTCTTCAGTAGGAGTTGATCCAATATATGGGCATGAAACGTAGGCAATTTTTTAAGGTACTAAAACATTATCTTACAAGATAAAAAGTTTATTTAGACCAAGGACAATAACACGTAAGGGAGTCACCCTACCCGAAACCATGTTTGGTGTAAAACGGCTCGGAGAGGTAGGGATAAAACGATACCATGGAAGTATCGATATCCAGCTCGTACGTGCATACATACACAGAGTATGAAAATATGGGGAGGTATGCCGCGGAATTGGTATACAGTCACAAGTGCGCCAACACAGGATGATACTCCTGCACATTTACCGATTGGCATCAGAGTATATTCATCGTTACTAGTAACCACAGATACCAGTCACAGTCTTTTAGAACCCCAATCACCACCATTATCGCCATGCTGTTAGCTTTATCTCTCCCTTCTCTACAATCTAATGTCAATGGGATATAGCCGTTCCTCTGGGCATGCAGTTCAATGAAATTTGGCACACGGATAGGTTATACACTATAGATACAGGTGGCAGGGCTGTCGTTTTGCGTGGCGCAATAAAGCTAAGCGGGGTGGGCTTTAAGTTCACCTCGAGCTATGGGCACTCCAGTATTGTAAAAGCTTCGGATTCCTATCGACCCTGCTAGACCACTGCACGCCGGTTCTGGACCCTTCGCTATCCACATTCCAGGGAGAAAGGAATGGGAGGGTTGCAGTATCTGGATTCGTTGTCATTTAAACTTATTTACAGATGGACCGAAGCTGAATAGGAAGGTAGGTGGTGGTGTCTTCTGCGAAGAACTCCCATTCAGTCTGAAATTTAGCTTAACGGGTCACTACAGTGACTCCCAAGCTGAGGTGATCGCTAAAAAAGAGGCTACGGATTGGTTGTTCTCTAGTGTAATACCTTTTAAGATGGTGAATATTTATTCCGCGTTTGACGCTGCGCTTCCGCGTTGAACGCTGGCAGAGTGTCTGACTTCCTAAACGACCGCATCAGATTACTTCGTTGTTAAGCTAATTAGGCTTGCAACTCACAGCGAAATCGCTACAAACTGCATAGCCGACGAGCTGCCAAGACAGGGAACCCTTGAGGAACTACTTTCAGATAGAGAAGGTCTGCGAGTTTCCCTGACCTCGTGCGGTTTGCTTCTGGACAGATGGTCGTTTAGTCAGCTCAGCGAACGCTAGGCGAAGAACTTGCAATGCAAAGCGACAAAATCTTTCTGGCTACATGTAGACCGCAGGCGGCGAGCACGGAGCGTTTCTCTTACAAGAATCCATAGGTGTCGTCATTCTCGCTTACCTTTATACCCTTTTCCCTCTCTTAAGGGCATCGCGACGGAAAGCACAGTCGTGTCTAAGTGGGCCCCCATCTAAGGAGGCAGCCTGGTAACCTAACTTAACCTAACCTAGGTTACACGCTGGATTAACCTAATTAATATTTTTGGAATAGAGTTGCCGCCTTTTTCAAAACTTAAAATCAATTAATAAATACTACAAAAATGTAGGTTTCGGATGAAGGTAATCAAAAATTAAATAAAATAGTTTAGAAAGTATTTTTTTAAGAGCATTGCCACATGTTCAAAAAGTTAAAATCAATTTAATTAACAAACTTGAAACAAATGTTTTAATAGGTGCATCAAACGGGAGAGGTTTAAGGAAACGTCATTTCAGAATTATTTTTGAATAGCGTGGCCACCTAGTTAGAAATTCCTAATTGATTTAATTAGCAACCGGAATATAAATTTTGTATATGCACTTCTAAAGATAGAGGTTTATTTCGAAATTAGTTTAGAAGAAGGTTGCCACCTGTTTAGATATTAGAATTCCATTTAATAAACGAGTTCAATTCAATTCAATTCAATTCAATTTTATTAAGTCTATGATTTTTATAAATCTTACAGACTAGCAATGCAAAACTTACAGACTAGAAAAACAAATCTTACAGACTAAAAAGATACATGCGTATGCTATTAAATATAATATGAAGCTAGTATAGAACCAAAACATGACCTCGAAAGTGCGAAATCCAGATCAAGACTACAAAAATTTTTATTAAATTCTGCGAGAGCCCTCGAGATGGGATCAAAATTAAAGTAATTAGCACGGATTATCTTGACATTAAACGGATAATGCGCGCGGAGAGTTCTGCGCGGGACATTAAAATTTATTTGTGCTAAAAGTTCCGGACAGTTAACCAAACCACAGATTAGGTCATAAACAAACATCAGAGTTTGAATAGAACGCCTGGACGCCAGTGACTTCATGCTTATGAGGGCACAACGGGCACTATAAGATGGTAATGGATCAGAGAAGCGAAGCGGTTGAATAGCAAATCTGCTAAAGCTTCTTTGTACTCTTTCAATTCTCTGAGAATGAACAGCATAAATCGG
>NW_023458567.1:12421007-12428012 GCF_013731165.1 Rhagoletis pomonella | reverse complement strand
TGTATGAGTATGTTCAATTCACCTACTTTCATTTTATTTTTCAGTTTAATTCGCAAGCGTTTTTCTGCTGTTTATTGAGCGGAAATTCTCGAGAATCCAGCGAGGGGAAATCTCGTCTGATCGTCTTGCTTTGGTAAATAAAATAGTAAAATAATGCATTTATTTAAATTTTATTTGAATAAATCCAAAACTTTAATTTAAGTGTGCATAACTAAAATAAAAATGTAAAATACAAAAAAGTCACATGAGAAATCTTTTAAATTTCTGAAGAAAAGTAGTTAAAAAGGAAAATATCTACTTATAAGGTGCAACATTCTGTATATTATGGTAAATACATTAATGCGGCGAGCAATTAAACTTTTTTCAGTTTCAGTTCATATCTCAACAAGTCCGTCGCCTAAAAGTATACAAAAAGTATTCTTATACAAGTTTTTGTTCACATGGTGCTCAGAATTTCGGACAACTCTGCTATCAGACTGAATGCCGAATATGGGTATCAGGCGACGTACCTCCTACGCTAGATTTCACGAAATACTGGAGTAAAGGCAGAGTACTTAATCAAGGAGATTTCTGCTTACATCTAAATTTATGGGTACAAAATGGACTGCGATATGGGTCTTAGTTTGCTGGGCGGCTCCCTCGCCTTTCGACTAATACATACTTAACTTTATTCGCAGGAAGTCTTATGGAATCAAAAGGTCTGTAGGCTAAATATTTGACAAAAAACTGTGAAGTAGCACAAAAATCCTACATTTCCTCAAATGGCCCTGATTGGCTGAAGTGACGAGTTTAACAACTCCAATTAGCACTTATTCGTGCTGTTTTAAAACCATTACCAGCAATTTAACCTGAAAAGAAAGTAACAGAAGTCGGTTATTTATCTCAAATCCAGAATGTGGAGTTCGAGAGCTTAAAATAAGTTGCAGTGGGTTAATATCACTTGTGTCTGTTAAACCGCAGAAGCAGGGTTTGCCTAGTAGTAGTGATTCTAGTCCTACATAGTGCTGGGCAATCGCAGAGCAGATGCTCCACCGTTTATCCTCCATCTGGTGAATTACAGCTGCGACAGAAGTATTGTGCTCCAGTCCTAGTCTTGTAGCATGGATTCCCACGGTCTAGTGCTCTATTTAAACGGCAGCTAATCGAGAGCTAAGTCCCTCCTATTTAGTTTGATAAGAAAAACAGTGCGTTTTGCGCAGTTGGTGGGCTACAGACTACTGCAGACCCCACAGGACTGTAGGTCTTTCCACCTACCAATAGCCACCTTTTTCCAATGCTGAGATATTCGGCCCTTTATATAGCTCTGATGAACAAGAACCACCTCCGCCTCTGAGACATCCAGAAGCGACCTATTCCTGGCCAGCTCGTCAGCCATCTCGTTGCCATGAATTCTGCTGTGCCCGGCAACCAGATAAGTGCAACGACATGCCCGTCAGCTAAAGCCATAACGTCCACTCTGCACTGTTTTATGGGTACTATGAAGCATTCAATGGGTTCAACTGGGTTCCTTCCGCTCCCTTCTTAGTGGAAAAAACGTGCCGAAGGCTTTCTTGAAGATATGCGAAGTCAGATTTTTCGCGAATGCTTGGGCCGTTGAAAGAGTACAGTTTAAGTCCATGCCCGTACATACGTTCTTCCCACAGTCTAAGTTCCCTCAACCTCAGGGCACTAGTGTTAGAAAACTATCGATAGTGTATACATTCGATAGTTTCGATAGTGATAGTGCAAAATATTCGATAGTAGTTCTGGCAAAATTTTTTTTAGTTTCACTTTTATTTCAACATCTTTTGATTAAAAGAAAAATACTGATAAAAAAACAGGGTTGAAATCTTGAAATTCCTGCCCGTAGTTTGTTTTGTAAGTCAAATATGAGTGGCATTGTGCTACTATGATAGCACGGCCGAGTAATCATAGCCAACTTATGTACAGTAGTCGAAAAAATTATATCCGCACCAAATTTTGACAAGTTTTAAAATATTATTTTTGTTGTTATTTAATTTCGGTTAGTTTTTTATAGTTCGTTCTTTACCAACATCCGTATAAATACAAGTTTAAAGGCAGTGTCGCACGATTGGGTATTTGCTAAAATTTGGTGTAAATTGTATCCCAATTGTTTGAACACCCAAAATATTTTTCACTATCCCAATCACGAAAATTAATTTATTGAAATTTTTCAATAGAACATCGCTGTATTGTACCAATCTTTTGAATGCAAAAAAAATTTCCCACTTTTTTTTTACCAATGGCCCAATATAAAAATTTACAATTCTGTACAAATGTACCAATCGAGTGACACTGCATTAAAGATTTATGCAATTAAAAAGAAAATCTACAAATTTTCGTTAAAATTTCGAGTTTTTTAATTAAATTCTGAGTATGCAGTTGTGTAGCCCATTGAATTCTAGTAGAATAAAGTACACGTTTCAAATGGCTTAAAATGTCGATTGATTTTTTTAGAATTTTTAAAAGTTCAAAATTTGTACGAAAGTTTGTTGAATTTTTTTTTTAATATTGCACAAATGAGTAGTCCACTTGCAAACAGCGTTATGTGATTTTATAATAGTGATCCATAAATAATAAAAAAAAAAACGTCTACAACAACAAGTAACATCCAAATTGTATATTTCTCTTTATTATCGGAAAATTTGGATAAACAAGACCCTAATAACATTAAAAAACAAAATGCGATGTGGTAGTTTTTGCAAATTTTATATATAAAAATTAAATATAGCGAGTTTTGAAACAGTAACTTTTACATAGCTATCTTTTTTTTGCTTTTCGCGTTCGCTCTTCCATGAAGATTGGTCTGCTTCTTTTTTACGACTCCTTCCACTAGGCACCGAAACTACCACGTTTTCTTGCAGTTTTCTAAGTTCGTGAGAAGATGGAGACTTTTGAAAGTGTATAAATAAGTATTATAGCGACTTTTGCAATATCAGTTAACATTTGATGCTATTTTTTCAGAAAATAGAAAGATTTTGCACTGTATTGTTAGTGGACATGAAAGTACTTTAAATACTGGTACGTAACTCCACAAAAACTAAAAATCTAAAAAAATACATAGCGCCTTTGCAAGTGGACTACTCAAATTTGGAAACATGGATTTCCACGGGTTTTGTTAAAGAACGAACTATATTTTTATTTAAAAATATAACAAAAGTTCAATAACAACAAATATAATACGTTAAAACTTGGCAAAAGGTGGTTTGGTTATAATTTTTGACCACTGTATGTATTTTTTTATATCTTTAATTGGACCTTCACATTGTACATAAAGGAAGTACATAACAAAATTAAAAAATATATGCCTTTTTTGCCTTTTTTGAAGCTCGTTTTGCCTTTTTCAAGTTTAAGTGCCTTAAAAACCTACATTTCTACATTTCGGGGGCCTTGACCATAGGCATCATCGAGATCCACTGCGTGCATCTTGTTTGGAGGATTAGCATAGTATAGAATATTTCCTCTGTCGCTGTATCACCTTCAAGAGACTTAGATGCGGTATTGAGAATGGACAAGGTATATTTCCTTAGTACGTCACTTTGCATTTCAGTCGCCGTTCAGCACTAAATGCTATCCTTACCGTGGAACACCTGTAATAAAGAGTTATTGGAACGCAAAAATGCATAATAAAATTGCCCTAAAAGATTTGCTATACCCCCAAAAGCTCAGATATCATATACCGCTGGCTAATAATTCGTCAAATATAAGATTTTTTCTCCAACCACAACCGAATTCCATTGGCAAATGTTATAAAGCCATAAATCAATTAGAAATCATATTAAAAGCATAAAGGAAGCAGCAGACAAAGGTAGTAAATAAATGCGCCTGCCATAAATTTAATAGACAGCACGACTTTATGGCGGCCCCCGTATATGCTCCAAGCACACGCCAACATTCTCATTTTGATAACCCGGAAGTGAAGAAGGAAGCACGAAACATTAAGAGCAACACCAGCCAAACAAAACGAGCGACACACAAATGAATGAAGGAAAAAAATAACAACAAATCACAAGCGCCAGCCAAAACCGCCCCTGCCCCCCTTTCCATGCTTCCAACACATGCCTTCGCACGCACGCTCAGTGAAATCGCGCTGAAATGATAACATTTTTTTATGTAAATTTATGCAAAACCAGTGAAAACAAAATTCGAACAAACAAACAGTTGGCGCGCAGTGGATTTGCTGCTAGACAAGTCAGGAGGCCGACGGAAGGCCAACCAAAATGGAGCGCAGTGGATGTGAGGTGTAGCGGAGTGGGTGGATAAATAGGAAAGTAAGTTAGGAGATGAGTGTAGAAACGAATTGGTGGGTGGAGGAGGGAGTGAGTGTGTTGATCTTAGCAGTGAGGGAGCGCTTGTTTGAAAGCGTACACGCACGAGCTTGCATGCCAAATGATATCCAGTGCATATTTATTTCAAATTTTAATCCTCAGCAATGACTATTTTATGAGTGAAATATGAGTGTGAGAATTCTTTTTCCTTTTATCTCTTTAGTGAAAAACTTGGTAACAAACATATACACCTAGCGGAGGGGAGGGGGTGCCACGTGTACTTGTTTATCGACTGTTTTGAGCGAAGCGGTATGCTTCAACAAATTATGATTTATTTTCTTTGATTACAGCTTTCTACAATTAATTTGCGACAAAGTCAGTTACAAAGCAAAAGTTGTTGCGCATTTTTGGTTATGAAAAAATTTTAGCGCATGTCGCCCCTCCTTAAATTTTCTCCTAGCCCTGGTGTGCTGCTCCTTACACCCTCATTATGCTGATTATGCTAATGCTATTTTATGTTGCGCTTCAAGTAATTATAACAATGCTGATAGCGCTCGCTGGCGCCTAAATTTATGCTTTACATAATGCTTGTCATGTTAAGGATTTACATCCAGTATGCGCTCTGGAAAATTTTTCGGGAGTAAAAGGCGCGGCATTTTCTATCATTTTCCCACAGCCATTACCTATTAGCCGCTTTTTGTTTGCTATGCTGATAAATTTTCGTGGCTATGATTTTTGTGGCTGTGACTCTAGCAGTAGATAATTCCGTTTTTTTTTTTTGTTTTTTTGTATTGTTGTCATTCCAGCAAATGGTTTGCCCCCTGCTCTCAACTTTCTGCGCTTTTCTGTTTTTGAATGTGTCCCTTCTTCCAGCACTTGTCTTTATTGTTGCTTAAGCTGCCTAAATATTTTTTGTTTTTATTGTTATAATGCTAAGCCGAGAGGCGCTAGGAATTCGAAATTAGCTGTAAATGCGTAATGGAAATGGATACCTAAGCGCATTAGCCAACTATGTACGCACGTATTTATTAAAAAGTTTTCAACAATTTTTGTACAACTTCTTTGCTAACGCTTCACTGCACACTGCAGGCGGGTAGCTTAAATTGGAATGGTTAAGTAGGAATTAGTATTTTAAATTTAATTTTGTAAATTTTAGGAGCCAGAAACCTTCATAATACTTATTGATACAAATTTACATTTTACTTTACATAAATTTTGGAAATGTGGTAACTCTCTCAACTCTCTACTCATACAGTACCTCGATATGTAAGCTAAATTTAACTTTTAAAACAGCAACCCTGTTCTAAAATATTTTGCAGACCAACTTCTTTCGTTTGCCACCCGTATTTTATTGTTTCAAATAACCTCTCATTAAGTTGAGTCAATGAAATTGATTTTAAATTGTTAATATACTGGCAATCCTCTTCCTAAATTTCAGAAAACAAACTTGTATATTAACTTATCAATTAAATTTGTTTTAACTTTTTCCGCAGGTGGCAACCCTCTCCAAAAATGTTTTGAGAATAAAGCTTTCTTGAGTCTTTCTCGTTTGGCACTCATACTGAAATATTTCATTCAACTTGTCAATCTCGGAAACTGACGTAATCAATGGTATTGCTGCCCTTAAAACCTCATTAAAATGCGATCCTGACGGACTCTCGTCATTTATTTTGAAGAAATGCAGTATGTCTTTTTGCAAACCTCTGTATTATATTTTTAATTTCTCATTAGCGAGTGGTAAGTTTATTGACCGATGGAAAATAGCCTCTATCACTCCAATCTTTAAATCTGGCAACAAGAATAATGTAGCTAATTATAGACCGATCTCGAAACTCTCTAACTGCTCGAAACTTTTTGAGAAAGTAGTTAAAGAGAAGTTATTGTTTGCAATTAAAGGTTCCATAGATGAGTGTCAACATGGTTTTATTAGCGGTCGATCCACGGTTACGAACCTCGCTACTTTTTCACAATTTTGCGTTTCGTCATTTAAGACTGGCCAACAAGTAGATGTTATCTATATAGACTTTGCTAAGGCTTTCGATACTGTTACCCATAGTATACTATTGTACAAGCTCGAAAAAATGGGTTTCCATTCTACCTTTTTATGCTGGATTAGATCTTATCTCAGCAACAGAATATCATTTGTGGAAATTGAGAACACTAAGTCTTATTCTTTCGTAGCCACATCTGGGGTTCCTCAGGGTAGTATTCTCGGACCTATTCTATTTCTTCTTTTTATTAATGATATAGGATCTTGTTTTAGGAACTCGAATTATCTGCTCTATGCAGATGACTTAAAGATTTTCAGAACCATAGCAAGCTTCTCAGATGTTGTCCTGCTACAGGACGATCTTAATAACTTAGCTAATTGGAGTATTATTAATAATTTACGCCTTAATATTAAAAAATGCTTCCATATGAAGCTTTCGAAAACCCTCAACATCCATATGTCTACTTATAAACTTTTTGATGACAACCTTTCTACTGTTAGTGAGTTTGTTGATCTTGGAGTAATGTTTGACTCAGGCTTTACATTCTCAAATCACATAAGTTTTATTTTACCAAAGGCCTATTGTAACTTGGCTTTTTTGCGGCGATATGCCAAAGACTTCAAAGATCCATACACCAGGAAAACTTTATATGAAAGCTTAGTGCGCTCGAAATTAGAATATGCATCGATAATATGGAGCCCGATTTATGCTGTTCATTCTCAGAGAATTGAAAGAGTACAAAGAAG
>NW_023458567.1:12418489-12420907 GCF_013731165.1 Rhagoletis pomonella | reverse complement strand
CTCTGAGCTAATTTCGCCACCTCTGTGGGGTAGGCAATTCACTATTCACACTTAAATTCAAAAATTCTCAATCATAAGGTTGGGGAAAAACTTAAAATTGTTGCACTGTTTCTACCTTGGGACCAGATTTCAGCAGTGATAGTTCAGAAGACTATTCAGGAAAATTTTGTTTTTTCGATTCTATACTTTTTATACTATGTATTTATATTAGGGTACTTCTTAAAATGTCAAAATCAAAATTTTTTATGTGACAGCCCTTCCACGAAAATTTTAAAATTTTGAAATTTTTTTTTAGGTCGGTAGCCGAGTATTAATATAGACTTTCTGAGCTGAAAAAGCTTTCTTTTAATTCTTTATTGATAAAAAATATGTAAAATTTGGCGAACTTTAAATTTATTAATTATTAAAGAATTTTGAAATTTTCTTCATTTTAATTTATACGCAGAACCAAAAGAAGGGGTGGCCCGTATAAAATTTCGATGTTTTCATTTCAAACAAGCACCCTAATGTACATATATATAATATAGAGTATTGTGTACCCGACTGCGGTGTAAGTAGATCTGTATACTTAGACTTAAGCTGACGAAAGCAGCATCCATGCATGCCATTGAAATATAAATAAGATAGATTTACAAGTCCGAAACCCTTGAATCATTTTTCAACTTTATTCTACATTTTTCTTTCTAGAGCGCCTGATGGCATCTATTGGGTGTAAGGGTTTTATTTGGTTTTCGGTTAGTAAAGTTTGCAATTAAAAAAATTTATGACTTTTAAATTCATGAGCTGGGCTGTTTAAAAATTACTTATGAACGTGGCTCTGAAGTAAGAGCTGGATGAGAGAAAAATCTTCAGGCAGGAACGTTCAATTGTTACAAAAATGGTTCGGAAACTCCAGAAGGCCTGGGGATGATAACTTTGGTTCCAGGAAAAGGTCGTAAAGAGCTCACTAGCGATGGTAAAGTTCAGGGGTCCTGTGAAGAAGCACAGCAAATTAAGAAGTCATCGGCGTGAGAACAAACTAGATTTATATGGGCGAAATAAATGCACATCGAGTCCCAACCTCGAAAACATTTTTTTTTTTTAATTTCTGGGAACTTTAGTTTCTCAAGAGCAGTCTGTGAAGAGCAGAATACGAAATATATGTTTGTTGTATTCCTATGAATTTAAGAATTTCTCTGAAGTTAGACCAAGAGATTTGGCATATTTATTAACTACCACTTGTGCGAACGAAGGGCATATGTAAATACTTTTAAACATTTAATGAAATTAGATATTTTTTTTCGTTTTTAAAAGAATAAAATATACAAATTTTATCATAAAAAGAAAAAAATTAAATCTAAAAAGTAAATGGTGCTTAAAAATTAAATACAACAAAAAAATATCTTCATTTCTGAAAAAATTTATAAACTTAAAGAAAATTATGTTTGAAAAGACAAAAAATATAAGACAAAAACAAAACAAGATAAAAATTATATACTACTCAAAAAATTTATTTAAAATAATAAAATCTATATACTAAAAAAAATTAAATTAACAAAAGAAAAACTACATTAAATAGTACGTTTCAAAGAATTAAATGCAATTACATTTTTTTTCTTTTTTTTAACAATAAAATCTAAAAAATAAACTGTGTGAAAAAGAAAAAATAAAACAAGTTTCCAAAAATTAAATGAAATTTAAAAGCTATTCTTCCTTTAAAAACAATAACATCTAAAAATTAAAGAAAATAAATTAAGAAAGAAATTAAACAAAACTAAAAAACATATATTTTCTTACAAAAGTATGCTAATTAAAAAAAAAAGTAAAAATATTTCGCTGCCCGAAGACCCGAAACCGGGTCTCCGAATGCCACACCTGTACTTTGCTAACTCGGCCATTGTTAGAGCTTTTTTAGGGTTTTGTTGTTCATAAATCTTGTTTAGTGTACACCTAAAAGTAGGCAGTAAATTATGGCGACATTTTAAGACAATTCGTGATACCAAATAAAAATTTATTTCACTGACTTGTAAATATTTTTAACATCATTTAATTTGACATTATTAAATTCACCCATTCGAGCGCCGAAATGCATCACACAGCATACAAGTAATTATGCGCAAAATTTATTACAATTACTTAGTGACATAACATACTGCCTCTTTGCAAGACATTAGCTTTTAATTTACGCACCAAAAAAAAGAAAAAACGAAAATATAAGAAGAAATTTGAAAGTAGAAGTACACACTGCGACACGCCTAAAACTATGCCAAGCATGTGCATAAGTAATATTACATCTTCGCACGCGCGCATACAATAATCTCATAATAGCTACCATCTTTCATGTATTCAATACTTTCTTCCAAGCCCGCCCCGCCTCATCTTACTTGCCTCCACCATTTTCCATCCAAGCAATTAATGTTGCATTGGGTCGCTTTAATT
>NW_023458567.1:12415033-12418389 GCF_013731165.1 Rhagoletis pomonella | reverse complement strand
AATTAAAGCGACCCAATGCAACATTAATTGCTTGGATGGAAAATGGTAGAGGCAAGTATGATGAGGCGGGGCGGGCTTGGAAGAAAGTATTGAATACATGAAAGATGGTAGCTATTATGAGATTATTGTATGCGCGCGTGAGAAGATGTAATATTACTTATGCACATGCTTGGCATAGTTTTAGGCGTGTCGCAGTGTGTACTTCTACTTTCAAATTTCTTCTTATATTTTCGTTTTTTCTCTTTCTTGGTGCGTAAATTAAAAGCTAATGTCTTGCAAAGAGGCAGTATGTTATGTCACTAAGTAATTGTAATAAATTTTGCGCATAATTACTTTTATGCTGTGTGATGCATTTCGGCGCTCGAATGGGTGAATTTAATAATGTCAAATTAAATGATGTTAAAAATATTTACAAGTCAGAACCGCGTAGCAGAATTTACGGCAAAGTGCGTGAAATAAATTTTATGCCTACTTTAAGGTGTACACTAAACAAGATTTATGAACAACAAACCCCTAAAAAAGCTCTAACAATGGTCGAGTGAGCAAAGTACAGGTGTGGCATTCGGAGACCCCGTTTCGGGTCTTCGGGCAGCGAAATATTTTTACTTTTTTTTTTAATTAGCATACTTTTGTAAGAAACTATATGTTTTGTAGTATTGTTTAATTTTTTTTCTTAATTTATCGTCTTTAATTTTTATATGTTATTGTTTTTAAAGGAAGAATATTCTTTTAATTTCAATTAACTTTTGGGAAATTGTTTAATTTTTTTCTTTTTCACGCAGTTTATTTTTTAGATTTTATCGTTTAAAAAGGAAACAAAATCTAAGAACATTTACTTTTTTGAAACTTACTATTTAATGTAGTTTTTCTCTTGTTAATTTAATTTTCTTTAATTTATAGATTTCATTGTTTTAAAAAAATTTTTTTAGTCGCATATAATTTTTATCTTATTTAATTTTTTTTTTTCTAATATAATTTTCTTAAAATTTTTAGATTTTTTTAGAAATGAAAATATTTTTTAATTGTATTTAATTTTTAAGCAAGATTTACTTTTAAGATTTAATTTTTTTCTTTTTATGATAAAATTTGTATATTTTATTCTTTTAAAAAAGAAAAAAAACAATCTAATTTCATTAAATGTTTAAAAGTATTTTCACATGCCCTTCGTTCGCACAAGTGGTTGTTAATAAATATCCCAAATCTCATGGTCTAACTTCAGGGAAATTCATAAATTCATAGGAATACAACGAACATATATTTCGTATTATGCTCTTCTACAAAAAAAAATGTTTTCGAGGTTGGGACTCGATGTGCATATATTTCGCTCATATAAACCTAGTTTGTTCTCACGCCGATGACTTCTTAATTTTCTGTGCTTCTTCTTAGGACCCCTGAACTTTGCCATCGCTAGTGAGCTCTTTACGACTTTTTCCTGGAACCAAAGTTATCATCTCCAGGCCTTTTGGAGTTTCCAAACCATTTTTGTAACAATTGAACATTCCTGCCTGAAGATTTTTCTCACATCCGGCTCTTACTTCAGAGCCACGTTCATAAGTATCTAATTTTTAAACAGCCCAGCTCATGAATTTAAAAGTCATAAATTTTTTTAATTGCAAACTTTACTAACCGAAAACCAAATAAAACCCTTACACCCAATAGATGCCATCAGGCGCTCTAGAAAGAAAAATCTAGAATAAAGTTGAAAAATGATTCGAGGGTTTCGGACCTGTAAATCTATCTTATTTATATCTCAATGGCATGCATGAATGCTCCTTTCGTCAGCTTAAGCCTAAGTATACAGATCTACTTACAACGCAGTCGGGTACACAATACTCTATATTTATATATGTGTACATTAGTGCGCTTCTTAAAATGACAACATCGAAATTTTATACGGGACACCCCTTCTTTTGGTTCTACGTATAAATTAAAACGAAGAAAGTTTCAAAATTCTTTAATAATTAATTAATTTAAAGTTCGCCAAATTTTACATATTTTTTATCAATAAAAAATTAAAAGAAAGCTTTTTCAGCTCAGAAAGTCTATATTAATACTCTGGTACCGCCCTAAAAAAAAATCTCAAAATTTTAAAATTTTCGTGGAAGGGCTGTCACATAAAAAATTTTGATTTTGACATTTTAAGAAGTACCCCAATATAAATATATAGTATAAAAAGTATAGAATCGAAAAAAAACAAAATTTTCCTGAATAGTCTTCTGAACTAGTATCACTGCTGAAATCTGGTCCCAAGGTAGAAACAGTGCAACAATGTTAAGTTTTTCCCCAGCCTTATGATTGAGAACTTTCGAATTTAATATATTTAATGGTTAAAAATGAGGTTTACGCATTATGCTACTTTTATTTGTGGAGGTCTGCACTGTAATCAGGAAATCTAATTAATGTGCATATATACGTACGTATTTAATAAAGACTACTCATTTGTAATTAAGGCAGCACTTCTCAAAATTGCTTAGAGTTCGATTTTTACTTATTCTGAGAGCTTATCTCAAAAGAACGGATTTGAAATTCTTCTGCAATAATTTCTTAACACTCATACGCAGTGTTGCTGTTGAGAATTTTCAGAAAGTCGCAAAAAAGGGGTAATTGACGAAAAAAAGGGTCACCATATTGGGCCGTATGAATAAAAACTGAGCAATTGCTTTTAAGATTTCATACCTGTTACTTCACTTTTATTTGAAAAAATGGAGTAAAAGGTCTGAAATTTTAAGAAAAAGCAATTGCTTATTTTCAACCGACTTCCAAAAAAGGAGGAGGTTATCAGTTTGTCGGAATATTTTTTTTTTTTATTGCATCGGAAAGGTAGCGTCTCAGAGGTAGTCTCATATCTGGTTAAGATCTGATCAGCGGATCATGAAATATATATACATATTTTTTTTTTATATGAGAATTGAAGTCGGTTTTTTTTTTTGCTAAAAATTACTTGTTATTCATACCTCCTCATAAAAGTTTTAATTAGTGCATTTTTTTCTACTTACAAGAGGAAATATTTTTTAATAGCATGGGTCTAAAACAAAATCTTTGAAAAAGGGCAAAAGTCGCACATAATTTTGGAAAAGGGTAAAAAAATCAAAATTTTCAAAAAGTATTGGCGCCTAAAAAGGTTCAAATTGCCGCTTAAGTCACACAACGGCAACACTGCTCATACGCACTTACTTTCTATAATAAGACTACATTGATTGCTACTTTATCTTAAAAACTATTCCTCTTCTCATGTTTTTTTTTTGAAATTTCACTCTAATTAAACTTTCAGAGAATTCTACAGATCTGTTTTCATTTATCTCTACCATGCCATTCATATCTTGTTCAACAAAACTTTTCCAGCAACACTCTTGCCT
>NW_023458567.1:12413530-12414933 GCF_013731165.1 Rhagoletis pomonella | reverse complement strand
AGGCAAGAGTGTTGCTGGAAAAGTTTTGTTGAACAAGATATGAATGGTAAAGATAAATGAAAACAAATCTGTGTAGAATTCTCTGAAAGTTTAATTAAAGTGAAATTCAAAAAAAAAACATGAGAAGAGGAATAGTTTTTAAGATAAAGTAGCAATCAATGTAGTCTTATTATAGAAAGTAAGTGCGTATGAGCAGTGTTGCCGTTGTGCAACTAAAGGCAATTTGACCCTTTTTAGGCGCCAATACTTTTTGAAAAATTTGATTTTTTGCCCCTTTTCCAAAATTATGTGCGACTTTTGCCCCTTTTCAGAGATTTTGTTTTAGACCCATGCTATTAAAAAATATTTCCCTTTGTAAGTAGAAATAAAATGCACTACTTAAAACTTTTATGAGGAGGTATGAATAACAAGTAATTTTTAGCAAAAAAAAAAACCGACTTCAATTCTCATATAAAAAAAAAAATATATATATATCTCATGATCCACTGATCGGATCTTAACCAGATTAGTATGGGACCACCTCTGAGACACTACCTTTCCGATGCAAAAAGAATTATCGCAATCGGTTGACGTGGTCCAAAGTTATGCGGAAACATACATAAAAAAAAAAAATATTCCGACGAACTGATAACCTCCTCCTTTTTTGGCAGTCGGTTGAAAATAAGCAATTGCTTTTTCTTCAGACCTTTTACTAGATTTTTTCAAATAAAAGTGAAGTAACAGGTATGAAATTTTAAAAGCAATTGCTCAGTTTTTATTCATACGGCCCAATATGGTGACCCTTTTTTTCGTCAATTACCCCTTTTTTGGCGACTTTCTGAAAATTCTCAACGGCAACACTGCGTATGAGTGTTAAGAAATTATTGCAGAAGAATTTCAAATCCGTTCTTTTGAGGTAAGCTCTCAGAATAAGTAAAAATCGAACTCTAAGCAGTTTTGAGAAGTGCTGCCTTAATTACAAATGAGTAGTCTTTATTAAATACGTACGTATATATGTACATTAATTAGATTTCCTGATTACAGTGCAGACTTCCACAAATAAAAGTAGCATAATGCGTAAGCCTCATTTTTAACCATTAAATATGATGTTGATGACAATTGATTTCAGTGGAAGATAAAATAAAACACGTCTTACGTTTTGTGTGGTTATAGTGTGAAGAAAAGAAAAATAGTTTATTCATTACATTGACGTCTATGTGACATTCATAGTGGCTGTGTTCAATGCAACATCCTCCCTGAATTAATAATTTTTGTTTTTTTTTTTTTTTTGTTTTTACATTTCAAAACTGGTCTGTCTGTCACAATAGCTTAACTTCTACTTGGCAGAAGGCCCAAAGAACGAAATTATAGAAAAATATATTAAATAGGAAATAACGTGTGCCTATTCACTCATGCCAAAGTAC
>NW_023458567.1:12396587-12413430 GCF_013731165.1 Rhagoletis pomonella | reverse complement strand
ACCATTTTCCATCCAAGCAATTAATGTTGCATTGGGTCGCTTTAATTTCCAACTCTCATCTCTCACTGCGACATCTACACACCATTTAACCTTTTGGCACTAAAGCTTTATGCGCCTAAAAATATGCACACAAGTAAATTAATGACACAATTTAACACCTTAATGCAAAGATTGACGCTACAAAAAAACAGAAAGAAAAGAAATTTGAAAGCAAGCTGTGGGCTACAGCCGCCACCTGCTGATTTAGCAGAAAAAAGCTTACATTAAGCAGTTGAGTAAGCGCTCGAAAAACGTGCGGCAACGATTTTTCTTTCTTGTAAATTTTTTCCAACAACCCCATACCGTCGACTGCCTCGCCTTTCGACTGTCGCCTTTCACAAGCACTTTGGCACACAAGTGGATTCACAAACACATTTACCTCTATATTTTTTTCATTTTCATTTTTACTTTTACTTTTCATTTCCTTTTCAATTCTAAGGCTTTGTGGCGTCAACCACTATGGTTGCTTCTTAAGCCACTCAACCAGGCGCGCACTGATTGATGTTACGCGCCTGATGTGAATATGAATGCGCGTAGGTGAGATGGTGACGCACAGTGGGACGTGCCCAAATAAGCTGCGGCGAAAAGTAGTAACCGTACTAGAAATTCGCTAAAATTTCGTATATGCATTATTCGGCACTTAGGAATGAAGAAATGTAGAAAATGGTACAACTCAACGCGCTACCACGCCCACAGCTCTTGTGGGCGGAAATAGTAAATGTCATCCGATTTTGATGAAATTCAGAGCATGTACTTGCTTTAATAAGAAAAACATAAATCTAAAAGATCGTCAAAATCGGTTTACATTATCGCCCAGTAATTCTAAAAAAACTGGCGCAAATTAAAAAAAAAAAATCTTTTTTGATGAAATTCGGTGTGCCCTGCTCGTTTAAGCCAAAATTTCGCAACTTGGAGGATAATAAAGAATTTCAAAATTCACTAATCTGTTTGTACTACTTTTGGCCGCTGTAGTCCCATTGTGTGACGTTAGTGCGGATGGTGGTGGTGGTGGTGGTGGTGGTAATGAACATACATATCCATGCATGTGTGAGCTTTCTACTGAACTTGGTTAGCGCAAGCATTAACGTGCATGTTTATAGGCAGAGGAATGGAGAGAAAGAGTGGGGGAGGAGGAGAAAGGGAAAGCGCATTGAGTGGCTGACTCTCGGGCATAAGTGTTTACCTCAATGGTTGTAGGATCAAAAGAACGGCAAGCCACTTAAAAATGCATATTTATACATACATATGTGTATTCGTATCCACCGTTGTGCTAATAAATACAACTACGAGATCAAGAATGAATCAGACTATTTGTTAAACTGTAGTGTGGAAAAGTGGGAAGCGAAAAAAAAAGTCATACAGTCATTTGCAACCGGCGAAAAATATACAAAATTACAGATACAGACGTAAATAGACTGTGAGTCCAGCGTTCATAGACTCAACTTAGTGAATCGAATCTCTGTCTGAATTGTGTAGGATGCTGTCGACTTTAAGCCCAACTTCCAACTTAAAACCTACATTTACTCAGGCTGCATTTCAAGAAATTTGGTTCGAATAACCGGAAAATTTAGTAGGCACGCAGTAAAGGTCATTGGAAATGGAACTTGCTTTCAAATACCCCCACTTTAAAGACGTTTCTTATAAGATCGCATTATGAAACTTATGCCTATTGAATATTTTGGTCTTAAAAATGTGGAGATACTTCATTTTTAATATTTTTATTGAGCTTTGTACCACGATTGTTTATTAGGAAAAATTGAAAAAGCAACAAAGTCTAAGCGGTAGAAGTTATAGCACTATTTCGGAGATCACCACATCTCCTCATCAGACTTCTTTTTTCTAGACTTCAATTTCCGAAAAACGCCAAATCCGTAATAACTAATCCGAGACCTAAACAACCTTGTTTGATTCAGAAACTTTTTGCAGAGCCTAACCCAGGCAAAGTTATTATCAATAATTTCCAGAGGTGGAATTACGCTCCAGGCTCTGTGGTCAGTACCTATTTTCGGGCGGTTCAACATAAGCAGCACCAGCTTTGCACTATTCACTATAAGTCACTTTGCCAACTAACGATTTCGAGACTACTACACATTCTCTAACCCCTGCTCCATTACCTTTCGCCCACTGACTAGCATTGACTTGGTTGCTTACTATACTAAGTCCATCGCTGCCACTGCCATCTTAGCTATTCTTTAAGCTTCGTTCAGATGCTTATATCATTTACTAATCTAATAGTTTTCGTTTAAGAAAGCATCTGCTATCAGCTGTGGAAAACACACATGCTTAGTTATTTGGCGTGGCGATAATACCAATTACTGATGAAATAATGCCTCTCTTCGTAAATCTGTCAAACGTTTTGGAAAAAGTTTATGGATTAGTTACGCTCTAGAGCCTCTACTAGAAAAATGTTTGGGAAAGCAACAAGATCTGGAGACTTTTTCCGGTACGTTTTCTTAAAATCCTTGTCTTTGTTGGTATAAAAAAATGTTCCGTTGCCTTCGGTCGGCTCCAAGTATATAGGTTATATGTATGTATGCAAGTTAACGGGATAGGACCCAGCAAACATTTGGAGTCATATATGAGTCTTTAAGGAGTCCTATTTCAGAGCCATTACGCTCATAATGAGCTCATTTAAGAGTCCGATATGAGGGTGTTTCCCTTCCTCCGAAGGTCGACAAATATGAGCTTAAATTCATACATCAAATGAGCCTCAATATGAGTCATATTGGACTCTTATTGGCCTCATATACGGCTCATTTGGGACTCTTTTAAAACAATTTTTGGCCTCCTATAAGAATCATTTCAGACTCTTTTTGAGACTCTTATCGGCCTCATAAATTACTACATTCCGACTATTATTTTAGGTTGTTCTTTGAGTCTTATTGACTTTTATAAACGAAAGTCTTCAATAACTGTTATCTAAGACATTTAATATAAAAATCAAAAATAATTGTTTTTTTTTTTAATTTTGCATAAAAATTGCAAATGAAAATTTATTTTCAAATTTGAGTCTCGGTGAAAAATGAAATCCATTGGTATGTATCACTTAGTTGTAGAACATTTCCTTCATAGTGAATTTTTTCATGACAGTTTTCAGCAATAACTGTTATGTTCGGTCCCAGGTTTTGAGCCAGGTCTTGCTGAGCATAATTGGGGCCAAGAGTATTTTAATTGCAGTTTAAGGAGCTTTAATTCGCTTTTGCTTGGTGTGATCGGCTCTTGGGTGCCCTTCTTGACCAACCCATTAGTAGTAAGCTTTTTTAACATAAGGTACTCGTACACTTAAGACTAACTGAGAAATATCCAACGAAAACAAAAGAGACGTAATGTAGCTTTGAAAAAAAAGACTGGGTGAGACGTTAAACAATATTTGAATAACTCTTGAACAGCCCTTAAATATTCCCCTATTCCAACAGGTATTTCTTTCTGGTATCAAGTGGCGCTGTGATCTGTAACTACCGCCCACAATTGCTCACACAAGTAAATGTATAAATATATATTTGCAAATTCATTGCACTCTATATGTCAACCCGTCCACGTGTGTGCATAAAAGAGCGAGTGCTCATTTCAAAGCTTGCAATGTAAGGCAAATTTAAAGCAATCTCTTGGCCGCGTGGAACACTACTACGTTGCAAGCAGGCATAGAGCAAAAGTGAAAATAATCACAGAATAAAAGAAAATAAAAATCGAGTTTAGTCTAAACATATCAGTGTCACTCATTGGCTGCTTGTTGCACAAACCGCATGGCGGATCGTCGCCGCCATTGTGGCATGTTGTAGTATATATATACTTATCTATGTAGTTGTTGCTGTCATGCTTCTTTATTAAGCGAAAGGGAAAAAATCTCAACGTGGCATGTCTCATGACAGGTGTCTAGGTGAATAAGAGCGCCTTGATGTCAATGTCAACTTTGGCTTGCGGCGCCCATAGGGGCGACAAAGCGCCTGGAAGTAGGCTTGGTATTTTTTTTTTCTTTTGAATCTTTCATTTTTGTATGCTGTGAAGTGAGGCGCGCAGCAACGCAGATTTATGAAGTTGTTATATAGATACGAGTGGGTGAATGCATACATATGAATGCGTTGGTTGCCCTGCTTACGTTCCCACGCACATGTACAAGTTTTCTACTTGAGATTCTAATGACTCAATGAATATGTCACTTTACAACAGCCTACAGCTGTCTGCTCTCGCGACAATCTTTTGTCTTTGAAGTCTATTTACTTACTTACGCCGTTTCATTTGCATTGCTTTACTCAGCTTTTATATACCACACACACTTGCTATCTGTTAGCAATCACATAAATTTTCAAGCAGCTTAAGAGTTCATAAATTTTAAAAGGGCTTTGCTGTTGTCAAGATGAAGAACGAAGCATGCCTTGAGTGTGCCGCTGTTGTGCCTTTGTGACAATATTGCTTTCCTTTTTGCTTAGAATATTGCTTTTACATATTTATGTATTTTTATATTTATGTGTGTATTTATTTATGTGTATTCACGTACTTTGCATTTGCTTTTGTGTGCACATAAATTAGTATATTGTGTTTCCTGCCTACGGCAGTTATTAGGAATTTTTGGTAATTTAAATATTGCTAACTGCCTTCGCACGTAATTTGTCTTGGCTACAAGGAATTAATAGGAGGATAATGACTATGGCAGTGGCGTACAAAACAAGAAGGAGAAGCTACCTGGAGAGCTATCAGCTGCTGTGTTAGGCAAGCGAAAGATTTACAGCCCATAAAACATTTAAGGCGTCATTACTAGTAAAATCTACCTCTGTAGGCAATAGGAGCAGATAATTATCATGAATAAATGTTATTTTCGCACCTTAATTTGTGTAAAGGATTAGAACTTGTTTATTATGTACTTCTTTGTTAAAGTTCAAAAAAAGGTTATATAAGACTAACTACTACCAGCTGAGTACCCGACGTCGCACACTGAGAGATTCTCATAAATTTTTTGGAAAAAAAAATAGAAGTAGTTGGCGTAGAGCTGCAATTCTTCATATGTTACTTTTATGGACATGGACTGGTGGAGCAAATAGGGTAGGACATTTTTTCAAAATCTGCCTATTTTTCTTTCTTTTATTTAAAATTTATTATTTTCAAAATCTATAAAATTAAAGCTCATTATCTAACAAAAACCTTATAAGTTCATATTTCAAACTTTGAGCAAAAATTAAAAAAAATTCTGCAAAATTGCATCCAAATTTTCAGCATTTCAATTAGATTTTTTAGATTTCTTTTTGAGTATGTAGCTTTATAGCCCATTAAATTTTAGTAGAATAAAGTGTAAGTTTTAGGTTGCTAAAAAAACATTGATTTTTAAAAATTTCGTTAACGCATTTTCTTTTGTATGAAAAAAAGTGCGTAATACATTCAGAATAAGAATTATCAAAAATCAAAGCGCTTTTTTAGGAGCTTGAAACTTGCACTTTGTTGAACTAAAATTTAACGGGCTATAAAACTGCATACTCAAAAAATTAAATAAAAAAATCTGATTAAAAAGATGAAAATTTAGATGCAATTTTGCAGAATTTTTATCATTTTTGCACAAAGTTTGAAATGTGAATTTGGTTTCTGTTAGACAATGAGCTATACATCTACAAAAAAAAATATTAATAAACAAAAGAAAAATAGGAAAAATGTGTTAAAATGTCATGTCGTGTCCCAATTTATTTTGCCACCAATGTAATTAAAAAACGAAAAATGGGCGTGATCAGTTTATTTAAAGCATAACTCCCATACAAACCTAACCTCGAAGATACCACAAAAATCGCACCAATGAATATTTGACTTAAATACTTTCTCCATATCTTAATAGTAATATTGTAACGGACAGCCCAAAAAAAATGGCGTAATCAGTTTATTTAAACGCATAGCTCCCATACAAACCTAACCTAAAAAAAAATCTTACAAACGATCACTAGCCTCATTATCTAGTATTTGCAAAAGTTTTGCTGATAATTGCAAATGGAATTGATTGGATATTAATCCTAACTAGAATATAAATATCATGAAATGTATTAAATTTAAACCAAAAGTATGGTTCAGTGGCACCACATCTATGGAAGAGGCCACGCCCCTTGTTAACACTCATCCGCTTAGCGTTTACAATAAACATAGTAAACATAGCTATAAACCTTCTCCTGACCACCACGAACCCTTTAACATCCGTACTTTAATATTTTATATAAAATGCGCATAACTTAATTAAATTTCAAACAGATGGCAACCCTCCTCAAAACAAAAGCACACCTTTGGCACCTTTTCCTGTAATGTGCTGTAATTTTTCTCCCCGCCGAGACGTACCGTTTGACACCCACACACACATTTTAATATTTCATACAACTTGTGAATAATTTTATCTAATTCGACTATTCAAACAGGTGGCAGCCATTTTCAAATTACAGATATGTTCGTTTTGGAACGCTGCCGAAGGTTCTACCCAAGCACACGTTTTCAGGATCTCTGCGACATACTACTAGAGGATCGGTCCGACTACCTGCAAACACCTTCATAAACCCATGCCAAAACAAACCGACATAAGATTCTTCATTGTTTTTGGGCTTCTATTCCTTATTGAAGCTGGACGTGCACGCAGAAGGTTCTAAACAATTTCCTGTTCGCATTCGGTTATAAAAAAGATACCTTTTTGGCTACGAGCCATATCTAGCTTTCTGTGCTAAGAGTCAATAGTCCTGTGCCCAATTAGGATAGCGAAGAGTGTTGCCATGTCAGATTTGCGACACGATGAAAGATTAAACTTTCTCGGACCAAGTGAGTTACTTTTGTTTATATGGCAAACTGATGTCGAATACCTCATTATGTCCCACTGTTGAGGATAATACATTTGTTTTTTGACTTCCATGAGACCAGGATTCACTACTAACTTGCATGCATCAAGGACCTTCCTATAGCTTACCGGCGCCCCGTTTCGATATTCAGGAACTCAAATTAGAGATCTACCTAGAGGTAGATGCGGGTACTATATTCAACACGGTGCTGCATTCTTTGAGAGGGGA
This sequence comes from Rhagoletis pomonella, assembly GCF_013731165.1. NCBI lineage: Eukaryota > Metazoa > Arthropoda > Insecta > Diptera > Tephritidae > Rhagoletis > Rhagoletis pomonella. The sequence goes on along the minus strand of NW_023458567.1, from coordinate 12,406,375 downwards.
TCCTGCTTTAAATCGATCGTTTTTCTACCTCGTAATTTTTGCTTAAAACAGAAAAATTTAACGGATTTTCATCTGATTCGGTTTTTAAGGATGACAGGTAGGTTTTCGAGAAAATGGCGACCTGCTCATCCTGAAGGAGGTGGAAAGGGCTGAATTGACAGAGTTTTTGGTAAAGACAAATATTTTGACATTAAACATAATCACGTTACCACGACAGCGAGTTCTACGTGCTGGACAATTCGGCTTTTCCTCGTCCAACGGCTATATCTATATTGGAGAGCGCTACCAATCGTTGTTCATCTTTGGGGTCACATCCAAGAGTTCAACCTCCAATATCTCTGACAGGCAGGTAAAGAAGAGTGATTCTAGGTATTTGAGTCGCCAGAGCAATTCGTTGGTTGCATCTATGCAATAGCACAGTGCCATGAGATGAGGCTGGTAAGACCCTTACTGCAAATCTATTGGATTTCCGAAAGTCTTCAGCCTTTTTCCTATCATCTCTTTTGATCCGAAAGTCATTTGATGTTACTACATGCAGAAGTCCACTCATGTGAAGAACGTTTTTGATCGTCATTCACCAGGGAGCGGCCAAAAACGGTAACTTTGCGTTCGGTTCGAGCAGCTAACGACTTGCAGTGTTTAGACTAACGAGCACCCGTTCTTAAGAAAGCTAATGGGAGAAAGCAAACCACTAGCAATTGGTAGTTCGTTGAGCTTGGAGGCCAAGCTATAAAAAAAAAACACCAATAACAAGAAAAACAAAGCCTGGAGCAACCGAGAAATAGGAAGGCCTCCTTTGCTATAGAAATACCAACTGGAAAAGAACTTGGATTTCCTTGCCATTCTTATTTGTCGTCATGTGCCAAAGCACAGTAACATCAAGAAGAAGTAGAAAATAGTATCTCTGTAATCGTATCATTAAACGGTCTTTGTATAGAGTTTTATGTCTCGTTTATTGACATCTCAGTGCCATACCTGATCATCTGGTAAGCTGACTCGCAGGAACCCGCACTCATAACGCACCGGAAACTGCTGCAGAGGCAAATGAGCCTGACCATCCACGCCAGATTGCTCCCTAGGATCCGCCTATCAGGGATCTCCAATTGCATATTCGTCCACTGCTGAGCCGACATAAGCGAAGAAACGTGATAGAGTAATTGAAAATTTACAACAACTAACTTGTTGGTCAACCGTGAAGACCCTGTCCAATTTAACGAAGCGTCCAGATAGGCTGAGAGTCACATGCTTTGATGGCGCCTCGCCGGGTACGAAGAAGTGAGTTGAGCTACTTTAGCTACAAATTCATACTACATACTGCTGTGGATAGGGTCGGACGTCAAGTGACTAGGAGGCTGCATTTATTTCATTCAGACTGCAAGGTAGTACGCGATTACTTGGCGCAAAATGTGAGCTCATTAGAGTTATTAAGTTCAAAAGAGCAATTTACTGTAATTTAGACACATCGGACAAAGTACACCTAATCCTTTACCCTGAAGAACAAGCGCTTGCTATTAACAAAGGGATTTGCAAAAAATATACGAGAAGCCTCTCAAATGAAATATAAATTGAAACAACCAAACAAATAATCCAACTGTAATAACCTACTTCAGGGCGCTTATGTATGACTAATTTATTGACTTCTTCTCTTTCAAATCGGAACTGAATTGCATACAGGTATGCTTAGATTAACCTTTGGGGTGCCCAGTATACTCGCAATATGTGATGCAATATTCTTAGAAAACTTCCAGCTTCTGAGAGCTTCATAAAAAGCTACTCAAGCATAAATCCGCTTTTAATTTCCGTAGCAATGCCCCATACAGACGAACATACTCGTATTTATTTTTAATGATACACATAAATAGGTATACTTTCCCAGCTCGCACCCCAGCTTACTCAACTACTCATTCGGAGTGCAGCTTTATTACACATTGTAAACAGTTTACCTTACCGGCTTTCGGCCTTACAGCCTTCAACCTTCGAACTCAACGTTCGACTCTGCTGCTGGTGGCAGACATTCAAAATTCCATCAAGCGGACAAGTGGGGCTCGTAAATTCAAATTTAAATCGAGCAAGTCAAGGATGTAGAGATGTAAAGAGAAAGGTACAGGCTAAGCAGAGGGGAGCGAGAGGGCGGAATACAAGCAAAGAAGCAGGAGTATGGTAGCGTGGTATATCAGAGCGAATGAGGCCAGGTGGGGCGGGATGGTTGAAGATTGTAGTGGGCATTCGGCGCTTTGAAAAATGCTTGAAGAGAAAGAATTGAATATAGATAGTTAGTGGTAAATTTAGAATGAGGAGTGAGGATTTTGCAGCTGCATAGCCTGTCATGTAGACAAGCGAAAGCATGGCCACAAATGCGCACATAAATCAACAACTCGGCATATGGATTTGTGTGGCAGGCAGGCAGGTCGACTGGTGCTCGAGCCGCGAGCCGCATATATTTACTTAGGGTGGTGCAAAAATGCATGTTAAAAAGTAAAGTTGGAATTTTATGCTGGTCCGAAAAAATATACCCCTTTTTTTTTGAATCAAAAAATATTTAGAGATCGCTCAAAGTTGTCCATGTATTTTATATGGGAAAAACAACATTTCATTGAAATGATAAAGAATTCTTGAAAACCAATATTTTTTGATCGGAAAACTCTGTTTCTCTGTTTTCCTTTATAATAATATCCAATTTTTTATTTAACCATTTTTTCATAGTAACTACAGTGGCAGTCAAAAATTGATGAATGCTGTTTCGTTTTTAATATTTACAATATTTTTCAAGCTAAAATTTTTTTGAATTTTTTTTTGTAAAAATATGGTTCACGCTTTAACAAAAACTATACAAATCACACTTTCAAACTTTATACAGAACTTAGAAAAATTCCAAAAAATTGTATATAAATTAACCAGAATATCTAGAAACCATGACCATTTTTTCATAGTAGCTACAGTGGCGGTCAAAAATTGATGAATGGTGTTTCGTTTTTAATATTTACAATATTTTTCAAGCTAAAATTTTTTTTATAAAAATATGGTTCACGCTTTAACAAAAACTATACAAGTCACACTTTCAAACTTTAAACAGAACTTAGAAAAATTCCGAAAAATTTTATCTAAATTAACCAGAATATCTAGAAACCATGACCATTTTTTCATAGTAACTACAGTGGCGGTCAAAAATTGAGGAATGGAGTTTCGTTTTTAATATTTAGAATATTTTACAAGCTAAATTTTTTTTGAATTTTTTTATAAAAATATGGTTCACGCTTTAACAACAAATATACAAATCACACTTTCAAATTTTATACAGAACTTAGAAAAATTCCAAAAATTTTTATCTAAATTTCGAGTTTTTTAACCAGAATATCTAGAAATTTTTTGGTATGCCGTTAACAAGCTTATAAAATTCTAGTAAAACAAGTGCAAGTTTTGAGCGGCTGAAAATCGCATGATTTTTTTTTGCCGACGGCTTTTACGGTTTGTTTCATAATTTAGATAAAAATTTGTGATTGATTTATACAGTTTTTGTTAAAGCATGAACCACATTTAAAAAAAAAAAGAGCTAAATCTAAAAAAAAAATTTTACTTGCAAAACATTGTAAATACTAAAAACGAAACACCATTCATCCATTTTTGACAGCCACTGTATATTACATATATGTGTCCGCCATAAACCCCAGAAAATGCAATCGGCGAACCAAAAAAAAAATCTTTAGTATTAAAAAATGGTTAAATAAACCATTATTATTGGGAGTCTCCTGAAGAAAACTAGAGTTTTCCGATCGAAAAATATTGATTTTTAAGAATTCTATATCATTTCAACGAAAAGTGATTTTTTTCCCATATAAAATACATGGAAAATGTGAGCGCTTTGAGCGACCTCTCAATATTTTTTGATTTCAAAATAAAGGAATAGGGGTATGTTTTTTCGATATAGAACAATCCTAGGGGTAAGAGCATTAAAATTCCGAATTTTTTTTTGACCACCCTAACGTATGCACATACACATCGCACCCTAAATCAAAAAAAGTCACAACTCAAAATTTTTTAAAATTTATTTTTTTCCATAAAACAGTTAAAAGACCACATATATCTAACGTCCGCCAAAACTTCTTCATCACCATCTTCTTTAGCTGGAAAAATGCTATTAAGATAGCTTTTGTTTTGCTTGCGCCGTCTGCATCAACAGTTTTCTTCTTCTCTTGAACATTTTTGATTTTTTGAGTTGTGACTGTATTTGAGTTAGGGTACGATACTCATGTATATACATACATATAAACTCCCCTCGCTAATATATTGTACGAATGTACGAAGGTATTTATGTATGTAAGTTAGTAGGCTTTTAAGTGCACGACTAAGCAAATATATTTATTTTATATTCACGTAGAGTTTAAGAAAAAAGTAACAAAGCGAAGTTAAGTAAACTGTTTTACAGCTCAACTTAGCTGTACATACATATACACACGTACTCTGCAGTGCTAAGCAGTGTTCCATGATCATACTTTATTATGTATGCATTTAGAGGATAATGCTAAAGGAAAAAAAAAACTTTTTTGTTAGGCTTTATTTGTAGCTTTTTCTTTCGTTTTATTGCCTTATTTCAAGTTGATGACGAAGCGCATATGTAAGTAGACAGTAAGTGCATGTTGTTTCTAAGGATTTAAGTGAAATTAAAATTTACACACACACACACACGCTACGGCGAAAACCAGAGTAGACAAAGTTCGCTGGTTCAATGGTGTGGCATGTCAAAGGGAAGTTTCAGTAAAAAGGCGACTGATTGTGAAACTACAGACGCGCCTTGGCGTGAGACCATGAAGTGCAGGAAAAAATGCGTAAAAAAGAAGACGAAATGAAGGGATTAAATATACATAGGTGGCATAAAAAATATGCGTAAATTAAAATATGTCAGTAGGGATGTGAAAAAAAATCTAAGCCAGACATTGGCCTAGGAGCCCTTCATTCCCTCATTTCATCTACTTCATTTCTTTCTGGAGGATCTTTTCAAAGGCAGTAAAAGGAGTATAAAAAAACATCGGTCCGCAGATACTTAGTAAACCTTGAAGCCTTAACAGCATCCTCGCGAAGCACGTAGGTCTTTGGTAATATGTTCACTCAATGTTTTAAATATTCAAGTTGTTGTTAAAGCCACTCGTTGGCTTATAAAATAAGTGCTTTTGTAAGGCAGTGTATTGTGGAACGGAATTTGTTGAAGGTAGAGCTTGAAACGTGGATGCATTTTCAATGCTACACGATAGCACAGCACCATTGCCTATGTTAAAGATCACTACTATGTTGACCTAGCGGAAGCAGAGTGCTGGTCTAATATTAACACTGAGCCTAGGCTTATACTTTACCGAATCTTTACTTATGGCTCCAAAACGGAAACAGGGTCAGGACCTGGATGGAAGCATAAAGTGCTCTCATTTTTTAGGTTAATGAGACACCTTACCATTTCGCTTGAGAGGGTACGGACCTGATATTCCTTTTTCTGCAACCAGTTATCGTACTTTCCCACCTTCGGCCATTGAAGTCATCGTCAGAGACTGAGTTAATTTGGTAACCAGGAACCAGTGAAGACCTGCAAGTGAGCAAAACTCACGTTACCTTCAATCTGAAGAAGTATGTCGGAGTTCATTAATTAGTTCAGATTATTTATCTTATAATGAAGGACATAAGTGTAATTTAGGTACTGAATGCAAGTTTCCATTTTTTTTTGATAAATGTGCATGAAAGCTGATATAGGTACCGATATATTTTTGAATTGAGAAATCTGATAGCGATTTTAAACTTATTTGACGTAGTAAATGGTCAGCTGCAGAATTACCGAAGTGGAGAAAATATTTAATGCAAAAAAGTATTTAATGAAAACAGAAATTCCTGCTGTGGATGTGGGTGATTTGAGGTCCGAGCGAATTAGTTATGAATTTATGTCAGTTATGATGAGATTCCATTACCCAGAGTGCCGTCGTTAGCTAAAAAGTCCCATTTTCATGAGGAGGAGAAGAGTTTTTCTACCTATTTCTTAACTCCTTTTTATTTTTCCTGTTTCGGACTAAAAACAGCATATAAAGAACTAAAAAAATGTGGTATTCGATTCTTGCGACCATAGGAAGGGGTTCCTTGACATAAGAACAGCAAAAAAAAATATAATGTTAATTTTTCTTCAGTCCATTGGATACTGTTTTCAGGTCAAAAAAGGGCAAAAATTTTAAAACCCTATATTCGAGTGTGATATATGTACCTGTAGTTACTAATTTTAAAGTTCAAGGTAATACTAGTTTTCCTAGCTACTTAAGTTTTCGAGATATTAGACTTTTGCACACAAAAGTTCATTTTCCACACTGTGTGACGAAAATATTACTAAACACTATTGCTCTCAAGCTTGCATTTCAATGCAAAGTTAAACTGGTATACTATAAAACTGTTAAGCAGGGATCACACGATTTGTACATTTTCACAGTTACAGAGAGGTTTTGTTTGGAAAGTTGTTATTGAGCTGAACTCATTGCTGATAAAAATTTCTAGACAAAATCTGTGACTGCAAAATGTACAAATCATGTGATCTATGCCTTATGCTGCTTTACTCATATACTGTCATAATGCTAAACTATTATACTTTTATACTGCTACGCTGTACATATACTGTACACTGTTATACTGTACTAATATAAAGTTATTATATTGTTTCTATTATACTGTTACACAATTATACTGTTATACTGCAATGCGATAATGCAGTTAGGCTGTCGTACTGTTATACTGCTATACTGTTGAAACAAATGTTTTACTGTTATAATATTCAACTGCTCCATCAGCGTTGCCAAACTTGGGCGCTTCCGGCCAAATCTGGTCGGATTAATTTGCTTTAGGCTGTTGGGTGGCTAGAACTCATTTTTGCCCGGTTTTGTAATATGAATATTTTTTAGCGGACAAAATTTATTCTGTGCCTACAAATTTGCAGTTTTTTCGTATGTATAAAAAATTACAGTACTCGTAATGAAACGGCTCCAAGTTGGGCGTTTTCACACTAAAATGAGAGAAGAATAAAGACCCGCTTATATTGGAAGTAACGGGACGAAGTGAACTGTCACTTAATTATCTATTATATAAGAAATGAATACAAATGGTAATAAGGTAATGTAAAGTGGAAGAATCTAAAATCCATAGATACCTACGAAATCGCAACGAATCAAACAAATCAAATAAAATCTTTTACTTAATTTTTATAAAGAAACAAAAAACTCGGGGATCTGACTAAACTTTTTGTAAGAAATTATTAAAACATACATACATACATTGTACATAGCAGCTCCACTGGGATTTAAAGGCGGATTCAGCGTTCGTGTTCAGACAACTTTTAATTTGCTCTCAAAACATTTTTGCCGGAGAGGGTGCTGAAGTACGGTTCAGAATTCAGTTCGGCAAATTTTATTTTGTTTTAAAGCAAACAGCTGATGATTATTGATTATTGCCTACATATGATTTTGATTGCAAATAATACATACAATTCCCTACCAACGCACATAAAGGAGAACGCGGCAATCCGAATCATCAAGTCGTTCGGACAGGAAATCAAAATCAATTTGATTCGAACAAAGAGTGTTCAGCAAAATTTTGTCGCGCTCTCAGTGAGATATAGTGGAAATGGCCCACAAAAAAAAAGAGTCCAGACACGAACGATGAATCCGCCTTAACTGTTATATTTTTATAATGCCATGCTTTTTTACACTCTTCTGCTGTTATGCTGTTATACTATTATACTCTTGTACTGTCATACTGAAATACTTTCATACTGTTATACAGCTATGCCATTGTATTCTCACATGAGTATTAATGAGTTAAACTTCCAACTTGCTTGCTATTGCACAATTCAATGCCCAACACTCTTTACCAAATGGCCAATCCTCCTTTGCATGATCCGCAGTGCGATAAAGAAATATCATTGAAAGCCTAAAACGAACGCTGTACGTGCTAATTTAATCCAGCCTGCTCATATATTTATTAACACCCCACATCGCTCGCTCACGCATTTTATTATGTTTTCCCGCGCTCCAATGCATTTGCGCAGCCAAATGTTAAACACCACGAATGTAAGTTAAGTCATTTGTTTGGCTTATGTTGGCTATGAGCAAGGAACGCGTCCGAACAATGGGTGTTAAGTAGTAGCATTGTTTTTTTTCTGATTTTTTTTTTGCCATTCACTTTTTACACGCGGCCACAACAGTCACAGTTCGTAGGTACATTCAAAGTCAAAGCCTGTCAGCTGTCATGTTGTGCCGTCATTTGTAAATAATGCAAAACATTAAGGCTAACAGATGTTCGTGACCTTGTGTTTATGGTGTGCGCGTGTCATTGGTACGTTAGTTAGTGGCTGTCATTGGTATACTGGTTTAGCTACAGACAGGCAAATCAAATGAATTTTGGCGCAATGCTAGTGGCCAGTGCCACACGCACTCGTACACATACTACACAATTCAAACAAATATACTTGTACATTAGGGTGGTCCAAAACAAAGTTTAAAATGTTAAGCTCTAACCCCCTAGGATTTTTCTAAATGTATAAGAATACCCGAATTTTTTGTAAAAAAAATACTTACTTAAATATCTAAATGTTCTATTCTCATTTGTCTGTAAGAAAAATTTCTCTGTAGACCAAAAAAATAAATAAATAAATAAGTAAATATTTAGAACTTCCTCAAAGCTCACGAAGTTTTTCATGTGTTTGATATGGAGAGAAACACCTTTTCGTAGAAATGGTACATAATGCTTGAAAATTAATATTTCTCGATTGGAAATCTCCGCTTATCTTTAGGCGATATTCAATAAGAGTACCAAAGTGTTTATTTCTATTTTTTAATACTTACGAGATTTTATGGGTGCCTACATTACATTTTTTGGGTATTTCGGGGAACTATAAAAAATAATTAATAATAAAAAATGGTTAAATAAACAATTGGGTACTGTTATGCCAAGTCTGCAAAAAGGAAACTGAATTTTTCCATTTAAAAATATTGATTTTAAAGAATTCTATACCATTTTTGCCAAAAAGTATTTTTTCCCCATATAAAACGGACGAGCAACTTCATGGGCTTTGAGGCAGTTCTATATATATATATATTTTTTTTTTAAATATGGGTATTCTTTTTTCGTTTAGAAAAATCCTCGGGGGTGAGAGCTTAACATTTAAAACTATTTCTCCCCGCATGTATTTTTGGACCACCCTATTGAGCATGCTTATGGCTATACGGTGCGCAGATTAGTTTTTTCTTTATATGAATGTATGTACAGCAAGTAAGCTGCATATTTGTACATTCACATTTCGACTGCTCGGGACTAACGCCTAAGGTGCGTGTTAGCGGTCATTTGGTTACGTGTATAACGGTAATGGGCATGACTATTGGGTTACAGTGTACTGCTGTCAGTCTGTGACTTTTGCCTTAACGCCTAAAAATATGCAAGTTAATGTACCTTATAAATCATCCATTTCAGACAGGGCGGCCAACCGTCAGGTCAGGCTTGTTGAGAGTTGGCAGCATTGTTGTTGTTGGTGTTTTGTTGTTTTTTTTAGTACTTTTTTCTTCTTGCTATGCTCTTTTTTTAACACCAACAACTACTATTTTCATTGTCACTTCACAGCAATTGGTGTCATCCGCTTCCGTTCACTTGTTCGTCCATATTTTCTGCACTTTTGCTCACGCCTACCGTATTTTTTTTTGGTAATTTTTCTTTTAGTTTTTTTCTACTTTCTTTTACTTTTTGCTTCACTTGTTTTTCACTTTCATGCCACACATTTTATA
>NW_023458567.1:12385644-12396487 GCF_013731165.1 Rhagoletis pomonella | reverse complement strand
GATTTTTTGACACCTAAGCCCCCTTTCCGTAGACCAGGTCACATATATTTAACCTAAAAAAATTTTATTTCTGTTTTTAGCTAAAAAAAAAAGTTTAGAAAACTTGTATTTTCAAAGCCAAAAATGCTTGAAAATCAAATTATTTAGATAAAACGGCGCGCCCTTTAAACTTTCTTGTCTTATTTACGAAATTATATTACAAATTAAAAATCAAAATTTATTTGAACAAAATTACATTTTTTCCAAACGCACCTTAATTTTACTCTTAAAAAGAGCATGAATGTCAGTTAAAAAAAGGGTATATTTTTTTGCACATAATTATGCATAAAAAATTTTCACTTAAAAGGTTATGTATTTAACAATTATTAGTATAATAAACCTGAAAAAATAAAGCTCTTGTTTTGAGCAAAAAGAAATCTTTTTTTTTCGAAAATTTATATTTTTATAGCAAAACATTATTAACAAATTAAAATTGTTAGCACAAAAAGCCAGAAAAACGTCTTGTTTTATTTGCTTTGCTACAATAAAATTCAAATTTATTCGAAGACAGTTGCACATTTTCCAGTGAATGTTAAAAAATATATTTATAACAATAAAGTGTAAAATATCGAAGTTGGTTGCCCAAGGCCAACAAAATTTAAGCTTTGAAAAAAGCGAAAATTCATATTGAAAAATATCAGATAAAAAAATATACACATATGTATGTATATAAGAGGATTTAAAAAGAACAACTTTTTGCTTAAACATTTTTGTGTAATTTCTTATTTGAAAAACAATCGCCAACCAAAAAAAAAATGTTTAGCTTAATAAAATAGTAAAGCAATTTAATAAAAAAAAAAAAAAAATGAGTTTAAAAAATAAATTTTTGCTTATAATTTTTTTTTTGAAAAATTTTATTTTTCAAAACAATAAAACGAAATAAACATTACATACATATGTATGTATATGCTGAATTGTTTTATTTTTTCAAGTTTGATATTGATCATTTTTCAGCGTTTTGCACACAGCTTATAAATATAAAGCAGTTCAATTGTGAATAATTTAAGAATCAAAAAGGTATGAAAATTTGTGCTAAGAAGTAATAAATTAATTTTTATTCAAGACAGAAAATAAAGTTTCGGTAAAGCTTACTATTTTAAAAGTACTGTTTTCTTTTTGAAGCTTTAAATTTTTATATTTTGTTTTTTGAGGCTGAAAACCTTCGATGTTAGTGCCTAGCTTATAAGATTATTTGTAAAATTTATTTTAAAAACAAACTGTTTATTTATTTTATTTATTTATTTATTTGTTATGTCTTACGACTTAATAATACAACTATGATATTCGTACATATGTATATGAATTGTAATGTTCTTATTGCAAAAATTATCAATAAAATATAGAATTATGTATACAAAAACTATATATATTATATTACATATGTCTATATTGGGCCGCATGAATAAAAATATGCAATTGCCCCCTCCAAAAAGTTCCGACCTTCCACTTCAATTTAAAAAATCGAGTACAAGGTCGGAAATTCCCAGAAAACGCAATTGCAGTTCCCAATCATACGGCAGAGCATTCAAATTAGGCAAGTGGTCTGAACAGGCAAGTTCCAGGCCATATTGTTAGGGCAGTTGGAAAGGACTAGTTTCCAATCTGCACCTTCCCTTCTCACATTGTTTCTTCAGTTGTTAAGGCAGTTGGAAAGCACTAGTTTCCAATCTGCATCTTTACTTTTCATATTGTAGCTTCAGTTGTTTGGGCAGTTGGAAAGAACTACGTTCATATTGTCGGTTCGGTTCGATTAGGATTTCCGATGTTATGCACCGTGTCTGAATGGACTAGATCCAGAGCAGCACTGTTTGATAGGAGGACGGTGCTTCGGGGATTGGTGTTTCGACTCTGTCGAGATTTGCAGATTCAGCAAGCTGTCTGAGTGGATTGGATCCAGAGCAACCCGGCCGGATGGAACGGATAGGTAGTGTTCGACAGTGATCAAGTAATGATCTCTGGAAGCTGGCAATGCTTTCACAATTTCTTGTTTGTGGTGGTAGTTCGTTAAAACACTTTAATCCTTTGTAGAATATGTTCATTATATCCACTTCTGTCCTATATAACGGCAATCTAAAGCTATTATTTTCCCTAAGTATGTATGAATGAGTTTCATTTATATATCTGAGATTGTCGCTCAGGTAGTCCGGCAACCGACAATTCTTTATATTGGATACGAATTTCATGGCGTGATAAAAAATTTGCTGCTTAACACTCAGCCAGTTCATATCGGCGAGCATCTCTCGTGTGGGTGCATCGTGGCGCTTATTCACTATAAATCGCATTGCTCTATTTTGCATTTTTTGTAACTTGTCGACTTGTGTATCGCTTGCCATGAAAAAGATCATTGAACAATATATGAAGTGTGGTTCTATTATGGACCTATACACTAGTGTTTTATATCTGCTTCCTAATAATAATATTTAATAATAAATTTTATATGGAGAAACTAAAATTTGTATTTAAGGAAAACATTACAAAAAAATTGCAGTTTAATGTTTTGAATTAAAATTACTACTGCGTTTTTAATTAAAATAAAACGATTGCGAATTTAAAATTTTTTTTTATTGAAAGTAAAAAATTAAAAAATTTACACAAAATATGTATTTATGTATAGGCTCAACCAATTTTTCTTTTTGTCATTTTTGCACTAGAATTCCGGAATTAAATTAAAGCATTGGCTATTAATTTGCTGATTAAAATAAAGCACTGGCAGCACTTTAATACCAATTCAATTTGCAAAGCTCACTCTCTCATAAAGAAATGTTCACTCAAACCAATATCCCATCTTTGCGGCCACAAATGTTCGAACAAGAAAGCAAATTAATAACTAACTCTATGACAGGAGTACTTTGTTTACTAAAACAAAAACAACAGCAACAAAAAGCAAAGCAAACAAGAGCATCAAAAATAACAACAAGCAGTGTAGCCGAAACCCAAACAAATAATTAATTAGTCAATGTAACGCAAGAAAATAGGAAAACGTGCTCGAAATAACAATGGCAGAAAAAAAATAGAAACAAAAGAGAAAATAGAATAAAGAAGAGCAACTGAATTTTCGCCAGAAGGATGTAAAATATTCTTACGAAGTTAAGACTGTGAAAGGAAAATTCCATAGAGGAGAGGGGCTTATATAAACACAATTGTGTGAGCTTGGAGCTTGTGACAGCGTGGTATTGATTGATTGGTGAAGAGCCGAAAGTTTTTCGCTTTAAATAAGGACTCAACGAACATCAAAGGAGCTCGTTAGGTTTGCATGAAAATTCAATTCCATTCAATTTTTAGGTGGGCGTATTAGAAACAAAATTAATTAATAACTCTAATGACAGTATTTCAGCACTGAACACTGGAAGAGGAATCACATATCTCTTAGGAGGAATATGTCGTCCTTGGAAAGGTGGAGTTTTCTAGTACACATGCGATCATGTGAATAGTTCCCATCATATATGAATTCCTCTCGCCCTCAAGACCCACGAAATAAGTTTGGAAGTTAGTCATTTCGCTTCATTGGGTATTGCTATTTAGCTGGGAGAATCTAAGTTTTTCCTCTCGATGATAACTAGCGCCAGTTCCTTTCGGTGTTAGTGTCACCCATGTAGAAAATTTCGTTCCAATCTTCTAAACTACAGCAGGCCGACTATGTAAGGACTCTGAAACATGAAATCCCTGGATTTAATAATGGTCCTTGTTTAGGCCAGCGTCTTAAATACGTTATTTAAGAGCCACCCTAATATTTAACATTTGAGCTGGGGACTTCTGTACCAAATCCCATCTAGTCTTACAACTTCCTACTGAATAGTCATATCCTGTATAAAAGTGGCTGTTATACATTTAAATTTATGAAGTGAATGACTGGGGTAAGGCTCAATCAGTCCTGAGTCGAGCGGACGTCCCAACTCCACCGGTCAATGTATTCAAGTCGAACACACACACGGCTTTGCATGCAAGTGAGCTGACGGTTTGACGTTTTGAATCAGAGAGAGAGAGAGGGTAGTTGTAGGGATAACAGTAGGAACTAAGATGGCAATAAAGGAGACGGATGGTGACAGCTTGATGTCCTTAATTAGCAGAAGCCGGAGGATCCATTGGTAGATCGTTCGGTGCTTACTGGCAACGGTGAGTATTCTGGTGGCGACTGGTGGACGTGCTGGTGGGTCGTCCGGTAGCTCAGGCAATGGAAGTAGTGAGTGGTAACGAGATCAACGGAAATAACGTCAATTTACACTATTTCCCATAGTGCTGCAAAATTAAGTCAATTTATCTTATTTCCATTGATTTTGTTACCTGTCACTAACGGAAGGATAAAGTTCACACCAATGCTGGTGAGTTCCAAGGAGAGTGCGTATCCATATAACCAACGATCACCCCTCCTACAACTTGCAAAATTGCTATTAAGTAGTCAAGTGGAGTGCGTGGCGCTTTAAAAGTTCGGCGGTATAAGACTGTAAAGAAGTGCAGTGAGTAAACAAAAACATTTCACAAAGCTGGTGGTACACTTTTGACTGCCATTCGAACACTTAGCTGACTATATAAAGTTTAGTAGTAGTACTCGTATAATTTTCGCATCAGAAATTTGCTAAACGCTTGACTGAGCTTCTCCAATTTTTGGTACGGGCCTTAATTTTGTTACACTAATGGAGGGACAAGCAGTTTTACGCCGCCTCCGAATAACAGATGGATTTTATGACAAGCTTTTTAATAGCATAAATGCTCCCGGTGTTTTGCTATTGCCTTCCGTTTGGTATTCGCTATTAGAAAAAAGCTTTTTTGGATGTTGCTCGAACGTGGAGGTGAGGTTTGCCAAACGAAATATACTTGTAAATTTTTTCGATATATTTTTTTATTTAATAATTTTTACGCTAATACCGATTTCCAGCAATCTTTTGGAATATTTCCTCCTGAATCATCTCGCAGTTTTGTATGGAAGCTCATGAGGCTTTGTCCAGAAAGCCTTTCTTCTCCTGTAGTGCTTCTGAGCCAGGTTTTTACTCTTCGAAATGTACTAAAAGCACTCAAAATGGAAATACACTTATCTGTCGCTTGTTCGTTTTATTCTTTAAATATAACTCCTTCAAATCTTCTTCAGACGAGTTCTTTTTCTTCCATAAATTGTACCAAAGAATGAGTTCACTGCCCATACCTAGATCATAGATCTGTTAAAAATGTTACGCATTCTTTTGTACCTTTTCACTGGAACATTTAATCGAATACAATGGGTGCAATCTAGATTATAGACAGCGAAAAAGCTTGACTATTTTCATTGGAAACGCGTAGTTATAAAGAGGCCGTTAGTGAATCCAGATACGGTATTAAATATTATAGACCGTTGCCAGTACCCATTTTCATTTACCGATGGGGGGTTACTTCAGTTCTACTCCTAGATCGGCTGTAATCATACGAGATTTTTTAACTAACTCCGAAGTGACTCCTTCTGCATTCTTGCGATCATTCTTAAACACCTCCAAAATATTTTCAATATACTGACCAACTGCCATGAGGTATATTGTCTTGATTTGCAAAATGTTTGCTGTAGATTCCAGCTTCATTGAATATTTAGCAATTGTCATTAACCCGTTCATGCCCATGGTAGCCATATGGATACTAACCTTTATTTCCTAATGTGGGACTACGGGTCAGTAGCAGTTGTGAATAAAAGGGAATAATTATTAAAAATGTATGTAGTATATTCATTCGAATTTTAAAAAGACCTTAAAACTGTCAACTTTTAAGAATATTTTAACTAAAATTCAATATATTTTTTCCTACGTCAAAAAGTTCGGGGAGGAAAGATTAAAGCAATGATGAATATCACACTTGTTATAGCACCACACATTTGATACGCAGACTTTCTTGTGGTAAAGTTTCCCTGAATTGACAACTTTTCAAAAGCTCAGGAAAATTTTGTGAAAATTTTTTGAAAATTTCTCAATCGTTTTAAAGCTGAAGCTACTTTAAGGCAATTAAATATTTGAATTTACTCTTACTTTACGTGTTAAATGTACATAATTTATCATATTCTTAAAATCAGAGCAATAACTTCAGTCGACTGTTTAGGCAAAAATAACCGAAAATATCATATTAAAGTACCTTTAAATATATCTGTTATTTGATACTTTTTTAGAACAAAAGCAAAATTGTTTTTGACCAATTTTGCGCTTTGAAGGACGTGTACTTTTACCCAGATAAGCAGCATTGAATAATAAGTAAATCTGTATAGCCAATTACCCCAAAGGCAGTCAATAAATAAGCATTTAGTGACCTTTCACCTTTTTACAGTTCATCTCACAGGTATATAATCCTCAAAGGTTGCCTATCGTTCGGCACTAAATACGATTCTTTTATTTGCTTAAATTCACCTGACTTAAAGATATTCAGTAAACGCTTTGAACTTTGGCCCTTTCACTTCAAACTGGGAATAAAATGTAACTCAAATAAAAGCTTTAATTAAATTTTGCTAAAAATAGCTTTTCTAAGGAAATGAAATTATTGACAGTAAAAAAATAACATGAGGAAGTGATTTTATTCATTTTAACGGTATAATTAATTGGATATTATTTCGTATATACACTCATACATAAATACATGTATATTTGTTAACAATTTTGAATTTCAAAAGAGATAAAAAACCTGCAAAGTAGTTCGGAAATGTTATGCATGGCTGGATTCACTGAATTACGTCAAAGCCTTTCTATGCTCGGTCCCTCGGCATAGCCAATATGCCCAGCTCTCCTGACAAGGCATCTCATGCACTTGGGATCACGCTTTTTCAATAGTTTTGGTTGATATACCGGAGTTCCATAGCTTCATCCAGTATACTAAATGATTTAAAATACATTATATTGACAATATGGAATCGCGTTGGTTAAAGGTTAGGTAAATCCTCCTCCTCCTGGCACACAGAAAAGGCATTCACAATGGGCAAACCTTCCTCCGAGTGGAAGTACGAGTCTTTCGTACGCTCCTTCCTAGCCTAACTTAGCAACAAAGAAAATTGGTCAGGCTTATTCCCATTACGTTACAAAATAGCCATCTAAATTATTGATGTTGGCACTCTGAAAATTTTTCCTCTGCCAAAATGTCCTATT
This sequence comes from Rhagoletis pomonella, assembly GCF_013731165.1. NCBI lineage: Eukaryota > Metazoa > Arthropoda > Insecta > Diptera > Tephritidae > Rhagoletis > Rhagoletis pomonella. The sequence continues at coordinate 12,389,366 of NW_023458567.1, read as the reverse complement.
TACACAACAAAGTCTACCAAAACTAAAATTTCGTAAACTAAGTGGCGTTCAGTGATTCCATTTCTTGGGCTTACACCCTTAGCCCGTATTTCACGTATGTTTTTGTATTTTTAGCTTACCGGGCTCTTGGTTAAAAGTAAAAAAAAACAAAGTGCGTGTAGTCCTTACGGGCGGAAGAAGTGCAACTTAATCGAGAAAATTCCAAAATGGAAGAAGTTAGAAATACATTTTTCAATATTTTTTTGAACGAACTTCATTTTTATTTTTTATAATAAACTGCTCAGTTTAATTATTATTTGCGGCTGATAAATGTTCATTTATATCTACAACACCAACGAGTCGTTGAAGTGAGTTGGGGTGAGTTAAGGAGAGTTGAAGCGAAGGGAGTTGAGGTGAGTTAAGGTGAAGTGAGGGGAGTTGACCTGAGTTGAGTTGAGTTGAGGTGAGTTGAGGCAAGGCGAGTTAAGTTGTGTTGAAGGTATCTGAGATAAGGGGAGGTGAGTTGAGGTAAGATAAAGTGAAGTGAGGTAAATTGGTGTGAGGTGAATCGAGATAAGGTGAGTTAAGGTTAAGATGATATAAAACCTTTTTATCTTCAGTTTTATCTTTCCCTTTGATTCTATACCTTCATCTCTACCTAACCTTGTCTTTTTTGTCTCTATTTTGATCTGTGCCTTTATCCTCATATTTACCTGTTTCTTCATATTTATTTTAAACTTTGTCTTAGTCTTTGCCTTTAGCCCTATTTTTATACCCGAGCGCACTTGTGCACAAGGGTATATTAATTTTGTTCACATAACGGTTGTTTGTAACAGCCAAAACGAATCGAGATAGATATAGACAAATGTATACATAAATGATCAGGTTGAAAAAAGAAATCGATTAAGCCATGTCTGTCTGTCCGTCCGTCTGTCCGTCCGTCCGTGTACACGATAACTCGAGCAAAAATTGAGATATCTCAACGAAATTTGGTATGTAGGTTTCCCTTAATCCAAGGTAGGTTGGTATTGAAAATGGGCGAAATCGGACTTTAACCACGCCCACTTCCCATATAACGGTAATTTCCAGAAATACGAAAACTGCGATATTTTACTAACTACTGAAGATAATTCACTAAAAATTGATATTTACAATAACTTTTAGACGAAAAATAAGAATATTATAAATTTTTGGAAAATGGGCGTAGCCACGCCCACTTATGGTTACATGTGTATAACTTGGTAACCGCTGCACCAATTTCTTCCAAACTTGGCACAGTTGTTGGCTTTGATACAGCATACTAAATGGCCGAAAAATTAAAAAATCGGACAATAACCACGCCTACATCCCATATAACGGTAATTTTCGGAAATACGAAAACTACGATATTTTAGTAACTACTGAAGATTATTCACTCAAAATTAATATTTACAACAATTTTTAGACGACAACTAAGAGTGTTATAAATTTTTGGAAAATGGGCGGAGCCACGCCCACTTATGGTTACATGTGTATATCTCGGTAACCGCTGCACTAATTTCTTCCAAACTTGGCACAGTTGTTGGCCTTGGTACAGCATAAAAAATCGCCGAAAATTTTTAAAATCGGACGATAACCACGCCCAAATCCCATATAACGGTAATTTAGAGAAATACAAAATCTTCGATAATTTAGTAAATTTTAAAGCTAATTTATTCAAAATTGATGCTTGCAACAATTCTTTACCAAGAAATATGTTTGTGATAAAATTTTGGAAAATGGGCGTGGCACCCCACTTATGATCACATATATGTATATCGGTAACCGTTCCACCAATTTGTACCAAACTCGTTGTGGTTATTGTGCTTGCCACATAAAAGCAAAACGTTGACAATTATTGAAATCGGACTAAAATTACGGCCGCTTTTCATATAACGGTAAATTTCAGAAATGCTTGAAACTGCCATATTTCGAAATTTAAGGACGCTAATTTACTCAAAATTGATACACCCCGGCTTACCAAGTAGCGGTAGCTTTCGGAAATTCATAAGAAAGAAAAAAGATTTACACTTAAAAGGCATTTTTACTTAAACAAAAACATACTATATATTTTTGAAATGTACTATATTTTTTCAGATTTTTTTGAAAAAGTACTATAAATTTCTTAGAAAATGTTGGCAACCCTAATTGAGGCATCGAACCAATGTTGTACTTGCAAGATTACACCATGCGACAGAAAATTTTACACACAAAAGTGATCTTTAAACAAAAAACAAAACCCACTTCAATTCCAATTCGATCCAGTGATTGGATTTAAACCAAGTTAGAACGCGACCACTTATGAGGTAAAGAATTATAGAAATCGGTTGCCGTGGTCCAAAGTTATGCGGTAACAAAAAAAAAATCCCACGAATTGAAAACCTTCCTCCCTTTTGCGAAGTCGGTTAAAAAAAATGAATATAAAATATGAAAAAATGGGTAAAATGTAGTAAAATTGCGTACTTAGTTTTTCTCTCTGAAATTTTTTAAAAGGACTTCGAAATTTAAAGAATATGATTATATCAAAAAATATTTAAAAAAACTTGGTGCACTTCGATTTTGTACATTGTGAATTAAAAAAATTAAAAATCGGAGTAAAAAGTTTAAAATTTTGATGAAAATTCGTTAAATTTTCTTTAATTTTATATACAGTTTAAAACTTATATTTATATGGTTTTGTTTGAAGCATGAACCATATTTTTGTACAAAAATAACAAAAAAATTATAGCTTGCAAAATATTGTGAATATTTAAAAAAAAGCGAGTGTATGTCCTAAAAGCTAGTACTAAATTACTAAAAAAAAATAATTATTTAAACATTCTTTAATATAGTAGTAGGTGTGTTTTGTACACGCAAACGCATCTATGCTTAAAATTTTTATGAAGCTGTAAGCGACAAACTTCATTTGCGCTTATGAATTGTCGATAAAATCTAAATTATTTCTTTTTAAATACAAATTGTCGATGCTTTTTTCTTTTGCACGCTAAATTTTGATGTGCTTGCATACCTACATATGTATATATATATACGTGTAAATAACACGGCCATTGTTACAGTCTCTCGAAATATAACCGCTACATAACCGCTTAACCATTGGACCTTTTTTATATCCCAACAGATTTAAAATATCCACAAACTCTCTTCAATGACTACATTTGTGTGCAGTATAAACTAAAAATGTCACTCATATAATCACCAGAAAATCACAAAACAAAAAAATAAAACAAACAAATTTAGAAAACATTACTTAAAAGTGAGGTTAAGGCCACTCGGGCAATTTATAAACAGCTGTGCGCCACAAATGAAGTTGACAAAGTTGATGTTATCAAAATTCGGCAAACACAAATACACCTACAAATGTTTGCGCTTAGCAGTTAGCCAAAAGGGCCGTAAACCAAATATAAATAAAAACCAGATTTCGGGCCAACAACAACAACTATAAACACACTAAATAAATGCGAAATTGAGCTGCTGGGCGTACGAGTATCATGAATAAAATTTGTACAGAGAAAGAAAAACAAAGAAATCAACTAAAAATCCGTAAGAAGAAAGCTATGTAGACTGACCTTTTTCTCTTAAGGATTCTTCTCAAGGATTAAATCCACTGTAACGGTATGTGCCACAACAAACACACATCTGAAAAAGAAGTGAAAAAAGTAGTGTGGGTTAAAAAATCTGTATAAAATGTGTGGCATGAAAGTGAAAAACAAGTGAAGCAAAAAGTA
>NW_023458567.1:12375454-12385544 GCF_013731165.1 Rhagoletis pomonella | reverse complement strand
TACTTTTTGCTTCACTTGTTTTTCACTTTCATGCCACACATTTTATAAAGATTTTTTAACCCACACTACTTTTTTCACTTCTTTTTCAGATGTGTGTTTGTTGTGGCACATACCGTTACAGTGGATTTAATTCTTGAAGGGAGTTGCTACGCTTTCCGACGTCAAGAGAAAAAGGTCAGTCTACATAGCTTTCTTCTTACGGATTTTTAGTTGATTTCTTTGTTTTTCTTTCTCTGTACAAATTTTATTCATGATACTCGTACGCCCAGCAGCTCAATTTCGCATTTATTTAGTTTGTTTATAGTTGTTGTTGTTGGCCCGAAATCTGGTTTTTATTTATATTTGGTTTACGGGCCTTTTGGCTAACTGGTAAGCGCAAACATTTGTAGGTGAAGTTGTGTTTGCCGAATTTTGATAACATCAACTTTGTCAACTTCATTTGTGGCGCACAGCTGATTATAAATTGCCCGAGTGGCCTTAACCTCACTTTTAAGTAATGTTTTCTAAATTTGTTTGTTTTGTATTTTGTTTTTTTTTTGTGATTTTCTGGTGATTATATGAGTGACATTTTTAGTTTATACTGCACACAAATGTAGTCATTGAAGAAAGTTTGTGGATATTTTAAATCTGTTGGGATATAAAAAAGGTCCAATGGTTAAGCGGTTATGTAGCGGTTATATTTCAAGAGACTGTAACAATGGCCGTGTTTTTTACACGTATATATGTATGTGTGAGCAGATCAAAATTTGGCGTGCAAAGGAAAAAGGCAACGACAATTTTCATGTAAAAACAAATATTAATTTTATCGACAATTCATAAGCGCAAATAAAGTTTGTCGCTTTTAGTTTTTTTAAATATTCACAATGTTTTGCAAACTATAATTATTTTTTTGTTATTTTTGTACAAAAATATGGTTAGTGCTTCAAACAAAACCATATGCATAGATATAAGTTTCAAACTGTATATACAATTAAGGAACATTTAACGAATTTTCATCAAAATTTTAAACTTTATGTTAGATTTTTTTTTGTAATTCGCAAAGTATAAATTCGAAGGGCAACAAATCTTTTAAATAATTTTTTGAAATAATCATATTTTTTAAATTTTAAAGTCATTTAAAAAAAAATCGAACATTAGTTCGATGCCTCAACCCTTAGTCTTATGTCATTTAAGCCAATAGAAGTACTTCTAAAGAGACCCAAGAAATTGAATAAAAGTAAAATAAAAATAAAATAAATAAAAATAAAATGTAATCTGTTAAAGAAAAGAAAAAAACGAAAATTTATCAAAAAATCGAATCTGAAAAAAAATTTTTTTCATAAAAGGATGATTGTCCCAGATGTGTCCAAAATGGAACCAATTCAGAACGAGTTCAAAAGTTCTGCAGAGGTGGGCAACACAGTTGTAAGCATGGATTTGGGATAGACGGAGGACCAGCGCTGCCTCTTTTCAAGCTACTTCGCCCCGAGTTCTGAACCAGCTTCAATTGCTGCAGAGGTAGTTTACATTGCCTATGTGTGAGTGTAAAGATTTACTGCCTGTCTGACTCGTTTGTCCTCTCTACGGCTCTCGACGAGTTTTCGTGCTGCCCACTGGCTGGCAATAATGAAGAGAAAGAGGAAGATAAAGATGAAATTCGAGATGAAAATCCGGATAAAGATTAAAGTTAAGATAAAGAATGATATTCGTATTAAAACAAACACCAAGCCAAAGTCAGAGGCAAAAGACGAATTAAATGACAAATACAAAGCAGGAGAGAAAGACAAAGATGAAGACATAGACAAAGATGTAGATGAAAAGAAAGATAAAGAAAAAAAGAGGGCTAAAGGCAAAGACTAAGACAAAGTTTAAAATAAATATGAAGAAACAGGTAAATATGAGGATAAAGGCACAGATCAAAATAGAGACAAAAAAGATAAGGTTAGGTAGAGATGAAGGTATAGAATCAAAGGGAAAGATAAAACTGAAGATAAAAAGGTTTTATATCATCTTAACCTTAACTCACCTTATCTCGATTCACCTCACACCAATTTACCTCACTTCACTTTATCATACCTCAACTCACCTCGACGTGTCTTAACTCACCTCACCTTATCTCACATACGTTCAACACAACTTAACTCGCCTTGCCTCAACTCACCTCAACTCAACTCAACTCAGGTCAACTCCCCTCACTTAACCTTAACTCACCTCAACTCCCTTCGCTTCAACTCACCCCAACTCACTTTAACGACTCGTTAGTGTTGTAGATATGAATGAACATTTATCAGCCGCAAATAATAATTAAACTGAGCAGTTCATTATAAAAAATAAAAATTAAGTTCGTTAAAAAAAAATATTTAACAATTTATTTCTAACTTCTTCCATTTTGGAATTTTCTCGATTAAGTTGCACTTCTTCCGCCCATAAGGACTACACGCACTTTGTTTTTTATTTTTTATTTTTAACAAGTGCCTGAATACGTGAATACGTGAATTTACACCCTTAGCCCAAGAAATGGAATCACTGAACGCCACCCAGTTTACGAAATTTTAGTTTTGGTAGGTTTTGTTGTGTAAATAGGAAATTTGTTAGAGGAAAAAATTTCAGAGTGCCAACACTAATAATTTAGATGGCTATTTTGTAACGTAATGGGAATAAGCCTGACCAATTTTCTTTGTTGTTAGGTTAGGCTAGGAAGGCGCGTACGAAAGACTCGTACTTCCACTCGGAGGAAGGCTTGCCCATTGTGAATGCCTTTTCTGTGTGCCAGGAGGATGAGGATTTACCTAACTTATAACCGATGCGATTCCAATATTGTCAATATAGTGTAATTTAAACCATTTACTATACCGGATGAAGCTATGGAACTCCGGTATATCAACCAAAACTATCGAAAAAACGTGATCCCAAATGCATGAGATGCCTTGTCAGTAGAGCTGGGCATATGGCTATGCCGAAGGACCGAGCATAGAAAGGCTTTGACGTAATTCAGTGAATCCAGCCATGCACGACATTTCCGAACTACTTTGAAGGTTTTTTTATCTCTTTCGATGTTCGAAACTGTTAACAAATATACATGTATTTATGTATGAGTGTATGTACGAAATAATCTCAAATTAATTATACCGTTAAAATGAATAAAATCACTTCCTCATGTTATTTTTTTTACTGTCAATAACTTCATTTACTTAGAAAAGCTATTTATAGCAAAATTTAATTAAAGCTTTTATTTGATTTACATTTTCTTCCCAGTTTGAAGTGAAAAGGCAAAAGTTCAAAGCGTTTACTGAATGTCTTTAAGTCATGTGAATTTAAGCAAATAAAAGAATCCGTATTTACTGCCGAACGATAGGCAACCTTTGAGGATTATAAACCTGTGAGTTGAACTGTAAAAAGGTGAAAGGTCACTAAATGATTATTTATTGAGTGCCTTTGGGGTAATTGGCTATACAGATTTATTTATTATTCAATGCTGCGTATCTGGGTAAAAGTACATGTCCTTCAAAGCGCAAAAATGGTCAAACACAATTTTGCTTTTATTCTAAAAAAGTATCAAATAACAGATATAAAGATATTTTAATATCATATTTTCGGTTATTTTTGCCTAAGCAGTCGACTGAAGTTATTGCTCTGATATTAAGAATATGATAAATTATGTACATACATTTAACACGTAAAGTAAGAATTAGTTCAAATATTTAATTTTTTTTTAAGTAGTTTTTGCTGTGACCTTTCTACTTTTTCTTTACCAGCTCATTTTTTTTTATCCAAATAAATTTTTTGCGATTCGGTTTGTTGTAGTTGATGGATTATATTGAAAGATTGAATGGAATGAATTTTCATTCTCAGTAAACGAAAAATTGCTCTGAAAGCGACAGAAAATCGAGGCCGGTTTATCTCCATACAGAATTTGATCAATGATGACGACAAGGGCGTAGCCAGGTAGGGGAAGTGGGTAGCTGCCCCCTACAGCTTCAAAACGAATGAAAAATTTTCAAAAATCAATAAATAAATAATATAAATTGTATGCGTAATCGAATTCGAATTTACGTTTCCAGAAATAAGAAATACTATTTCTAACCTAAAGGATGCGATAAACTTTTTTCGCGAATCAATGACACGCAAGAATTATGCTCCTCATATATCACGTTTGTGTGAAACAAGATGGTAGGAAAAATATAAGGCTATAAGGAAATTTTCACAAAATTTTTGTGAATTTGTGGAAGCTTTAGAAAAGTTGTCAATCCAGGGAAACTTTACCACAAGAAAGTCTGCGTATGGATTGTGTGCTGCTATAACAAGGCCAATATCCATCATTGCTTTAACCCCTTCCTCCCCGAACTTTTTGACGTAGGACAGTTTTAAGGTCTTTTATAATTCGACATGAAATGAATATACTATGTACATATATTTCTAATAATTATTTTATATTTTATAATTTTACCCACAACTGCTACTGACCCGCAGTCCCAAATTAGGAAAATAAAGGTTAGTATCCATATGGCTACCATGGGCATGAACGGGTTAATGACAATTGCTAAATATTCAATGAAGCTCGAATCTACATCAAACATTTTGCAAATCAAGACATGTCCGTTGGTCAGCATATTGAAAATATTTTGGAGGTGGTTAAGAATGATCGCAAGAATGCAGAAGGAGTCACTTCGGAGTTAATTAAAAAATCACGTATGATTACAGCCGATCTAGAAGTAGAAATTTCTCTACCACTTTTGGCAATTAAACAAAAAGCTGAAGTAACCCCATCGGTAAATGAAAATGGGTACTGGCAACGGTCTATAATATTTAATACCGTATCTGGATTCACTAACGGCCTCTTTATAACTACGCTTTCCCAATGAAAATAGTCCTGCTTTTTCGCTATCTATAATCTAGATTGCACCCATTGTATTCGATTAAATGTTCCAATGAAAAGGTGCAAAAGAACGCGCAGCATTTTCAACAGATCTATGATCTAGGTATGGGCAGTGAACTCATTCTTTGGTACAATTTATGGAAGAAAAAGAACTCGTCTGAAGAAGATTTGAAGGATGTTGAAGTTGTAGTTCTATTTAAAGAATAAAACGAATTTCTACCAGCGATAGATAAGTGTATTTCCATTTTGAGTGCTTTTCCATGCACAACAGCTACTGTGGAGTGATCGTTTAGTACATTTCGGAGAGTAAAAACTTGGGTCAGAAGCACAACAGGAGAAGAAAGGCTTTCTGGACAAAGCCTCATGAGCGTCCATAGATAACTGCGAGATGATTCAGGAGGAAATATTCCAAAAGATTGCTGGAGATCGGTATTAGCGTAAAAATGATTAAATAAAAAAATATATCGAAAAAATTAACAAGTATATTTCGTTTTCGAGTATCCTTCCGTTAGTGACAGGTAACAAAATCAATGGAAATAAGATAAATTGACTTAATTTTGCAGCACTATGGGAAATAGTGTAAATTGACGTTATTTCCGTTGATCTCGTTACCACTCACTCCTCCCATTGCCTGAGCTACCAGACGACTCACCAGTACGTCCACCAGTCGCCACCAGAATACTCACCGTTGCCAGTAAGCACCGAACGATCTACCAATGGATGCTCCGGTTTCTACTAATTAAGGACATCAAGCTGTCACCATCCGACACCTTTATTGCCATCTTAGTTCCTACTGTTATCCCTACAACTACCCTCACTCTCTCTCTGTGATTCAATACGTCAAACCGTCAGCTCACTTGCATGCAAAGCCGTGTGTGTGTTCGACTTGAATACATTGACCGGTGGAGTTGGGACCTCCGCTCGACTCAGGACTGATTGAGCCTTACCCCAGTCATTCACTTCATAAATTTATAAATTTAAAAGTATGTCAGCCATTTTTATAGAGGATATGACTATCCAATAGGAAGCTGTAAGACCAGATGGGATTTGGTACAGAAGTCCCAAGCTCAGTAAAGCAAGAAATATCCAATGAAGCGAAATGACTAACTTCCAAACTTATTTCGTGGGTCTTGAGGGCGAGAGGAATTCATATATGATGGGAACTATTCACATGATCGCATGTGTACTAGAAAACTCCACCTTTCCAAGGGCGACATATTCCTCCTAAGAGATATGTGATTCCTCTTCCAGTGTTCAGTGCTGAAATACTGTCATTAGAGTTATTAATTAATTTTGTTTCTAATACGCCCACTTAAAAATTGAATGGAAATGAATTTTCATGCAAACCTAACGAGCTCCTTTGATGTTCGTTGAGTCCTTATTTAAAGCGAAAAACTTTCGGCTCTTCACCAATCAATCAATACCACGCTGCCACAAGCTCCACGCTCACACACTTGTGTTTATATAAGCCCCTCTGCTCTATCGAATTTTCCTTTCACAGTCTTAACTTCGTAAGAATATTTTACATCCTTCTGGCGGAAATTCAGTTGCTCTTCTATATTCTATTTTCTTTTTTGTTTCTTTTTTTGGCTGCCATTGTTATTTCGAGCACGTTTTCCTATTTTCTTGCGTTACATTGACTAATTAATTATTTGTTTGGGTTTCGGCTACACTGCTTGTTGTTATTTTTGATGCTGTTGTTTGCTTTGCTTTTTGTTGCTGTTGTTTTTGTTTTAGTAAACAAAGTACTCCTGTCATAGTGTTAGTTATTAATTTGCTTTCTTGTTCGAACATTTGTGGCCGCAAAGATGGGATATCGGTTCGAGTGCGTTGGCGTCTGTGTAGGAAAGAGTGAGATATGCAAATTGAATTGGTATTAAAGTGCTGCCTGTGCTTTATTTTAATCAGCAAACTAATAGCCAATGCTTTAATTTAATTCCGAAATTCTAGTGCAAAAATGACAAAAAGATAAATTGGTTGAGGCTATACATAAATACATATTTTGTGTAAATTTTTTAATTTTTTTACTTATAAAAGCGAAGTTTAAGTAATCGTAATTTAGTTTTATTAAAAAGAGGCAAGTTTACTGTTATATTTTTATACAAACAATTTTATTTCATTAAAAAAATTTTAAAATTCCCAATCGTTTTATTTTAATTAAAAAAGCAGTAGTAATTTTAATTCAAAACAATAAACTTCTATTTTCTTGTAATGTTTTCCTTTAATACAAATTTTAATTTCTCCAAATAAAAATTATTATTATTATTATAAACAATTTATTTATAAAATAAATTGTACAAGTAATCTTATAAGCTAGGCACAAACAACGTAGGTTTTCAGTCTTAAATTAAATTAAGCAAATGTAAAGTTTCAAAAAGAGAAAACAGTACTTTTAAAATAGTAAGTTTTACCGAAACTTTATTTTTTGTCTCAAAAAAAAATTAATTTATTACGTCTTTGAACAAATTTACAAACGTTTTTCGTTCTTAAATTATTCACAATTGAACTGTTTTATTATTAAGCTGTGTGCAAAACGCCGAAAACCCGAAAACTGAAACTCGAAAAAATAAAAAAATTTGGCATATACATACATATGTATGTAAATGTTTATTTTATTTTATTGTTTTGAAAAAAACAAAATTTTTTAAAAAGGATTTTAAATATAAATTTATTTTTTAAACTCAAATAATTTTTTTTTTAACTAAATTGCTCTCATATTTTTTTAACCGACAATTTTTTTATGTTTTTTACGCGATTGTTTTTCAAATAAAACATTACAAAAAAAATTTTAGCAAAAAGTTGTTCTTTTTTAAATCCTCTCATATACATACATATGTGTATATTTTTTGGCTGACATTTTTTAATATAAATTTTCGCTTTTTTCAAAGCTTAAATTTTGTTCGCCTTGGGCAAAATTTATTTTTTTCTAACTAAATTTCGATATTTTAAATTTTAATGTTATTAAAAAAATAAACCAAAAACAAGTAAGAAAGTCTAAGTTCGGGCGGAGCCGAACATTAAATACCCGGCGCAGGTACCGCTACATGGTAAGCCGGGGTGTATCAATTTTGAGTAAATTAGCGTCCTTAAATTTCGATATTGAAGTTTCAAGCATTTCTGAAATTTGCCGTTATATGAAAAGTGGTCGTAATTTGAATCTGAATCCAATAATTTTCAACGTTTTGCTTCTATGTGGCAAGCACAATAACCATACCGAGTTTGGTACAAATTGCTAGAACGGTTAGCGAGATACATATACGTGATCATAAGTGGGCGGTGCCACGCCCATTTTCCAAAATTTTATCATAAACGTATTTCCTGGCAAAGAATTGTTGCAACCATCATTTTGAATAAATTAGCTTTAATATTTACTGATTTATCGAGGATTTCGTATTTCTCGAAATTACCGTTATATGGGATGTGGGCGTGGTTATTGTCCGATTTTAAAAATTTTCGGCCATTTGGTATGCTGTACCAGGGCCAACAACTGTGCCAAGTTTTGAATAAATTGATGCAGCGGTCACGAAGATATACACATGTAACCATAAGTGGGCGTGGCTACGCCCATTTTCAAAAAAATGTTAATATTCTTATTTTTCGTCTAAAATTTATTATAAATATCAATTTTGAGTGAATTATCTTCAGTAGTTACTTAAATATCGCAGTTTTTGTATTTCTGAAAATTACCGTTATATGGGAGGTAGGCGTGGTTATTGTCCGATTTTTCCCATTTTCAATACCGTCCGTCCTACGCACGAAAGAAGTGCACATACCAAGTTTCGTTAAGATATCTCAATTTTTACTCGAGTTATCGTGTGCACAGACGGACGGACGGACGGACAGACAGTCACCGCTTAATCGATTTCTCTATTCATTCTGAGCATTTATGTATACATTTGTCTATATCTATCTCGATTCGTTTTGCCTGTTACAAACAACCGTTATGTGAACAAAGTTATAATACCCTTGTGCACAAGTGCGCTCGGGTATAAATATATATATTTTTTTTAATTTCACTGGAAAATGTGCAATTGTGTTCGAATAAATTTCGATTTTTTTTATTTTATTGTAGCAAAGCAAATATAACAAGAAATTTTTCTGGCTTTTTGCCCTTACATTTTTTATTTATTAATCATTTTTTTGCAATAAAAATATAAGTTTTGGAAGAAAGATTTCTTTTTTCTCAAAACCAGAATTTTATTTTTTTTCAGGTTTATTATAATAATTACTAAATACATACGTGGTTTAAGTGAACATTTTTTTATGCATAATTATGTGCAAAAAAAATATACCTTTTTTTAACTGACAGCTTTTCAATCATGCTCTTTTTAAGAGTAAAATTTAGGTGCGTTTGGAAAAAATGTAATTTTGTTCAAATAAATTTTGATTTTTAAGCTTTAATATAATTTTGCAAATAAAAGAACAAAGTTCAAACGGCGCGAGACTTTATCTAAATAATTTGATTTTCAAGCAAATTTGTTTTGAAAATAAAGTTTTTTAATTTTTTTTTTGCCTAAAACAGAAATTAATTTTTTTTATGTTAAATATATACATAATTTTTATAACTTAAAATTTTTGATATGTACATGAATTTTCGCTATTTTTAAGGCTTAAATTTTTTTTCCAAATATAGTTTAATTTTAAGATTTTAATGTAATAAAGTAAATTGAGGAAGACAATTTTTTTTACCTTCCAAATTTATTTTTGTTTTCGCTATGAAATTATGAATTTTCGAAAAAGAATATATTTCTTGCACAAAAACCAAAATTTAATTGTTAATTTTTTTGTAATAATAATAATAGTGGCTTATTTCATCAAAATTTCAACTTATTATTCTGAATTTTTTTTTAAAAATTTTAGGTATGCAGTTTTATACCAATGAAGTGCATGTTACAAACAGCTAAAAATCACTTTGATTTCTGAGTTTTTTTTTGGTAACAGATTTTTGCACTTTTTTTCATATAGGTATACATTTCTTATGAGATAAAATGCGGGAGTCCGCCAGCAACAAAGTTACAAACTATCAACGCAAGTTTTTCTAAAGTGCGCTTGTTATAGTAAAAAACCCGAAAAAAGTAGCCTAAAAAATAATTCTCAAAAATGAACGCGAGTTTTTAGCCGTTTGTAACTTGCACTTCATTAAACTAAAATTGTATGGGCTATAAAACTGCGTACCCAAAAACTTTCTAAAAGTTCAGAATAAAAAGTTGAAATTTTGATGAAAATTTGTTGAAT
>NW_023458567.1:12372388-12375354 GCF_013731165.1 Rhagoletis pomonella | reverse complement strand
TTTTTTTTTTTTTTTTTTTTTTTATGTATGTTACCGCATAACTTTGGACCCCGTCAACCGATTTCGATAATTCTTTTTGCATCGGAAAGGTAGTATCTCAGAGGTGGTCCCATAATAATCTGGTTAAGATCCGATTAGCGGATCATGAGATATATATATACATATATTTTTTTTATATGACAGTTGAAGTCGGTTTTTTTTTGCTAAAAATTACTTGTTACTTTATCGATTATCGTTGCTGTAACTGCTGCCATCAGTGCTGCGTATATCGTTGGTGTTCTTACTATCTTCACAAGCCTGGTTATAGTTATCGTTGTTGTAAGTGATATTCATATTGCTATTGTTATCGCTACTTGTGTCGTTAATATTATCGTTATTACTAAGGCAAAGTTTTGAATACGGCTATCGTTTCTGGTGTGGCTAATTTTACTGAGATTTTGACTACTATGTTTATCATGTCCTCTGAGTTATTTATATGTCAAAAAAATATACATATTCTAGATGGTTATCGATACTTATATTGTTACTTTTTATTGGTTTTGTGATCTTTATGGGCGTCGAAATTACTACATTTACTTATACTTCGCATTATAACCTATCGTCGTTCTCGTAAATTAAATTTAGAAAGACTACGAGGATCTGCCAAGGACAATCTCTTGATAGTCCAAGTGCGTCCATTATCTGGAACAACCACTATAACCTAATCCAACCAGCTGGATGTAGAAGTGTTGAGTTTCATTCGGATTTAGGAGTCAGAAATCATGTCAATTGAGGGCATTTTTGCCAGTTGAGCTTGATTTTCTCAATCACAGGAGTTTTTCTACGAAATTTAATTGCAGCGGGATGTTGAAGTGTTCAGCTTGTGAAATGTATATTAAAGCTGTTATGAGTCATCAATCATGTCAATCATGTAAATGGTTGCAAGTTAAGCTTGATTTACTTTTCTATGACCAAACAGTGTCGTTTATATATTGTTTTTAAATTTTCATGATTGTCAATCATATCAATTGATTTGAGTGGTTATTATAAGTACATCAAACTAGACACGTAGAAAGAAATCAATCAGTCTTCTGAACAATAAAACAAATTCAAGACGTCATCAATCATGTCAATCATTGCAAATTTCGTTATCAATTTTCCCACTTTTTAATTATGGCTTGAAAGTTAGAGAAGATATGTATTAACGTTTGAAAATTTTCAATCGTATAACATGCTTCATAGTTTTGTTTGTAAAATTGATTACTTACCTTAACATATTTCCTAAATAAATATTAGGGTATTCAACTAAACGCGTAAATGCCTCGTAACCCCATAAAGCTCGTAAATAAACCGAATTTTCATACAAAATTGGGTAAGTTTACAAGGTTTCCTTGGAACGAGGCATTTTCGCATTTAGATGAATTGCCATATTATTTTTATAATTAACTCAAACCCCACCATTCTGCATATTTCCTACAGGACAAACCATTTGCACCAACCAAATATGTTCGCCAATGCTTGAACATCATGCAACTGCCATTGGGAGTCGCTGACATGACTAAATCCCCATTTGGTGCTGCCAGTTGCATCGTATATACGTAACTACACAGTTGCTAAGACTCGAACTTGACAGTCGTATCGAAAACGCCATACCAGCACGCACACAAAGCAACGCTGATGAAAGTTTGTAACTATGTATACGCAGGGCTACTAGTAGCTTACTGTCTGACGCGGTAGTATCTAGTCTTACTTAGTAGTGAAGGGACCAAAGTGAGCGGTATAACTTAGTTGAATGGAATGGAATGGAATTCATGATGCATTTTTACTCAGTTATGTTCAAGTTATGAGCGCATAAGAACAACAACAGTAAGTCGATGTTGAGCTGACAGTTTAAATGGAATAAAGCAATAAAGCGGACGACTGTCGAAGTAGAAGAAGACACAGCCGAGACAGAGGGGGGAGGGGGGGGGAGTAAGTACACTAAAATGTGTAGGTGTGTTTGAGGGTGTCACAAGAGAATACACATCCCGCAATATACACACTACTAGCTTTACGAGAGACATAAAAATCAATTGAATTTATGGCGATTGATAAGCGAAAGTTATTTCCACTTTTGCAACGTTGCTGCAATGAAAGATCAATAAATCAACTGAAAGCTAAAACTGGGGTAAATAATTGAAAGGAAGTACTTCAAAGTGAATTTGTAGTGTGGGAAAATGGGTAAGGAATCATTTAATTTAACTTTGACTAAGTTTTTCGGCGCAATCGCGTATGGGTAGTTACACAACCATGTTCAGTCAAAGGAACAAAAAGTTTAGGCTTATTTTCAGTAACAAGCCAGGTAACCGGTTCTGGCAATGAACACGATTCGGTGAACTTTGCTTAGTTTTATATTAGCACAGTTCATTGTGGAGCTTTGGTCAACCACGCCAGGTATGCGTAGCTAGCTATTAGCTTTACAACCATATTCAATTGGGAGAAAGTTTCCAAGTTTATGCAAAAAAGTCACGCAATGAAAGCTCTAATTTCCTTGTTGATATTTACATCCCAATATATACATACATATGGGTTCCAGGTAAGTGCCTTATCAAGAATCACCCCTGCTATTTTGCTTCATTTGAAAACCCTATTCTTGTGTCGCCCAGAGTAAGTTTAGTCATGAATAACTTCATGATACAAAAATTTGAAGGTAAAACCGCTGAAAGGCAGCCTGAACATCTCTGATGTTTGCGAACATAACTAAAATGATTTCAAATTTTCAGTCTCACAAATACATTCTCACTTTCAATCTCAAAAAAAAAAAATTTAAATATTTTCATCTACCCTGCCAGCATTTTCTATCGCTGAAGTAACTAATTCGATACGAGATTTCTGTGAAACTCATTGTCGGTTATATCGCTACTTTTTATACCTTTCATGAGCATGAAATGGTATTATAACTTTGGTCCGATGTTTGTAAGTACCAGAACAAAAAGAGATAGACCCAT
>NW_023458567.1:12354651-12372288 GCF_013731165.1 Rhagoletis pomonella | reverse complement strand
AAAAGTTCAGAATAAAAAGTTGAAATTTTGATGAAAATTTGTTGAATTTTCCTAAATTTTGTATAAAGTTTGAAACTGTGATTCACACGGTTGCGGTTAAAGCTTAAATGATATTTAAAAAAAAATAACAAAAAAATTTAGCTGAAAAAATATTACGAATATGAAAAAAAAACACGTGGTCATTTCTTCGAGTCACTGCATATAGCTATGCACATTAGACTGGGTCGCGAAAAGGAGGTTTCAGTTGCCCGCTCCTAGCCTGAAAGCATACTGCGAGACGAGTTTGAAATATAAAAAATGTTCGTCCTTGTCGAGTCCGAAAAACAGCCAAAATCGAAATTTCTGCCTAACGTTTTTATTTATTACTCGATTCCGTGGTGTGATACGTCGTTGAAAAGAAATTTTTATCTACTAAATAAACTTTAAAGATTCGCTCGACCTAGAACATGTCATTTTCCACTAAATTCTAAAAATTCCATTTCTACACACTAAATACAACTTCACAAGTCATAAAATTAAATTGTTTAGTAAACAATGGCATTATTTGAGGAGCATAATAGTAAATCAATAAAAAAATGTTACAGCGACTTGAAATGTTCATTTGGACCTAACTGTATGTTGATGTTGATAGATAACTCATACGCCATGGCATGCGAGCAACATAGGCGTACAGGCAAGTAATCAAGTGCACGCCTTTTGATCCAGAGTTTTGAATTACGAGGATTCCAATAACACGCTCAAATAAAATAATAAAATCCACATATCTCCCAAGTCGACTTGATTGCTTCGCTGCCAGCTTAAATTACTCGCATGCCATGGCGTATGAGTTATCTAATAAAATTTTTACTCTTCAGATTTTTTTAAATTTATTTCTTGTGTACTCATAAGGCTTTATTTTGGAAACTTACTGCAGTTTCAGTCATTCAAGTTTACGACGGCAGCTTTGCTTTTTTTGATTATTTCTGATATTTTTCATCGGCTAATTTATTATTTTTGCAAACTATTTTTTTTAATCACACTTTTCAAACGAATTAGTCGAACGACTAAAGCACTGATATATGTAAATAGTTTACTTCACTACTTTCGTTTCCACATCAATGCATTCATGAGCAGGTATCTTTTTTCACTGTTCATACACTTTTCTCGCCAGACACTCGTTCGCCTTCCGGCTTCAGCGCCGACATTATCGATATTTCGTAGCAGGTCAGCAAAACTTAAACTTGCATAAAAGCAATCCGCTAGTTTGAGCACAAATTCTACAAGCTTTCCGCACAACTTTTCTTTGAAAATTTTAATTATTTCGTTACAAATACTAACTCCTCAAATATTTTCACTTCCAACATTATTAATTTCCTTTGCTATACTTTCGTAAGCAGGTGCGCATAAAGAAAGTGACAAGAAATTCAATGAAAAAAAAATAGATATGTCAACACACGCGCTTTAGCACAGTGCTATATATTCGTCCGTCAACGTCAATTTTACACCGCCCGCAAGTGAACCGTCACTGACGTTCATCGCACGACTAACTAACTCGTCGGCTCTACTTGGCATGCGGCCACGCGCTCTACCTAAAAACCTGGACGCGTGTGTGTGAATATGCAAGGCATGTTAACCGTTAATTTGGCGAATACCGTTCGGTTGCAATGGCAACTGCGCTCTTTCACGCTGCTTTACACTCTCCAACACACCCATTTATGCATGTGTGTGTGTGTGTGTGTGGGTATGAGAAAATTAAGAAAATGAACGCACATTGAAGTCGCTGAGCGCACAAATGACCTTGCAGCTGTTAGCGAGTGGACGAGCGACTCTCTAGCACTCTCTATGCACTTGCCGGGTCACAATGAACTTCCGGACGGTTGTGGTGAGTTTCGGCGCGAGAGAACGTCAGGAAGTTTGCATTTGTTTCCGTTTGTGGTGAATTTTTCTGCAGCAGAATTCATTTGCAGTTTTAAATTGAGTGAACACAGCCTTCCCCTTATAACTAAGATGAACTCAGAGGAGAGCTCCAGAACTGCTTTTTTTTGCTGTTTCTTAGTGGTGAATACTTAAAGAATTTTTCGTTTATCAAATAATCCCCACTGTAAGCAAAGTAAGTTAGTCAGCTTGCAACGATTCTCTGCTAAATATATTATATATATATATATAGTTTTTGTTGAGGTAGGCTTTGTAAAGATATTTTTGTTTTTTAAACTGTGCAGGTCTGCATAGATTCCGAACAGTTAGCTTCTGCAAAGATTTTCTAAGATAGGTTAAGATATTACGGGAGTTGGTGTCGCTCATGTTATAGATGGCACAAAGGCTAGCGGGGTTGCTAATTTTTCGATATGAACAGGTATTCACTTAAACCCAAAAATGTAGTAAAAATAATAAATCTTTTCTGCGGTGTTTTGGAGGAAATTTAGCTGACGAGGTTGTTATTTTTTGGTGCGTTAAAGCACGCAAATAGTTTATTAAAAATTTTGTACATAAGCATAGGTTTTTTCATAGCTCGAGTCCGGTCTATAGTGAATGAAGGCTGACAAAAATATGGAAAATCGTATTCCTATCACAACAAATCATTTGGACGTCGTAGTAAGATTAAAACAACTCTTTATGTAAATAATATCTTGAACCTTCTTGTTGAACCTTCTTCTTAAATATTTTAAGATCTTTTATTCTTCTCTTATTACTTACACTTTCTCTTCAATTCTGTTGGTGTTTGCCAGATTTATCTTTACCTTCAAATATTAAAATTGCTACAACATATCGCCGGCTGTTAAAAAACACTCTACTAAGTTACAGAAAAATCAAAAACCGCTAGTTTTAGTCGAGAATTTTCGAATACTGAATGTCTGCTTTTTTACTAAGAGTAGAACCGGGAAGGCAGAAAGAACACAAATAAACTGAAACAGAAGAATCATTCCCGAAAATACCTTCTAAAAACTAGGGCAGCAAATAAAAACGTTTAAATGCCAGAGCTCCAGCTCGTGGTTAAATATCTGAGCCGACCGGCAGTGGGATGCCATCCCCCCAACAACTGATTATCGCTGAGGTTACTAGCACCCACAAAGAGATAACTTGTAGGCAGCTGTTGCAGAAAAATACCGAGCAAACCGTGACAAACTGCAACCAAATTTTGACGTGAGTTCTAGTGGACGAAGCGATTGTATGAAAAAAATGAAGCCAGCGAAAGGCATGAGTGCGAAAAGTTTATGTTGCTTGTAGGTGGCAATGCGGCTCGAAAATTGAATCAGAAAATATGGTGACTAGTACTCAAATGCTTAGTTTCAAGGCCGAGGCTGATTTCAGCGGGGGAAAAGTAGGAATCTTGGAGCACACGTCCAGAGTATGCTGAAGAAACGGAGAGAACTCACTCTATGACGAAACAGGTGGTGGAGCATTTAATGAAAATAGATCCAAACCAATGTTTAGGGGAAAAGTTCACGCCGCTCCAACGCACCAAGATGAGGTGTAAGTACCAATAAAGCGTCTTAAATGCAAGAAACCCCCGTAGATGTCTGCAAAACAACTGAGCTATTTAAAACTGGTGGCAAACAATTGAGAGCATGTGTATTTTACTTCCTGTTGTTGTTGTTGTAACAGCATACAGATTCCCCAAAGAGTTTTTGAGGAGTATTGCTGGAGTGACAGTCCTTAGCCAGGTATAAATCTGGGTCGTTCCGGTTACGTAGACCCGACTGTCGTGGGAACGTACTTCTACTTCCTCTTGTTTGGCGCTGTAACCGCTTAAGCGAGCTTGACTGAGTTCAATAAAGCATGCCAGGCTTTTCTCTTCTTTACTAACGTACCTTCTTCACCAGGTACGTTCATCGCAGAGGAGACCCACCTCTTTCTCTTATACCACCAGCGTGTTTCGAGTTGAGTACTTCAAAGGCTATAGCGCTTTTGCATTTTCGAACGACATAGCCAAGCCAACAGAACCACTGTTTTAATAAGCTGTCCATTATCCACGTCGTGGTCGAGCCCATACAGCTCCATCGTTGTATCATACGCGCGAAAGCCCATAAATCTTCGCGCAAAATTTTTCTCTCGATTACACCAAGGGCCGCTGAACGTAATTTTTCATATCCGTATAAGTTTAATGGGGACACAATTTTCATAAATCGCGGCATATAAGTGACTCTATTTCGTCCAAACAAATTGTGGGTATCAATTCTCTTCTCGCAGATCTTTTGCAATTTTTAGCTTGTGGTGAACACCCGGTCTACGGTGGATCAGCTAGTTTGACGGTTAGCTTCAGCCTTTCACAAAATACCCTCGATAAGACCATCGTACTTCGTACTAGCCAGGTGGCGGTACATGGACTTCGTCGCATTAGACTCGATGCGGGGTTCAATTCTGTTACCATTTAAAGGGGGTGGAGAAATCTTCCCTCCATAAATGCGCGATACGATAAATACGATAAATATAATCCTGTAGATTGGAATCTCAGTGTGGTTTGGGAAATCCATAAATAGAGCGAGGTCACTATTTACGCCAATTACAGAAGGATCGGACTTTTTACTGTATCTTAAAAGGTCTCTTCGGTGACACTGTGCGAAAGAAAGAAGCCTACTGATAAATTTTTCAGAGTGCGTGAGAAAATTGACACAAGATTCCTTAATCGTGATTTTAAATCCACTTTTGATAGCTGTCTACATGATGACAGAATCTAAGGAAACTTTTGTAAAATCTCCTTTGGTTGGGTTCGACTTCAATAGGAACTAGAAGACGTTTCCAAAGTGGGTCTCCAGGACTTAAAATTTGTCAACTCTATTAGCATTCCACTGTAGATGTCTACTATGTATGAATTTACTAAAGGTGTTCTGTCCTTATCGGGGTTTAAACGTGGCGCACATCGAGGCAGATTAACTAACCTATCTTGAATAGAGGCGCACATCAGCCATAATTATCCGATAGCTTAAATGAGCTTATTCCGTTTGCTTCTAGTCGAATATGATGAAGCAATATGCTGCTTTAACAGAGTGCACCCTCACGCAACAAAGGATTTTTGGGGTTAGATACCATTTATCAAGTAATTACTCTGCCTGTTTGTCAAATTTCGTTATTTTGGTTAACTCTAATTAAGACTCCAAAATTCTTCAATATTACCGAACTTTAGTTTAGTGAGGTTCATTAAACTAAGGGAAACTCCCAGAGTATATCCCCGATTTTTCGAAATAAAGGACCCCAGATGTCCGCCTCTGTCTCCGCCGCTGTCCCTGTTGATTTCTCTCCGTCCCTGCGTCCATCTTTGTCTCTGTCTTCGACTCTATCACTATCTCAGTCCCTGTCTCCATCACCGCCTTTCTCTATGATTATGCATGTGTCTTCATTTTTGTTTTCTCCGTCTTTGTCTCAGTCTCCGTCTGTGTCTTAATCTCTGCCCCTGTCCCCGACTCTATCCTCATGAAAGACATGATCGCTTCCTCATTAAACTAAGGAAACTTCCAAAGTATTTATATCCCAATTTTTTTTTAACACAAGATGCCAGATGTCTGTCTCTGTATCAGTATCCGTATATGCCTAATCTCTGTCGCTGCCTCCGATTCTATCATCGGTCCTGTATCAGTCTCCTTATCTGTCTTAATACCTGTTCCTGCCTCCCTCTCTGCCTTCATCTCTGTCTCTGCCTGTGTTTGTGTTTTTTTACGTATCCGTTTCCGTCTTTGTCCCTGTCTCAGACTTTGTTGTTACCTCTGTTTCTGTCCCCTTATTTCTCCAAAGTGTCTTTTTCAAAAAAGCTTACAATATGTGTTTAATGTAAATTTCTGATGATACTTAAGATTTTCTTTATTATTTTTTTTCTGCTGAGCTTAGCGAATAAGTAAATTCTGGAGAATTCTAGTGTGAAAACAAAGCCACTCTTAAATACCAAAAATTAAAGTATTAAAATGTCGACAAATTAAACACCAACGCTTACACAATGCTCTCAATAAGTACGTATCTTCGTGTGGGAGTGTGTAAGAGCAACGCATGCATTAAAACAGAAAATCACGTAGCAAGAGGAACGCAAAAAGTAAAATCCACTGAAATCTATAATTAAAAACAAAAAACCTCAACCGCAAATCAGAAAAAAGAACGAAGACGAATACATAAAAGCCGCAGGGTGGTCACACAACAAAAAAAAAAAAAACAAAAACGAAAGCAATGCTGATGCGCGCGACAAACCAACCGAGCGAAACGCATACAAATGCACAAATGAACACACACAGTGGCGGAGAGAATGAATAAACCAGGCAAACGCATAAGCAAATGCGCGCGAGAATAAACACGCGCCAAAGGCGATGGCAACGGCAACGGCAACGGCAAAGGCATAGGAAAGAAAAAGTAAGCAGAGGAATAGGTAAAGCAACGGTAAACGCCATTGCGAGCGTGTGTGTGTGTGTGTGTGTGTGTGTGCGTGCCACTGTTAAATATCAAAGATATCTTGCCGCCTTTAAGGGGTATTCACGCCGCCACAAGCTCATCATCTACATACGCTGATGATGATGCTGAGAAAAAAAATAATCGCATGAAAAACCAAAGCATTTAAAGCGAAAGAAAAAATGGTAAGAAAGCGGACAAGGAGAAGTGCTAAAAACGACAAGCTGAATGCGCAAGGATAATGACAAAGGATAATAAACGCAAGCCTTTATGTGCTTGCGCAAAAAAAAAGTTCAAGACAGCAGCATATGGTAAATGTGGAGCATTAAAGAAATCAGTGTGCAAACGTGGCGATACTTAAATGACAGCTGATGGTGTTGGTGGTGTGGTTTGCCAGGGGTATGCCGTATGAGTTATCAAGGATAAAGGCTTCTAAGATTAAGCAACAGCAGAAGCATAAAAGCCGATGTTGTTTGTCATTAGCAGTAAAAAAGTTGCGAAATGCTATATATTGTTTTAATTTGCAGCTTTAATGACGCTTTTAATTAAATTTAATGAATTGTATGATGCGTGCTTGAAAAAATCGGTGAAAGATTTAATTGTTCAAAAAAGTTCGGTAATTGTTCAAATATCCTTTTAATTTTATTAATTTTGCAGCATTCGCATTTTTTCGCAATAATGAGAGGTTGAATATTTATAAAACTTTTTATTTGCTTCACTACTTCAAAAGCCATTATTTGAAAAATCGTAAGTTACAAGTTACATTACAAGTGACATATATTTAAGGTAAGGTTAGATGATTATCGATGTACCCCCCGCACTGATTAGCTTAAAAAAATGATATTAAAAAAAAAACACATAACACAAATTATAAAATAAATTTCCAAAAATTTAATGATTTCTAAAAAATAGTTATTTTTAAAACTAAGAGAAAATTAAATTATAAAAGGTAAATCAAATAAATAAATAAAAATAAAAATAAATAAAAAATAATAATAATAGATTGGCGCTTTCACATATGTAAATATGTTAGTGTTTGGTCGAGCTTCTCCTCCGCTTTGTGGCGTGCGCCTTGATGTTAACACACAAAGAAGAAGGACCTACAGTTTTACGCTGAATCCGAACGGCGATTGTATTTTTATGAGAAGCTGTTTTTCATGGCAGAAAACATTCGGAGGTTTGCCATTGCCTGCCGAGGATCGACCGCTGTTAAGAAGAAACCTTTTTTTCTATATATTTTTGCGATGTAACTTCAACCAGGGCTTGAACCCCGGCCCTGCAGTGTGAAAGCGCACGCTGCTTACAACAACGGCCGGACGAGCTGTACATACAGTGGCGAAAATATAAATCAGACTTTTTACAAAAATTACCAAAATTCGACAAAGTTTCATCAAAATTTTGAGCTTTTCAATTAGGTTTCTTAGACACATTTCGAGTATGCAATTTTGTAGCCCATTAAATTTTAGTATAATGAAGTGCAAATTTTAGGTAGCTAGGACTTACGGTTTATTTTTTGGTATTTTTTTTTTTGTGGAAGGAGTTGCTTATTTTCTCCATACAAAAATAACGTAAACTTGCACAAAAATCAACGGTAAGTCCAAGTACAAAACCGTACTGTAAATTTAAAAAACCTGATTAAAAGGTCTACATTTGTTAAAAGTCATCGAATTTTTGTAAATCTTCTACAAAGTTTGAAATTTTTATTTACATGGATTTTTTAGATAGTAAGCTATA
The DNA here is from genome assembly GCF_013731165.1 of Rhagoletis pomonella. NCBI lineage: Eukaryota > Metazoa > Arthropoda > Insecta > Diptera > Tephritidae > Rhagoletis > Rhagoletis pomonella. The sequence goes on along the minus strand of NW_023458567.1, from coordinate 12,364,209 downwards.
TTTTCATAGCTTAGAAATAAAGCCTTTTCAACACATTCGACTAATACCTATATTATAAGAACTCAATTAACTTACAATATGATTGTATTTTAATATAATTTTAAAATAGGTGGTAACCCTCTTCAAATACCTCAGAAGATTCTACAGGTTCAAGCTGAACATTTCTAAATACGCTTACGTCTGATACTTTAATTTGAGTATAATTAATTTGAATTCGAATTTTAATACAGGTGGCAACCCTCTCCAGAATATTTTCCAACTAAAATCTTATTAAAACCCTTTGGTCTGACACCCATATTGTGATACATATTCCAGTTATCTAATTCCCTTAATTCAAGTAGAATTTGATTTTTCAAACAGATGGCAACAATCCTTCATATAGTTTAGAACTTAAAGCCTTTTCAAAAACATTTCGATTGACACCCATATTGCAGTAACTCATTTAAATTAATTTAATTTAATTTTTAATCGGGTGGCAACCCTAGTAAAACACCTCGATAATATTCTAAATGTAATAATCATTCGTTTGACACCCATATTTTAATTTTTCAGTTAGCTTGCGAATAATTAATTTAAATTTAACTTTATAAACGGGTGGCAACCCTTTTCAAAATATTTTAAAACTACAGTTTTTTTAGGCCTCTTACACCCATTTTTAATGTTATTTTCAAATAAATAATTCCTTTAATTGAAGTTGAAATTTATTTTTTAAACAGGTGGCAGCCCTCCTCATGAGTGTGGAATTGATTCTATATATCTCCATACCAAGTTCCAGTCCTCTATCACAAATATTCCCTGCGATATGTAGTATGAAAAATTACGTTTGTATGGGAGGCGCCACGCCCCATTGTACAATCGAGGTTAAATCTATCCTATATTTTAAGTTGGGCTAAATGACACCAGTGAACAAAATTTCATCAACAATTTGGTTGAGTAGCTAAAGCGTGAAAGGATAATAAACAATTTGTAAACAAAGAAAAGTAACTAAAACTTGCTAAAATCTCTTTTCTCTATTTATACATTCGCGCCACCGTATATATTGTGTGTATACTTTTTTTTTCAAGTTTTTTCTCTTAATTTATTGTTAAAACTTTATTAAAAGATGTTTAGTCTTTTTATGCTAAAAACAAAATTCTATGTTCGGATTCGTTGCTTAAAGAAATGTCCCGGAAATGTCAATGAACAGGAAATTTTGTTGCTCATACGCAATGTGTACCAGCTTTTGTTCAAATACATATCTGTTGCCATAAACAATAACCGCCTACGTGGACTTAAGAAATAATTGAGTTATGTATGCTATAGTATTTTGCAACTACTATTCCATCTCGCCAGCTAGGCTATTTAAAAAGTTATAGACGAACATATTTTGGTTTCCCCATTAGGTTAACACAAGCAATTTTTTGAACATCTGTTTTGTGTAGGATTAATTTGATTAATTTTTAACCTTGCAACTATAGTATAGACACTTGTCTGCACCTTTTTTGCTTGAATCACGGGAGAAATACGCAATGCGACGAACAAAAATTTTTATTTGCATATTAAATAAGAAAGACACAAACATTTTAATGCAAACGAACGCATTAAGGGACGCAAACAGCAGAAAACAAGCATGCATGCAACTGCAATTAAATTTGCACGCTATTCATACTAAAAACGCGTACAACTACATATGTACATACATAAGTATTAGGGGCGTTCCATACCAAAACGGACTTCATGTGTTTGACTTGGTTTAAATTTTTTGGGTTGATGCATAAACATAAATAATAAATATTTTAGCTTGATTAATGCATTTTTAAAAACTTTAGAGCACAAAAACAAATCGATTTAATAGTTTTCCAAATATCTCGGCAACGGGGCGAGGAAAAAATTTGAAAGAAGTCACACATACACATCATCAAAATTATCTATGAAAATAAATATTAAAAAAATTTTTGTTTTTTTAAATTTTTCACATATAAATTTTTTGATAAAAAATCATTAGTTTTTAAAAATACGCCATCTCAAAAAAAAATTGAAGAAAATCACAGTTGTAGCTTTGAGTATTGCGAGAAATTTTTTTTTGAAGTACGCAGTTTTGTAGCCCATTAAATTTTAGTATAATAAAGTGCAAGTTTTAAGCGATTGCAAATCTGTCGTTAATTTCTTTTTTTTAATTTTCGTTGAAGACTGTTTTACGCATTTTCTTCCCTAAGAAAAAAGCGCAAAAGCCGTCAGCATAAAACATATTAAAAATCAACGCAATTTTGCAGTAGCTTAAAGCTTGTACATTATCATTACAAAATCTACTGAGCTACAAAACGGCATACTCAAAAAAAATTCTAAAAAAAAATTTTAAAAATTTGTAAATTCGTAATGTACTCATTTTACTCAACTTTGGTGCAAAAAAAAGTTCATAACTCAAATTATTGTAGAGTGTACCCCATAATACTATACTTAAAATTTGTTTTTTTATTTTTTTTTGATATGTGAAAAATTTTTAAGAAAAAAAATTAAAAAAATATTTATTTTCATAGATAATTTTGATGTGTGTAGTGTGATTTTTTTTTTTCAAATTTTTTCATCGCCCCGTTATAGAGATATTTGGAAAACTATTAAATCGATTTGTTTCTGTTTTTGTGCTCTAAAGTTTTTAAAAATATATTAATCAACCTCAAATTTCTTATTTATTTATAATTTATGTTTATCCATCAACCCTAAAAATTTTAGACAAATCAAACACATGAAGTGCGAACCCCGTCCGTTTTGCTATGGAACGTCCCATAAACATAAGGACATAGTACACAAGCATACGCTCATTTGCAGTATGTCAAGGACAAACAAGGATGAGCAATGCGTAAGTGCTGGACTGCAATTAAGAAGCGTATACATAGAAAGTGGTCGATGATATTCTTTGGAGGATTTTGAGAAGGTTAAGAGGGGTTGGTTAGTGAAAAATTATGTTGGTAAAGTTTATGAAAATTCGGAAAATGTCTAACTAAAAGCATGTTCACATCATCGTAATTTATGGATAATTTGTAATTTATAAGCAAAATCATGCCGAAATCCAATAATTTAGTTTTGTAAAATCTGTCAATAAATTAAATAGAAATGAGATAATTTATCATAAAGCATAACCATAAACATATAAATCAGCTGTTCGAACGAACCTTATGGTCAACACTTGTATTCGATTAGTGGTGCCACACCATAACGCCAGAGCCATAACCATAGACATAGGGACCAACTGAATTACGCTGATTTCAACTGTACCAAAATTATTTGGCGCAAAAATATAAAGAAGACACATATGAAACGATAAAAAATGCCAAATTAATTAAATAGGGAAATTTATTTAACACGATTGTTTTAAGCGACAAAAAAAATTATAATTTAAGTAAATTTGTTAACTGATTTTGTTTTTTGTAATTTTTATTGAAATACGCTTTAAAATACGGATTTTCTAATTCAGCCACCTATATAAGATGGCTGCTTATAATCGTTGAATTAAAAATGTTTTTTGGTTTTTTTCTTTAACTGCAACTCTTCACACTTTCTCTTATCGTAATTTAACTCTTTCCTGCTCCTACTACTCACCTCCGACACGCCTTCGTCACCATCATATTGATGCTTCTTCACCTCTGGACAGTGCAAAATATTTACTTGCACTTGTAAGCGTAAATATTTGCATATTCATTCGACTGAAGTATCCTTCAAAGAGAAATGCACATAGATGTGTACATGTGTACATATCTTCATATGTAGATGTATAAAGCGCGGTGCTCATTTGTAGGAAAGCTCGCTTGCACACTTTCACACTCGCTCAACCACTTTGCGTGGCTGTTGGCTGCTGTCTGTTGCTCAACGCCAGCTGTGGCTTGAAGTAAAATAGAAAAAAAAAATGCCAGTAAACCGAGTCCAAGTGGTTTTGCATGAAATTTCTTTAAAATCACAATTCTTTCACGATCCTGGTGACATGTTTTTACGCATATTTCACTGGCATGAAAATTATGGCATTTTTTAGAAGATAGAATTTTATGTGAATAATATAAAAATTTGCGAGGTTTTTATGGAGTTTGAAGGGTTTTGTAAATGAGTGTACTTTGCTTGGCGCTTAACCCAAAGGTGATTGGTTGGTTAGCGGTCTTCGGGGACTCGTAAAACGCAATGAGAGAAGCTAGAAATCTGCCAGGACTGATGTCCCACTTCGTCATCCACTCTTCACCAATACATGGCTATGAATATCTATATACACAGAGAAATTTACGTTTTCAAATTTGTATGGACCGTTTTATTTTTAAAAACGTTTTGACCCAAGTTTTGCACCTACAATATTTATTTTAGTTTTGAGAAAAAAATATCCTTAATTCATATTCTAAAATGTATATTTTAGTTTTTAAAATGAACATTTTCAAATCTCTTTTTAAAACGATCGTGTGATAATTGGAAATTCTCATATTCAGATGAGATTCTAAAATTTTTATTTTATATACCAAAATATGCGTTTTCAAATATGATTTTGAATTTCTATTTTGATTAAAACACAAAGTCATTTGATATTTAAAACTATACATTGCCATACATTTATTGATATATGTGCATATGTAGACATACTTACATATGTATTAATTAGTTACAAAGTTTAATAACTGAATGATATGTACATATTCTGGCTTTTCCTCCACGGGCCTTGATAATTTTGATTAACGCTGGTTAGATCCTGTAATATACATAGAAAAATTTACAATTATTATTAAACAACCGATTAGAATTTGTTTTTGTAAGCAAGTCTTACCAAAGCTTTTCTCTAATCCTTTCATTAAGTGGCGTAACTATATCATATTTCCGCATCTTTTGCTATGTATATATGAATGTAGCTTGAGTCATCTGCACAAAATTTGTCCGACAAATAATGCAAACAGATGAAAAGTATTTCAGTTGTATAAGTAGCTTTGAAAATTCTAATACTAAACGTTTTCTTTTTAAACCGTTCTCATGTTTAATTGACTGAAACGAAATTTTCATTTTTATTTTAAAAGTGTTTCGTTTTACTTTTCTGGTTGGAAATTTTGTCGCACTACAATTTGTAGGAACAATATTCTAAAACGTTTCATTTTAGTTTTAAAAAGGCACACTTTTGGCGTAATTTTTTTATTTCAAATGTTCTCCTCAGTCGAAAGACAAAATATGATATAATGTTCGTTCTTATTTTGCGAAGATTACGTTTTAAAGTATGTTATACAAGTAGTGTATTTTTAATTTTGTATGAAGTAAAATTGTTTCAAAAATGTTTGTATTACAATTTGTTTTGAATACATGAATTTTACCTGAATCATTTTCTCTGTGTAGTGTTCTCCGTACTACATATCGACCTCTAATACAGACGTCTTTGGCGGCTGATCCGTTCTGTTGACGAGAGTTTTAATCACACAGTGTAAGGGTGTAGTCTCGTTTTAAAGTCGTTATAGTAGTCATTTTAGGTCCGAGGGTGTGTTAGCTCGTTATTTTCTGGCAATGTTTCCCACATAACAGCGGAATTCAAGAAATAAGGGTGTATTTGGCCTTAGAATAACTCTTTTTTTTATTACTCCTTATGCATAGATTTGTGTATAAATAATTCCTCAAAGCAAAATATGAGCCTGCGTAGCCCGGGAATAGAAAATCTGCAGGAATATCTACCAGAATACTGCAGCTCCCGAACTTAAGGTGGTAAAACTCGTGCATGCCACCCTCAAAACCTTCGTTAAATTAATCCTTATTACCCCATCAAGCTCAATTCTTTCCTAACAGTTGACTTTGGGTAAACAGGACAGATCTATAGCCTTCCTACTACGTTCTCATAAGTTGTGTTAACTTTATGATCAGAACAAGCCTCAAATATCTGACTTCTTTCTAGATAATCAGCAAAAAGTGCCAGAATCGGATGATTGTTGTTTCCTTTAAAAATAGAACCTTGACCACTTTTGCCAAATATACATTTAAGCCAATTTTTGTAGACGAGGTTTTCTGCAGTAGCGCTGCAGTGGAAGTGCTTTCCTACCACCGTTAGCGTAGGCAATGGTCTGATAGCCTTTTTATTGCAGCTTCAGCAGCAGGGTTTCCATAGGGCGCTGATGGGTGCTCCCCGTGTGGCGAATCTGGCTGCAGACACCTTCGCGTCTACAAATAAATAGCTCTGCTGCCTAACAGGTGACGAGAAAACTCTATCAGCGGGTAATCGACCTTACACGAGTTGACACGTTGATGCCGCCTCTGATAGAAGGTTATTTAAGACTCCTTCGAGGTGCGAATTCTGTATAGGCTACTGCTTTTTCAATGATAGTTACTATCTGTGTCCACAGACCTGCCTTTTCAGTGCATGCTGAGAGCTAGACAAATTAAGTTGTTTAACTTGCGGAAAAAAGAAGTAAGGCTTAACGGACGAAAATACCAACTAGCAACCGATATAGAACGCCAAATCTTGTCCGAAGTTCAGGAGAAAAAATTCCGTCCATGCCTTTTTCTACACCCATACAGTCCTTGTATGTCAACAGGCAGCCAGAGGTAATTTTTGAGGTGCTAGGTTCGTGTCGGCTCATCTAATATTTATCTCCCAATGCGCCCACCCATCCTAGGCCTACGGTAGAAGAGACTGACGTCAAAATTTCGAGAGCTCCCTGAACTTTCTCGTATCGCTCTGAAGCAGGCAAGTTACAGCATGTTTCTTTAAAATTTAATTGGTGTCTGAGCGAAGAAGGGACCCGGATACCCATATGATGATTAGGAACAGCAGATAGGCATGATATACCTAGGAGTGAAATAATTAGAAAGTAGCAAGGCTAGTGTAGTAACAAAGAATATTTTTAAACACACAAAGGGCGGGATAATTCGTTAAAGCCTTCGAATTTGTTCATTCTATCAGAAAGTGTCGTAAAAGAATAAAAGAAAACGATGAAAATATGGGCCTGGTAAGCTTATGCCCCAGTGGTAGTACTGTGAGAAATTGCTTCCACCGAATGACACTTGAGCGACTTTTCAATAAATCAGTCAACTCTGAGATTTTCTAAGAGCCTTGCTCAACATACATAGATAATAACCCACCTAGCATACTTCAATATGCTCGCCATTTCTTTACAATTTTTGTTTTATGCTGCAATTGTTAGACTACGCGAGCTCTTCAATCCTACCACAGCACTCACAAGGAGCTTCACACAATACTGCCAACTTCCAATTTAACTAACTTCACTTGACTGAATTCATTATTAAAAAGAAATATATGCATGTAAGTAGATAAGTCTGTAAGTATGTATGTCTCAAATACAAACGCCGCGGCCAATTAGTGGGCCCGAAAAAAAAATGCTTCACTGCATACAAGATAATGAATTGAGAATCGAGCTGACCAAGCAAGCGAAGCACGACTAATGCTACTTCAACAAGCAGAAAGTAGCTGGATAAAGGACTAATAAAATTGGCTCAGAAAAAACATTAAAAAGGATTAAACTTTAAATAGCAACTAAGCGAAAATATAAAGGAAAAGAATGAATTCGCGACACAAACGCAGTGAGAAAAAGGAAGAAAGGAAAATTAATACAAATGCGATTGTGTGACCCAGAAGAGAGTGGTGGAATAAAAACCCTTTTGTAAGAAAAATGTAATTGAAATGAATAAACAAATTTTTATATAACTAGGCGGCTGGTGAAAATTACTAGCACATTAAAAAATTTGGTCTGCCCCAAATTCAATGCTAAACATTTGCACGAGCTTCACATACTAAGTTAAAGATGTTTACCCTTCTAAATACCAGTTGGACATACAATTAACGAGGCATGTCAGGCGGACAACAAGCATGAGGTTTTCCCATAGAAGTAGCAAAAAAGAGTGGTCAAGTTGAGAGGAATGAGATGAGGATAGCCGTGATGCAAAGCAAAAGAGAATTTCAACCCGCCCTGTGGCAAATCTGATGCTACAATTGTTCTATATTCATATATTGGTTCTTATCGAGCAGTCCCCGTTCAATCCCGACTGCCCTAGCTGATCTGTAGTTTATGTAAAATAAATCATCCTCTAAACAGCTGTGGGTATAGTTAAAGCTCTGAACAGATACTAAGATTTGACTCATAAGATTCTGTTGATCAAAATTCAGAGTTGCCTCTTTGTCACTAAGGGGTTCCTACTATCGCAGGTAGTACACCATTGGCCAAAAGGCTTTAAGACTTTCTCTACTGGAACCATCAAAGAAAAAACCAGCTAGCTCCCAAGGAGAGCACGATTTCGAGGTTGCCTCGACTTGGCGAATCATATGCCTTCCAGTTTCTATAATGTCACAGTGACCTACTGCCCATATCAGCCTGGTTTTGAAGTGACAAGGAGTCAGCAGCACAAAGCTTAGAGTACCGTGTACTCTGGTAGCCAACTCTGGGCGAAAACTAGGACTTGCATAAGTGCAAGATCCGTGGATCGGCGGCGGTCGAAGGACGCTTTGTTGGTATCGCAAAATAGGGTCACCTCAACGACCAATTCCTTAATATGTGACAACTACCGAAACCTGAAATCACCTAACCTAATTAATTAATTAGACTGCTTTAAAAAATATACGCCTTTCCGCAAACTTAAGCGATGCTTCTTGGAAAAAGACTCCTCATTCAGTCGAGTGAACGTAAAGTGGTATCTATTAATGAAAACTTACCCACTCATTTTTATATGCATATGCATATTTGCAAACTGAGAGGCCTGGCAGCTAATGCAACCTTAAATGCTGTAATTTATTGTTCGGCAGGCTGTCATATACTGTTATATATTGGTACCAGAATGAAAATGAGCAGTCTTATTGGTTTGCTGAATCAGCTCGCATCATAAGGCGTTCAGTTTGCCTAACGCAAGCAAAAACCCATCATAGGATACGTTTTGTCTCAACGAGAAGAAGGGGCGGGTAGGAACACCGTCGATTAGGATTATTGAGATGATTTTGATTTTGCTTTAACTGATCCCTCTCACTTCTAATAAAAAATTGTTCAAAGGGCCATGCCTGTTAAGGTACTCTTATCGCATGCCAGTACTCAACAGATTCTAGGTTTACTTAAAACTTTATTACTCTGCTGGAAGTTAACTGCCTGTTGTCCCAAACTGGTTGATGGTTCCAATAAGAAACAAAAATTAAAATAATTCATTATTGCCAGTCATTTTCACAGTCATTGCTGGCTTCCGTAATTCTAGAAAAACAGCAGAAGCAAAAACAAAAATAGCAAAATAAATCTTATACAAAGTTGATAACTTCATTCTTTTAAACTCAGTTAAGAAAAATTCTGTAACCCAAAAAAAAAAAGGTAAAAGTATATTAGTAGCTAAGAATGCGGGAAATTGCAACACAAAAGTCATTGGAAAAGCGATAAGCAAATGGAAATAAAAAATTTAGAAAAAATGTAAAGGAATAGCTGATGATGCTTGCTGCGATGTAGTAAAAGTAGTTAGAGGGACAAAAAGCGTGTTAAGTGCGGGCGTACTTCAAGTAGCAGCGCTAAGAGGGTAATGAAAATGAAAATACAATTAAAGTGCATGAACAAGGAGCACAGCAAAAACAAAGAAAGAAACAAACAAGAAAAA